>NC_089265.1:54407156-55070824 GCF_963930625.1 Muntiacus reevesi | reverse complement strand
AGTTGCTGTAGTGACTCAAATGTCTACTTTTTCCTCCTGAGAGAGTATATATAATATACTTTCTTGCTTCATGTGTAGCTTGTTAAAACTTAGGTAGCATCTGGCTGTGGTATGTCATTGGAAGGAAGAAATGGGAAGTGATTATTTATCATGGGATTCAGGCTGCTTCCATCTGGCTGTCTTAGTCTAATGCCACAATGTGAAATGGGAAGCAAGCACTGTTTCAACTGAGGAAAGTTGTAACGGTGGAATAACACATATGCTTTCTTTGAAATCAGTTCCTCAAAAGGACAGTTTCTTTGCTTTAGCTGGTGAATATTTGGGGTCTTCCAAATTTGTAATTTCTTTTGTCAGAGTAATTATAAAAAGAGAAAAGTGAATTTTAAACCTTAAGACCTTAGTCTGTATTTCTTAATATAAAGATGTATAGATGCAGTAACTCAAGCATATTTCTATAATTCTTTCTCTAACTCCCTCAGTATTCACGTGCCTGCCAGTGCCCCAGGCACTAGAATGACGCTGACCTTCCAGAAACTTATTGTCTCACCTTTTTAAATACCTAAGAGTTTCTGACACTTGAAGGACCTAGGATGCTATATAATAAATGGAACCTAGGATGCTATATAATAAATGGAAACATACCTTTGGGCACATCCTCGGACTACGTCAGCAATGCTTCTCAAGTCACGGATCCTTTGGGTCTTTATTTGTATGCATGGGAGTCTTAGAAGGCTAAATATTTTTGTTTTAATTTTATGTTATTATAAAATAAAATAAATTAATCTGAGAACATTTGCAATCATCCGAATGACTCTTACATGAAAGACTTGACTACACCATTTCAAAACCTGCCTCTGTTTTTCAGATTCACTGGGTGGCACCTGCAGCACTGCATTCTTTGTCGTGGGCTGATGAGGAAGGCACACCAATGGGCTTAGTGTAAATGATGTGTCCATGTAAATCGAAAGTGACTGACAACACAGCGGGTTGGTTGTCTGTGTTCCCAATAGAAAAGTGATGGGGGAACGGGTTTCAGTCCTGTAAATGTGGCTCAAAAGCGCAGCCCTCAAGCTGCCAGTACTTGCTGACATTAGCTGTCGGGGTGTAGTTTCAGCAGAGGTGCATCCCTTATCAGATTAAATGAATGTTGCTAATTATCAAGCCATTGATTTTGCAAATGTGTGTTGGGCACATAAATGTTTTGGCATTATCAGTATAAGTAGCAGATTCTTTACCAGCTGAGCTACCAGGGAAGCCCTTAAAAAAAAACTATTACATATTATATACATATGTAACTATACAGTCCATGGAATTCTCCAGGCCAGAATACTGGAGTGGGGTAGCCTTTCCCTGCTCCAGGGGATCTTCCCAAATCAGGGATCAAACCCAGGTCTCCTGCATTGCAGGTGGATTCTTTACCAGCTGAGCCACAAGGGAAGCCCATAAGGACCTTACATCTGGTTTATGTTTGTTCATAATTAAGTAGCATGATATAAACAATGTTTACATCATTTCTAGAGTTCTTGGGAAATATTTTCTTTAATAAGGTCTGCATGTTACTCAAGTGTGAAAAATACTGTTCTAAAGGAACTTGAACTCCTCAAGAACTGTAAAAGGTTGAAAACATTATTTTCTCTGTTTTTCTTGCTTATTGATCTTGTCTATCATTTAAACTGAGAGCATGATATTGTTAAAGAATATCTTCATCTTAAATTGGTCCCAGTCTTAAGGATCATCTTTGGCTTTTGCCCACAGAAAAAAGTCCTCTTGCCTTTTCCCTCTGTCATTCATTTCAATTCCTTCATTTAAAAAACATTTTTGTTTGTTTTTAATCTACTCGTACCTCGGGCTGCACTGGGAATTGTGTGCTTTAAATTGTATCCAGTCAAAAATCAAAGTTTCTTGGTCAGTTACTGTCTTTCTAGAGGTGATGGCACCATTGAGTGTAATGAATGGGAATCACAAGGTAGATAGTCAGGGTTGAGCTCTCACTGGAGGTCAGAAATCAAGCAGACCAACTAAATTCAGGGGGTTTCTTCCTCTCTTCAGTAGGGAAATTATCTTCATTTGTCTTGTGTGGTGGTGTTACAGTTTAGCAAGAGAGACTCTAGGCCCTGGTCGGATTATCTCCTGGTCCACCCCCCACCCCCCACCCCATCTTCACCATCTCATGGGTTGTGTGATGTCACGAAGTGGGGGACTCAAAACCTCTGGGTCATGCTGGAAACATTGACTTCTTAGAGTGGAGTTGGGATACAGTACCAGTCTCCGCTGTATCTGCTGGGGGGAGGGACAGAGGCTGCCATTCAGGATGTATGCCGCTTGTTGTCAGCAATGCCAATTTATGAAGCATGGTGAAACATCCAAATTTTCTGTATCAATTTCCAATTTTGCATTTTCTGTGAGGGGGAAGATACTGTTTCCAGTTTGAAGTCCCTGTTTCCTACATGTGAACATGGCCTGGTAAATTCAAGTGTCAGTTGTGAACTTGCTTTGAAGACTTGGTGGTTTGAACTTGCTTTGAAGACCTGTGGTTCAATGGTGCCCTAAGGTAGAACTTTAATCATGTTACTTGTTCCCCTGCCAAGTTTGTGGGATAGTATTTTGACCCAAAGGTAGTCTGTCTTTACTCTCTTTTTCACTCTTGGATGTTCTTGTACTTTTTAGATTTACCTTGTTCAGGCTCAACAGATGTTTCTGTACAGTATTTTCTGCCTCCAGATTATGCTACTCTATTAGGTGTGTTCTTGGGGGAGGAAGGCTGAGCTCTGAAAGCTTTGAGATGACCAGAACACCTTTTACCCCACCGTCTTTCCTTACCTTCATTTAAAGCTAAAAGTACTTATCTGTCACATTTTTATTTTTTTTTTTTAATTTTATTATATTAGTTGGAGGCCAATTACTTCACAACATTTCCGTGGGTTTTGTCATACATTGACACGAATCAGCCATTGAGTTACACGTATTCCCCATCCCAATCCCCCCTCCCACCTCCCTCTCCACCCGACTCCTCTGGGTCCTCCCAGTGCACCAGGCCCGAGCACTCGTCTCATGCATCCCACCTGGGCTAGTGATCTGATTCACCATAGATAATATACATGCTGTTCTTTTGAAACATCCCACCCTCACCTTCTCCCACGGAGTTCAAAAGTCTGTTCTGTACTTCTGTGTTTCTTTTTCTGTTTTGCATATAGGGTTATCATTACCATCTTTCTAAATTCCGTATATATGTGTTAGTATGCTGTAATGTTCTTTATCTTTCTGGCTTACTTCACTCTGTATAATGGGCTCCAGTTTCGTCCATCTCATTAGAACTGATTCAAATGAATTCTTTTTAACAGCTGAGTAATATTCCATGGTGTATATGTACCACAGCTTCCTTATCCATTCATCTGCGGATGGGCATCTAGGCTGCTTCCATGTCCTGGCTATTATAAACAGTGCTGCAATGAACATTGGGGTGCACGTGTCTCTTTCAGATCTGGTTTCCTCGGTGTGTATGCCCAGAAGTGGTATTGCTGGGTCATATGGCAGTTCTATTTCCAGTTTTTTAAGAAATCTCCACACTGTTTTCCATAGTGGCTGTACTAGTTTGCATTCCCACCAACAGTGTAAGAGGGTTCCCTTTTCTCCACACCCTCTCCAGCATTTATTGCTTGTAGACTTTTGGATAGCAGCCATCCTGACTGGCGTGTAATGGTATCTCATTGTGGTTTTGATTTGCATTTCTCTAATAATGAGTGATGTTGAGCATCTTTTCGTGTGTTTGTTAGCCATCTGTATGTCTTCTTTGGAGAAATGTCTGTTTAGTTCTTTGGCCCATTTTTTGATTGGGTCATTTATTTTTCTGGAATTGAGCTTCAGGAGTTGCTTGTATATTTTTGAGATTAATCCTTTGTCTGTTTCTTCATTTGCTATTATTTTCTCCCAATCTGAGGGCTGTCTTTTCCCCTTACTTATAGTTTCCTTTGTAGTGCAAAAGCTTTTAAGTTTCATTAGGTCCCATTTGTTTAGTTTTGCTTTTATTTCCAATATTCTGGGAGGTGGGTCATAGAGGATCCTGCTGAGATTTATGTCAGAGAGTGTTTTGCCTATGTTCTCCTCTAGGAGTTTTATAGTTTCTGGTCTGACATTTAGATCTTTAATCCATTTTGAGTTTATTTTTGTGTATGGTGTTAGAAAGTGTTCTAGTTTCATTCTTTTACAAGTGGTTGACCAGTTTTCCCAGCACCACTTGTTAAAGAGGTTGTCTTTTTTCCATTGTATATCCTTGCCTCCTTTGTCAAAGATAAGGTGTCCATAGGTTCGTGGATTTATCTCTGGGCTTTCTATTCTGTTCCATTGATCTATATTTCTGTCTTTGTGCCAGTACCATACTGTCTTGATGACTGTGGCTTTGTAGTAGAGTCTGAAGTCAGGGAGGGTGATTCCTCCAGTTCCATTCTTCTTTCTCAAGATTACTTTGGCTATTCGTGGTTTTCTGTATTTCCATACAAATTGTCTGTCACATTTTTAAACATGTTAAAAAAATCAATTGGAAAGGCATTATTTCTGATTAAAAATAAGGGAATTTAGTGACGAGAGATGTTTTCTGGAACCACAGTGGTATTTCCTTTCATTGTTGGGATATTTTGTCCTTCAGGTAAAAAAAAAAAAAAAAACTTTTAGGGGATGAAAAGATGCTCAACATCACTAGTCATCAGAGAAGTACAGATCAAAATTGCAGTGAAATATAATCTCATACCTGCTATGATGGCGGTTACCAAAACGCAGAAAGTTGTTAAGTGCTAGTGAGAATGTTGAGAAATTGGGACCTTTGTGCACTGTTGCTGGGAATGAAAGGGGCAACCACTATGGAAAACAGTATGGAGATTCCTCAGAAAAATTAGAAGTAGAACTACCATATGATTCAGCAATCCCACTTCTGCATGCATAGAGCTAAAGGATTGAGATCAGCATCTTGAGGAGACCTCTGTACCCCCATGGTGTTTGCAGCACTAGTCACAGTAGCCAAGAGGTGGAGACATTTCAAGTGTTCATTGGCAGACGAATGAAGAAAGAAAATGGGATGTTCACATACAATGGAATAACACTCAGTATGTGACAACGTGGGTGCACCGTGAGGACATTATACTAAGTGAAATAAACCAGTCACAGAAGGACCAATCATGTGTAATTCTACTTACATGAGGTAGCCAGCTCTTAGAAAGTGTAATGATGGTTGCCAGAGGCAAGGGGATAGGGAAATGAAGAATTGCTGTTCAGTTGTTTAACATGAACAAGATCTAGAAGTTTGCCATGTGATACGGTGCATCTGACAATACTGTATACTTGCAAGTTTGTTAAGAAGGTAGATATCACATTATGTATTTCTTAAACACAAGAAAAGCAAACATTATGGAAATGTGAAATTTATTTTTTGTAGAGATAAGAAATTTGGATAGCCACAAAAGATCTGTTTCTTGTATATTTTTGGGTCAGTACCAAATACAGGCTCCACCAAGGGTTGCCCCTTTGTTTTCTTTGGTTTCACTGTGTAGCGTGTGGGATCTTAGTTCCCTGACCAGGGATTGAACCTGGGCCCCACGGATGGAAAGCATAGTCTTAACTACTGAACCACCAGAGAAGTCCCAAGGGTTGCCCTTCAAAGGTACTCACACCTGTTTTTTTTTTTTTTTCTTTGATGAGGGGGTATCCCAGGTGGTGCAGTGGTAAAGAATCTACATGCTAACACAGGAGATGTAAGAGACACAGGTTTGATCCCTGGGTTGGGGATGTCACCTGGAAAAGGAGATGGCACTCCACTCAGTATTCTTGCCTGGAAAATTTCGTGGGCAGAGGAGCCTGGTGGCCTACAGTCCATGGGGCTGCAAAGAGTTGGACACGACTGAGTGGCTTAGCACATACATACATATGAGCCATGATACCTGCTTGTGATCATTTACAACTACACAGTTATGGAGCCTACCTAAGTGGCCTTTTTGTCATAATGGTACCTCTGACCTAGAGTATTATGTCTGGCTAGAAAACAAAAAAAGTGCAAGTGAGTTATTCTTTCTGAAACCTGAATGCAGTGGTAGAAGCCTCCCCTGCCAGGAGCTGCCTATGGCTCCTTGGTCCCCAGGTGGAGGGTCAGAGAGGTTGTGGCAACATGGGCTGGCTTATTGCCAGTCCCTTAGGTGTGGTGGCTATACAGTTCATCCCTTCATATGACACAGTCACCTCATAATTCTTGTTCCTGTAAAACAGAGTTACAGTCTACTCTGGCTGAGGTATAAGAATTTGTGAGGAGTCAACTGACATTTGCTTAGAAAATCCATGTTTTAAGATGTTCGTAGGTCATGTTTTCAGACAAACATGCCATAAACTAGTGTCAGCATTTGTGATGCAAATAGTTTTTCTTTTCCTTTTTGGGATCTGAAGTTTATTTATTTTTAATGGAAGGATAATTGCTTTTCAGAATTTTATTGTTTTTTGTCAAACCTCAACATGAATCAGCCATCAGTTCAGTTCAGTTCAGTTCAGTCGCTCAGTCGTATCTGACTCTTTGTGACCCCATGAATGGCAGCACACCAGGCCTCCCTGTCCATCACCAACTCCCGGAGTTTACTCAAATTCATGTCCATTGAGTCGGTGATGCCATCCAGCCATCTCATCCTCTGTTGTCCCCTTCTCCTCCTGCCCCCAGTCCCTCCCAGCATCAGGGTCTTTTCCAGTGAGTCAACTCTTAGCATGAGGTGGTCAAAGTATTGGAGTTTCAGCTTCAACTCAGTCTTTCCAATGAACACCCAGGACTGATCTCCTTTAGGATGGACTGGTTGGATCTCCCTGCAGTCCAAGGGACTCTCAAGAGTCTTCTTCAGCACCACAGTTCAAAAGCATCAATTCTTCAGCGCTCAGCTTTCTTCACAGTCCAACTCTCACATCCATACATGACCACTGGAAAAACCATAGCTAGGTATACATATATCCCCTCCCTCTTGAACCTCCCTCCCATCTCCCTCCCCATCCCACCCCTCTAGGTTGATACAGAGCTTCTGTCTGAGTTTCCTGAGCCATATAGCAAATTCCTGTTGGCCATCTATTTTACATACAGTTATGTAAGTTTCCATGTTACTCTTTCCATACATCTCACCATCTCCTCCCCTCTCCCCATGTGCATAAGTCTATTCTCTATGTCTGTTTCTCCATTGTTGCCCTGCAAATAAATTCTTCAGTACCATTTTTCTAGATCTGTATATATGCATTAGAATATGATATTTATCTTTCTCTTTCTGACTTACTTCACTGTGTATAATAGGTTCTATGTTCATCCACCTCATTAGAACTGACTCAAATGCATTTCTTTTTATGGCCAAGTAATATTCCATTGTGTATATGTACCATAACTTCTTTAACCATTCATCTGTTGATGGACATCTAAGTTGCTTCCATGTTCTAGCTGTTGTAAATAGTGCTTCAATGAACAATGGGATACATGTGTATTTTTCAATTTTGATTTCCCCAGGGTATATGCCTAGAAGTGGGATTGCTGGGTCATATGATGGTTTTATTCCTAGTTTTTTAAGGAATCTCCATACCATCTTCCATAGTGGCTGTATCCATTTACATTCCCACTGACAGTGCAAGAGTGTTCCCTTTTCTGCCCAACCTACCAGCATTTATTGTTTGTAGACTTTTTGATGAGGGCCATTCTGACTGGTTTGAGGTGATATCTGATTGTAATTTTGATTTGCATTTTCTAATGATGAGTGATGTTGAGCATCTTTTCATGTGTTTGTTAACTATTTGTATGTCTTTTTTGGAGAAAATCTATTTAGGTCTTTTCTCCACTTTTTGATTGGTGTTTTTTTTTTTTTTTCCTCTGGTATTGAGTTGTACAAGCTGCTTGTATATTTTGGAAATTAACCCTTTGTAAGTTGTTTCATTTGCTATTATTTTCTCCCATTCTGAGGGTTTTCATTTCACCTTGCTTATAGTTTCCTTTGCTGTGCAAAAGCTTTTAGGTTTAATCAGGTCCCACTTGTTTACTTTTGTTTCATTTCCATTAT
This sequence comes from Muntiacus reevesi, assembly GCF_963930625.1. Classification (NCBI taxonomy): domain Eukaryota; kingdom Metazoa; phylum Chordata; class Mammalia; order Artiodactyla; family Cervidae; genus Muntiacus; species Muntiacus reevesi. The sequence continues at coordinate 55,062,773 of NC_089265.1, read as the reverse complement.
TCTAGGAAGTGGGTCATAGAGGATCTTACTTTGATTTATGTCATCAAGTGTTCTGCCTATGTTTTCCTCTAAGAGTTTTATAGTTTCTGGTCTTACATTGGTCTTTAGTCCATTTTGAGTTTATCTTTGTGTATGGTGTTAGGAAGTGCTCAAATTTCATTCTTTTACATGTAGCTGTCCAGTTTTCCCAGCATCATTTATTGAAGAGGCTGTCTTTGCCCCATTGTATATTCTTGCCTCCTTTGTCAAAAATAAGGGCCCCGTAGGTGCATGGGTTTATTTCTGGGCTTTCTATCTTGTTCCATTGGTCTATATTTCTGTTTTTGTGTCAGTACCATACTCTCTTGATGACTGTAGCTTTGTAGTATAATCTGAAGTCAGGAAGGTTAATTCCTCCAGCTCCATTCTTCTTTCTCAACACTGTTTTGGCTCTTTGGGGTCTTTTGTGTTTCCATATGAACTGTGAAATTTTTTGTTCTAGTTCTGTGAAAAATGCCATTGGTAATTTGATAGGGATCACACTGAACCTATTGATTGTGTTTGGTAGTATAGTCATTTTCACAGTATTGATTCTTCCTACCCAGGAACATGGAATATCTCTCCATCTGTTTATGTCATCTTTGAATTCTTTCATTAGTGTCTTACAATTTTCTGTGTAAAGTTCTTTTGCCTCCTTAGGTAAGTTTATTCCTAGATATTTAATTCTTTTTGTTGCAGTGGTGAATGGGATAGCTTCCTTAATTTCTCTTTCTGATTTTTCATTGTTAGCATATAGAAATGCAATTGATTTCTGTGTATTGATTTTATATCCTGCAACTTTGCCAAATTCACGGATTAGTTCTAGTAATTTTCTGATATCATCTTTAGGGTTTTCTATGTACAGTATCATGTCATCTGCAAACAGTGAGAGTTTTACTACTTCTTTTCCAATCCTTTTATTTCTTTTTCTTTTCTGATTACTGTAGCTAGAACCAGAACTATTTTGAATAAAAGTGGTAAAAGTGGACTCCCTTGTCTTGTTCCTGATCTTAGGGGGAGTGCTTTCAGTTTTTCACCATTGAGAATAATGTTTGCTGTAGACTTATCATATATGGCCTTTGTATGTTGAAGTAGGTTTCTTCTATGCCAATTTTTGGAAGAGTTTTAACCATAAATGGGTGCTGAGTTTTGTCAAAGGCTTTTTCTGCATCGATTGAGATTATCATATGGTTTTTATCTTTCAATTTGTTAATATGGTGTATCACATTGATTGATTTGTGTGTACTGAAGAATCTTTGCAACCCTGGAATAAATCCAACTTGATCATGGTGTATGAACTTTTTGATGTGTTGCTAAATTCTGTTAGCTAAAATTTTGTTGAGGATTTTTACATCTGTGTTAATCAGTGATATTGGCATGTAGTTTTCTTTTTGTGTGTTGCCTTTGTCTGGTTTTGGAATCAGGGTAATTGTGACCTCGGTGAATGAGTTTGGAAGTGTTCCTTCCTCTGCAATTTTTTGAAAGAGTTTTAGAAGGATAGGCATTAGATCTCTAAATATTTGATAGAGGGCTTCCCTGGTCGCTCAGATGGTAAAGCGTCTGTCTGCAATGCAGGAGACCTGGGTTCGATCCCTGGGTTGGGAAGATCCCCTGGAGAAGGAAATGGCAGCCCACTCCAGTATTCTTGCCTGGAAAATTCCATGGACAGTGGAGCCTGGTAGGCTACCTTCCACAGGGTCGCAAAGAGTCAGGCACAACTGAGCAAGACCTCCAGTAAATGTTTGATAGAATTCTCCTGTGAAGAGAAATGCAAATCAAAACCACAATGAGGTACCATTACACGCCAGTCAGGATGGCTGCTATCCAAAAGTCTACAAGCAATAAATGCTGGAGAGGGTGTGGAGAAAAGGGAACCCTCTTACACTGTTGGTGGGAATGCAAACTAGTACAGCTGCTATGGAGAACAGTGTGGAGATTCCTTAAAAAGCTGGAAATAGAACTGCCATATGACCCAGCAATCCCACTTCTTGGCATATACACCGAGGAATCCAGATCTGAAAGAGACACGTGCACCCCAATGTTCATTGCAGCACTGTTTATAATAGCCAGGACATGGAAGCAACCTAGATGCCCATCAGCAGATGAATGGAAAAGGAAACTGTGGTACATATACACCATGGAATATTACTCAGCCGTTAAAAAGAACTCATTTGAACCAGTTCTAATGAGATGGATGAAACAGGAGCCCATTATACAGAGTGAAGTAAGCCAGAAAGATAAAGACCAATACAGTATACTAACGCATATATATGGAATTTAGAAAAATGGTAATGATAACCCTATATGCAAAACAGAAAAAGAGACACAGATGTACAGAACAGACTTTTAGACTCTGTGGGAGAAGGCGAGGGTGGGATGTTTTGAGAGAACAGCATCAAAACATGTATATTATCTATGGTGAAACAGACCACCAGCCCAGGTGGGATGCATGAGACAAGTGCTTGGGCCTGGTGCACTGGGAAGACCCAGAGGGATCGAGTAGAGAGGGAGGTGGGAGGGGGGATCGGGATGGGGAACACATGTAAATCCATGGCTGATTCATGTCAATGTATGGCAAAACCCACTACAATATTGTAAAGTAATTAGCCTCCAACTAATAAAAATAAATGAAAAAAAAAAAAAAAAAAAAAAAGAATTCTTCTGTGAAGCCATCTGGTCCTGGGCTTTTGTTTTTTGGGAGATTTTTGAGCACAGCTTCAATATCAGTGCTTGTAATTGGGTTGTTCCTAATTTCTGTTTCTTCCTGGTTCAGTCTTGGAAGATTGAACTTTTCTAACAATCTGTCCATTTCTTCCAGGTTATCTATTTTATTGCCATTTTATATGCCCTAATAGTCTCTTATAATCCTTTGTATTTCTGCATTGTCTTTTGTAACCTCTCCTTTTTCATTTCTAATTTTGTTGATTTGATTCTTCTCTCTTGTTTTCTTGATGAGTTTAGTAAAGTTTTGTCAATTTTGTTTGTCTTCTCAAAGAACCACCTTTTAGTTTTATGAATGTTTACTATTGTTTCTTTCATTTTTTTTTTTATTTATTTCTGCTTGGATCTTTATGATTTTTTTCCTTCTATTAATTTTGGTTTTTTTGTTGTTCTTTTCCCAGTTGTTTTAGGTGTAAAGTTAGGTTGTCTTTTTGATGTTTTTCTTATTTCTTGAGGTAGGATTATATTGCTATAAACTTCCCTCTTAGAACTGCTTTTGCTGCATCCCATAGGTTTTGAGTTGTCATGTTTACATTGTCATTTGTTTCTAGAAATTTTTTGATTTCCCTTCTGATTTCTTCAGTAACCTGTTGGTTATTTAGAAACGGGTTGTTTAGTCTCCATGTGTTTTTGTTTCTTACAGTTTTTTTTCTTGTGACTGATATCTAGTCTTATCGCATTGTGGTCAGAGAAGATGCTTGATATGATTTCAGTTTTCTTAAATTTACTGAGGTTTGATTTGTGACCCAAGATGTGGTCTCTCCTGGAGAATGTTCCATGTGCACCTGAGAAATTGTACTCTTCTGCATTTGGATGGAATGTCCTAAAGATATCAATGAGATCCATCTCATCTAATGTATCATTTAAGACTTGTGTTTCCTTATTAATTTTCTCTCTTGATGATCTGTCCATTGGTGTGAGTAGGGTGTTAAAGTCTCCTACTACTATTGTGTTACTGTCAATTTCTCCTTTTATGTCTGTTAGTGTTTGTGTTATGTATTGAGGTGCTCCTGTGTTGGGTGCATAGATATTTACAATTGTGTCTTCCTCTTGGATTGATCCCTTGATCATTATGTAGTGTCCTTCCTTATCTCTTGTAATCTTTACTTTAAAGTCTATTTTGTCTGATATGAGGTTTGCTACTCCAGCTTTTTGTTCCTTCCCATTTGCATGGAATATATTTTTCCATCCTCTCACTTCCAGTTTATATGTGTCTTTAGGTCTGAAGTGGGTTTCTTGTAGACAGCATATATTGGGTCTTGTTTTTGTATCCATTCAGCCAGTCTGTGTCTTTTGGTTGGAGCATTTAATCCATTTACGTTTAAAGTAATTATTGATATATATTTTCCTATTGCCATTTTCTTAATTGTTTGGGGTTGATTTTGTAGACCTTTTTTCTTCTATTTTATTTCTTGACTATATGAGTCCCTTTAACATTTGTTGTAAAGCTGGTTTGGTGGTACTGAATTCTCTTGAGTTTTGCTTGTTTGAAAAGCTTTTCGTGCTTCCATCAATTTTGAATGAGATCCTTGCTGGCTACAGTAATCTTGGTTGTAGATTTTTCCCTTTCAGTACTTTAAATATATCCTGCCATTCCCTTCTGACCTGCAGAGTTTCTGCTGAAAGATCAGCTATTAAGCGTATGTGGTTTCCCTTGTATGTTACTTGTTGCTTCTCCCTTACTGCTTTTAATATTCTTTCTTTGTGTTTAGTCTTTGTTAGTTTGACTAGTGTGTATCTTGGCATGTTTCTCCTTGGGTGTATCCTGTATGAGACTCTTTGTGCATCTTGGACTTGATTGACTATTTCCTTTTCCATGTTGGGGAAATTTTCAACTCTAATTTCTTCAAAAATTTTCTCATATCCTTTCTTTTTCTCTTCTTCTTCTGGGACCCCTATAATTCGAATGTTGGTGCATTTGATATTGTGCCAGAGGTCTCTGAGGCTATCCTCAGTTCTTTTCATCCTTCTTACTTTATTCTGCACTGCAGAAGTTATTTCCACCATTTTATCTTCCAGCTCAATAATTTGTCCTTCTGTTTCAGATATTCTGCTATTGATTCCTTCTAGAGCATTTTTTAATTTCAGTAATTGTGTTGTTTGTCTCTGTATGTTTATTCTTTAATCCTTCTAGGTCTTTCTTAATTGAGTCTTACATTTTCTGCAGTTTGTTTTCAAGATTTTTGATCATCTTATCTATCATTATTCTTAATTCTTTTTCAGGGACTTTGCCTATTTCCTCTTTATTTATTTGGACTTCTGTGTTTCTAGTTTGTTCCTTCATTTATGTAGTATTTCTCTGCCTTTTCCTTATTTTTTTAAAAAAAGTTATTGTGTTTGAGGTCTCCTTTTCCCAGACTTCAGGGAAAGGTGAATTCTTTCCTTAAAGAAGGTTGAATTCTTCTTTCTTTTCGTTTTTGCCCTCCTAAGTTTGGTCCAGAGGTTTGTGTAAGCTTCATATAGGTTTTTGTTTGTTTTTCCTCTGATGGGCAAGGCTGATTGAGGTGGTAATCCTATCTGTTGATGATTGGGTTTGTATTTTCATTTTGTTTGTTGTTTAGATGAGGCATCCTGCACAGGGTGCTGCTGGTGGTTGGGTGATACCGGGTCTTATACTCCAGTGGTTTCTTTTGTGTGAGTTCTCACTATTTGATACTCCCTAGGGTTAGTTCTCTGGTAGTCTAGGATCTTGGAGTCAGTGCTCCTACTCCAAAGGCTCAGGGCTTGATCTCTGGTCAGGAATGAAGATTCCACAAGTGGTTTGTTATGGCATTAAGTGAGATTAAAACAAATATCCAAAGTCAAGATACCAAAGATGAACCCAAGACAAATGGCAATTACAATATCAGACAAATAATTATTAAAATAATGGAATATACACATATACTACACATCCATGAGCAAAGTCAAAATAGTCCAACAAAAATATAGTATGGCAGATTGACCCAGCAAACAAATGAAATAAAAAATTATATTTATGAGTTAAAAACAAAACTAACTTAAGCACAAACTGGAAAACCAAACTAAAGCAAGGTGCCAAGTGGGGAATAAAGAAATGAAGTAAAAACTAACAAATATGTTGAGAGGGAAGGAAAGAAAGAAAAGAAAGAATAGATATGCAAAGTTAGATAAAGGTAGATGAAAAGATTTATATACATCAAAGATTAACTGCAAGGGGAAAAGAACAGTAGGAAAGGCAAACAAAGGAATAAATGTAGAAAAAATATAATAGGTTTAAAAAAATTAAAAGTTAAAATTATAAAAAAGAGAAAGAAAGAAAAAAAAAAAACAGAATAAGAAAGAAAAAAGAAAAAGAAAAGGAAAACTCCACAGAATTGCAATAGCCCAACTTAGAGACAGAAGTTTATAAAAACAATAGAAAGTGTGATTGAATATACACATATACATATACTCCAATAATCAAAATCAAAATAGTGCAACAAAAATAAAGTACAATAGATTGACCTGGCGAACAAAGGAAACCAACAATTTTATCTACCAGAGCAAAACTAATTAAAGCAGAAACAGGAAAACAAAACTAAAGCAAGGTGCCAACTGGGGAATAAAGCAATGAAAATAAACTAACAAATATTTTGAGAGGAAGGAGAGAAAGAAAAGAAAGAATAGATATGCAAAGTTAGGTAGAGGTAGATAAAGAAGATATATATATGTTAAAGATTAATTGCAAGGGGGTAAGAACAGTAGGAAAACTAAACAAAGGAATAAATGCTGATAACATAATAATAGGTTAAAAAATTAAAAATTAAAATTAAAAAAAGGGAAAAGAAAATAAAAAGGAAAACTCCACAGAACGGCAAAAGCCCAGCAAAGGGGCAGAGGTTTATAACAATAAAGAAATGTGAGTGTGAAAAAAAAGTTTCAAAAGCTTAACTGGATTTCATAGTGCCTACAAAATGGAGAACGACAACAGAGTGGGGGAAAAGGGGAAATCCAGAAGAATCTATAGAACGGTCAAAAAATCAGAGTAGTAATGTTCTTGGGTCACTGCTGTTAGAGTCCTATCCCTCCATGGTAGTCACAGTCCACCTCACCTCCCTAGGATGCCCTCCAACACTGTGCTATCTCTGGACCTGCTGTGGATGCAGCTCAGATTCTAATCTGGCCCTGCTCCTGTGTGTTCTTGCCTCCAATGTCCACAGCTGTCAGGGCTAGTGCGTTTCCTCTTGTGGGAGCTCTCAGTGACCTTTTGTATATTCCATAGACAAAGAGTCTGCCTAGTTGATCGTGTGGATTTAATCTGCAGCTTGTACAGCTGGTGGGAAGGTTTGGGGTCTTCCTCCTTAGCACACTGCCCCTGGGTTTCAGTTGTGGTTTTATTCTCACCTCTACATGTGGGTCGGCCACTGGGGTTTAGCTCCTGAGGCTGCCCTGGAGGACCTGGGTTTGCCCCGTGAGGGCCAGGTGTGGAGGTGGTGCAGCTGCTTGGGTCGCAGGGGTTCGGCAGCCCCAGGTCCTCAGGGGGGTTGGTGGCTAGGGCAGCAGGAAATATAGTGCTCTAGGAGGGGATGGCAACCTGTATTGGCCAATAAGCTCCAGTGTTCTTGCCTGGAGAGCCCCCGTCCCTGACAGAGAAATCTGGGTTGCAGAGTTGGAGACAACCAAAGCAACCTTGTGCACATAGATGCAAGACCTTTTTTTGGCCTGTGCAGCTCTGCCCCAGTGAGAGTTGAGCGTGAAGGTGGCGCATCTGCTTGGTTTGCGGGGACCCTGGCAGCGCCAATTGTGCAGGGACACGGACTGCCACTGCAGGAGTTATGGCCCCATCAGAGTCTTTTTCGAGCCTCTTGTAGCTGCTATCAGAAGGCCTCTTTGGCCAGTCTTTTTCCGTAGCTCTGCCTATTCAGACATTTAGAGGGCTCCATTGCTTGGGGTCCTTCTGCTGTTTGGCATGTCAGGTACATAGATGCGGCCCCTGGGCCGGGGTCCTACTCTGTAGAACAGTGCATCAGTCTCTTAAAGGAGCACCCTGGGTGGGGTCCTACTCTGCAGTTCAGTGCGTCAGCTGTTTGACGGGCCAGCCTCTCTATTGTTCAGCTGCTGATGCTGGCGAGTGTGGGGAGTGAGAGTCTATAGTGATGGCTGTATCCCCTATGCATGACTCAACAGTGTCGCCTTGCTCCCATGGCTGCCTGATTTCCTCCACTGGCATTTCCCACCAGGCTCTCCTCCCTTACATCCCCTCAATCTGTCTCTCCGCAGTCAACAGCAGCGTTTGCCCTGGGATTTCTCCACAATCCCTAAACTCCGGCTCCCAGCTGTTGCACCTTCCAGGAGACTAGCGTTCCTGTCCAACAAATGTATGGCTGTGGCAAGGACTGTCTGATTCTCATTCCATTTAGGCTGCCACAGATCAGCTGTTTCACTCTCAGCCTTCAATGTTTCTCCTCTGACTCAGACAATTGCCCCAATGTGGGGATCAGACCCCTGCTTCAGTTTCCCCCACGCTCCCAGGGCAGGTCCAGTTCTACTAACACTCCTGTTTTTCCCCGCTAGTTCCTTTGTCCTACAGAGTTTTGTGTGGTTCTGTATATTCTTTTCCGCTGGTCAGGTACTCCTGTCTGCTCTCAGCTGGTTTTCTGCATGCATTTCTGTATCTGAAGGTGTATTCCTGATGTATCCGTGGAGAGAGATGTACTCATCTACCTACTCCTCCGCCATCTTGTTCGAGCCTCAACTGTTGATGTTTTAAACATTGAAAATATAGGATTTTGTGGGTTCTCTTTTAAAGTGAAGGTAACTTGATGGATGGAGATATATGGACTGTGACCGCTGAGTCATTAGGAAAAGGACAGCATGCACAAAGACAAAGCATATGGACAGTCTGTGCCAGGAGGAAGTGCCCAGGGAGTGGGCGTTGTGCCCAGTACTGTGTGTTCACTTGCAGCTGATTGCATTCAGCTGTAGTAATGGGCTTGCATTGGGTGGCTGTTACTTGGACCCAGAGCATTGACATGCTGGGAAATGCAACTTCCACTCCTGCATCATTCACCTGTTGACCTGGGGACAAGCTAATTGATGCTGTAGGAACATGCACTGTGTCTGAGCAGTCCTCGTCTTCAGTCCAAATTCATGGGAGGCTAAAGCATGGCACCATGCCAGAAATGAGAGTTAGATTGATTCTGTGTGTAAAGATCAGAGGTTTTATATTGGTCTGAACAGATAATGCATTGCCTCTCTCCTAAAAGATTACAGAGAATAAGCTGTCTTCAGGCTAATAAAACCTGTCCACAAAAGTCTTTATAGCTATTAGACAGGCTGTTACAACCCTAATGAACCCTGGCCAGAATTAAAATGTTACGTTATAGGTGAGCATTTGGGCCCTTAAAAAGTGACCTATTCTGTTGAATGATATTTAAAATTAAAATCCTCATTCAGCAGCCAAATAAGAATTCAGTTCTTATTGAATTCAACTTACTCAACTGTAAGTAATAATCTTACTCAACTCTTTTAAGCAGTGCTAACATATATTCACTGTGAAGCTGGTACATTTGTTTATGTGATTAACTCCAGTGAAAGTAGAATGATATATAACTCATTATATTAGTTGGGGTTATCCAGAGAAACAACTAACAAGATGTGAGTGTGTGTGAGTATATAGAGGCGGGGGCTGGATTTATTTTAAGAAATTGACTCACGTGATTGTGGAAGCTGGCAAGTTTGAAATCTTCAGGTTGGGTCGGCAGACTGGAGACCCAGGGAAGAGTTGATAATAGCAGTTTGAGTCCAAAGGCAGTGGACTGGGAGAATTCCTGTTGGTGGTGGTGGTCAGCCTTCATTTAAAGGTCTTCCACTCGTTGGAAGAGGCCTACCCACATTATGGAAGGTAATCTACTTTATTCAAAATCTATAAATTTCATGTACAATCTATTAGTCTCATGCACCATCCAGACATGTATGACCAAACATTTTAAGCATTGCAGCCTAGCTAAAGTGACACATAAAATTAACCTTTGCAGCTGCTAAAAAAATGTTTTTCAGATACTCTGTTTTTGAGATTTCCTATGTTATAGGAATCAGTTTTGGAGAGATCAGAGAGCATTTTTTAAAAAATTGCTTCCATCTGATAAAACATGCACCAGAAAAATTTCAAATATTTATTTGAATCTGGGAAAAATCCCTGTACATATGTTATATTCCCCTGGCACCCCTTCCAAATGCCTAAACACTTCAGAACCACATACCAAGTTTCTGGGGTGGCTATAAAGTTATTAATATTTTTCTATCTGCCAAGAAAAGTCTTGGCCTACCTGTGTTCATGACTTTGAGATGCCGCCCTGGGAAAACAGGGCATACTCATCTTGGTGTCTACCCCTCCATTCTCCCTCTACAACCTCACTTATCACAAAATCCTTAACTTCAAACTGAGGAGAGACATCTTGGATTTAAGAAGCCTCAGCCATCTGGCAAGTCATGCCGGCACTTTTCTTTGCTGCACTTTCCCAGGCAGACTAACTGCTTGCTTGCTCATTTCCTATCCCTCCTTCCCTCTGCAAATGCTGTGGAAAAGACACTATCTAACAAGTCCAGAGGTGAAGTTTTAATGAGAAATAGTACAAAACTCCCTCCAGAAGGAACTGGTTCTTACTTTACTGTCCCCAACTGCTAGTTTCTTTCCTTGAGTTGGTGGATGCTAACAGGGATGCAGGGGTCAAGAAGCAACAGTTAGAACCAGACATGGAAAAATGGACTGGTTCCAAATTGGGAAACGAGTATGACAAAGTTGTATATTGTCATCCTGATTATTTAACTTATATGCAGAGTACATCATGTGAAATGCCAGACTGGATGAAGCACAAGCTGGAATTCAGATTACCGGGAGAAATATTAATAACCTCAGATATGCAGATAACACCACCCTTATGGCAGAAAGCGAAAAGGAACTAAAGAGTCTCTTGATGAAAGTGAAAGAGGAGAGTGAAAAAGCTGGCTTAAAATCAACATTCAGAAAACTAAGATCATGGCCGCTGGTCCCATTACTTCTTGGCAAATAGATGGGGAAACAGTGGAAATAGTGAGAGGCTTTATTTTCTTGATCTCCAAAATCACTGCAGATGGTGACTGCAGCCATGGAATTAAAAGATGCTTGCTCCTTGGAAGAAAAACTATGACCAACCTAGACAGCATATTAAAAAGCAGAGACATTACTTTGTCAACAAAGGTTCTAGTCAAAGCTGTGGTTTTTCCAGCAGTCATGTATGGATGTGAGAGTTGTACTATAAAGAAAGCTGAGTGCTGAAGAATTGATGCTTTTGAACTGTGGTGTTGGAGAAGACTCTTGAGAGTCCCTTGGACAGCAAGGAGATCAAACTAGTCCATCCTAAAGGAAATCAGTCCTGAATATTCATTGGAAGGACTGATGTTAAAGCTGAAACTCCAATACTTTGGCCATCTGATGTGACTCATTGGAAAAGACCCTGATACTGGGAGGGATTGAAAGCAGGAGTAGGGGATGACAGAAGATGAGATGGTTGGGTGGCATCACCCACTCGATTGAGTGGGTGATGACTCGATTGACTGAGTTTGAGCTGGCTCCAGGAGATGGTTGAAGGACAGGGAAGCCTGGTGTGCTTCAGTCCATGAGGTCGCAAAGAATTGGACACGACTGAGCGGCTGAACTGAACTGACTGAACAGGGATGTAGGTATAGAGGCATAGGGAAGCACAGAATGTTGTAACAGATATGAGTCCTAAAATGTCTATACTCAGATTCCTGGGATGGGGCATTCCTCAGGTCCCAGGAGCTTGGCAGACACTGGTTTTAAGTTGCATCTTTTGTCAGTCTCTGCAGACCAGTAGTATTAGCCACCCCTGGGAGCTTTTCTGGGAGAAGGCAATGGCAACCCACTCCAGTACTCTTGCCTGGAAAATCGCATGGATGGAGAAGCCTGGTAGGCTGCAGTCCATGGGGTCGCTGAGAGTCAGACACTACTGAGCAACTTTGCTTTCACTTTTCACTTTCATGCATTGGAGAAGGCAATGGCAACCCACTCCAGTGTTCTCGCCTGGAGAATACCAGGGATAGGGAAGCCCAGCGTGCTGCCGTCTGTGGGGTTGCACAGAGTTGGACTCGACTGAAGTGACTTAGCAGCAGCAGCAGCAGCAGGGAGCTTTTCTAGGCATGCAGGCTTTAGGTCCTGCCACAGACCTACTGAAGCATCTTGGGAGATTTGTGTGTTAAACTCCTGAGGAAATGAGAAATGAGGATGTGGTGTGTGACCACACTTGGTTGGGAGTTGCTTTTCAAAAGGTAGAAAAGCCCTAGAAAGAGAATGTGGAACTGAGGTAGGAAAGATAAATCATGTGCTTCAGATTTTGCAGAGGGTTGCCTCTGGTTACTTGAAATCTGAATTGTGAAGTATTCATAATTGGATTTACCATGAAGATAAGAAATTTATATTTCCAAGTATATTGTGTAATATTTTGTGAATGTGTTCTTCAGAGACAAATGCACATAGAGAAAAGGACACAGAGTTGGTGTACAGCTTGCTGAATCTTTCCAGATAGAAAGATTTGCATACTCGGTTTGCATACTCAGAGCCCAGATCAGGAAACAGCATGTTACTAGAAGCCCCCATCTCCCTTCCCATCACTACAGCCCTTCTCCTTCCCCTCCACAAGCTCTTGCCTGTTCTTTCTGTTACTACATGGGTTTGGCTTCTAGCATTCAACACTGTTGCTTTTGAGCTTTTGTAGATCTTTCATTTCCATTGCTACAGAGTATTCATTGGGTGAAGATACCACAATTCATTTATCCAGTTTACTGTTCATGGCCATTTGGGTACTTGATACTTGTGGTTGTGGCATATAGTACTGCCATGGCAGTCCATCATACATCTTTTGGTAAACACATGGAATCACTCGATGCCTTGCTTTTAAAAACTGTTGAAATAACTTCAGCTTTCCTTGTTAACTCAGGGTCATCACTATGAAGCTGAGTTTCGTCCTGGGCTGCGGTGTAGTGAGATCCCCAGGATGTGTGGGGATGGTAGTTCAGCGTGGCTTATTGAGTTCTTGTGTGCATTTCCTGTTCTTGCTGTCAGGCTACTGTGTTACAGTTTATGATGGCCAATCCTTCCTTCTTCCTGGGCACCTGAAAACTCAGAAAGCAAAATGGTCAGATACACTAGAATTGTATTTTAACCCCCCTTTTGAACATAGGTTATTCCTGTGCTAAGGAGGGATGTCTCACAGGCTGCTGTTCATTCTTTCTTGATTTTCAGTCTGCTTTTGGATTCTTCCTGGTACCAGATATGTGAATTTCAGATGACTGGAGTGCTGCCGTCATTTTGAAATCACTATTATTATTTTTAACCATTTTATTCCTTTTCCATTTTGATGTGTATTTTAACTCCTTTCCCTCTTTTGTTCATTCTGAAAGTTCGCCAAAGTAGACACTGTAGTTCTAAATTACCTTTATAGAAATCATGCCATTTCAAAAGGTCAACATGAAACATGGATTTATAGTGTCACTAACACGTGTGAGGTGTAGCTGTCTGGCCAAGAGTGGGCATAGTGTTATGCTGATATGAAGCCACAAGGGTCTGGCAAAATACGGGCTTGCATCTGTGTCTTGGGCCCTCAACACAATGGTTGGTCACTGAAATTATTTTTAATGCTTTTTTTTTCCTGAGTCCTGGGAAAATGCTACAGAAACCGTACATGGACGGAAACAGATAGTACCACTTTGTGGGTTCTCCTTGTCCATTCAAGAAGGTTACCGTAATAACTTTATTACAGCTCCTTCAGCACCACTTGCTTTTAAAGAAACTGTTCTGCACTTATTTCTGTTTTGATTAGTAGCTTTTAAGCCAGTTGTACTGCCCTAGAAGGATGTTATCCACACAGGTGAGAGAGGGCAACTCATACTTCAGGGAACCAGAACTGGAAACCACGGAAGAATAAAGGATTGGGACGAAAAATGTAAACTGAGATAAATGTAAATACACAGTTGATTGAAATTGCCTTTTCCTTATCTGATGAACCAGTGAGTTAAGTGATGAATAAATTAAGACTGACTTAAAAAAATAATTTAATTAATCAATAGCTGGGTCTTCATTGCTGTGCAGACTCTTCTCTAGTTGCGGAGAGTGGGGGCTACTCTTTGTTGCGATGCACAGGCTTCTCATTGTGGTGACTTCTTCTGTTGAGGAGCTCAGGCTCTAGCGTGTGGCGCATGGGTCCGGTGGTTGTGGACCCAGGCTCTAGAGCACAAGCTCCATAGTTGCGGTGCACGGCTTTAGTTGCTCTGCAGCATGTGGGATATTCCTGGACCAGGGATCAAACCAACATCTCCTGCATTGGCAGGCGGATTTTTCTTTTTACCACTGAGCCACCTGGGAAGCCCAAGACTGACTTTTCTTTTCTTAGCTTTCCTGAGGTTTGAGGTCAGATTACTTCAGGACATAGTGTTTGCAAATCTGAAGATTGTATGCTCTTTTAGTGAGCTGTAGCTCTGGGAGCTTAAAAGTGGACTAGTTTTCAGGGCAACTGATCCTGGTATAATGTGAAAAAGTCAGGTCTTAGTAGGATTTTTGGCTACCTTCTTTTTAAAATAACATTTCAGAAAATCACCCTTCGGTTCTTCAGAAAATCAAATGAAAAAGTAATTAAACTTTCCTGCAGGTTTCTGGGGAAGCAGTGAAGTGCAAAGTTGATGAGCAGTGAAGTGTAACTCAGGAAACTTCTACTTTGTGGAAAATATTAATACACCCCAGGCATCATTGAATGAGACCAAGACACTCTTGAAGGGTTTTTACCATTGAAATGTCAAAATTGAAGATATCAACAGCATTTTGTTCTAAAGGGGAAATGTGTTCAAGAAAATTTGTAAGAAAATTTTTTTTTTTTAGTTTGATATTTTTTTGGTTTCTCTTTGCATTAAACAGAAAGACTGGAAAACCATCTCTGTAGGAGACTTGGCATCAGCCTTAGTTTGACACAATATGTTTCTCACCTACATGGTTTTGAAGAATTTATTTAAATCAAAAAAATCTTTTTCTTAGAGTAAAAATGCAAAGCTGAGGAAGCCCTCAGTGACCTGTATAAAACAGAATTGACAGATCTACAGTGATGATAAAGAAACTAAAAAAGGTAGGTATAGGACAGCTGGACTCTGAGGATATTTCAGTGTGTATGAATTATTAGCAACCTAAAACATAGGTAATCATATTGAAGCAATGGATGGATCAGATTGCAGAATCAAACTGGACTCCCTGGCAAGAAAAAAATTTTAAAGGCTTCTAATTTCTTTTTCTGTTTCTAAGGGAAGCCTACCATTTAAAAAAATTATTTATTCTTAATTGAAGGATGATTGCTTTATAATATTGTGTTGGTTTCTGTCATACGTCAACATGAATCAGCCAGAGGTAAACATATGTCCCCTCCCTCTTGAACCTCCCTCCCACCGCCCACCCTATCCCGCCCTTCTAGGTTGTCACAGAGCCCCAGTTTGAGTTCCCTGACTATGAGCAAGTTCCCAATGGCTATGTGCTTTATATATGGTAATTAAATATTTCCATGATACTTCCACTTGTCCCAGCCTCTCCTTCTGCACCTTGTCCACAAGTCTGTTCTCTATGTCTGCATCTCCACTGCCGCCCTGAAAATAGTTTCATCAGTATCGTCTTTCTAGATTTCACATATATGTGTTAATATACAATATTTGTGTTTTTCACTTTCTGACTTACTTCAGTCAGTATAATAGGTTCTAGATTCATCCACCTCATTAGCACCGACTCAAATGCATTCCTTTTTATGACTGAGTAATAATCCATTATATATATATACATATATTCACACACACACACACACACACACACACACACACACACATATGCCATGGCTTATATATGCATCTGTCGATGGACATCTAGGTTGCTTCCTTGTCCTAGCTATTGTAAATAGTGCTGCAGTGAACACTGGGGTACCAGCCCACCTTTTGCACAGGTGTAATAGATATTTCTGATTCCTTGGACAGTTGTCCATCAGACCTGTTTTCTTTCATTGGTCTTTGCCAACCAACTACCCTCAAGCCCTAGGTGTCCAGAGGCCTTGCTCATGACAGCAGGGACATGGTCTTTCCTAGTCATGTAGCCCTACACCCAGCTTACTGCGAGGTACATGTATTCAGTGAATATTTATTAAATGAAAAGAATATTTCTTTTCCCTGTGAGAGTTCCAGATCTGGAGGATCCCTGATCAGAAGAAGTGGGAGAGAACTTGTTGAAGTGAAAGCAGAAGTGTGATTGGTTTTGACCTTTGCTCTGTTTGGTTTCTGATGAGTAGGTCAGTTTCACTCTGCTGTGCTGGTAGATGTTTAACAACAGGCTCTGGAGAGAGGGAGAAGGGAAGGAGGAATTTGTAGTGTTTGACAATTTCCATGGAATGATTACTCCACCATTTCTGATTTCAAGCTACCAAGTTGACATCAGTGAATGCAGAGTCGGGGAAGAGATGCTTAAAATAAATAGGCTGTCACTTGCTGGTGCACATTGGCTCTGGCACAGAACTGGATTCACTTCCTGCATGTGGATTTTCTCTGTAACTAGTGGAAATATCTCAGCTAAAATGAAAATGGGTGCTTAAAAAATAATCATCCCTGAAAGTGGCATTGTAAAATTTGGGTACCTCACTTTTCTTTTCCAGTTGTTCATAAGATAATCTTTAGTGCTCTTTCCAGTGCTCATACTGAATCAGTTTTGACAATTAAGTACATTTTGTGGGCTATTGCCATTTAAATCTCTGAAATTTTTAAGAATTCTCCCCAGTATCCTCCTTGGAAAATTATCAATGTCAACCTTATATCTGATTTCCAGAGGTCATTAGATTATACATACTATGCTTTTATTACAGAATTTGAACCAATTCTTAACCAAAATCATGGCATCTATTCCCATCACTTCATGGGAAATAGATGGGGAAACAGTGGAAACAGTGTCAGACTTTATTTTTGGGGGCTCCAAAATCACTGCAGATGGTGATTGCAGCAATGAAATTAAAAGACGCTTACTCCTTGGAAGGAAAGTTATGACTAACCTAGACAGCATATTAAAAAGCAGAGTCATTACTTTGCCAACAAATGTCCGTCTAGTCAAGGCTATGGTTTTTCCAGTGGTCATGTGTGGATGTGAGAGTTGAACTGTGAAGAAAGCTGAGCGTCGAAAAATTGATGCTTTTGAACTGTGGTGTTGGAGAAGACTCTTGAGAGTCCCTTGGACTGCAAGGAGATCCAACCAGCCCATCCTGAAGGAGATCAGTCCTGGGTGTTCATTGGAAGGACTGATGCTGAAGCTGAAACTCCAGTACTTTGGCCACCTGATGTGAAGAGCTGACTCATTGGAAAAGACCCTGATGCTGGGAAAGATTGAAGGCAGGAGGAGAAGGGGATGACAGAGGATGAGATGGCTGGGTGGCATCACTGACTCAATGGACATGAGTTTGGGTAAACTCTGGGAGTTGGTGATGGACAGGGAGGCCTGGCATGCTGTGATTCATGGGGTCACAAAGAGTCGGACATGACTGAGCGACTGAACTTAACTGAACTGAGAGTCACTGATGCTCCTAGACAGTTTTTACTTATTTCCACATCATCCCAAATCTTTTGACTAAGAGAATATTTTCAAGAGAACACAGAATTCCTTACCTTGATACAGCATATGATGAAGACCATATAGGCACTGAACAGTAAGAGTCAGGGGTGATAAGACCAGAGTCCGTATTAAGACTATGCTAATTTTTGCCTGTAACATGTGAGACAGTTAGTTTCATCATTCTGTTTGTTAATGTCTCATCTGTAAAAAGGGATTATTAAAAAACTGTCCTATCTTACCATAATTGACATTCTATTGACTGTAGTTAATTATGCTGTTTTTCATAGTTAAAAAAATCAAATTATCAAACTTTTCCTGAGGAAGGTACAAATTTTCCACTTTTATAGCTGAGGACACTGAGTTACAGGTTTAATAACTTGTTCAAAGTCCCTCAGCTAATGAGCAATGGGTTGTCTTTCTCTTTACACAATTAGTGATTTCTTGCTTGTTCCAGACTTCCTGCCTGCCTGATAGGTTGCACGAGAGTCAGAGATGTTTTATGTGAGAGCCTGTTATTGTCTGTAAAGTGCTATACAGATTCCTGCATAACTAGGCAAATAGATCTGTTTAGCTCAAGGTGTCTCCTTGAAAGATCTTCTTCCTCAGAGCACTGTGCATGAAGCTGTGACCTTGATTACTAGGTGCATGGGGCATAGATGTTCAAAGAGAAGCCTTAGCTTTCCTTTGGGGAATCATTCAGTTATTTTTTAAAAAAACAGACAATGTTTTGCTGCTTTTGAAATCAGTCAGTTCGGTCGCTCAGTCATGTCCAACTCTTTGTGACCCCATGGACTGCAGCACGCCAGGCTTCCCTGTCCGTTACCAACCCCCAGTGCTGCTCAAACTCATGTCCATTGAGTCAGAGATGCCATCCAACCATCTCATCCTCTGTCGTCCCCTTCTTCTCCTGCCTTCAATCTCTACCAGCATCCGGGTGTTTTCCAAAGAGTCAGTTCTTCACATCAGGTGGCTAAAGTATTGGAGCTTCAGCTTCAGTCCTTCCAATGAATATTCAGGACTGATTTCTTTTAGGATTGACCGGCTTGATCTCCTTGCAGTTCAAGGGGCTCTCAAGAATCTTCTCCCAATACCACATTTTAAAAGCATCAGTTCTTCTGGAATCAGCTCTGGCTTATCTGCTCTTCTCTAGAGTAAGAGCAGGTACGGGCTGGAGAGGCAGGGTGCCTTACTGTACAGTTTGAGTCCTTATTTTTGACCCTCCTTCTCACTTTCTCGGGTTCTACACGACCATTTGTTCTTCTTCACTCTACAGCAGAACCTTCCGCACACATCTTCTGGGTCTCCTTTCCCCCAACCCTCCTCCCTTGTTAGCACATTGCCATCCAGTTTCCTTTTTCTAGCAACGTGTTTAAGTCACTTAACTTAACTGATGGACTCCTCTCCCATTCTTTTAACTTTTATTGGTTTATTTCCTTTGGAATTCATATTAATGATCACAAAAGGGAAAGAAGACAAATTCATGTGTTCTATCCACCACACTGAACTGGAAGCCTCCAGTGATTTCTTCTTCTTCTTTTTTAAAGAAACAAATGTAAAAGCTTTTGAATAGCAAAGTAAACCACAAGCAAAACAAAAAGATGACCTACTGAATGAAAGAAAATGTTTGGATATGGTATAACTTATAAGGGGTGGCTCTAGTGGTAAAGAACCCACCTGCCAATTCAGGAGACGTAGGAGATGCGAGTTCAGTCCCTGAGTTGAAAAGATCCCCTGGAGAAGGGCATGGCAACCCACTCCAGTATTCTTGCCTGGAGAATCCCATGGACAGAGGAGCCTGGCAGGCTACAGTCCATAGGGTCTCAGAGAGTTAGGCACCACTGGAGTGACCTAGCATGAGTAAGGGGTTGATATTCAATGTATATAAACAGCTCATTTAACTCAACATCAAAAAAACAACCAACCTGGTAAAAAATGGGTAAAGAACTGAATAGACATTTTTACAAAGAGGAAATGTAGATGGCCATTAGGCACATGAAAAAATACTCAACATTACTAATCATTAGGGAAATGCAAGTCAAAACCACACACCTGTCAGAATGGCTGTCATCAAAAATACCACAAATAACAAGTGTTAGGATCTAGAGAAAAGGGAACCCTGATATACTGTTGGTGGGAATGTAAATATATATAGAATGGAAAATTACTCAGCCATAAAAAGAATGAAATTTTGCCATTTGCAGTTACATGGATGAACTTGGAGGACATTATGCTAAGTGAAATAAGTCAGACAGAGAAAGACAAATGCTATATGATATCACTTATATGTGAAATCCAAAAAATACAACAAACTAGTGGATGTAACAAAAAAGCAGCAGACTCACTGACATAGAGAACAAACTAGTGGCTCCTTGTGGGGGGGGGGAGGAGGGGCAATATAGGGGCAGGATTGAAAAGTGCCAACTGCAGATATAAAATAAGCTACAAGGATATATTGTACAACATGGAGCACATAGCCAATATTTACAAAAACTGTAAATGGAAAGTGAAAGTGAAAGTCACTCCGTCATATCCAATTCTTTGCAGCTATATAGTCCATGGAATTCTCCAGGCCAGAATACTGGAGTGGGTAGCCTTTCCCTTCTCCAGGGAATCTTCCCAACCCAGGGATTGAACCCAGGTCTCCTGCATTGCAGGGATTCTTTACCAGCTGAACCACAGGGGAAGTCCAAGAATACTGGAGTGGGTAGCCTGTCCCTTCTCTAGTGGATCTTCCCGACCCAGGAATCGAACCGGGGTTTCCTGCATTGCAGGCAGATTCTTTACCAACTGAGCTATGAAGGAAGCCACTATAAATGAAGTATAACCTTTAAAAATTGCGAGTCATTATATTGTATACCTGTCATTTGTATAATATATATGTCAGCTTATATACTTCAATAAATTTTTAAACAACTTAAAAGCATCTTGTAAATTTAATTTTATTTCTTTTGTGGACTTACTGGGTTTTAACTTGTATGTTTGTTTTAGTTTTGTGTTTTTTCTAAGAACACTAACAAAAATATAACTTATTTTATGTTTTTATGTATTTAATTATAATGAAAGTACTCTTTGTTCAGATAAGAATAGTTTACTTTTAAAAGGGTATTTATATAATTTGAGTTTGAGAAAATCTGATCTATAGCTATATTATTAATTTAGACTCTGTATATTAATAGAGTTAATTTTTCAATTTGGGATTTTTTTCTCCTTCATTCCCTATAAAATATGAATAGATTAAAAAATAAGATAAAATTCTGACTAACAGTGACAAGGAGCTGAATTTGTACTATATTGTAGTAGAATGGCTTCCTTAGGTTTCTTACAGATGGATCTAAAATCAGTTTCAGAAGGAGAGTTTCATAAATGATGAGACTAACAGAAAAAATGTACAAAAACTTACACACACGGAGCTAGCTAGGTAGATTGAGATATGATATGAAATTCCTGTTTGAGGGTGAAGACTTTAAAATTGAGTAGTGTATTTAGAGAGAGTTTGGTGGTTAAATTACCCTTTCAGTTAATTTTAAACATTAGCCAATGGCACCAAAATACTTTTGACTTAGATTTATATGGCTTATACTTATATTTAAGATTACTGTCTTTTATTTTTTAGCTTACTTTTATTTTGTAAAAAAATTATCTTATGTTGGAGTACAGTTGATTGAGAATGTTGTGTTAGTTTTAGGTATACAGCAAAGTGATTTGGTTATACATCTATGTGTATCTGTTCTTTTTCAAATTCTTTTCCCGCTTAGGTTATTACAGAATATTAAGCAGAGTTCTCTGTGCTGTACAGTCGGTCCTTTTTGTACATCTGTTTTAAATGCAGCAGTATGTACACGTCAATCCAAAACTCCCAGTCTACCCCTCCGCTCCATCCTTACCCCTCCCTGGTAACCATGAATTCATTCCCTAAGTCAATGAGTCTGGAGATAATCGTGTCAAGTGAAGGAAGTCACACAGAGAAAGACAAATATCGTTCGATACCGTGTATGTGTGGATTCTAAAAGAAAAGATGCCAACAAACTAATTTACCCTCTCTTCTCTGAGAACACCCATGTCTTACTATTGTATCTGGAGACCTGTGTACCCTGCCTCAAGGACGTCATGTGTGACAGGTGATTAGGATGCTGCCCAGCGTATGGTGGGGACTAAATATGTTGTGGGCATTGTTTTTATTTCAGTATAAACTTAATTATGGGGAATCAAATAGAAAAGCAAAAGTAAATAAAAAAAAGATGCAGTTTCTTTGATCCTTTCATTCTCCTGTTTGATGTTACTTTCTCTCTCACTTATAAAATGTTGGAATTTCCCAACTCTAGAAGTTCGGAGTTCAGCCTTTGTGTGAGGCACCTCCCCGTTAAGTCTATCCCTTGGGAGTCTCCCACACACGTCACCACTCAATGGCAGAAAACTATCTCAGATGTCAAACCATTCCAGAGCCATATTTCTAATTGCCTGCTAGTCTTACCATGTTGATTAGAGATGTGACTCCCAGAAAAGTTCAGTTGACCCTTATTTTGTCTTGTGCAACCTGAGGCAGTACATTCTTTCTGTGTCAGCTCTTCAGGTATTTGGAGAGAGAAACCATTATAATTTAAACTCAGTACACTGACCTGAGGGTTTTAAGTGTCATGTCATCTGTTGAGTTTCTTATCCAGGTTCTCGGCATCCCTTTTCAGTAGAAATAATATCCAGAAATGAATAGCTGTTCAGAATATGGTCTGATCACATTAGAGTAGAAAGGTTCATATGTTCTGTGTGCCTTTTTCTTAACACAATTTGAGATTGCATTTATGTCCTGGGCATTCTAATTCTTTTTGTATCAGGAAATAAAGAAGGTAATTAAAAAAATAGATTCACTTATTAATTGTTTGATTTAAATGTCTTTATCTTAATTGATTTTTGCATAGAATCAACTGAAATTGCTCTGAGCATTTTATTTCCCCTGATGTTTAATCATGGAATGCATTGTGGCTCTTGGCAAGAATGAGAATGTCAGTCTTCTTGATTCCCTTGCTGTCTGATTTCACTGCTGTGTTGTCTTGAACATGGCCAGCCTTCAGGTACAGTGGTTCTCTCCTTTGTCACCAGGTCATCCTGTCTCCCTGCATGGGTGAGGACTGTGCCTCTCTGGCCCTTTTGGGATCCCATGCAGAGGATGAATTGTGACGTTGACACCCTGCCCCAAAACTGCTTTGACAGCGGCCTGTCTACCCTGAGAGACTATGGTGAGTAAGACTCAGAGGTGGGGTACCAGCACCAGAGGGGATTCCAGAGATCACAGGGTTTGCAGGAGAGTTTTGAAGGTGATTTTCAGACACAGACATCAGCCCTTAAATCACTGCTCACCTGGTTTCCATCTTCAGTAGAAAGACATGTATCATCCTGTTTGACCTTTATCTGTCATGGGCATTGTTTTAAAGGTTATGCATATGAAGCACAGGAGAGTGTTTTTCTCTACCAAGTTAGGGAAAACTCACAAGTTTCCTTTTGGGGCCGTACACAGGTCTCGCCTTTTCTCTTTGCTGCTGCTGCTGCTAAGTCACTGCAGTCGTGTCCAACTCTGGGCGACCCCGTAGACGGCAGCCCACCAGGCTCCCCCGTCCCTGGGATTCTCCAGGCGAGAACACTGGAGTGGGTTGCCATGTCCTTCTCCGATGCATGAAAGTGAAAAGTGAAAGTGAAGTCGCTCAGTCGTGTCTAACTCTTAGTGACCCCATGGACTGCAGCCTAGCAGGCTTCTCCGTCCATGAGATTTTCTAGGCAAGGGTACTGGAGCGGGGAGCCATTGCCTTCTCCCTTTGTATGATACATGTGTATATATGTAGGGGCGTGTGTGTCCTTGTGTATAGAATGGTCCTCCTCTGTTCTGGCTAAGGCCTAAAATTGGGAAAGGAAGACTGACAAAGAACTTAGATATATATTTACCCAGTGAGATCAACCAAACCAAATTTAGAGCCAGAGATGACAGATTCATTTATGCAGCAGCACTTCCTGAGTCTTCCTGTGAGTCATGTGCTGTTGTAGGACCGTGGGTGCACAATAAACAAAGCTGACTAAATCCTAGTCTGAAAGGAACTTACATCCCAAAGGAGGGAATTGGATGAAAAGCAAATTTAAAAAATTAAGTTTGGGAGAAGTATAGTTTTACACAGGGTGCCTAAGGAAAGACTTTGTGATCAGGTGTCAATTTTTGTTGGTAACATGATCTTACTGATGCCTAGTTTGCCATTATGTTCAAAACTGTAGCTGGATGTATGTTCCTTCCCCTTCTTCACAATGGGATATATGAGTAATACCTCTTGGAACAAGGAAAAAGTACTGTCCTGACTTGCCAAATTTGCATAATCTGAAAAAGGAGTTGAAAATATGCAAATTATCATTTATTTTTTCTCATCTAAAGAGTTCTTATTTTGATAACCAGAAATGTTAGAACAGATTGGTTACCCTCTCCACCATGGGTATTTTTGTAAATTTGTGGTTCCCTGTTATATCCTTCAAGATACCAAAGTTGAAAGTTCATTTCAATTTAATTCATGAAAAGATACTGGTTCGGTTGCTAGAGAGCATGGCATATATATGTATCGTATACATGTGCATATATACATAGGCTATTCTTGCATATATACATTGATATGTGTACACATAGACATGTTTGTGTGCATGTACACACACAGATATAACCGAGTCCCTCTAATTCCATGGACAAATAGAACACGGATTTTCCTTTTATCTGTAGATTAACTCCTTCCCTAAGTCAGCCAGCCTACAGATGTGTGTCTGTGTGCACCTGTGTGATTTGACATATAGTTTGTAAAGGTCATTCTTCTTGAAAGCCAGGTCCATTCCTCTCTACTTCGCTGAACTTTAACTTGTTGGCCCTTATCTCATTCAAAGAGAGCTTGAAAGTAAAAACCAATGGAATACTTTTTTAGAAACTGATTTTCAAATGAAAATTCTCATTATAGAGGAAGAGTGAACCATATTGCCATGCTGGGATACCACTGGGCAGGAGAGGCAAGATACTTTGAGTTCTGTTGAGACAGACAAACCATTTAAAAAACGTATGTGGTTGGCCGTGAGCCTATGGCCACCTTATCTTTGACAAAGGAGGCAAGAATATACAAGGGAGGAAAAACAGTCTCTTCAATAAGTGGTGCTGGGAAAACTGGACAGCTGTGTGTAAAAGACTGAAATTAGGATACTTCCCAACACCATACACACAAAAAATTCAAAATGGATTAAAGACCCAATGTAAGGCCAGAAACTATAAAACTCTTAGAGGAAAGGATAGGCAGAACACTCTCTGACATGAATTTCAGCAAGATCCTTTTTGACCTACCTCCTAGAATAATGAAAATAAAAATAAAGAAATGGGACCTAATTAAACTTAAAAGCTTTTGCACAGGAAAGGAAACTAAACAAGATAAAAAAGAACTCTCAGAATGGAAGAAAAGAATAGCAAATGAAGCAAATGGTAAAGGATTAATCTCCAAAATATACAAGCAGTTCATGCAGCTCAATATCAGAAAAACTAACAACCCAATTAAAAAATGGGCAGAAGACCTAAACAGACAGTTCTTTAAAAAAGAAAAATACAGATGGCCAATAAACACATGAAAAGATGCTCAACATTACTCATTATTAGAGAAATGCTAATCAGAATTGTATTGAGGTATCACCTCACCACTGGTCAGAATGGATATCATCAAAAAATGTACGAACAATAAATGCTGGAGTGGATGCTGGAGAGGGTGTGGAAAAAAAGGACCTCTTGTACTATTGGTGGGAATAGGTAATTGATGCAGCCATGATGGAGAACAATATGGAGATTCCTTAAAAATGCTAGGAGTAAAGCCAGCAGTCCCACTACTGGGCATATACCCTGAGAACACCGCAATCCTAAAAGATACAGGTGCCCCAATGTCCATTGTAGCGCTATTTATAATAGCCAGGACATGGAAGCCACCTAGATGTTCATCAACAGGTGAATGGAAAAAGAAATCATGGTACATGTATACACAATGGACTATTACTCAGCCATAGACAGGAACGAATTGGAGTCAGTGTTAGTGAGGTGGGTGAACCTACTGCCTATTATGCAGAGTAAAATAAGTCAGAGAAAAACAAATATTGTGTATGAACACATATATAATGGGATCTAGAAAATTGGCACTGATGAATCAATTTGCAGGGCAGTAATAGAGATGCAGACATAGGGAACAGACTTGTGGACATAGTGGGGGAAGGAGAGGGTAGGACGAATCGAGAAAGGAGCATTGAAACATAAACAGTACCGTATGTAAAACAGATAGCCAGTGGAAATTTGCTATATGATGCAGGGAGCTTAATGTCGTACTCCGTGACAACCTAGAGGGGTGGGATGGTGGGGTGGGAGGGAGGTTCAAAAGGGAGGGGACATATACACACACGTACACACACATACACACACACACACACACTCACACACACACACACTCACACACACACATTTACACACATACACTCACACACATTCACACACACACACACGCTCACACACACACTCACATACACACACACTCACACGCTCACACACACATTCACACACACACTCACACACATTCACACACACACTCACACACACACGCTCACACACACACTCACATACACACACACTCACACGCTCACACACACACACTCACACACACATTTACACACACACACTCACACACATTCACACACACACTCACACACACACGCTCACACACACACTCACATACACACTCACACACGCTCACACACACACACACACTCACACACACACACTCACACACACACACACACTTGTGGCTGGTTCACATTGTTGTATGGCAGAAACCAACAGGACATTGTAAAGCAATTATCCTCCAACTAAAAAAGAGATGCATGTGGCTGACATGGCCCTGGTGAAGCGCTGCTCAGGGTTTAGGGTGAAGAAATGTGGGCGGAGGCATGCCCTTCCTCTGGTGAGGCCCCCCGCCAGTACTCTGTGCATGTGCCCTGTGATTTTCCACGTGGTTGGTTCTCCCACCCACCCACAATACTCCTTACCCACCACCCCCTAAATAATTTGTGTCTGATGTGCATCTCATTCCATCTTTCTCTGTGTCCCACATATGGGATCTGGTCGTTTGTTGCTGAGGCTGAAACTTTTAAAGAAATTGTGCGTTTCAGCCTTGTTCTAGTTATGCATTGGGGTTTGTAGATATTCTTGGAATTATTTGGTGGAGAGAATGATGGCTCTTCTAAACCAGTAGCCCAGATTCTTATCCTGTTCCCTTTCACTAGGTTACTCTAGGCCTTGGGGATGGCTGTTTCACAGTAATAGGCTGCCATTAGATTCTTCTCAATCAGGGCTTATTTTAGAAGATGAGAAAAAAGTGAGCATAAAAGAGATGAGGAGTGAGGCAGCACCAAACTAATTGATTAGAACTGTTACATAATGAGCTTTTCTGTTTTCCAGATTCATAAGTATTGCCAAGTCTTACTTCAGAAGTGCAGATGGTGTTTTGCTGCTGTATGATGTTATGTGTGAGAAAATCTCTCTTAATGTACAAGAATGGGTAGATATGATTGAGGTGAGAAATCAAAACAGAGAAGCAAAAAAGTTACACTGGAGAGTTACAGGCTGTCCTGGAGAAATGCTATTTTTTTCCTTTGTCAAAATGAACTCGATTACAAGCCACTGATCCAGGCTATCAGAAAGAACTGGGTGTGAGCAGTGGGGTTCCCAGTGGCATTTGGCCGTATTGATCTCTGCCTTAGTAGCTGGGCAAGTTCCCACAGAGCCAAGGACACCACTAAAGTGAGCTACTGGGGAAAAAAAAATAACTTCTGCATTTTCTTATAGATAAAATCAGAATCCCATTGGCAGTGAGCAAAAATTCAGGCAGCCCAAGAAGGAGCAGCAGCTCTCACAAACAAGGGGGTGGTGGGGCTGAGCATGGAGTGTGATTGGAGGTGTAACAGGGGCTTCCACATGTGCTGGAAGCACAGATGAAACACCACCTGGGTGAGAGCTTGTGCCAGGTCCAGATTCCACAACAGCCATGTTTTCAACCTTATTCTTTCTGGTAGTGATTCGGGTGATTTACACATCCCAAGGTACCACTGAAATACTTTGGTATTTTAAGCTTATGTGGGTAACTGTCTGTGCTTTCGTTTGCTCTAGTAAGATGGTGTCTTTCATCTGAGAGGCTTTCATATCCTTTGGTTTCATGGTAAATACTTTCTTAAAGTAGGAAATGATTTTGACCACAGTAGTTAGGGTGCTACCAACAGTCATTAATGACTATAAAACTACAGTTCAAGCCGTGGTTCATCACACTCTCTTGGGAAGAAAACTAAAACCCATGGCTAATACAATTTTTCAAGTAAGTCTATTGTCTGTAATTTTTTTCACAGGCATTAAGTGCAGAGGTGGCTGAACGGAGAACTGATTGCTATCTGATCTCAGGTTAGCCTCTAGATTCTTCAGTTGGTCCTGTTTCATACCCTGTGAAACACTAGAATGAGTATTCTTTTTAACTAAGGAAGTAAGAAATGACTGGTCCAGGGACTTACAGGCAGTCCAGTGGTTAAGACTCTGCTCCCACTGCAGGGGGCGCTGGTTCAATCCCTGGTCAGGGAACTAAGATCCCACATGCTGAGATATGGCCAATAAAAAAAAAAAAAAGGAAAGCAAAGAGTGGTTGAAATTAATGATAAGATTCAGGCAGTAATAATGCATGTTGTTCAACTGAAATATGACTTAAAATGATTGTAAATACAATGAAAGTGTGTTGACATTTATATTGCATTTTATTTCACAAAATTTTCCACATGTTGTGTTCACCTCTGTAGCCTGTATGATAAAGAAAGTAAGAAATATAATGCTATTTTCACTTTTTAGGAGAAACCTGAGGCATAGAAAGTGTATGACACTTGTGTTTGGTTATTAAGAGGTTAGGGGTGGAAGGGGGAATTTGACCTCCTAATTCAATATGGGTTGCTCCTTTGATTAAACACGAGTATGCACAAGATTAAGAAAAAAAACAAATTTTGCCATCAAGAAAGGATCTCCAAGGTAGTTAGTGTGTAGCTGAGAGGGATCTGCCCGAGGGAACAGAAGACTTTCCCGGGATAGACCAGTGAGTTCAGAGAACCCAGTGAGAATGGATAACACTTGCTCACTCATACCCACAGATATAGAAGCTTTGTAGCAAAACCTTTAATTGTTGAAACTGTTGGATTTGGTCTTCATTTTAAGACTTTAGATTATATTCAAGGAAAGGAGGCACAGAAGACGTGGTCAGCCCCTGGGTTGAGATAGCCGAGTGACTAGCTGTCATGGCCTGTGCCAGGGGCCCCACTGCCATAATTTGCTAAATAAGCATCTGCATGTGATAAGTGACCTTTTTAGTTATTTGTATTACCTTTCATATGGTCTGAAAAGGAAGAAAACTGTATTCAAAATGAATTCTTGAATTTGTTACGGAGAAAAAATTAGATGCCACTTGGCATTTGACTTTCACTAATCACGATGAAACTTTGCCATGGCTTAAATCTTCTGATTTGAGGCAGTTGTACTGGGGTGATTTATATGGTCACTATAAGTGGGTAGAAACTCATGGTGAGTTTGTTGGAATAGGCCAGAGGATTGAGAAGCTGTTGAATGTTAGTGGTGAATGGACCCTCTGAATTAATAATTAATACGCTTTGATCGAAAACCACCAAGTTATAAAATCTCACAATAAAATTAAGGCCATTTACTTACCTGTCATGAATAATTTATTGTTTGAATATTCATGTGAGATATCTTTCTGACTTTTACACCTTCAAAAGTATTTTTGGAATACCTGCTTTGTGCATGTACTGGGCTAGTACTTGTAGTAAATCCATTAACAGAGCCAGGAGCCCTACCCTTATGGAGCTTATGCTCCAGTGTGGGAGACATAACACGGGGCCAACATAAGTAAAATAAATAGGATGATAGAAAGTGATAAATGTTATAAAAACAAAAAGAGGGAAAGGTGACAGGCCTCACAGTGAGGCAGTGGTCTAAGATAGTGTGGTCACGGGAGTTGCACCAGAAGGTGATATTTGAGTCAGGACTTGGAGAAGGTGCCCGTATTTATTTTACCTGTATGCCTGTGGGAAGTCATTCAGACGCTCAGACTCTTGGCTCACTTAAGTAAATGTTCGACTCATGGCTTCCATGTGATGCCCCCTTGGATCCTGAGTGGTTCCCCGCCAAACGCAATTACTTAAAACATTAATGGGTAGGGGGTCCAGTTTTGGGGAAGGCCATTCATTTCCTTCTCCCCTTTGCTTTTACTTCACTCTGCTGCCTTCCGTTGGAGGAAAATGGTCTGAAGAGAAAGGAAGTCGAATATAGTTTCATCGCTTCTGAGGCTTATTTTTTGATGCTGTGTCAGGTGTGGGGCCGGAGTAGATGAGCACGTGGATGCCTTTCGGCACCACAAAGAGTCATTCCCCACATCTCAGTCAGGGCTGCGGCCTCTCTTGTTCAGGAACCAGAAACCTATTTTTCCAGCCAGATTATCCTCTGTTCTCATCCCGCTTGCTGAGGGGGAAGTGTACCCTTACTGACTGCTCAGTTTTACACGTAGGGAAATGGAGGCAGAAACAGGAAGGCACCTGCCTGGTTTCACACAGCCAGTGAGTGGCGAGGTGGTGGCAGGGGTGGGGTCTCCAGCTTAACTCTGCCTCTGGCATCTTCCACTGTGCTGCCAGCTCCTCTGGGCATGCCAGGGCTGAGGGACGGAGTGCTGTGCTGATTTGGGAGCATTATCCTGAGAATCTGTAGCTTTGAATGATTGCTCATTGACTCCTCACAAGGAGAAACTTGACCTTTAGGACCTTTGTATTTTGCTTTTGTTATAAACCAGATAACAGCAAGTGTGGAACTTTCAAACTCCAATTTTGCCCCATCGTAGCTAAGGGAATTCTTGTGTGTTTTGTATCTGGAATAATGAAGTTGACTCATAATCACCATTGTTCGGAGTGAAAATTGTTCAAAATTATGTGGGTGCCGCAGCCAAATAAAATTTTGTGGCCATGCCTCTTGAGTTTGTATTGTCTGTGCAGTGGCAGGGCTGATAGAGTCAGTTTAGACCCTGGTCCTGGTCTTACAAGGTCTTATTTAACCCCTTACCTGGCAGTGGGAAAAAGTTTGGCTCCTTTTATAGATAGTTTGAGGTTTGAAGATATTGTCTGTAAATCATGTGGCACATAAGGGGCTTTTGGAAATAGTAGCTGTTGTCATCATCATCCTGGTAACGTATTAAATGTTCGACATGTGCACAATTTTTTTCTTCTCTTTGAGGTAAGATGCAGCCCATGAGAGCATTCCTCTGTGTTGGCATGAAACAAGGCTGATCTTCATGATGCTGCTGAAGCAGAGGGACAAAAATGTGTCCCAGGGTATCTTGGAGAAAAACGAGCTGTGATAAGCAAGAGAGAGGGTCTAAACTGGAAGGGGTCTTTCACTGTTGTCTCACTTTGCTGAAGAGGTTGTTTGACAAACCTCCACTCTGTTCGTTGGGTCTTTTGTCCTGATACAGGCAGT
Organism: Muntiacus reevesi; assembly: GCF_963930625.1. Taxonomy (NCBI): domain Eukaryota; kingdom Metazoa; phylum Chordata; class Mammalia; order Artiodactyla; family Cervidae; genus Muntiacus; species Muntiacus reevesi. The sequence continues at coordinate 55,031,832 of NC_089265.1, read as the reverse complement.
ACTCCCAGTGGCCCCTTCTGCCCCGTGGAGGTAAGTAATTGCACCAAGAATTAAATCCCTTGTAGAGATAAAACCATCACATGATCTCTTCCCCCTGCTGAGTATCAATGACAAAGAGGAGGCAGAATTATCCCAACTTCCTCCTCGCTCTTCCTGTTTCTTTTTTTTTTTTTTTAATTTTATTTTATTAGTTGGAGGCCAATTACTTCACAACATTTCAGTGGGTTTTGTCATACATTGACACGAATCAGCCATAGAGTTACACGTATTCCCCATCCCGATCCCCCCTCCCACCTCCCTCTCCACCCGACTCCTCTGGGTCCTCCCAGTTCACCAGGCCCGAGCACTCGTCTCATGCATCTCACCTGGGCTAGTGATCTGTTTCACCACAGATAATATACATGCTGTTCTTTTGAAACATCCCACCCTCACCTTCTCCCACAGAGTTCAAAAGTCTGTTCTGTACTTCTGTGTCTCTTTTTCTGTTTTGCATATAGGGTTATCGTTACCATCTTCCTAAATTCCATATATATGCGTTAGTATACTGTAATGTTCTTTATCTTTCTGGCTTAGTTCACTCTGTATAATGGGCTCCAGTTTCATCCATCTCATTAGAACTGATTCAAATGCATTCTTTTTAACGGCTGAGTAATATTCCATGGTGTATATGTACCACAGCTTCCTTATCCATTCATCTGCTGATGGGCATCTAGGCTGCTTCCATACCTACACTGAAACCAATCTTCCCGTTTCTGAAATTCTTTTCTTGTCCTGGAATCCAAATAAAGGAAAAATAATGGGTATCCTATTTGGAAAAGATGGGTTTGGTTCTGGAAGATCTCTGTGCTGGGGGCGGTAGATGGTGCAGTGTATCACCTTGGTGAAGAGGTGAAGAGAGTTGGAAAACTTGTTCTTTTCTCCAGGATTCATACTCAGTTGGAATAGTATACAATTATTTTTGGTTGTGTGTTTGTATTGAAGTTGAATACCCTTTCCGTCCCCATTATTACCGTGGGCAGTGTTTATTCTCTTGTTATTATTATGTCACTGTGTCAGAATGCTACGTGGGTCTCTTATGCCTTGTCCTACCTGAACAAGGTCCGTGCAGTCAAAGCTATAAACCATAGCAGTCGTGTACAGATGTGAGAGCTGGACCATGAAGAAGACTGAATGCTGAAGAATTGAGGCTTTCAAATGACGGTGCTGGAGAAGACGCTTGAGAGTCCCTTGGACAGCAAGGAGGTCAAACCAGTCCATCCTAAAGGAAATCAACCCTGAATATTGAATGGAAAGACTGATGCTGAAGCTGAAGCTCCAATACTTTGGCCACCTGATGTGAAGAGCCGACTCATTGGAGAGGACCCTGATGCTGGGAAAGATTGAAGGCAGGAGGAGAAGGGGGTGACAGAGGATGAGATGGTTGGATGGCATTGCCGACTCAGTGGGCATGAGTTTGAGCAAACTCTGGGAGATTGTGAAGGACAGGGAAGCCTGGTGTGCTGCAGTCCGTGGGGTCACAAAGAGTTGGACACGACTGAGCAACTGAACAACAGCCTGAACAAGGAGCCAGATGGGTCAAATAAGAAGTTCACAATATAGAAGTCTGACCTGATGTGATCGTTGATGTCTGTCCTCAACACCATGAAAAGACTGCTTTGTAGTATATACTCATGAACTTTAAAAGGAAGTTCAGAGTTCACTATTTTAAGTTGGAGTTATTCCTTGTTTTAAGCCTTAGAACTGTGAACCTGATATAATAAAAATAAAAAACCAGGCAATGAAATACAGAATAGCCTCATTCAGCACAGATTTAATGGTCTCCACCCCATGAAAAGCACTTCAGTGTGAGCTGAGCAGAGGGTAAAGAGTGAAGCAGACTGTCCTTGCCCTCACAGGGTTGCCTCTCGGGGCAGACAGATATTAAACTCATATAATGCACATGTCCCCCTAGAGATCTTGTAATTCCTGGCTACATGCCAGTTTTATTCCCTGACCACAGTTTTTCAAATTTGGTTATTTATCATGCATCTCTTGACCTCCACCCTCTTGCATCATCAAAGGGAGTCTCCATTTTACCCCACAGCATATTGGTTATGAAAGCTAGCAGCAGCACCACCCGTTTCTACTAGAAACACATCCGTTTAGGTTTTTTAAGGTTCTCTGTGGATCTGGGGGTTCATGGGCAGAGGTTTCACGGTAGTCTCTCCCTGATACCTGGTTCTTCCCTCTTTCCCTTCCAGAGCACCTACCACATCCTCCCACACTGGACTGTGTAGCCACACCCGGCCCCACAGCACACACAGTTCTCCTTTCCTAAGGGAAATGGTCTCCAGCTTATTCAACAAGAACACACATAAATAACTTTGTCAGTTACAGTTGTGCTGGGAAAATACATAAGTCAAGGAGTTTTATAACAGGAAGACCTACTATCAACTTTTCAGAGCTAGAAAACACTGAACTTAAAGAGAGGATTACCTAAAAACCTAGAAGGTGGGTAAAAGCCTAGTAAGGGGGCTGATGGAGGGAATAACCTGGATAGTGGGGGCAGCAGGTACAAAGGCCTTGAGTTGGCAGGGAATTTGGAGCATTGGGAAGCTAGGGGGCCAGCCAGGGTAACTTGAGCCTTGTGAGTGAGGGGGAGAGGTGGCAGGTAAAACTGGAAGGTTGGCTGTGGGACATACAAGCGAGGCCTTTTCAGCTGGGTAAGCATTTCAACATTACTTGAGAGGGATGGGGGAAGCATTAAAGGGTTTGAAGCAGGAGAGTAATATGATGGATGATCACGTGCATAACCCCTGGGGGAGGTTGAAATATGGTGGTCTTGACAGCAGCGACATAGGCTGCTGAATCTTGATAGGAAATGATGATAGGGCTGATAGGGTGAAGGGGGAAGTGTGTTAGCTTCTGGCCAAGAGAAGACATACTTTTGAAGGACTTTTAATTCCTGAGTGCTTACCTTAAGCTAGCACTTTTCTCTCTCCCAAATTATTGGTACAGAACAGTTGGTAGCCTGGGTGACTTTTGGAAATAAGAAGCTTAAATCACAAAATTTTGTACTGTAGGGTTTTTTGTTTTGAATACAAATAAAAATCTAGTTAGGAGTTGTTCCTGGAATAACTAGGCTCAAACCTTTTTTTTTTTTTAAGTAAACAATTGAATCCAATTTCTTAACTATTTGTTTTACCAAACTCAACAGGGGAATATTTTTATTTTCTTTTATTAGTTTTAAAAGCTAACATTCCAGGAAACCTAATCAAAGCCTTCATTTAATGGTGTGTGTGCGTGTATGTGTGTGTGTATGTGTGTGTGTGTGTGTGTGTGTGTGTGTGTGTGTGTATTTATAGATCTGTGGGGCATTATTTTGTAAAACAGCCTAAAAGACGGTTTGGATATAGTGGAAGTTTGGTAAAGTTTTGCCTTATATTTGGAAAACTGGATGCAAGATAGAATTTTCACTTAGCTGTTGCATGTGCCAAGTTTCTTGACCATAACATGAGTCTGCATCAGAAAACACTTTCTTGTCTTTCAGTAGTAGTTGGAGAAACAATTAAATGCAGTTTTTATAAAAACTGGTGGTGCTTCTTGTTCACTGTGGACTCTGGCAAAATATAATACCTTTGCTGCCAAACAAAGCAGGTGCATCTGAGACACCATTGACATTTCTGCAAATGTCATCACAAAGCTAATAGTTGACGTGTATGAATCAATTCCAGGAACTACATTTTAAACACCAGAGACTATTATGAATACAACTGTCTATTATGACATTTTCCAAGGTAAAGGGGTGAAAAAACTGAATAAAGCAAATTGTATATCATGCCAGTTGGAAGCACTTTGTTTAAATTATTACTCAGGTAATTATTAAGCTAAGGCAATGATGTTAATAATAAATAACATTTTGGGATGTGGATTAGAATGAAAATTGCATCCTTGAGGAATTTGGATTTAACTGTACTTTAATCCTTGCAGTGTTCTTAAGAAATAACTGTTTTATGTTAGATTTATTTCTTCTGTGCAGTTTTCTGTCACAAATGAAAAGATGATTCTTTGCTGGTCAAAAGAATTAAATATTAAAAAAATGTGCATTAACAAAATCTAGGCTAATGATCTTTTTTGTTTTGTTCAGTTGCTAAGTTGTGTCTGACTCTTGGTGACCCCATGGACTGCAGCGCACCAGGCTCCTCTGTCCTTCACTATCTCCCAGAGTTTGCTCAAATTCATGTCCATTGAGTCAGTGGTACTATCTAACTACCATCTCACCCTCTTCCAGCCCCTTCTCCTTTTGCCTTCAATCTTTCCCAGCATCAGGGTCTTTTCCAGTGAGTCAACTCTTCCTATCAGGTGACCAAAGTATTGGAACTTGAGAATCAGTCTTTCCATCAAATATTCAGGGTTGATTTCCTTTAGGATTGACTGGTTTGATCTCCTTGCAGTCCAAGGGACTCTCAAGAGTCTTATCCAGCACTACAATTTGAAAGCATTGATTCTTTGTCACTCAGCCTTATTTATGGTCCAACTCTCACATCCAAACAGAATAATCTTTCGTTGCTGACAAAACAAAAATGTAACTTTAGACATGTAGTTCTTTCTCCTGATTATTTCTGAGATTCTGGTTTCATAAGAATATTAACTTTAGTAGAATAAGGGGCTCAGTGCTACCTTGGCCTCAAGCTGGGGTTGCTGAATTGCTGCCCCGATTGAGTAGGAATGGATGCGGCAGGTCAGGCCCTCTGCGTGGCTCTTGGCTTCTGCCCAGCACGTTGGAGGGGTGTGGCGTCAGGAGGTTCAAAGTCCAGTCTTAAGTCTACCCTGAACACCTGTGCAATTTTGACTAAATCTCTTAGTCTTTTTTAGGTGTCTGTAATCTGTATAGTGAGGGAAGGGGCTGAAGAAGCTGGTGCCTAAGGCCCTTTCTAGTTCTGACGGTGTATGCTTCTGTATGTCTAACAGCCTGGATTCCACTGAATAACATAATCACTATTTAACACTGAGTTGTCTTGTGGAATCATATTATAGTTAACTGACTCTAGATTGCCATGGTCATACCCAGAGTGCAGGATCTACCCTCTTTATTATATCATAAAGACAGGAGGGCTGGAGGCTGTCCATGCCCTTCCCTCACCTGCTCCTGTGGGTGAATTGGGTTAGCTTGGCAGCCACACTGTTTACAGTGTAGCTTCCGCCCAGACTTACATTTCTTTACCTAAAACACCTTATGCAGAAGTGTTTTGGTAACATAAGCACTTCCTGTGAACCATTTATCAAGGAGTTTTAAAAATTGTTGTTATGGTATTATGGCCTGACTTAAGGCCTCCAAGTTATGTTCACAATGTGTTACATTTGAAAATTAAAAATAAATAGTCATGTAAAGACTTTAATTTGCTTTATTATTGTGCCATCAGATTTACTTGCAAAGTACCCAAATTTTAAATGAAAACAGTATAGATTCCACAGGTAACTTTACCATTTAAAAGTTTTACAGACTTTAGAACTTTATGTATAATGGAAATCGTGTTAAATTCTTGATTTAGATCTCATAATATCTCATAAGATACTTCCTACCGTGTCAGGTCATAAAAACTTGAACTAAAAGAGTTGAAGATTTGCACTGTCTGAGACAGAATTCATTTATGAAGGAAAGCCATACATGTTTGCTTAACAACCTGAACACTGCTTTTTCCTGGAAAACCTCTCAATCCCGGGAGAAGTTTCTCCCTGAAATGCAGTTTCCTGTATGGCTAATAGGACATTCATCCTAACCACTGCAAGTACATTTGCTGTCACTGGAGCCACAAGCTTTCAACATTTTGCAGTAAATTCAAGTTCAACAGGCATTAAATTGATCAATGACCTCAAATTTGAGAAAAAGAAAAAATTCTGGCTGAGGTATCAGTGGAGCTCCATTATTGACCCCACTGGGTGTAAATCTGTCCGTAAGAGCGAGTCTTTTAAAATGCAGTTGTTAAGCATATGGTATTTTTTGCTGAGGTAATTTAATTTTCCCAGCCTTAAACCTGCTTTAGATGTTTAGAATTGTGTCTGCCTGATTTCCTTAAAGTGGAATGTGCTCGCATTTTTGTTGGGTTAAAGAAACTGAAGGCCAGGTGAATAATATGGGTTCTTTTCTCTCTTAATATTTGAACTCAGGTTCAGTAATGTCTACATTATTATGAGTATGTGACATGAAAGCCCTGTACATCAGGGTATGTAAGACAGGCCATGTAATTTAACATTAGAGAAAAAAGAAACTATATGACGAGGCAGTCATATGACATGTAGCTGATAGAGGCCTAAGGGAGAGATGTGAGTTGTCTTGTGAGGATGCTGTGATTATCATACATTGTACATCACAAAATGGGAAATTAGACTGCTTAATCAGTTTGCTCAAACTGACACGGCTGTTAGGTTTGTACAAAAGTAACTGTGGTTACGTTTGGACTGTGAATTTTAAATCATTATAAGTGGGTTCAAACACATCTTTATTAATCAAAATAGGAACCATAACAATCAACACATTTTTTGCCAACGAGAAATGTTTAGAAATGTTTATTCCTGTTCTTTGGGTTTCCCAGGTGGCGCAATGATAAAGAATCCACCTGACCAAAAAGGGGCGTAAGAGATGCAGGTTGATCCCTGGGTCGGGAAGATCCCCTGGAGGAGGCAGTGGCAACCTACTCCAGTATTCCTGCCTGGAGAACCGCATGGACAGAGAAGTCTGGTGGGCTACAGTCCATGGAGTCACTTAGAAACAGACAAAACGGAGTGACTGAACACACATACATTCCTGTACTGTAAAAATCCCTGCTTTAGGATTCACTGAACTCTTGGAAGGCATTTTCTGCTTCCTGCGGGTTGTGGAAGTGTTTTTCCTGCAAAAAGTTGTTGAGATGCTTGAAGAAGTGGTGGTTGGTTAGTGAGAGGTCAGGTGAATATGGTGAATGAGGTAAAACTTCGTAGCCCAATTCATTCAATTTTTGAAGTGTTGGTTGTGTGACATGCAGTTGAACGTTGTCATGGGGAAGAATCGGGCCCATTCTGTTGACCAATGCTGGGTGCAGGCATTGCAGTTTTCAGTGCATTGCATCAATTTACTGAGCATATTTCTCAGATGTAGTGGTTTCGCCAGGATTCAGAAAGCTGTTGTTGATCAGACAGGCAGCAGAGTACCAAACAGTGACCTTGACCTTTTTTGGGTGCAAATTTGGCTTTGGGAAGTGCTTTGGAGTTTCTTCTTGGTCCAACCACTGAGCTGGTTGTCACCGGTTGTCGTTATAAAATCCACTTTTTGTTGTCTGTCACAATCTGATTGAGAAATGGTTTTGTTGTTGTTGCATAGAATAAAAGAAGACGACACTTCAAAATGGTTTTTTTGATTTTTGGTCAGCTCGTGAGGCACCCAATTATCAAGCTTTCTCGCCTTTCCAATTTGCTTCAGGTGCCAGACAACTGTAGAATGGTTGACATTGAGTTCTCGGCAACTTCTTGTGCAATTTTAAGAGGATCGGCTCAGATGATCTTCTCAATTTGTTGTCAGCTTCCGATGGCCAGTCACTGGGCTCCTCATCTTCAGGGTTCTCTGCTTCTTTGCAAAACTTCTTGAACCACCACTGCACTGTACGTTAGCTAGCAGTTCCTGGAAAATGCATTGGTAATGTTGCGAGTTGTCTCCACTGTTTTATGACACATTTTGAACTCGAATAAGAAAAGCACTCGAATTTGCTTTTTGTTTAACATAATTTCTATAGTCTAAAATAAATATAAGATAAACAGCGAGTAATAAGTCATTAGTAAAAAACATAAAGTGAGAAATAAAGTGAGAAATGCACATTAAAATGATGTATAACAGAGCTGCATTTATTTTAGAATGTATTCCAATATCAAAATAGCAAAGTTCAACAATGAAAAACCACAATTACTTTTGCACCAACCTAATGCTAAGTGGCAAAATTAGGACTTTTTGCTACCCTGAACCTCTGGCTTGTCTTTAATGTTGGTAATCTGAAGATTCTGTTCTCTCTTCCTCTTTACTCTCTCTCTCTCTCTCTCTCTCTCTGACTGTTTTCTACCCTCATGGTTTCTAGAACTTTGTCTAGCTGATGACTTCCAATTTCTGTATTTTTCTATATTTTAATCTCCATCTTTTAAAAAAAAATTCGATGATCACATTCCCACCCACCAACAGATGGAAATTCCATAGGCATGACTGCCCCCAACATATCTAAAATCTAATGTGTTAATTTTCTCTAAAATTATTCCTCATTCTACATTCCCTTTCTCAGGAACTACCAACATTATCACTAAAAAATAGTTACCCAGAATCAGTCTTGACTCCTTCCTGGCTTTCTCCATCACCTGCCTTTAGTGGGTTCTGGGTCCCTATTGACTTAATGACCTCTCTGAAATCTTTCTTGAATCTGTCCATGTTTTTTTCTCTCTCTGTTCTTCTTTAGGCCTGAGAATTTCCTACCCCAGTTAGTTCAGGAGGCACCTAAGTTACCCTTATGGCAGAAAATGAAGAGGAACTAAAGAGCCTCTTGATGAAAGTGAAAGAGGAGAGTGAAAAGTTTGGCTTAAAGCTCAACATTCAGAAAACTAAGATCATGGCATCTGGTTCCATCACTTCATGGGAAATAGATGGGGAAACAGTGGAAACAGTGTCAGATTTTGTTTTTGGGGCTCCAAAATCACTGCAGATGGTGACTGCAGCCAATTAAAAGACGCTTACTCCTTGGAAGGAAAGTTATGACCAACCTAGATAGCATATTAAAAATCAGAGACATTACTTTGCCAACAAAGGTCCGTCTAGTCAAGGCTATGGTTTTTCCAGTGGTCATGTATGGATGTGAGAGTTAGACTGTGAAGAAAGCTGAGCACTGAAAAATTGATGCTTTTGAACTGTGGTGTTGGAGAAGACTCTTGAGAGTCCCTTGAACTGCAAGGAGATCCAACCAGTCCATTGTAAAGGAGATCAGTCCTGGGTGTTCATTGGAAGGACTGATGCTGAAGCTGAAACTCCAATACTTTGGCCACCTGATGTGAAGAGCTGACTCATTGGAAAAGATCCTGATGCTGGAAGGGATTGGGGGCAGGAGGAGAAGGGGATGACAGAGGATGAGATGGCTGGATGGCCTCACTGACTCTATGGACATGAATTTGAGTAAGTTCCAGGAGTTGGTGATGGACATGGAGGCCTGGCGTGCTGCGATTCATGGGGTCACAAAGAGTCAGACATGACTGAGCGACTGAACTGAACTGAACTGAACTGAAAGCCTCTGCCTCAGAGTTTCTCCAACATCAGTTCATTCTTAAACCTGTAATCAGGGTAATCTTTACAAGTGAAAATCCAGTTCATACTTTCTTTCTCACGCCCCCACACGGCTGTTCTACCTGCAGCAGAGAGTGCAAGTTCCCTCGCAAGTGGCAAATAGTCCCTCAGAGCTCAGCCTCACCTACCTTTGTTTGCATCTCTTATCTTGCTTCCCAAATGACAGATAATCTACAGACACCGCAAACTTTGCTTCCTGTCATGGCCACGTTCTTTTGTGCCTCTTTGCCTCCTGCATGCTGTTTCCTACACCTAGGATGTCCCTCATTAAATGGAGGTGAATTCCTATCCCATCAAGAGGTTGCTCTGCCATCAAGGTCTCCATGAAACTCTATCTCCACAAAGCCTGCCTTCCCCTCACCCCAGCATGGCTGCGGTGCACACTCTTTTTTCCTGCAAACACTGTGCTTGTGTGTTAGCAGCTTTCTTTCAGGCACCTGCTAATGATTTATTTAGAAGACATCTGTCTCTCTCTCTCTCTCAAAGCTCACTGGTTGAGGGTCCCAGAGCTTGGCATAATTTGTTGAATGACCAAATGGTTGCTGTTTTGCATTTGAAAGTTGGGTGAATTTTCTGTTGTCACTGTAACAAACCCCCATTGGCCTAGGGGTTTAAGCAATAAAAATGTGTTATCATCCAGTTCTGGAGGTTAAAAGTCTGAACTGAGTCTGGTAGGGTTTCTGTGTTGACCTGTGAAGAAGGTTCAACTCCCTTCTTTTCCTGAGTCTTTGTTTCCTTATCTGTGAAGTAAGTAGACTGATGCTCACCTGTTATCCGTCAGGATTTTGTGGGTGTGCGTTGCGTGTATTAAATAAGGAATATGTGAAAATGTGTAGCATAGTGTTTATGAACTCTAAAGAGCAAGAACTAGTTTTTCCTTTTCCCCCTACTCACAGGGCAGTGGTTTTCAAAGATTAGCGCATATCAGCTCCTTCTTGGGCTGTGCTGACCAGTTTAGCAGCCAGTGGCCGCCTGAAGTGTGGCTGATCCAAATTGAGATGTGCTGAATGTATCAAATAAATACTGGCTTTTGAAGATGGTATAAACATTGTAAAATACCTCATTGATATTTTTATTGGTAGCATGCTGGAATGATAATATCTTTGCAATACTGAGTTAAAATACATTGATAAAATCAATCTCACCTATTTCTCTTTACATTTTGGATGTGGCTGCTGAAACATTTTAAATGACATTTCTGCATTACAGTCTGTTCCTCTTGAACAATGTCACTGTCCTGGGAATCAGCATCTACTGCTCTGTAACAAACCGCCCAAACTGTAGTTGCCTAGAACACCACTTTTTAGTTTTTGCAATTGTTGGCATTGACTGGATCTCCTTGGAGTGTCCACAGTTCCTCTCCCTCATGTGTTTGTCGTCAGATGGATGGGCACTTAGATACAGTCTGTCTGTCTGCTGCCAGAATGCTCCTCCCCCTGCATCTCAGCCCTTGGGACCTCTCTGCTGGCTTCTCTCCAGTGAAGATCCCTGGGCTGCTTTTATCGCAGCTCAGAGTGGCCAGACCTCTTTTTAAGAAACATTTATTTATTTATTCAGCCACGCCAGGTCTTAGTTGTGGTAGGCAGGATCTAGTTCCCTGACCAGGGATCAAACCTAGGCCCCCTGCATTGGGAGCACAGCGCCTTGGCCGCTGGGTCACCAGGGAGGTCTCTAGACTTACTAACGCCTGGCTTGAAAGTGTCAGCACCCCCTGTCCCCGCTTTCCTACTGGTCTGAGCAGTCACCGAGCGGGTAGGGTCAGCCATGGGGGTGCAGCAAAAGCTTCACCGCTTCATGCGAAGTGCCAGACACTGCAGGGAGCTGGAACTCTTGGAGACGAGCTGTCACATTCTCCTCACCCAGAGACTGCGGTTTTCAGCTTGTCTGAGGGTGTATTTCCCACGCATCCCCAGGGGTAGGAGACTTCTTTTTCTTAAGATTGTGGCGATCTTTGGTCCAATATTGCCTCTAGAAGTTAATTCTGCAAGAAATTTTCCCCCTGGATTTTAACCATCTGTTATCTCCATGATCATAAATGGTAATAAAGCAATGACTTTTATCATTAGCATTAGCGGGGAATGGGAGCCATGTTCCAGAGTCCTAAGGAGTGAGCTGTGTGTGGCAGACTATAAATCATGTGAAACCACAAGAGACGGTAGGAGTAGCTGGGTGTGCTTGTGAGTGTGTACACATGTATGTATGCATTTGGGGGTGTGTGTGCATGCATGAGTATGTGGTCTGGTGCTCAGGATGCAGGCGCTGGGGCCCACCTGCATGGTTGGAATCCCAGCCCTGCCAGTTCTTCAGCTTTGTGACCCAAGGGAAATCTCTTCACTTTTTTTTTCTTTCATTTGCTCACATATAACATGGGTCACAACAAAATTGCGTAGTTGTTACAAGGAATAAGTCAGGACCTACAAAGGGTTTGGAATGCTGTCTGGGTAGCGCATAGGAAGTGCTCAGCAGTGCTATTTTATTTCTCTGTTTATGGTTCAGTTTTATACCTCAGTAATCTCCTTTCTCTCTCTGTCTTTTTCTCTCTTCAGGAAAGTTAAAAAAAAAAAAAAGATGAAAATAAGGATGACAATTACCAATCTGAGTGGGACCAGTTCCACAAAGTCAGCCCAGATAAGACCCAGATAAGAATTGTTGCAGTGGTTAAATCCCAAGCATCCTTGTCCCGTGAAGCCTTCATTCTCAGAGAACTGAATGTATGGGGCTTGTTTGCTTCTTAAGCAGAGTGGAGTATCCTGTGGATGCTTTGTGTGGAGAGTTACCGTGTGTGCAATCTGAGCAGTGCTCTGGGGTCCCTCCTGAGCCTTGGCTCTTTTTTTTTATTTTTTGCTGTGTTTCAATGAATGATTTGGGCCCTCTGGTTAAATATACCTGTCTTGTCATTACAAAATCTTAGCAGATGGCATGTAAATGTTTTTAAAGTGGTTAAAAAAAATCACATGCTCAGATCAAAGCTATAGAAGATGGCTGACTTTGTAGACAGTCTGTAACATTTATTTCCAGCATTCAATACTGGAAAACCAGGAAATGGGGGCTACCATCCTAGCTACACTGTTAACTAGGCTTGTGGTCACCTGCCCACATAGATCCGTTTTCCTCCTCTGTACGCAGGCAGCATGGCCTTTCAGACCTGGACCCTCTCAGCTCATAGCAGTGGGAAGGAGAGCATGATGGCCACAGTTAATAAAGACTCTTGTCCTTCATGCTTTTTAAATATTGGAGCATTGATTCTTCTCACTTTTTATAGAAGAACGGAATTTAATTGAGGGGAAAAGTAGTAATGTTTTAAACTCCAGTGGAGACAGAAAAATCTATTTTTTATGTATAAAGAATGAAAATATTTTTGCAAAAGAAAAAGTTTATATATAGAAGAGGGTATTTTAAAATCTCAGAATACTTATAAAGTCCATGGTTTGAATTCTGTGTTAAAAGGTCTGATGAGAACATATAAACCAACATACTACTGAAAAGATAATGTGCAGGAAAATTGTCACATTTCACTTAAAAAGCACAAGCCAGCAAGTGACTGCCCGGGGCTGGTGAGGGAGAAACAGAGTGGCTACTGACGGGTATAGTTTCTTTGGGGGATGATGAAAATGTTATGGAATTGTATTGTGGTAATGTTGTGCAACTTTGTGAATATACAAAAGCCCACTAAATTATATATTTGAAATGGTGAATATTATGGTATGTGAATTATATCTCATTAATGCCAAAGCCGTTGACTGTGTGGATCACAATAAACTGTGGAAAATTCTGAAAGAGATGGGAATACCAGACCACCTGACCTGCCTCTTGAGAAACCTGTATGCAGGTCAGGAAGCAACAGTTAGAACTGGACATGGAATAACAGACTGGTTTCAACTTGGGAAAGGAGTACGTCAAGGCTGTATATTGTCACCCTGCTTATTTAACTTATATGCAGAGTACATCATGAGAAATGCTGGGCTGGATGAAGCACAAGCTGGAATCAAGATTGCCGGGAGAAATATCAATAACCTCAGATATGCAGATGACACCATCCTTATGGTAGAAAGTGAAGAAGAACTAAAGAGCCTCTTGATGAAAGTGAAAGAGGACAGTGAAAAAGTTGGCTTAAAGCTCAACATTCAGAAAACAAAGATCATGGCATCTGGTCCCATCAATTTCATGGCAAATAGATGGAGAAACAGTGGAAAGAGTGGCAGACTTTATTGTTTTGATCTCCAAAATCACTGCAGATGGTGACTGCAGCCATGAAATGAAAAGATGCTTACTCCTTGGAAGGAAAGTTATGACCAAACTAGACAGCATATTAAAAAGCAGAGACATTACTTTGCCAACAAAGGTCCATCTAGTCAAGGCTATGGTTTTTCCAATAGTCATGTATGGATATGAGAGTTGGACTGTAAAGAAAGCTGAGTGCCGAAAAATGGATGCTTTTGAACTGTGGCATTGGAGAAGACTCTTGAGAGTCCCTTGGACTGCAAGGAGATCCAACCAGTCCATCCTAAAGGAAATCGGCCCTGACTATTCATTGTAAGGACTGATGTTGAGGCTGAAACTCCAATACTTTGGCCACCTGATGGGAAGAGCTGACTCATTGGAAAAGACCCTGATGCTGGGAAAGATAGAAGGCGGGAGGAAAAGGGGACGACAGAGGATGAGATGGTTGGATAGTGTCACTGACTCAATGGACATGAGTTTGAGTAAACTCTGGGAGTTGGTGATGGACAGGGAGGCCTGGTGTGCTGCAGTCCGTGGGGTCGCAAAGAGTCGGACACGACTGAGCGACTGAACTGAAGTGACTGAAAAAAAAAATACACTCAGAACGATTTAACATCTTGCCAAGTGAAAGAATGCATGCCTGAATCTCTCCATGGTTTAGAAGCATCATCTCCAATATAGTACAAATTTCTTAACTCTCCCTGCATTCACCTTCTTAAATAATGAACAGTGAATAGAATGTTCTGAATTGTTTTGGAAAGTCATCTCTTTTGAAAGGGTATTGTGGTTAAGGGACAGTAAGTCGGAGTCTTTTGTCCGAGGTGACTGATGACTTACTCTTGCACACAGCCTGGTGGGTCCTGCTCGCTGGAAGCTATGCTGCCTCCCAGACTTCCCCACCAAAATGTCTTCAGGAGCTGAAGGAGTCAACACCTGACCCCAGGCTGGCTCATTGAGGCCTGGTATTCAGGTTTTGGTTTTCAGTGACCTGAACCAATCAAGTTATTCTCAGACAGAGACTTGAATTTACCTTGGTTCATAGGGCCAGGCCAAGTAGCTTGCTGAGAAAAACAGAAAGAATAGTTCTTACTTATTGTACTAAGTAATCTAAGAACATCCCTTTTTGTTGAATTAAAACAGTTCCATGTAACAACAGTGTCAATATTTGTCTTAGAATTTATATATAAGAATGTACCTTTGATATAGAAGTATCATCTTGTTCTTTGCTTCTGGGTTTTACCACCAGCTTACCCAAACTGATTAGATTACAATGGTACCTCTGATAGACAAAGCCATCATCTTTAGCTATTTGAACCTTGATAAATATTTTTGTAACAAAATCCAAATTAGAGACTTAAAGTTCCACTTAGCAATCTTGTTTAAACAAAAGTTCTTTCTGTTGTCTTCCAGTGGAAATCAAGACTATTACCAAAATTTGATTTCATGAAGGTGTTCACAGTTTAAATAATATTTTTGGTAAGAACAAAAGTACCTAATGTTTTTAACTTAGACTTAATTCGATACATTTGCATAGTTCTGTGCAAGTAACTCATCTTGGCTCAATTTCTCATTTGAGAGCTTTTAAAATCACAATTACGCTACACTCTTTTATGTATCCTGATACATTGGATAATATTTTAGTTTCATCATGGAAAAGAACATTGAATATGGAGACATTTTTCACTGTTAACTTTTAGCCTCATACATTTTCATAATTTATTTTTTTCCACTTGCTGCTTTGTATGACATATGTGACATTTGATTATTTAATACTAAATGTGATTTGCATAAAGCCAAACCGCACAACCCTCTTGCTGAAGATAAAACTGAGGTTAAAGATAAAGATTTATTTTCATATTTGTACAGTGAATGACTTTAGAGTGATGGTTTTTGTGGGCTTTTATTGCATATGTGTGTAAGAAATTTCATATGTATATATTAAGTAGGCCTCTGAGTATTGAATAATTGTTTTATGGTTTTGATTTACATGGTTTACATTTTCATAGTATCAGCTATATTTCGTTTGTACTGTTTATGTCTCTTCAAACCATTAATAATTATCCCATAAAGTATAATTTTTATAGCAATGCAAATGTCCAAGGAACTACAAATGTTTTCTGCATTATAAATTCAGTACAGCATGCTTACTTGGGCCTTCTGGGTGTTCCCTTTCAACATGGCTGCAGGCATCTCTGAAGCAGTTTTACTTCTAGGATGTGCCTTCGGGAAACCGTGCCTTAAGACCCTGTTGTTTTCTGGCCTGGGTGAGAAGAGGATGAACATACGGTCTGCAGTGCTGTGGCATAGCCTTCTCATCTCAGCCAGTTGACCAGCTTGGAGTGTGATGGTTAGGAATAGTGAGGCTGTCTTAGGAAATTTTCAGGATGTGCTCTGGCCATCCTCATGATCTCAGGGGTTAGTTCCTTTCTCTGACCTGCCCCCCCCCCCTCCCGCCACCACTGCCTGCCCCCTGCCCTCCAGATAGCTAACTTTTTTTCATCCTTTTGTTTTAGTATTTTTTTTAATATTTATTTTTTTATTTGGCTGAGCCAGGTCTTAGTTGCAGCCTATGAGCTCTTAGTTGCAGCATGTGAGAGCTAGTTCCCTGACCAGGGATTGAACCTGAGCCCTCTGCATTGGGAGCACAGATTCTTAGCCACTGGAACACTAGGGAAGTCCCCTTTTGCTTTAGCGTAAACATCACTTCCTTCAGGAAGTTTACCCTCTTGACCCCAAACCAGGACGATGCCGCCTGCTATCTTTCGTGTAGCACCCTTTCCAACTGGTCAGCATCCTTACTGTTCTTGTATTTGTTCGGCTAGACATATGCCCTGAGTTTTATCCCTGCTTGCTGCTGCTTCCCCTCTGCTTTACACAGACCTTCAAAAATTAACTGTTTAAGGCAGGATTTGCAGAGATTTTGTAGGTGCACATACACGGAGACATGCATACACAATGGACAAGGACAGTATAAATAAGAGACAGCCTAATTAGTGGCCATGGGTATGAACTCTGCAGCCAGCCTGCCCGGTTTGAACCTGGCTCCATGTACTTACTAGTAGGTAACTATGAGCAAGGGGCATAACCTCTATGTAATCCCAGCTTCTTCATTGGTAAAATAAGGGTGATGACAGTAGCCTTCTCATTGAGTTGTTATGAAGACTAAATGAGTTAATGTATGAAAAGGGCTTGGAACAGTACCTGGCACTTTGACCAGTCAATTAAGAAAGAAAAATCTGAGGCACCACTGATTGCATTTGTCTTGTTCAGGACCCTGGGTACTACCATAAGTACATGACAACTCCTGAAATTTACCCTGTTACTTGGGGGATGGGGGCATTGTAGAGGATTCATTTTGACATAAGTTCATTAACCTCTCACATATGTTCTTGGTGTTTCGATGGACACAAAGTTGAGGTATCATATAGGATAAGATAGTGTGTTCAGTTCAGTTCAGTCACTCAGTCGTGTCCGACTCTTTGTGACCCTATCAATCGCAGCACACCAGGCCTCCCTGTCCATCACCAACTCCCACAGATTACTCAAACTCATGCCCATCGAGTCGGTGATGCCATCCAGCCATCTCATCCTCTGTAGTCCCCTTCTCCTCCTGCCCCCAATCCCTCCCAGGATAATGTGTAGAGTGGATTAAAAGAGAAGGAAATCACAAAGAAAAATGAGGCCCATGGAGTTAAAATGTAAAGTTGTGGGTGGAGTACTTACAAGCATAGGATTTCCATTCATTAAGGGCTGATTAGATGAAGTAGTTGAAGGGATTAAGAATATAAAGACTTCTGACCAAGATTTTGAATCTAAATGACAGTAAATGTGGTGGTGGTGATTTCTAACTACATGGAAACTAACCTTTATGTTAATACTAGGATGTAGCCTGTCAACAGGGTGGATATACCCAAAACACCACAAAATGAGAATACATCCCTAGCAAAGCATATTGTTTTGCAAGCCTTAAAGTAAAAATAATATCTCTTCTATCTGGATCTAGATGTTAAGATATGTCTTCATAGCTGAAAATGGAAAATAGGTACAAATGCTTCAACTCGAAATTGCAGGGCAAGATAAATTTTCATGTGCAAAATTCTAGGAATAATTACCCATTAAAAATTTTTTGTTCCTGCAACTGTGTATCAGGTTTATTTGTGAATTTATATTTCTTAAATAATTTCAGAGAGTGGAAATTTAGTTGTAAGACCCTTTAACTTTTGACCTCGCAGGGTGGCAGTGCATAAACCATGTTCCATGGCATTTGAAATATATTTTTGTAGAGTCCCACACTGTTCTTAGGATTTTGGCTTTCTAAAAACATTTCAACCCCAGTTTTCTGGCACATCTTCCCATTGCTATGCAGCAGGATACAACTCAGGAGCTGGATAAAGATCTCTTCACGGGGAGTCTTATGAGTAGTTCCAGTGTGGTTTTAGGAGTAAAATTAATGTTCTTTAATTTCCCACAAATATCATCTCTTCTTGATTGGTTATTCCAGAAATAGATATTTTGTCTCAGATAAAACCCCAAAACTTTTTAGCATGATCTCTCAGGCCCTTGGTGATCTCCCTCCTACCTGTTCCCTCACTAATTCACTTGTGTTTATTGAGCTGGATGTCCTGGATGTGATTCTAGACACTGGGGAAGTGGAGTGGGTAAGACAGATTCTCAAGCAGACTACATTCTGGTGGGCATTGACTGAAAACATGTAAATTTTTTTCCCATCTGGGATAGAAATAGGGATTTTTATCCATAGACCCAATGAGTCCATGACCCCAAGTTTTATAAGGACCCCAAGTTTTATAAGAACCCCTACCCTGAGTGAGAAGCTGCAAATGTAGTTTATTCAGATGAGAATTCCTATGTAGCAATTAAAACTCCAAACTTGATTTAGAGATGTTAGTCCTTTATAAGCTCTCATTCAGGGCTGCTTCCGCCTGGAATCCTGCTGTGGGAAGGAGGGCTTGGTTCCCTGCTCTGTCCTGCACCTCTGATCTCCTGCTTACTGCTAATACATACATACCCCTTGAGGCTCCAAGCAAGGGGAGCCTGGTGCTCACACCATATATGTTAGCAAGCTAAATCTCACAGAAGAAAAAGATGCATGTGGCCAGTAGTTCTTGACCATCAAGTGTGCTGAAGTTTAAGGATAAAATGTGTTGGCCCTTGCAGGAATGTGTTGTATAATCTACTCCTGCCTTAAAACTGCAGCTCTGAAACTAACCTGATTTAATCATCCCTCTTACAGCCACGAACATGGCCTAAGGAAGGAAAGAAGGTTTAAAGATTGAAGATTACTGGGTTAAGAATCAGAAATATTGAATGTTTTCTGGGGTGAAATGGTATATCATTTTTCTTCTCTCTAAAACTCCATTGAAACTAGAGTCAAATGGATATTTCTTTTAAAGGTACAAACCCACAAAGACAGAAGACAGTAGCAACAAAGTTATGAAACTGGAGAGCAGATAGACAGTTTGGAAATGAGCTAACAGCCTAAGAAAACTGAATCTGAAGCCAGTAGTAGGGGAATGCTGAGAGCAATCTAGATTTACACTGCAGATTTCTCCCAAAGCTCAGGAGTTTCTGGAAGCAGGGGGTTTAAAAGGGAAGGTGGGCGGGGGAAGCAGTTTGAGAAGCAGTTCTATTCTTAAATATTATTCTCCCATGCTGTGCCACTACTACTGTGACCAAAGACTGGAGATGTATTTTCTGGAGTGAAAGGGAGGGATGCTAGATTAGGGTCTATGCTGGGCACTGTTGACTGTGTTGGTACTATTTAAAAAGCAGGAGAATTAAGTGACATTATCTGAGTGCTCAGTGCTAAAAGCTGATAATATGCACTTAGCTTTCAGAACACTGATGCCTTTATCCTCCAGAGACTGAAAGACTTTTCCCCCTAATACTGGTCAGCTAAGAGGAAAGACCCCTTTCTAAGAAATAGGCCCTGTCCTCTTCACCCTACATTAAAGTTCAAAGTTGGCAAGTTGCTCCCATTACTCGGAGCTTTCAATCAGGATTTTAGCTCCTCTGAACAATTGAGGGGTCAATGGATTTTTATGGAAAGGCTCTAACATGTAAAATTGAGGGCACATAAAAAGAAAAATATCAACCTGGGTGGGGGGGATAGAGCTTATGCAGAGGAAAAAAAGCTATCATTAATATATTTAGAGAGAGGCAAGACTATTGCAGCCATGAAATAAGAACAAGGTACTATGAATGAAGAACATTCATAGAGCAAAAATAAGCTCTTAGAAATATGACAGTAAAAGTTTAAAAAAGTAAACTCTCTACACTAGAGTTTGGAATACAGATTCAAGGAGTCTTCCAGAAAGAAAAGCACAAAGAGAAACCAGGAGAGAAAGGAAGGCCAACATCCAAAAATAGCTGTTCCAGAAGGCAACAGCAGAGAAATCAGGATGGCGTAAATACTCAAGACAAACTTCCAGAACCAAAAGACATGTCGCTAGATTGAAACAGCCTATCTAGAAATCAGAAGAAGGAATGAAGATAGAGTACAAGTCTCCTAGGACCCCAGGCCTAGGGTCTCTGCAAGTTTCCAGAAAAAGAGATAAAATCAGGAAACAAGAATTAGAATGGCTGTGCATGTTGCAATAGAGAAACCAGAAGCACGAGGCAGTGAAGCAATGCTTTCAGATTTCTGAAAGAAAATCATTTCTAACCTTTAATTCTGTACCTAGCCAAACTGTCAGTAAAATGTCACTAATGATGACATTTTCAAGACATTCACAATCTCAGAAAACTCTTTCATACACGATACATGCTTTTAAAAGAAGTTCTTGGAGAACTTGTTCCAACAAAGGAAGAGTAAGTGACACAGAATACAGGAAGTAAGAGATTCAGCGCAGGAACATTCTGAGAAAGATACTGAAGGGAGATCCCAGGATGGGAGGCTTTGCCAGGTGCAAAAGGATACTGGTCCAAATTGGAGCCGTGTGACTTAAGAAAGCTGTAATCTAAATACAGCTAACTCTGCTGAATGCTGTCCATGAAAGCTAAGAGAGAAGATGTAGGAGTTCTCATCACAAGAAAAACTTTTTTCTGTTTTTTAAATTTTTTATCTAAATGAAATGATGGATGTTCACTAAATTTGTGATAAGACTTTCATGATGTATGTAAGTCAAGTCATTATGCTGTACACTGCAAGCCTAAACAATGCATGTCAATCATATCTCAGTAATACTGAAGGGGAAGAACTGCCACAAAAGTCCATTTAAAATAAAAAAAGAGAAAGCTGTCATCATCAAGTGCCATTACACCATCTTTTTATCTGAGGACAGACCTGGGGAGAGCCTGACCCAGGTTCGATCTCAGCTGGGCTCCCCTGTCCTTGCCTCCGCATGCCGATGGAGTCCTGCTTCCTTCCCTGCATGCCCTGCTGTTTAGATTAGCTGTTCATTCTGCCTCATAGGATTATTCTGTTTCTGCCTCTTGGTGGGAGACTGCATGGACTATAAAACAAAAGAGAGAAGGAGGGAGGGAGGAAGGGAAGCAAGGAGGGGGAGAGGGAGGGAAAGAGAGAGTTCTGTGCACTCTCCCTGCCTATATTGCCACAGACATTCTGTACCCACTCTCACTAGATCCTCCCAGATTGCGCATCTCTAGTAAGCCTTATTTCCAGGGAGAAACTCACTGGACTTTCAACTGATGTGTCCAGAAGGAGGGCGGGTGGGAGGAAGGAAGAAAGGGAGGAAATAAAGAGGAAGGGAGGGATGGAAGAGGTGGATTAGTATTACATGGAACACAATTTTCAAATATTCTCTAATTTAGATACTTGAATTTCACTCAAAAGTTTTTGAATCACCTGCCTCTGTTCTTCCTTACTACAGACAAATGGGTCTTCACAATAGAATTTTAAATTTCTTAATTAAATACTGTGCCATATAATTCAGGTTATCAGACTCTCTGACAGCCATTTGTCACTTTCTGTACTACCAGCATCTGAGTACCCTTCCTCTTTAGCTGGAATCCCACACCATGGATGTTAGTGGGAAGAAGAACTCCACAGATCCTAAGAGAAACTTAAAGGAACAAACATTCGTCTCTGCATCTCCTAAAACCCAGACTTATGTGTACAACCTAGACTTAGTAGCTATGTCTAAAGGAGTGACACAGACTTCAAGGTGGTTGTTAAATCACTCACCCACCGTGATGGTAGAGGGGGTGCTACAGTGGCATGTGTTGGCTGGACCCTGGACCCTCTGCGCGTGGCTGTGGCTGTACTCCCCCAGACTGAGCTCCCTTGCTTGATATCTGCTTGTAACCTGTAATCTGCACTGGTTCTCAAGACTTCTCAGTTCCTGTGAGTTACCCAAGGCCTATGGACAAGATTATTTTCTGCTAATACTCAAAAAGAATGTAAATAGAATTAACCCATTAATCTTTCTGATTTGTTTACGAGTAACACCTCTTAACTTTGGTATCAAACCCCCACCCCCAATAATTAGTATGTTATATGTATTTTGTCTTGTTTTTCTTCTTGATCTGACAAATTACCGCAAGCCCTATGACTGAAAACAGCATAAAGTGATCTCACAGTTTCAGAGGCCACAAGTACAAAATGGGTCTCATGGACTAAAATCACAATGTCGACAGGATGGAATTTCTTCTGGAGATTGCAGAGAGGATCTGTTCCTTGTTGCTTCCAGCTCCTTAGAGGCTCCTGGCATGACATCACTCCCCCTGCCCTCCAGCAGTGACATCATTCAATTTCCTTTTCTGCCTTATATCTCTTTCTGGTTCTGACTTTCCTCCCTTGCTCCTTCTCTTCTGAGGACTCTAGGGATTTTCTTGAGATGACCTGAATAATCCAGAATGCCCTCTGCATCTCAAGGTCATTAGTCACATCCCCAAAGATCCTTTTGCCAATAAGGTAACAACATTACAGTTTCTGTGGATTGTTACTTTGGTGGGTTATTAGTCTCACTACTGCCACAACACAATAATTTTGTACCTTTATTTTTTTCTTTGTAAGTTATTAAGTGATTTAATGTTATAAAGGAAGAATGCTTTTACTCTTCCATAGTTTGCCTTTTTATCTTCTAATTCGGGGAACCTAAATAGAAGCACAGAACCAAACGTTTTGAGACCTATTTTAATACTTGCACATGAAGTTATTTTTAAAAATTCATAGATGCTTTTTGAAAATAGGAAATGAGCATTTATCATTTCAAACATAAAGTTTATAAAAATGAACACAACCTGACATCAGTTCAGTTCAGTTCAGTTCAGTTGCTCAGTCGTGTCCGACTCTTTGCGACCCCATGAACCGCAGTATGCCAGGCCTCCCTGTCCATCACCCACTCCTGGAGTCCCCTAAGCCTTTATAGAGGGCCTGGACTTGTCAACCCTTTGATTTTGGACTTTGGACCGCCAGAATTGAGAGAGAATACAGATGTGTTGTTTTAAATCACATAGCTTGTGGTCATTTGTTCCAGTTACCCTTGGAAACAAACACAGTCCTCAGACATCTCCAGCATTCCTGCTAGAGCTAGAAGCTTTGAGAAGCATGCATGGTGGGGAAGAGAGGACCAAAGAGGTGCAGAGGACAGTTTTTTACTTTCAGGCACTCAGAGTCCAGCAGCATTGTTAGGGACCTTAGTGATTCCCCCATCCCACTCGCAGGTTTATCCACTTCTCAGAACAGCAGTTGAGGACAGGTGACATCCATGGTGACATCTGTGTGTTACGCTTTCTCTGCAGGAAGTGATAGCCGGAAACGCTGTGGGAGAGGAAATGTCAGTAAGTCTCTGGAAGCAGGCCATCGTGAGATCAGCCTCAACGAGAACTGAGGCCAGAATTTTCAACCGCTGAAAGAACAACGGTAGTATTTAGAGTTGTTTGGAGCTGTTTTGAGGTTCTTTGCCAAGATGAAGAAATCGGAGACTAGAGGGTAAGAAAATTCTGTCTGAAAATACTTCTAGCTGGGATTCAAGGGGGAAACGTGCAGAGGTCACCAGCTCCTGGGGACCCACACGGCTCCAGCGTCACACCTTCCCAGCTCCTCTTGTACATGGTAAATTCCTACTGGGTTGGCTTGAGTTAAGTTGTGACCATTTCCCTAGCTCTTGTTTCATATGAAGAGTTGAGCTGGTCATAAGAGAGGAGGGGACCCATAGTGACTCTGGTTTTTGTGCCAGTTATGTTAATGCATGTTCATGAGCCAGGACGTTTGCTTTTCTTTTCCCTATGGGACATCTGAATTTTTACCATATTATGAGGTACTGCAGACTGAGAACTGGAAGGATTAGAAGATAATGACTCCAACTTTTTGACAAATGCTTTGGGAAACCTGAGGACCTTTCTTGGGTAAGTTATCATTTACCCAAGGTCGCACAGCTTGTGAGTAGCAGATTGACATACCTAGGTTTGTCATGTAGCTTTAGAAAAACCATTTAACCAACTTTTCTCTGATAAATAATAGCACTGTGGAAGAGCAAGTTTCTGCTTGCTGTGAGGGACAAGTTTGTCTGCATGTAGTAGGTGTTCCATCAAACCCTGCTCCATCAAAATCAGACTCCAAACCCAGATGTCTTGGATACCAGAGTATGGTTTGGACTATTAATTGCTATCACGTCTTTGGAGAATAATTTGGCAATACCTATCAAAATTTAAAATGAACTTTATTTACCTGTTTTCGCTTTTACAGATATATTCACATGCATCCAACATGTCCATCACTGCAGCATTATCTGTTATAGCAAAGTTTACAAAGGAGCCAAATAGACATTTTAACAGGATTGATTTTGGTGGGTCTGTGCAGAGGAATATTATTCAGTCATCAAGATGAACCAGCTCTCCATATACTTATGGAACCATTTCTAAGATGTACTGGTAAATGGAAAAGAAAGATAAAGAACTGATAAGCGTAATATGATATGATTTGTGATACATAGGATGTAAATACATTTATGCTTATATATGTACAGCCTACCTATGGAAGGACCCAGAAGAAATGCAAGGGAGGAAAATTGGGGAACTGGGAGCCAAGGGTGAGAATGAGATTACCATTTAGTATACCCTTTGGAACCTTTTTGGAGATTTGCTTTATGTGCATGTATTTCCTATTTAGAGAAAATAAACACAAAGCGAAAAGAAAGGCTGGCCAAACAAAAAAATTCTGGTGGTTTCAGTGCTGGCACTAACAGCGACCCCACTCATCTAGTCTAATGTGCTCGGACCAATCTCCTTTGACTCACTGGCCTCTTGGATCCTCACCTTGGCTCTCTCCTGACTCCCAACGCCCACCACCAGCCTCCTTTGTCCTGAAAGCCCATTTCAGACAGGCTCCTCTGGCTTCCATCTCTGGTGCTCTCTCTCTTGGACATGATGCCAGCATGATCTCTGGCTCTGCGGGACTCGGCCTTCTGGAGCCAGCTGACTCCTGGGCTGGCCAGCCAGGTCACCAGACAACATGCGTCTCCTGGCCACAGACCCGGCCTAGGCACAAGGAAGGAGTGGTCTGCGTGGATGTCCATTGCGCAGATGTACTACTGGTTCTCTTTGTGGTGACATTTTACCTTTGATTGGCCCTGGCCAACTTGGTTTTTTCATTCACTTGTTTCTTCAAAGGTTGATTTGTTGGTTCATTTGTTCATTCATTCATTCAATGCTTCTGAACCTGAGAACAAGTTGCGGTTCAGTGGAATTAATATTAGGGATGTGCCTGGGAATTTCATTTCCCTCTACTTTTCCTTTTCCTCAACTGCATGGATAATTTAGGTTTTATCATATTCTGATAGCATAAGACTGAATAATTAAACCAATTGAACATGTTACATTAACAGAGGCAGTTTCTGGGGGTTACAATTAAATGACCTTTCTTTCACGCTCACCAGAAAGGATCTATAACAATGTGTTCAGTTTAATGACATTTGCAGGCGAGTTTTATTTCTCTTGACTGAATTTTTTTTTCTGAACCAGTAAAAATCCTTATTATTGAGGCTTTTCAGTGGTCCAGTTTTTTCAGAGGGCATCTTAGGGAAAGCAGGGAATGTCTGTAGACCATCGACCACTTTCTATCTTTAGCCTTCAGGGATCTTGGGTGAGGTTAGAAGAGCTGCCAGGAACCCCATCAATATTGAAAAACGCCTCCAGCCTGATTAAGCTTCGGAAATACCTCCATTGATCCTATTCAACTGTTTATTGAACACCCACCTCAGATTGACTTCAGAAAAGTCACCTTCACTCAAGGCCTGGGAGGGAGGGCACATGTGGACTCTGGGTGGGAAAAGGAAATTCCTCATGGGGTGACTGAAGAATGGGCTGGCTCAGCTCCAGCCAGAGAAGGATCCAAGAGGCAAAGCCTCTAGGTCCTGAACACTAACAGGGTTATGGCCTCTTCTGTTAGTGAGGTGGTCTGACCTGAATGGGCAATGAGCAGGAAAGGAAACCTACAGAGGGGCAGTGGGAATGGTCCAGGAAGGCAACGGCTTTCATCAACTCATCAAGAGGCACTGTCTTGAAAAACCCCACAGGGAAAAGCAGCAGTGTCTGGTGTTATCCTATAGAAAATGTTCTTTAATGAGATAGCCCAATAGCATGGTTTTAAGAATAGTTACTCTGGAGTCAGAGTAACTGCCTGGGTTTTAATCTTTATTTTACCTCTCTGGATTTCACTGTCCTCATTTGTAAAATGGAAATGTGATAGTATCCACCATGCATGGTGGTTTGAGGACTAAATGAGTAAAGATAGCACCAGGACCATTGTAAGTACTCAAAAATGTAAACAGTTATTTAAACTGTGCTGTTTTGCCCTTCGCAAAATAGCCCTCTTCCAGTGAGTGGAACTGATAATTTGCCTAATTTTGAATTTTGTACTAGAAGGGTAATAGGCTTTTTGCACTACAAAATAGCTTTTTTCTCCCCTTTTTTGTTTCTTTGCTTTCTTGTCTTTTCAACTTCAAAACCCCAAGTTTGTTGATCGCAGAGAAGTGATGCAAACGAAGGGAGCCGCACAGTCTGTGGTCCTGGGATGTGTTCCTGGATGTACATGTGCTCATTAAATTCAAAGAACAGCCCATCGTTCCTGGCTTAAAATGTCACAGAGAGATTGCAGCTGAAAATCCCCAAGCCCTTGAATGATTCACCTTAGGTTTATGCCCCTCTTTGATTGCAAGTGCCATCAGTAATGTGGACTAAATCATTACCTCCCCCAAAGCCCGCCCAAATTAGCTTTTCCCTGAACCTGTGTGTTCATTGTACTAATCATTTGGAAATAATGTCCTCCTGAAATACAAGTTCTTCAGGTTTATTTAAAACGGCTTGCGTTTGTGTACAAGCTGACATTGCCTGAGGAGAAAGTCAAAGACCTTCTCAACAACAAACTTTTGACTTTGCCCTTGAAATAACGACAATTAGGAATGCACCTGTCAAATTCTGTCACTCGCAGAACTTCAGTAATCAAGACATCATCAGTCTTGTCCTTTTTTCTATCTCCACAATACTCCTTGGCTTCTGATTTGAGCCTGAATAACTTTTGAATAAATTTCAGTTTTGCAATCGAAGTGTAGTTCTGACCAGATAGACCTATTCAGACTTTTGTAACAATCCATTTCCAAATGATTTTTCCATCTATGCAGTTCAAGCTGCAAATCAAATCTAACTGTTGTGATACTGAAAACTGTTCTTTTCTAAGAGCTCCTCAGAACCATTCCTTAAAGGCTGTCCCTCTTTAGGACCACCTTGGGTGTGTTCAGTGAAAAATTATTATATATTTTATGATTGTTTTATTATTTTTTATTATATTATATATTATTATATATAATATATTATATTATATTTTATTATATTCCTGGGGCTCATTTCAGCTATTTTACCCAACCCTATGCAGGGGGAGAAAGGTCGCAGTTTATTTCAACAGCGGCCCCTGCTCTTTGAAGAGCAATGCGTCAGTTCTTCCGCGGTACCGCTAGGTGGCACTGCAGCCCAAGACATCGTTCTCGGTCCTGCCTTCCGCCCCTCCCCCCCTCTTTCTGGGCTGGAAGCACAGGTTGGATTGGCAAGCAGGGAAAATAATCATTAAAAATAAATGCAATCAAAAGAAGTAGGTTATTATAGTGGCACATTGGAACTGCTTTAGTTAGAAGTCTGTCAGCCTCCCATCAGAAATGTTGTTTGGGAGGAGTTTGCCACTGGGCTGTGAAAATCTGCTAGAGGTTAAAAGAGACGCTTGCTGGGCTTCAGGCTTGTAGCCCATTTAATCCAGAGAAGTTTGACTTTAGATGGTCGGGCGGCTTTGAAGTCGCTTGGAAAGATGCACAGATGGATTTGCTTTGCTTAAGGCGATTCATAACTGTTTGTAACATGCGCTATGACCCAGTGATGTATGGTGGTTTCACTAGCCATGAGCGAGGGTGCATCCTTAGGAGGATTTCAAGATGAAATTCTGAAAAATGCTGTTGTCTGAGCAGGGAAATATGATTATGTATACGCCTTTATCAATTCCTACAATAATTTTGTAAGGTAGGTAGTTGAGAAGCTACATTTTACAGCAGTCAAAAAACTTTCCCAAATTTCTGAGGTAATAAATGCTGGAGCTGAGATTTGAATCCAGACCTCTTTGATTTCAGAGTTGTACTTTTGAACCATTATGCTATGCTGACTTCTTTCCTGATTTGTATGTTTTAATAACAGATACATCATTGAAAATATAATTTTGATTGGTTGAAAAGTTGACAGTACAAAGTAGCATCAATTTGGAGTAAAGCCTCCCACATATGACAAGAGACCTGAATTCTAATATCCCACTTACTGGATGAATGACTTTGGGCAAGGATCTTCATCTGCCTCATCCCAGGTTCCATATCTGTAAGCTGAGAGTTAAATTTGGATCATTCATTTTCAGCCTTACTGTATATACTGCAGGGCTTGTTTAAACTGCAGATTCTGATTCAGCAGGGCCAGGGGGTCTGAGATGCTGCAACTCAAAAAGTTTCCTGGTGATGCTATTGTTGCTGGTCCAGGAAGCACATTTTAAACAGCCAGGAGCTACGTGATGATTGCTAAGGCTTCCTAGTATCTGAGCCTGTGAGTCGTTTGAAACTCTTGATTGAACTGCTTCTTAATTTATATAATTGGCACAAAAATATGAAGCAATTGGTTTGGTTATCTTAACGTCCGGGTACTTGATCATTCGCCCCAACATGCATTCTCTCTTCTTCCAGCAGTAAATCTACAGAATCTCTGGAGGTTCTCTCTAGTCCTTAACCTGTGCTTCAGGTGCATTTGGAAGGCATCAGTGTTTACGATTTTCTGGCCAGAAAACTTTTGGTTCAGGGAATGTCACGAGACAGATTGAAAGCCAGTAAACTACAATCAAATGTACGCCTGAGAACTCAAGGACGAGGCAGAGATGTTTTTCCCTGGGCTTGATCTTGAAGGACTAGCGCTGCCATGGTCATCTCGCCTGAATACTTGTGTGCACAGTAAGTTTACCCACGAAGAGAAAATGGACCTAAAGATATGTAGGGAGAGAAAGCAAGTCCTGGGACGCCTTTTGAGCTTTACTTGTAAAAGTAACTGGGCAGGTTTACCCATACATGGTTAGATACATTTATTAACATGTGTATGTGTATGTGTGTGTGCCATGTGTAATTACCAGTTAAAGGCCTATCAACTGTGTAGGTTCAATCTCCTCCCATTGAAGGGCCTTACGCCCTGGGATCTGGGCTCAGCGTTGGAGAATGGGCCCAAGGCTGAAGACACCAGTAAAAGTCAAGCAGAAAGTACAGTAGAGGCATGGATGAAATGAGGGGGTAGAAACGGGAGGGAGGCCGCAGATCCACTGGACAGTCAGGCTGCAGCCCAGGGGATGAGAATGGGGCTGCAGAGAGGTGCCGTAGTGCCGGCCTCTGGCTGTGTACCATCCACGGCGAACCTCTGAACTCTGCAGTAGGTGAGGAGGACGTCAGGAAGTGTGCTGGGCCAGGAAGATATAGAATGAGGCTAGTCTGCTTACTCAGGCCTTAAAAACAAAGACATATACTATGGGTTGAAATTCATTTTGGCTAGGAAACTGCTGCTTGTGGTGCATGCGTGCGTGCATGTGTGTGTGT
Organism: Muntiacus reevesi; assembly: GCF_963930625.1. Lineage (NCBI taxonomy): Eukaryota > Metazoa > Chordata > Mammalia > Artiodactyla > Cervidae > Muntiacus > Muntiacus reevesi. Next base: position 55,002,210 of record NC_089265.1, on the reverse strand, counting down.
GTGTGTGTGAGTGTGTGATTATTTATTTTCCGACAGAAGCAGTAACCTCAAATGGTCCCTTGAGACTGGGCAGCTATTATGGATGTCACAGATGAACTCCTTGTAGGATGGCCGACTTCACTTTGACCTGAGGCAAAGCTATTTAAATTTTATTAGGGAAGCAGGCCAACCACCCTATTAGACCTCTGGGTGATTAAAAGAAAATCATCATATAAAACATTCCATTATGTAGGTCTGTTAACTGACCATGGCTTCTTGATGAACTTAAAATATCTGATAGGCAGATAGCATAACAGTAACAATCTGTCTGAATCAGACTAAACACACTCAATTTTATGGAATATCGTGACATCTGTATTTTTCTTATTTATGAGCAACTCTCCTTTTTCCCCCCATCCCCCCAAACACAGTTGCTTCAGCGCATTCCAAGTCCGTGTTCCCGTGATTGTTTTTGTCTTGCTTCAGTGACTCGAGAGCATTTATCCATGTAATAGCATGGTCTTCTGCCCCACTGCTTATGCTGCCCTCACGCCTCAGCGAGTTTGCTTGATGGGATGCAGACAAAATGCTGCTTAGTATATTTTATGTATCTAAATGAATATTTATAGCAAACAAAGGAGGCAGACATTTTAAGAGAGATACAATCATTTTGAGGCAAATGGCTAATTAGGTTTTATCATATACAATAACTTACAATCCGAGTACCCCTTATTTGCCTTCTAGGACAGTGTGTGTGCCATATTTGACTAAACGATGGATGCTGGCATGTTGGTTTATGAATAAACCAAAACACAACCTAAAATAAGTTGGTAAGCTTCCGTCTCGGTTTAATTATTCTATGCTAGTCATTTACATGTATAAAGATACTGTGTGTTTAGGAAGTTGTGATTAGGAAATCGTACAAAAAATTTTATTAAAAGGATACCCATATTATGGTACAGATCCACAGAGGAATCTAATGCAGTTGATAAGAAAGAAAGAGAGAGATTTATACTTGCTGACAAGAAAGGATTTCTAAACACAAAGACAATTTTGTAATAAGTCTATTTAATGTTAATCTGTTTTTATTAAAATATTAATAGTAAGACTAATACACATTTGTCTTATAAAACTGTGAAAGAAGCTGTAATTAACTTATTTTCACAAGAGAAGTAAGATAATGGGTTACTATCTCTTTCTAAGTTGCATTTCCATATTATTTTATTGTGGGATTTTTTAATAATGAGGAAAAAAAGTAAGTGTTTTCTTTGCTTCCCAACTTAGTGTATATAGAAATAATTCTGGGCTACCACTGGAAATCTGACTACCAAAACGTGAGCTGGTAAGGTAAAATGAAGCAGTTGCTTTAGCTGTTTATGGAAGAAAAGAGTATGATAGAAATCCTTGAGTGTCTGGCTTGGCGGGGAACTTAGGGGCAGTGAATCTGACTCATCATTTTGGTGATGGGGAAGATGAAAGATTAGCAAGAGAGAGTCTTTTCTGAGCTCAGGCAGGCAGGGCATAATGAGATACCGTGGACGTAGGGTCCCAAGATTCCCATTCCCACCTTTGCTGAACCCACTGGGGCTCTCCATTCACCAGGTACACTTGTGAGAATTCACAGATTTTTTTTTTTTCCATTTTAGGTCTTTGGGGGGAATTAATTTATATATTCATGTAGCTTGAGTCATCTGCTTCCTTATGAAACACACACATGATTCATTGGTGGAAGCACTGAAGCTCCTTTCCCCATGACAGAGGCAGAAATTTGGTGATAGGAGAGCTGGAGTGAACTGTCTACAGTCCACATCTCTGTTGTCTCCAGGAGTTAATACGAGTTTGTCTAGGTGGAAAGTGACCCTGGAAAGCAGCAAGAGCGCTTTCGGGATAATGTGGCCGGGTGAAGACTCTGGACGTTGGGTTAGAGTTGGCTTTGTAAGAGCAGTCTTAGGAACTGCTTCCTAGGTTGGGTGTAGGTGGAGAGGTCAGGCTTCAGATCCACAGGCCTAGGTGACCTCCAGAACATGATGACTTATAATGGAGAACAGCTGTATTTGCAGTTAGAGGCCTCTCTGCCCCCAACCCAGCAACGCTGCTGTAGAGAGCTGAGCTGAGCTCATCACAGCCTTCCACCCACAAAGAATACACTCTTTCTTTGGGACTAAGTCTGCAGAAAAGTGAAAGTGAAGTCGCTCAGTCGTGTCTGATTCTTTGCAACCCCATGGAATGTCTGCAGAAGACTCCATCAATACCAGTGGACTCCAAAGACAGTTCTGTATGGAGGACATGGGATGTATTCTGTCATTCTGGGGGTGAGCAGCAAAGGGGATAGCTTGGTGTGTGCTGAGGGAGGGCTGGTGACATCCCGAGGAAGGCTGAAAGGGGATTCTGCAGGAGAAGCTGGGAAAGAATTTGGGGAGAGGGGAAAGTCAGACATAAGAAGCACAGTCTAGGATTATGTGAAAGTGGGGAATGAGGTCTCCCCTCCAAAGATATTTTGTCAAGGGCTGTTATAGAGAAGGCAGACAAACTAGCATGAACCATACTGGCTGGTTCACACTCGAGGTGTGACAGTGGCTTGTTGTAACTAGGAAGATGGTGGCAAGTGTGGGACTCTAGAAAGAGAAATTGAGATGAATCGTAAAACTTGTTTGATTTTCCCTCCTGAGAAATTGATTCTAATACAAGTTTATTAGGAACATTTAGAGTGACTCATTTGCCTCTTGGCCAATTTAGCTTATGACTTTATTATTAAAAATATATGATCAAATCATAAATGCAAATAGAGAGGTGGACACAGTTTTCTCTTGGTGAGCATCACTTAGCTCGAATAATATTCTTTGCATAGCATTTTCTAGAAATTGTTTGCGCTACTATGTACATTTTCTGGAGAGCAATAGTTTAGAGATGATCCATTTTACAGATGATAAAATGGAGAACTGGAGGCACTGGGGCATTTCCAAAGCCACGGAGAAAATCAGTAGTGAAGCTGGGATAGGACTCAAGACTCCTCAGATTCAGGCTGATACCATTTTCTGTTGAACTGTACTATCTAAGACTATGTTAGCTAGAATCCTTTCCCTGGCAAATATTTCTTTCCTTCCTCACTCCCTTCACAAACCTGGAAAGGAAATACAGGTCAGCTGAGTGACAGGGTCACTAACATGGAGAGACTGGGTAATTTCTTCTCTCCCATCATTGTCAGTAGGATGTAGTTCCTTTCCCTGTCTCATTCACTTCTCCCTGGAGAAGGAAACGGCAACCCACTCCAGTATTCTTTGCCTGGGAAATTCCATGAATAGGGGAGCCTGGTGGGCTACAGTCTATGGGATCGCGAAGAGTCGGCCACGGCGGAGCTACTGAGCACTTCCATCTCTTCACTACTTTCCAACCCCACGAGTCAGCCTTCTCCATTTTATAAGGCAGTATTGAGTCCAGCTTAATAGTGTATCTTGTAAAAGATCTAGATTAAATTTATTTTATCCTTCAGAGGAGAAATAATCACAGAAAACAAGAGTATTTCTTTCATTTAGGTCATAGCTGGTCACATCTAGCCCAAGAAGCACTAGCTGAAATTATTTGTTACATCTTATCTGGGTGCTGCAAAAAATTTAGACATTGTTTTGAAGCGTCATCAAATTAGATCTTTTCTTGATGGAGAGTTGTCATTAATTTATGCAGTTGTCAGGACTGGCAATCAAGCTGCTTCATGTTTGAGTATACACTCTGTGGAGTGCATTCATTTTTGGGTGTCACAAGAGTGCAAAATTTAGAAATAATGTAACAACAGAGATGATTTACCCTTCTATTTATTTTCTCTCTTTTGGGAGAATGTGTTGTTCTAGAAAGGAAGACTGCAGTGCTATCTATTTCATTCCGCTTTGATGATAACCTTCCCTTGTACAACATGTCAATTTTGAATGATACAAATTCCTTTCCCCCATAAACACAGAGATGGCTGACAAAGCTTTAACTTTACTGAATGTGATGCTATAATTAAGGAAATGTGGACTTTGGAGGTAATCATTAGTTCTTCCGTATGAACATCTAGCCTGGGATTTTGCCGCCTACTATGTTTCCTTGTTAATAACAGTGTTGGGAGGCTTCCATGTAATTGAAATTGCCCCCTTTGAAGAACTGATGTGTTAAGTGATCATGTAATCTCATGATGAGCTATCAATGGAGAGATGAAGAGTTTATATACTGGCACAAAGTGGAAATAGTCATACAGTAAATTTCTGTACCACTCTGCAAGTTCATGTGGTAGAATTAAAGTAGTTAGGCATTACTCTTTGCTATATACATTAAAAAAAATACTTCTAGGTTGTTTTAGGTAGATTATAAATGAATTCCAATCATATTCCATGGATTCAGCCACTTGGGGTGAAGGACTCCATAGGTCTTATGCAGGGGTCGAGGCGTGGAGTGTATTTCTCAGTTATTTCTGTCACAGTTTTGCATTCCAAGCATAAGTATACACACCCAATAACTTCTTTATTCATTCATCCACTGATAGACACTTCAGTTGTTTCCATGTTTTGGATATTGTTAAATAATGCTGCAATGAATATGGGGGTGCAAATAAAGATTTTTGAGTTAGTATTTTATTTAGACAAATACCCAGAAGTGGAACTACTAGGTCCTATGGTAGTTATATTTTTAGTTTTTTGAGGAACCTCTCAACTGTTTTTCATCGTGACTGTACCAATTTATTTTCCCACCAACAGTCACAAGGGTTCCCTTTCCTCCACATCTTCACCAATATTTGTTATTTCTTGTCTTGTTGATAGCAGCCATTCTAATAGGTTTGCAGTGATATCTTGTAGTTTTGATTTCCCTGATGATTAATGATATTGACATCCTTCTAGATTACTGATGCAATCTTCTTACTAGTAATTGATCTGTTCACATTTTCTATTTAATCAAGATTTTGTCCTGGTAGGTTGTATATTTCTGTGAATTTATCCATTTCTTCTAGGTTGTTCAGTTTGTTGATATATAATTTTTCATAGCAGCCTCTTATGGTCCTTTGTATTTATACTGTATCATTTGTAATATTTCCTTTTTTATTTCTGATATTATTTGAGTCCTCTTTTTCTTGGTTAAGTCTAGCTAAAGACTTGTCAATTTCATTTATCTTTTCAAAGAACCAGCTCTAAGTTTGAACTTCTGTACTGTCATTTTGGTCTCTATTTCTACTGTAACCTTTGTTATTTCCTTCCTTCTACTAACTTTGAGTTTCATTTGTCCTTCTTTTTCTGCTTCCTTGAGGTGTAAAGTTTGGTTGTTTATTTGAGACTTGTTTTTTGAAGTAAATATTTATTGCTATGAAATTCCCTCTTAGAACTGTATTTGCAACATCCCCCAAATTTTGGTATATTTCCACTTTTGTTTGTCTGAAGGTATTTTCAAATTTTTCTCTTTATTTCTTCTTTGATCCGTTGGTTTTTTAGTACTATGTTGTTTAATCTCCACATATTTTTTAATTTTCCAGCTTTCTTCATGTAATTAATTTCTAGTTTCATGCCATTGTGCTGGAAAAGATACTTGATATGAATTTAGCCCTCTTAAATTTATTAAGGCTTGCTTTTTGACCTAACGCATTACCTTTCTTAGAAAATACTTCATGTGAACTTGAGAAGGATGTGTATTCTGTTGCTTTTGGATGGAATGTTCTGTATGTTAATCTCATTTGATCTAATGTGTCATTTGAGGCTGATGTTTCCTCATTGATTCTCCATGTGGATCATCTGTCTATTGATGTAAGTGGGATTTTAAGATACCCTACCATTATATTGCTGTTTGTTTCTCCCTTTAGATCTGTTAATGCTTGCTTTATATATTTAAGTGCTTCTATGTTGGCTGCATATATGTTTACATATGTTATGTCCTTTTGTTGGATTGACCCTTTTATCATTATAAAGTTCCCCTCCACTCCCTCTGCAATACACTTGGCTCTTCTTTGTGGAAACCAGAGAGCTTCCAGGAAAGCAGACCAGATGATACCTCAAGCTAATCTCAAAGAAGTAGAAGTCTTATCAGGGCTTTTCATTGTCCTAGGATCAGTTCTATCCCAGGATATTGAATACCCGCATTCCAGATGGGGATGATGAGGAAATTGTCAAGAAAGATGGTTCTTGTCAGCTGGCCCTGTCATCTTCACCCCTTATTTGGAGATGTTTATCCTGTTACTCTTTTCCTATTACCTTCGTTTCATTAAGGTTCTTTTTCTTCCCCCTGAGATTTTATCTTGTTCTTTCATTTGTTTCTTCATTTTGCTTGACACTCCGTGCTGGCTTCTAGACAGGGGATGAAACAACCACTTCTCCCAGCCTTGAAGGAGTGGCCTCGTGTAGGAGATGAACCTTGTTGTTCAACCCTGCCCCGATGCTTTGCTGTCTCTCAAACCTCTGTGCTTCTCCAAGCAGCCTGTTATAATTTTAGTGACTCTCAGTAATAGAGGATGTGGCAAGAGCTGTCAGTGTTTCTAAGGGGAGGATCTCAGCATCTAGATTCAGACTGTTTAGAAGCCAGACCCCTCAGGCAGTATGAAAATATGTACATTTATTTTGTGGGATCATAAGTGTATAGTCTGCTGGCCAGGTGATCTGGCACTCACAACAATTGGAGCTCCAAACAACTGTGTAAGCTCTTTCTGGGAGATACTGGGGAGTTGGAGCAAGACAGAAGGAGATGGCCAAGAGGGCACCCACAGCCCGCATTGCTTGAGAGCCGCTCCAGAGTCTGCTAGCTGTGTGGGGGACCGCACACCTGCCCCTCGGGCCAGAGCTCCAGGACAAGCCAGGAAACCAACAGACTGGGGCGTGGGGGGTCGGGCGGTGTCAGTCCGCTGTCCGCAGTCCCCGGGCTGGCTGCCTTCCAAGAACTGGCTCTTTGACTTGTCACAGTCCTGTAAGATCCATGAATGCAAGCACCCCGCTCCCTGTCCACCAGAGCCAGGCCATCAGAGGGCATCCCCTGGGCAGCAACTGCAAACCTGGGGCACTGGATGCCAAAGCCAAGGCTGGGGCCAAGTGGAGAGCTCCCCTCCAGGACACGCCGGCTCCCTGGAGCACAGCAGCAGGAAAGCCTAGAGGCAGTGCCTGTCCTCGAGGTCTCTGCAGAGGGTCACAGTCAGCCCCTGCATGTGTGCTTAATTAGAAGCCTGCCCCTCAGGCCCATCCATGATGATAAGCTAATAGGCCTTCTTCCCAGGGGACTTCCCTGGTAGCTCAGCTGGTAAAGAATCCACCTGCAATGCGGGAGACTCTGGTTTGATTCCTGGGTCGGGAAAAGCCCCTGAAGAAGGGCTAAGTTACCCATTCCAGTATTCTTGGGCTTCCTTGGTGGCTCAGATGGTAAAGAATCCACCCGCAATGCGGGAGATCTGGATTCCATTGTTGGGAAGATCCCCTGGAGGATGGCATGGCAAGTCTCTCCAGTATTCTTGCCTGGAGAACCCCTATGGACAGAGGAGCCTGGAGGGCTACGGTCCCCGGGGTTGCAAAGAGTCGGGCACGACTGACTGACTAAGAACTTCTTCCCAGAGACAGGCTTCTGGGTCTGCTACCTCTTGCTGTGCCCTGAGGAGTGGTAGCTACTTAAGAACCCTTTCTCCTTTGGTTACAGTCTTGTGAGACCTACAGGTATAAGCCCCACTGGCTGCCAGAGGCTGGTGTTACAGGCGTGTCCTCTGGCAGCAGCTGCAAAAATTAGGGTATGAGCTCTTTTCTGGGTAATACTGAGTATTACAGTTCCACAGGACCAGGAATGCAAGCTCTATTTGCCTCCAGAGCCAGGTAGTCAAGAGGTACCCACCGCCCCTCGTGGCAGGCACAGAGATCTGGGCACCAGACGCAGGTAAAAGCTCCCTTCTGGATGATGCTGGTGCTCCGGAGCAAAGGGGAAGTTTGAAAATGGCCCCCTCCCCAGCCTCCCTCGCTGTAGAGTTCCCGCAGACTCCTAGAGGTGGGTGTCAATTAGATGCCCGCCCCTCAGGACAACACTCTTATCAGCTGGTGAACCTCCTTCAGTTAATTCAGGGCTTGATTGGCTGCCTCCAAGCTGGGTCCCGGAGTGGGTAGAGCTGAGCACGTGGGCCCTTTAAAAGCGTGCTCTCAGGATGCTGTAGTCCTGTGGGTCTCAGGATGGGAGTCCTGTTCGCTTTCAAGGTTAGAGCTTTTGGGGGCTCCTCTCTCAGGTGCAGGTACTGAAAGGTAAGGTGTCCAATGTGGGGCTCAAAGTTTTTCCTCTTGGGGAGAAATTCTGGGTTTTGAGTTTTCTCCTGGTTGTGGCTCGCTGTGCGGGGAGTGGGGTTTATATCGAGACTGTATGTCTGTTTCCGTGTGGTTTCCTTCTTGTTTGCCACTCAGCCTAACTTTAGGTTTTCTTAAGAGAAAAATCTGTCCATATGTGTGTCTAAACTCAGTGTGCCTGTGGGAGGAGGTCAGTTTGGGATCTTCCTGTGTTGCCATCTTGAACAGTAACTTTTCTGGAAGGAGTTTTAAACACTCTTCAAATCATGCAACAGCTTGCAGCCTACAGGTTTTTAGAGAAAATCATAGGAAATAAACACTTTAAGTAGCATCAGTGTGAAAAGAATGATCCTGGAGGCATAAAACATTGTCGAGGTTTTCTAAGTGCTCCTTGATACATTGGGGCCTCAGTGATTAAGATTTGAACTCCTGTGATCTATTTAATACTGACAAGGTTATTCTAAGGGCTTTGTGCTCTCAAACATGAGCAGCATTTCATTACCCTAGATTTCTGCAGAACCTCTGAAATGCCAAGAGTTTGCCTGCTGTTTCTAACTTAGGAGAAATACTGCCTGGTCCAGCAGGTCGGAGGACCTTACCTTTGCATGGGGCCCACCGTGAATGAGAAATGGTAAGTCTTTACAGCCAGAGCATTTGAAATGGCCTTTCAGTTCTTAATTAGTAGATGCTTTCTATACCACTGACTACCTGGGAGTGACTTGAAGGAGAATTTGCCTAGTTTTCAGGGGGGCCTGGGAGAACCATTATCACTCACAGTGTGTTAGAAATGAAAGATTGAAGAAAAGATGATTAAAGCCCCAGCAGCTGCCTTCACAAATGAACTTCAGGAGAAAAAAGAAGTTTAGTGTAAATGTGGCAAGTCTTCATGCTGGAGCTTGATGAAATTAAAGGCAATGCCAGGTAATATAAACCATTGTTGAATCTTTCTTTTATTAAAACTGGGCTAAAACAAGGAGTAGGAATTTGTCAGGTGCAGTAATTACTTTGGTACTTTACTGATGAAAGCTCTCTTGGGCAAAGCCTTCCTCTCATCTATTTTCCATTTCCTCATAAGTTAGACTTCCAGCTGCTAGAGGAGAATAAATATGAGCTAAGAAGAGGGCAGCTTTGCAGCCTATCTATTTATGAATTAAAATTTTAAGGGTAGTGCTGGTGATGTTCCTCTCATTCTTTCAGTTGCCCTGAATGAGGAAATCTCTAGATTATTTGGTCAGTTATATTCTTGGGAGAACTGAGAAACATACGTGTTTAGTGACCATAGAAACAGGAGGAAAAAAACTCAGGCATTTGTTATGTGTAACCCAGGTGTTGCCGCTTAGGCAGGAGATGGAAGGAAGATAGGGGACATTAGTGGTGGGATTCTGTTGATGGGCGGGGCTGTGCTCCCTCCCTGTTGTTGGACCTGAGACCAAACTATGGTGGGGGTAATGAAGGTAATAGCGACCTCCTGCAAAAGGTCCGGTGCACTCACTGATACACTCAGTGCCCCCGACCCTGCAATAGGCCACCGCCGACCCACACCTCCACTGGAGACTCCTGGGCACTCACAGGCAAGTCTGGGCCTGTCTCTTGTGGGGTCACTGCTCCTTTCTCCTGGGTCCTGGTGCACACGAGGTTTTGTTTGTGACCTCCAAGAGACTGTTTCTCCAGTTCTGTGTAAATTCTGTAATCAAATCCCACCGGCCTCCAAAGTCAAATTCTCTTGAGAGTTCTCAGTCCCTTTGCCAGATCCCCAGGTTGGGAAATTTGTTGTGGGTCCTAGAACTTTCTTAACAGTGCGAGAACTTCTTTGGTATAATTGTTCTGCAGATTGTGGGTCGTCTGCTTGGCGGCTCTATGGTGGGGTTAATGGTCCAAGAGGGCTTACGCCAAAGACTGTTTGACTAGGTAGTTGCAAAGGTCCATCTGGTCAAAGCTGTGGTTTTTCCAGTAGTCATGGATGGATGTGAGAGCTGGACTATAAAGAAAGCTGAGCACTGAGGAATTGATGCTTTTGAACTGTGGTGTTGGAGAAGACTCTTGAGGGTCCCTTGGACTGCAAGGAGATCCAACTAGTCCATCCTAAAGGAAATCAGTCCTGGGTGTTCATTGGAAGGACTGATGTTGAAGCTGAAACTCCAATATTTTGGCCACCTGATGTGAAGAGCTGATTCATTTGAAAAGACCCTGATGCTGGGAAAGATTGAAGGTGGGAGGAGAAGGGGACAAAAGAGGATGAGATGGTTGGATGGTATCACTGACTCAATGGACATGAGTTTGAGCAAACTCCAGGAGATGGTGAAGGACAGGAAAGCCTGGCATGCTGCAGTCCATGGGATCGCAAAGAGTCAGACACGACTGAGCGACTGAACTGAATGGTGGGATAAAAGAAACTGGTAAGGAAGAGGTGATGAGTCTGTGAGGTTCTTGCTGATTGTATTGTGGTCTTTGAAACAGAAGTATCACCTGGAAGCTTGTTAGAAACGTAGCATCTGAGGCTTTACCCCAGAGATACTGAGTCAGAATCTGTATTTTAATATCAGCAGCTGATTCATATGAACATTTGGGTTTAAGAAGCTGTAGTCGATGGGCAGTCCTTGAACTGGGTGCTGTCAAAGCCAGGGAGACCTATACAACCCAGGGGATATTAACAGGTTCTAAGAAGGCATTTAAAGAGGGCATGCCAGTGGAAGGAATTATGCATTCAGTGCCTGTGAAGACAGCAACAAATAGCTGGAGCAGTAGACATTCACAGGAAATTTTTATTTTTAAAAATTTTATTGAAGTATTGTTGATAATGTGTTTAACTTTTGCTCTACAGCAAAATGAGTCAGTTATACATGTACATACATTCATTAAAAAAAAAAATCTTCCATTATTGTTTGTCCCAGGAGGTTGGGTAGAGTTCCCTGTGCTATACAATAGGACCTTTTGTTGATCCATTCTCTAAAAGTTTGCATCTGCTAATTCCAAACTCCCAATCCTTTCGTCCCTTACCCACCTCCTCTCTATGTCTGTCTGTTTCTGTCTCATAGATATGTTCATCTGTGTTGTAGACAGGAAATTTTTATAGTTAAGGCAAGAAAGCTCTCTGCTTTAAGGAATGAAATGGTGTAATAGTTGGAAAGGAGTTAAGGCTCTTCGCAGTATGTTTACTTGTTACGGAAAAAGGGCGCTGGGTGATCCAAGCAAGGGCAGTATGGACGAGTGTGAGGTGTGGAGCTACTGGAAACAGAAGAGACACTCAGAATCAGATAATATAACTGGTGAGACACTCGGCGAGATGGGCGTAGTCCAGGATAAAGATCTGCTTCTTATCACTTGTCGCTAATAGCTTATGTAGCGAGGTGGAGTTAACAATAAACCTAGACCATGGCCCTCGATGTTAATTCTTAATAATTTACTATACATCCTTATCTATTCCCACATACACTTAAATTAACTCTCAAACTACATAATTTGTTCATTAATGGGTTTTGCTTCTTTTCAAGCATGGGCTTATTTCCCAGCTTTTATACACTATGTGACTTTGATCACCTGTATCTTAGCCTCAATTGCCTCAGTTTCCTCAGCTGTAAAATGAGGATAACAGTAATGCTCATCTCATAGGTTTGTTTGAGATTTAAATGAATTAGCACATATTATTTGCTAAAAAGAGCACCTGACACTCAGTTCAGTTCATTTCAGTCGCTCAGCTGTGTCCGACTCTTTGCGACCCCATGAACCACACACAGCACGCCAGGCCTCCCTGTCCATCACCAACTCCCAGAGTTTACCCAAACTCATGTCCATCGAGTCGGTGATGCCATCCAGCCATCTCATCCTCTGCCGTCCCCTTCTCCTTCTGCCCCATAGTTAGAGCTTAATCATTATTTATAAAGTCTTGAAATAAAAGAATGCATTCAGGTAGTTTAAGCAGAGATAGATAAACCAGGAGGATTTAACCAGCATTGGCAATCACTCTGTTAGGACAGATCACATCATCAGATATATTAGGTGCTCTAGACCTTAAAAATGGGTCTGTCTGTTCTAAGTTGCTTCAGTCACGTCTGACTTTTTGTGACCTGATGGACTGTAGCCCACCAGTCCCCTCTGCCCATGGGATTCTCCAGGCAAGAATACTGGAGTGGTTTACCATTTCCTCCTCCAGAGGATCTTCCCAACCCAGGGATTGAGTCTCTTAATGTCTCCTGCATTGGCAGGCAAGTTCTTTATCACATGGGAAGCCCCTAAATAAGGGTAACATAAAAGTTAGATAGGATTTTGAGTAGGCATAACTTAAATGTGTTTCTATATACCTGTGAAATGAGCTCCCTGGAAATGGAAAATCCATTACTTATCTTTGCTTCCGGAAATCTCATCCATTTTCTTGGGTCCCTTTTATTCTTGCTCCCTTTGAAGGCCAAGTCCACACTAGTAGTTTTTGGATAGTGATAGTTGAAGTATTGTGGTTGAATTTCACAGTCCTTAAAAACTGAGGAATTGAACTTAATCTGAAGCTGTATCATGCATCTTGATCTGAAAGACAGGAAGACTAGAATACAATTATGATGAGGTAAAATTGTGCAATATTTAGGATCAGCTGAATCTCATGAAGAATGAGCCATTTATGATTAAAACCAGCTTTAACGAAAAAGTTATTCTCAATTACTTTGCAGTAGTTTCTCACTTGGATTCTGAAGATCTTCCTCCTCTGTTTCCCCTTTTCCCTTCTTGAGGGGCATTTCTGCGAGGAATGTCTATATGAACCCCGTTTTTTGTAGGCAATAACAGTAAAATCCAAAAGCAATGCATATGAATAGCTCTCCTTGAAGAGGCAGAACAATTATGTTAAGTAAGTTTAACTTGTGTTCTAGACTCGCTATCTGAAAACTTTCCTTCTGGTCATGGCTCTGCTCTGACACTGCTGTCCTCTTGTTCCTCCAAGGCTCAGGGTCCCATCTGTGAAATCTGAATTAAAATATGAACCACGTATTCAACCAACTTAAAATTCTAGGTCTCCGTGATTAGGACCCTATGCAAAAGAATTATGAAAAGCATTTCTAGCCAATTAGTTAAATTTAACCTGGTTTACGAAAGTTGGGGCTTCCCTGGTCACTCAGATGGTAAAGAATCCCAACCGCAATGTGGGAGACCTGGGTTTGATCCTTGAGTTGTGGAGATCCCCTGGAGGGGGGCATGGCAACCCACTCCAGTATTCTTGCCTGGAGAATCCCCATGGACAGAGGAGCCTGGAGGGCTACAGTCCATGGGGTCTCAAAGAGTCAGACATGACTGACTAAGTACACACAGGAGAGCTGGGGTCAGGAACCAACATGAGACGACCCTGGGGGGAAATGCAAGTCTTTCCCTGAATATAATACTTTCCTTGGCTAAAAGTAATTTCTGAGAATAATTTCTTATCCTGATTTTCCTTCAGTCCAGGGCCATGTCATTTGGCTTCTTAGTAATAATGAATTTTTATTTTCCAAACTGACTTTCTTGCATCTGTTCTCTCTCTACCATTGAAGATGCTGTTGACAGTCTATACAAACCAGGAGAAAAGAGGTCTTTGAGATGCTAATGCATTACACTTGGAGTCTTTTGGCCGAGGTGGCTTAGGCTTGGCAGGAAGGATGTGGCAAAGTTGCAGGGAAGTCCTGAGCCAGCAGGGATTACTGTAATTGAATTCCTGGGCAGCCCCTTGCTGCTTTCCGACCCAGGCACACATCTTTGCCTTTTTTTCTATTTTCTTTCTAGCTTCCATAAATAATCTGCAGAGTGTCCACAGTTGGCAAGCAGAAAATCAATTGGCCCTTGTATCTTCTCTAATTAATTTCTTATTGTCAAGCAATCACAAGGCCTTGGTAGGGAATAAACTAACTCTTCTACCTGTTTTGACAAAACAGAGATTCAGGGTGGAAAAAACAGGTAAAATTCTATAGCTGTACTTCCTTTTGTATATCTGTAGAGTGCAGTGTCTTCCAAAATTATAAATTATTAATGTAAACAATAATTTAGTTTAATATATTATCTTTTTTGAGCTCTGCTTTTTTAAAAGCTACGTTTTAGTGTTATGTGACACAAACTATGGGTATTATAAGTAAATAGAAGATAGTGATGACAAAATAAAAAAATGAAGTACATGAAAATTCCTAAGCCTTTGAAACATGTGTTATGAAGAGCCTAGTGGACATACATGTTAGGTGCTCAAGAAATATTTAATGGATGAAAAGAATTTCCCCAAACAGTTCTTATTTGTGTTTCTACCTACCAACAGTTTAGGAGATAATCTATTTTATACTTACCTACGCCATTCAATTCTGTTCCACTTTTAAAAAGTTTAAGTAATATATTCTTACTGCACACCTATCAGAATGGCTAAAATTAAAATATTGAAAGTACCAAATGCTGACTAGAGCAACAGGGACTATAATCCATTGTTGATGAAAATGGGGAATTGTCTAGCAACTCTAGAAATGGCTTGGTAGCTTTCTATGAACGATACACACTTACAAGACTCAGCAAGTGTACTCCTAGGTGTCTGCCCGAGAGGAATGAAAATTTGTGTTCATACAAAAACTCTACACAAATGTTTACAGTAGCTATATTCATTATCGCCGCAAACTAGAAACAGCCTAAATGTGCTTTAACTGCTGCATCCATGTAGTGTAATCCTACTCAGTAATATACAGGAGCATATTTTTGATGCACATAATTAATTGCACAATTGCAAAGGCACACTGTAGCATGAAAGAAGCCAGCATCAGAAGGCTACATACAGCACGACGTTCTCAGGGAGTCAGAACTACAGTTAACCTGTGGACAGCACGGGATTAGGGGCGCCAACCACCCCCTCCTGGTTGAAGTCAGAATATAACTGTAGTCAGCCCTTCTCACCCACGGTTTTGCATCTGCAGATTCAACCAAACCTGTGTAGTGCTACAGTATTTACTATAAAAGAAGTCATGTCTAAGTGGACCGCATGTATAATTTGAACCCGTGCAGTTAAACTGTAACTGCTGTTCAAGGGTCACTGTATAGTGATGGAGAGTAGGTCAGTGGTTGCCAGGGGTTTGAGGCGGGGTTAATGGGGAGGTTTTGGGTATAATGAAACTGTTCTGTATCCTAACTGTGCTGGTGGTTACGTGAACCCACGCATGTGCTATAATTCATAAAACTGTACCTCAATAAAAAGCCACTTTTAAAGTGAAAAACACATTCTTATTGAAGACTATTAAATGATAGGGAAACGTGAAAGTAAAATGGGGAGTCTTCACTCCTTACCTCCCTAACTCAATCCAGGGTACGTATCTTTTTAGAGCTCTCTCTGCAAGTCTGCAGGCTGAGAGCTGCTGGGAAGGACATCACCTCAGGAGATACGTGACCTTGATTTGTGTCCCAGCCCCTTCATTTACTCAACTGTTGCTTTGTGACCTTGGGCAAATTACTTAACCTCTCTGTTTCTCATTTTCCTTATGTACAAAATGATGCTTCTCACAATCTGGTAGGCATTTGCATGACAAGCACTTAAGCATTTTCAGTTTTTACTGTAGGAACATATGACATGCACACATAAGATAGGTTTGTATTATTTGTATCGTTTTGCTGCCTCTTTTGTTCATGTGACATTACATTATTACCTTTCTGTGTCAGTATATGAAGGTCTTCCCTACTTCTATGAATGCCAAATGCTGCATTGTAGTAGTCTATCATATGTATGAATTAACATATATTTAATATTGCATATTTATAAATATATTTA
Source organism: Muntiacus reevesi (assembly GCF_963930625.1). Lineage (NCBI taxonomy): Eukaryota > Metazoa > Chordata > Mammalia > Artiodactyla > Cervidae > Muntiacus > Muntiacus reevesi. The sequence continues at coordinate 54,986,232 of NC_089265.1, read as the reverse complement.
ATGCATTAATATTAGGTTTAAAGTTATATATTCTTTTTAAGGGCTTCTGTGGTGGCTCGGACAGTAAAGAATCTGCCTACAATGCGGGGGACCCAGTTAGGATCCCTGAGTTGGGAAGATACCCTGGAGAGGGAAATAATGTTTTCATTGATGAAGGCACCTTTTTTTTTTTAACTGAAACTGGTTTGTTACTTTAAAAAAATTCTCTCCACCAATCCCATCCCAGTGTGCTTGCAATCTCCTAGGATTTGTTCACAGTTCATTGCTGGTGCCCTTTCCTCCCTTCTCATTCTTTTATTCCTCTTTCTCCTTTAAAAAATCTTTCCACAAGTTCTGTGGGCTTTTGGGGAGGCATTGGGAATGACGTGTGGTTTCAGTTAACCATCACGAACCAGACGCTCTTACCCTCCTAACCTCCTTTCTTAAACCAGTCCTGCAAGTCAGGAGAAGTACTGAGGCAGAAGATTCCAATGATTAGGGGAGAAAAGTGAACTCAAGCTGGAAAATTTGAGTGTGAATTCTGCTTACCCATCCATTAGTTAGTTGAAGGTGGGCATTCACTTTACATTCTCTGGTTCTCAATTTCTTCAGCTGTGAAATGATAACGGTCAGACTGGATGAACTCTACAATTCTGTGTTATGTCCATTTACAAAATGATGACACTGTGGCTCACAGAAGTGAAATGATTTGCCAGCGGTCCTCCAGGAAGTAAGATATAGGCTTGAGTCTTGAACATGTGTCTTTGGATTTCAAGTCACGTCAACCTGAGCAGTGCCACTTTAGAGGCTGAGAATGACGGGGACACCTCTGAGTGCCGTTTCCTACCACGTGTGGATGTGGGCGTGTGTCCACACACAGAAGCTGTCCCAGGAGGTGGCCTTGTGGCCCAGCTTGGGTTGGCCCAGCACCGAGGAGCTACCCTGTACAGATGGCGGGGCGGCTGCTTGCACAGTGGTCGGGCCTCCCAGTGCTGGAGAGCGTGGCTGATCTCATTCTGAAGTCGCTCCGACAACATTCCTCTCCTGGCGGCCGTGTACTCTCTCCTCCAGACCTGTGCAAGCAAATGGCTTTGCAGCAGCTTTGCCCAGTCCTGGTGTAAATGAGGCACATGCATCAGGCCTGTGCATTTGTGTATATTTCCCTTACTTGAATCTTTCCACAAAGTCTTTTCCAGACTTCATTTCCTCCTTCCCTCCCATGGATTTCCCTTTGGGTTGTTTGAGTAGTTTTTGGTCTATGTCAGGATTATTTATTTATTTATTTTAAAAATTCCCAACAAAATCCCACAACTCCTCCGAACACCCAAAGAAGCAAACAGGAAGTCAACAAAGACTTGCATCCTACCAATGCAATAAAAGTGCTTCTTCAGCACCATCACATCAACTTCTAATTAGGGGATCGTTTGCTTGTTTCTTACATGGTTTAAGAATGAAGCATGCGTCTATTTCCACATGCCTTGAATTTCTTTTGAATATGAGTTTCTGGAATTTTTTTTTTAACTTAAACAATTTTTATTTGGCTGCATGGAGTCTTAGTTTCGGCATGTGGGATCTAGTTCCCTGACCAGGGATCAAACCTGGGCTCCTGCATTGGGAGCTCCGAGTCTTAGCCACTGGATCACCAGGGAAGTCCCTGGACTTTTGGAATTATGATTTGTAGCTTCATTCTTTCTGGTCTCCTTCTCCATTTTCTGGTTTTGTCACTTTCCTAAGTCTTTTACAGTTACACCCTCTGGGCAACCTTTTGGTTACTCTAGACCAGCTGTACTCAACTCTGGCCAGATATTAGAATCACTTCGGGGTTTAATTCATCTTTGTTGGATTCTCGGTGTATATATATTTAAACATACCTCAAGTGACTTGTACATCAAGAGAAGAAATGGATAGCATTTGTAAATGGAATCAACTCGTTCCTTTCTCTACCTAGCTAATCTAGCCTTTTCCTCTTTCAGGAATTCTCAGATTGAAAATAAGAGTTTCCACTGCATGGTTGTTGGCTTTCAAGACTTTGATATGACAATGTGTTTACCACTCTGGTATTGTGATATCCACCCTACAGGCTTATAGACACTCTTAGAAGTCACAAGATGAACACAAGATACAGCAAAATATTTTTGCTTGCTTTTTATTTTCTCTGTCACTCTTTAATTTATAGTTTTCAAGAAGTAGATGAATTATATAGGATTTTTAGACTCTTCAGTAAAATGAGAAGGGGAAAGGGAGCTCTAGTTTGCATAAATTTGTACAGCAAGAAAGTATGCACATTTCAGAATATGTGGTATCAGTATTTGAAATGTTTTTGAGTCTAGTTCTTTTTAAAATACTTCAGGGTATCCTGACTCTAAAGACTCAAGGTATCTTGCACAGGATACCTTGTATGCTTAAGCTAACGGGAAGAGAGTCATAAAGCACACCTTCCATGACCACCTTCTGTTGGGTATCGAGAAAACTCTTTCCCTTCATCTAAGCACCTGTGTTGAATTTGGTAGCTGTGGTGTTTGGACTGATTCAGCAGTAATTAATCTCCAGGCTAATTAGGAGCTCTGTTGTCATTTTGCTAGATGTAATTAAACTGCATAGCTGGAGAAAGTTGGGGAACTACGGTTTCCAAGAAAACTCTTCCCTGTAACTTGGCAAGGAGCTCAAGAGTGACAACATAATCAGCCAATTAAATATAAGCTGGAAGCCTGATGTCCTTCAGGATGAGTTTACAGGAAGAAGACAAATGTGTGTTCACAAGAGGCACCTGCTGTTTTACTGCCGGCTTTTTGGAAAGTGCTTGGAGTATTCTAGAGGTTTTCCCTCATTAATCCTTTTTATGGCTTTATTAAACAGGAAGCAGAACAAACATTTCAGTCCCTTTCAAACAGGCGATGGTTAATATCATGAAGGTCAACTATTGTTGTCAAAGAGCATAGTGACCATGGGTTAGAAGAAGTTTCAATAATGTATTTCCTTTTAAAATGTGATTATCTGGAGAGGAGCCAAGATGGCGGAGGAGTAGGACGGAGAGACCACTTTCTCGCCTAGAAATTCTTCAAAAAAAATAACTGAACGCAGAGCAAACTTCACAAAACAACTTCTGATCGCTAGCTGAGGTCATCAGGCGCCCAGAAAAGCAGCCCATTGTCTTCGAAAGGAGGTAGGACAAAATATAAAAGATAAAAAGCGAGACAAAAGAGCTAAGGACGGAGATCCGTCCCGGGAAGGGACTTAATAGAGGACGTTCCCAGACACCGGGAAACCCTCGCACTGGCGGGCCTGCGGGAAGTGTTGGAATCTCAGAGTTTGAATCTGACTGGGAGGGATACAATAAATAAAACCCACAGATTACGAGCCTAAAAGCAACTCCCAGCAGAAAAGTACCCCAGACGCCCGCATCCGCCACCAGCAAGTGGGGGCGAACGGAGAGGAGCGGGCAGCATTGCTTGGGGCAGGGTCCGGGCCTGAGCGCCCTGAGGACAATCAGAGGGAGCTTCTGTGAGTTGCCAACTTGAACTGTGGGAGAGCAAAGAGAGAGAAAATTAACCGGCCCGAACACACTGCCGGCCGTTCGCAGAACAAAGGGACCGAGATTCTGGGCGGCCGAAGTCCGCCGGGAGGGTCGCGGCGAGACGGAGGGCGCGGGCGGGAACTGGGGCTGGGGACGCGGAGGGCAGAGGGCGCGCACGCCCGACTGGCGCCGCTGGAGACTGAGGCTGGGACCGCGCGGGGCAGAAGACGCGCCGCACCGGGGAGAGAGCGCCCGTCAAGCGCCTGGCTGCCTGGGCCGCTCGGGCGGCGTGGGGACGGAGCGCGGGCCCAGCTTTGTGCGCCGCGCTTTTGTGACTCGCCCGAGGGCTGGAGCCGCGCGCAGCTTGGTGCGCACTTCAGACAGAGCAGCCCGGAGCCTGAGCAGCGCAGACCGGGAAAAGAGCGCAAGCCTCGCCCGAGAGCGCCGGCCCCTCCCCGCACAGCCCCTCCCTGCCCAGCCCCTCCCCGCAGCGCGACGGAACTAGCTACCTGAATAAGAATCCACCTCCGCCCCCTGTGTCAGGGCGGAAATTAGGCGCGGAAGAGACCGGCAACAGAACCCAAATAAACAAAGGGAACCGCTTCAGAAGGGACCGGTGCAACAGATTAAAATCCCTGAAGAAACCACCGACTGACTACAACGGAAGGGCCTGTAGATATCGAGAAGTGTAAGCTGGAACGAGGAGCTATCTGAAGCTGAGCCGAACCCACACTGACCGCAACAGCTCCAGAGAAATTCCTAGATATATTTTTTCTTTTTCTTTTCTTTTCTTTTTTTTTTTTTAACTAAGGGAAAAAAATTTTTTTTCTTTTTTCTTGGTTCTCTTTTATTTTCCTTTAAAAATTCCCTATTACTCCCCCATTACTCCTTAACTTTCATTTTCATAGATTTTTACGATTTTTTTAAATTAGGCAAAACAATTTTTTTTCTCTTTCTTTTTTCTTTTTTTTTCTTTTTCTTCTTTTTTTTCTTTTCTTTTTTCTTCTCTTCTATTTTCTCTTTTTCTTTTTCTCTGATTTCTTTTAAAGCCCTCTAGCACTCCTTTTACTACGCCTTAATCTTCATTTTCAATACACTATAACCTTGCAGAAGAAAGAGAAAAAAAAAAAAAGAAGAAGAGAAGCCCTATTTTTATACCAAACTTCATATATATTTCTAAAATTTCTTTTGTGTGTTTGGGTTTTTGTTTTTAATATAGTATTTTTAAGAGTCTAACCTCTACTCTAGATTTTTAATTTTTGTTTTTCAGTATATGATATAAATTGTGAACATTTAAGAATCCAATATTCAGCTCCCATTTTTATTCAGGAGTGTGTTGATTACTCTCTCCCAATCTTGACTCTGTTTTCTACCTCAGAACACCTCTATTTCCTCCTTTCCCCTTCTCTTCCCAATCCAATTCTGTGAATCTTTGTGGGTGTCTGGGCTACGGAGAACACTCTGGGATCAGACAACTTCGTAGATCTGTCTCTCTCCTCTTGAGTCCCCCTCTTTCTCCTCCTGCCCATCTCTATCTCCCTCCTCCCTCTCCTCTTCTCCATGTAACTCGGTGAACCTCTCTGGGTCTCCCTAACGGGGGAGAAACTTTCCACCATTAACCTAGAAGTTTTATTATCAGTGCTGTATAGTTGGAGAAGTCCTGAGACTACAGGAAGAATAAAACTGAAATCCTGAAGCAGGAGACTTAAGCCCCAAACCTGAGAACACCAGAAAACTCCTGACTACATGGATCTTTAAGTAATAAGTGACCGTACAAAAGCCTCCATACCTGCACCGAAACCAACCACCACCCAAGAGCCAATAAGTTTTAGAGCACGACATACCACGCAAATTCTCCAGCAACGCAGGAACAGTGCCCTGAACGTCAACATACAGACTGCCCAAGGTCACACTTAACACATAGACCCATCTCAAAACTCATTACTGGGCACTCCATTGCTATCCAAAGAGAAGAAATCAAGATCCGCACACCAGAACACTGACGCAAGCTTCGCTAATCAGGAAACCTTGACAAGCCAATCGTCTAACCCCACCCACTGGGTAAAACCTCCACAATAAAAAGGAACCACAGACCTGCAGAATACAGAAAGCCCACTCCAGACACAGCAATCTAAACAAGATGAAAAGGCAGAGAAATACCCAACAGGTAAAGGAACATGAAAAAAGCCCACCAAGTCAAACAAAAGAGGAGGAGATAGGGAATCTACCTGAAAAAGAATTCAGAATAATGATAATAAAAATGATCCAAAATCTTGAAAGCAAAATGGAGGTACAGATAAATAGCCTGGAGACAAAGATTGAAAAGATGCAAGAAATGTTTAATAAAGATCTTGAAGAAATAAAAAAGAGTCAATTAAAAATGAATAATGCAATGAATGAGATAAAAAACACTCTGGAGGGAACCAAGAGTAGAATAACGGAGACAGAAGATAGGATAAGTGAGGTAGAAGATAAAATGGTGGAAATAAATGAAGCAGAGAGGAAAAAAGAAAAAAGGATCAAAAGAAATGAGGACAACCTCAGGGACCTCTGGGACAATGTGAAACGCCCCAACATTCGAATCATAGGAGTCCCAGAAGAAGAAGACAAAAAGAAAGGCCATGAGAAAATACTCGAGGAAATAATAGCTGAAAACTTCCCCAAAATGGGGAAGGAAATAGCCACCCAAGTCCAAGAAACCCAGAGAGTCCCAAACAGGATAAACCCAAGGCGAAACACCCCAAGACACATATTAATCAAATTAACAAAGATCAAACACAAAGAACAAATACTAAAAGCAGCAAGGGAGAAACAACAAATAACACACAAAGGGATTCCTATAAGGATAACAGCTGATCTATCAATAGAAACCCTCCAGGCCAGAAGGGAATGGCAGGACATACTGAAAGTAATGAAAGAGAATAACCTACAACCTAGATTACTGTACCCAGCAAGGATCTCATTCAGATATGAAGGAGAATTCAAAAGCTTTACAGACAAGCAAAAGCTGAGAGAATTCAGCACCACCAAACCAGCTCTTCAACAAATGCTAAAGGATCTTCTCTAGACAGGAAATGCAGAAAGGTTGTATAAACGTGAACCCAAAACAACAAAGTAAATGACAACGGGACCACACCTATCAATAATTACCTTAAATGTAAATGGGTTGAATGCCTCAACCAAAAGACAAAGATTGGCTGAATGGATACAAAAAGAAGACCCCTATATATGCTGTCTACAAGAGACCCACCTCAAAACAAGGGACACATACAGATTGAAAGTGAAGGGCTGGAAAAAAATACTTCACGCAAACGGAGACCAAAAGAAAGCAGGAGTCGCAATACTCATATCAGATAAAATAGACTTTCAAATAAAGGATGTGAAAAGAGACAAGGAAGGACACTACATAATGATCAAAGAATCAATCCAAGAAGAAGATATAACAATTATAAATATATATGCACCCAACAGAGGAGCACCGCAATATGTACAGTAAACACTAACGAGTATGAAAGAGGAAACTAATAGTAACACAATAATAGTGGGAGACTTTAATACCCCACTCACAACTATGGATAGATCAACTAAACAGAAAATCAACAAGGAAACACAAACCTTAAATGATACAATGGACCAGCTAGACTTAATTGATATCTATAGGACATTTCACCCCAAAACAATCAACTTCACCTTTTTCTCAAGTGCACACGGAACCTTCTCCAGAATAGATCACATCCTGGGCCATAAATCTGGTCTTGGAAAATTCAAAAAAATTGAAATCATTCCAGTCATCTTTTCTGACCACAGTGCAGTAAGATTAGATCTCAATTACAGGAAAAAAATTGTTAAAAATTCCAACATATGGAGGCTAAATAACACGCTTCTGAATAACCAACAAATCATAGAAGAAATCAAAAAAAGAAATAAAAGTATGTATAGAAATAAATGAAAATGAAAACACAACAACCCAAAACCTATGGGACACTGTAAAAGCAGTGCTAAGGGGAAGGTTCATAGCATTACAGGCGCACATCAAGAAACAAGAAAAAAGCCAAATAAATAACCTAACTCTACACCTAAAGCAACTAGAGAAGGAAGAAATGAAGAACCCCAGGGTTAGCAGAAGGAAAGAAATCTTAAAAATTAGGGCAGAAATAAATGCAAAAGAAACTAAAGAGACCATAGCAAAAATCAACAAAGCTAAAAGCTGGTTTTTTGAAAAAATAAACAAAATTGACAAACCATTAGCAAGACTCATTAAGAAACAAAGAGAGAAGAACCAAATTAACAAAATAAGAAATGAAAAGGGTGAGATCACAACAGACAACACTGAAATCCAAAGGATCATAAGAGACTACTACCAGCAGCTCTATGCCAATAAAATGGACAACTTGGATGAAATGGACAAATTCTTAGAAAAGTATAACTTTCCAAAACTGAACCAGGAAGAAATAGAAGATCTTAACAGAGCCATCACAAGCAAGGAAATCGAAACTGTAATCAGAAATCTTCCAGCAAACAAAAGCCCAGGACCAGATGGCTTCACAGCTGAATTCTACCAAAAATTTAGAGAAGAGCTAACACCTATCTTACTCAAACTCTTCCAGAAAATTGCAGAAGAAAGTAAACTTCCAAACTCATTCTATGAGGCCACCATCACCCTAATTCCAAAACCAGACAAAGATGCCACAAAAAAAGAAAACTACAGGCCAATATCACTGATGAACATAGATGCAAAAATCCTTAACAAAATTCTAGCAAACAGAATCCAACAACATATTAAAAAAATCATACACCATGACCAAGTGGACTTTATCCCAGGAATGCAAGGATTCTTTAATATCCGCAAATCAATCAACGTAATACACCACATTAACAAATTGAAAGATAAAAACCATATGATTATCTCAATAGATGCAGAGAAAGCCTTTGCAAAATTCAACACTCATTTATGATTAAAACTCTCAAGAAAGCAGGAATAGAAGGAACATACCTCAACATAATAAAAGCTATATATGACAAACCCACAGCAAGCATCACCCTCAATGGTGAAAAATTGAAAGCATTTCCTCTGAAATCAGGAACAAGACAAGGATGCCCACTCTCACCACTACTATTCAACATAGTGTTGGAAGTTTTTGCCACAGCAATCAGAGCAGAAAAAGACATAAAAGGAATCCAGATAGGAAAAGAAGAAGTGAAACTCTCGCTGTTTGCAGATGACATGATCCTCTACATAGAAAACCCTAAAGACTCTTCCAGAAAATTACTAGAGCTAATTAATGAATATAGTAAATTTGCAGGATATAAAATTAACACACAGAAATCCCTTGCATTCCTATACACTAACAATGAAAAAACAGAGAAATTAAGGAAACAATACCATTCACCATTGCAACAAAAAGAATAAAATACTTAGGAGTATATCTACCTAGAGAAACAAAAGACCTATACATAGAAAACTATAAAACACTGATGAAAGAAATCAAAGAGGACACAAACAGATGGAGAAACATACCGTGTTCATGGATTGGAAGAATCAATATTGTCAAAATGGCTATTCTACCCAAAGCAATCTATAGATTCAATGCAATCCCTATCAAGCTACCAACGGTATTTTTCACAGAACTAGAACAAGTAATTTCACAATTTGTATGGAAATACAAGAAACCTCGAATAGCCAAAGTAATCTTGAGAAAGAAGAATGGAACTGGAGGAATCAACCTGCCTGACTTCAGACTCTACTACAAAGCCACAGTCATCAAGACAGTATGATACTGGCACAAAGACAGAAATATAGATCAATGGAACAGAAAAGACAGCCCAGAGATAAATCCACGAACCTATGGACACCTCATCTTTGACAAAGGAGGCAAGGATATACAATGGAAAAAAGACAATCTCTTTAACAAGTGGTGCTGGGAAAACTGGTCAACCACTTGTAAAAGAATGAAACTAGAACACTTCCTAACACCATACACAAAAATAAACTCAAAATGGATTAAAGATCTAAGTGTAAGACCAGAAACTATAAAACTCCTTGAGGAGAACATAGGCAAAACACTCTCCGACATAAATCACAGCAAGATCTTCTATGACCCACCTCCCAGAATATTGGAAATAAAAGCAAAAATAAACAAATGGGACCTAATGAAACTTAAAAGCTTTTTCACAACAAAGGAAACTATAAGTAAGGTGAAAAGACAGCCCTCAGATTGGGAGAAAATAATAACAAATGAGGAAACAGACAAAGGATTAAGCTCAAAAATATACAAGCAACTCCTGAAGCTCAATTCCAGAAAAATAAACGACCCAATCAAAAAATGGGCCAAAGAACTAAACAGACATTTCTCCAAAGAAGACATACAGATGGCTAACAAACACATGAAAAGATGCTCAACATCACTCATCATCAGAGAAATGCAAATCAAAACCACAATGAGGTACCATTACACGCCAGTCAGGATGGCTGCTATCCAAAAGTCTACAAACAATAAATGCTGGAGAGGGTGTGGAGAAAAGGGAACCCTCTTACACTGTTGGTGGGAATGCAAACTAGTACAGCCACTATGGAAAACAGTGTGGAGATTTCTTAAAAAACTGGAAATAGAACTTCCATATGACCCAGCAATCCCACTTCTGGGCATACACACCGAGAAAACCAGATCTGAAAGAGACACGTGCACCCCAATGTTCATCGCAGCACTGTTTGTAATAGCCAGGACATGGAAGCAACCCAGATACCCATCAGCAGATGAATTGATAAGGAAGCTGTGGTACATATACACCATGGAATATTACTCAGCCGTTAAAAAGAATTCATTTGAATCAGTTCTAATGAGATGGATGAAACTGGAGCCCATTATACAGAGTAAAGTAAGCCAGAAAGATAAAGAACATTATAGTATACTAATACATATATACGGAATTTAGATAGATGGTAGTGATAACCCTATATGCAAAACAGAAAAAGAGACACAGAAGTACAGAACAGACTTTTGAACTCTGGGGGAGAACGTGAGGGTGGGATGTTTTGAAAGAACAGCAAGTATATTATCTAGGGTGAAACAGACCACCAGCCCAGGTGGGATGCATGAGTCAAGTGCTCGGGCCTGGTGCACTGGGAGGACCCCGAGGAGTCGGGTGGAGAGGGAGGTGGAAGGGGGGATCGGGATGGGGAATACGTGTAACTATATGGCTGATTCATGTCAATGTATGACAAAACCCACTGAAATGTTGTGAAGTGATTGGCCTCCAACTAATAAAATAATATTTAAAAAAAAAATGTGATTATCTATATAGATTCCTATGGCAATCACCAGATATATAAGATAATACTCACACAAAGATAAGAACTGGTGAATAAATTCTTTAATTGTTTTGGGGGCCAACGTTCTGTTCCATTTTTTCATCTAGGGTAAGGAGATACCATATGTCAACTGTAACTATAATAGGTGTTGCTGAATCACACTGGTCTTGGTCTTGCTTAGAAAGGACCATTTTGAAGAGATGAGGAAGAAGGTCCATCTGGTCCATATTCCCATAAAAATCAGCCTTGGTAACCTGTTTGGCAAATAAACAGTAGGCATCCAAGCCCTGATGTAGGTAGAAAGACATTGCAATTTTAATAGCTTTTAATAGCTTTTAAAATTAATAGATTTTAATTTTGTAATTTTAAATAGGTTTTAATGCTTTACTTGAGCTCTAATCTGACTCTTTGAGTGTACACAGAATACACAGTCAAGGAGAAAGCATTTAAAGCATGGGATAGCTACCATCACTGGTGTGTTTCCTAAAGCATGTGTAGGTGTGTATACTGGCCCCACAAAGGATACTCAGGAACTCAGGATCTGGGGAGGTACATCTAGTCATATAGATAGTTTTATATCGTTGGATATTGTTCATAGTTTTGTTTATGGCAAGGGATTCTCATTTAAAATAGCAAAGAATAAATTTCCATTTGAAAATAAATTTCTCAATAAAACTGCAAAACTGCAAATTGTTAAATAAATAATGATATGGGTGACGTGCAGGTAGAGGCATAATTATGAAAGGTGGAGCTTGAATAGCTAAAAGTTGGGAAACAGGGTCTTCTATTTATTTTCCATGGTTGTTGGGGGGTAGAGATTGACTTCCAAGGGCCAGGGAAAATTTTTCAGGATGTTGGAACTATTCTCTATCTTCGCTGTGGTGGTGGCTGCATGACTATATACATTTGTCAAAACTCATAGAACTGTATACTAGAAAGGGTGCATTTTACTGACTGTAAATTATACCTCAATAAACCTGACCGAAGAACAAATAAATGTTCATAGTGTTCCATAAGAAGAATTACCAGTAAAACACGAAATAACAGTCAAACCAAAATGAAAGGCCACAAATATCTGCAAATCACTTCTTGAGGGTGGAGAGAGTCAGGCTCAACTTTCAAATTGATTTACCTTGATAGACAGCCTCTTAATCTATATGTCTGGAGTAGAAATGTCAAGTGAATACTTTTAAACAAACTGTTTTCATTCAATCATTTTGTTTTCATTCATGACTAGATTCATTTCAGCCCTACTGCTCCTCATAGTTCGAAAAACTTACCATGGCAAAGAGTGGTTGGGTATTAGTAAATGCTGTTAATGATTGCCCTGTAGCAGTTTTTCCATATAAAACACACTCTAGTTTTGGGACAGTTAGGGAATTCCTTAGTTTGGAAATGATGGAGAAACTAGGAACATATAAACCTTTGGAGATAATGCCCTCAGAATTATTTCAGAGTGGCCAACTTTTCCTCCCCCAGCTTTTTAAATAGTGTGATGAAGTGCAGACTGACCTTGCATGTCTCCCTGTCTCCGTGCTCATCATGCTGCTGCTTCTAAGTTGTCCGACTCTATGTGACCCCATAGACGGCAGCCCACCAGGCTCCTCTGTCCCTGGGATTCTCCAGGCAAGAATACCGGAGTGGGTTGCCATTTCCTTCTCCAACGCATGCATGCATGCTAAGTTGCTTCAGTCATGTCCGACTCTGTGCGGCCCCAAGGACAGCAGCCCACCAGGCTCCTCTGTCCACAGGATTCTCCAGGCAAGAACACTGGAGCGGGTTGCCATTTCCTTCTCCACCGTGCTCATCATATTGTATGGTAATTTTTGGCTCACCTTGGTGTCTTTAGCCTTTGAGTTCCTTAGGAGCAAGAGACATGTTTCATTCATTTTTGCGTCTTATTTTCTAGCACAGTGTTTATAGGAACTAAAAATTGTTTCTAATGAGTAAGTGAAAACTTATGGCTTTCTAATTATACTAAATGAATCATTTCCATGTAAAAATGGGCTTTTGCAAAGAGCTGGGCAAGTGGCATGAATTATGAGATGCCAGCATGGACACGTGAGGCCATTGTCTATGATACTGTACGTGTAGCTTTTCTTGGAGGCAGGTGGCTGGATATGAAGACCTCTTGAAACATGTTCTAGTTTCTGGTTGGATAAAATAAGAACTGCACAAAGCTTTTAATGCGTTAAGTAAGATTTGTTTAAGGTAGTATAACAATGAAAAGTCATTTAAGTCATTGATGCATTTTTAAAGGTTCCTCTACCTTGCAAATACAATGCATTATCAAAGTTATGTGCATTTTTATAGACACTGTTTTTAAAGGACTAATTGATTTTCTTTTGAAGCAATGGTATATTGTTGCCATTTCTAATCATTCCTTATTAGAATAAGAGATATCTTTTCCTTGTGGCTTTTTAGGGAAGTCTTTTAAAGTAACGACATGAAAGTCTGGTAAACGTATAGTTTTCATAATTGTATCTGTTGTGATTCAAGGACTCATTTAAGATTTCTATTTATTTTTCTTATTTTGTGGCAATCATAGTTAACCATGTTCATCTTCTGAAACCCATGACACAGTTTTCATATCAAGGAAGGCAGCACTCACCTTAGCAAGCCCTCAGGATTGTTTATTGATTACAGATTCAGTTAATTCTCAAATGGTGCAAAACAGTCAAGATCGGCTCCTTTTTGTTGATTTACTTCCAAAAGGCCTTGCAGGATACTGCCTACCTCTGTAGCTTCATTTCACAATTTGTCTAGGCTCTGTTTCCTTTCACACATAGTATTTACCATCATCTCATTTATCCCAGGCTTACTAATCAATACATCAATTAACAAATATTTGCTGCGTACCTTCTGTGGTGGGTGCACGGTGTTTGCCTTGCCCAGGAGACGTTCTCCTTTCGTATGATAGCTACACTTAGGCTTCCCTCAGGCGAACCTCCCCCTACAGCCCTAGTTCTGTGCTTTGGATTTTCCAGGAGCTCCGGCAGGAGGCACATGACTCAGATTGGCCAGTCGGTGTATCCCATCCCTCTGGCCCCAGTGGCTTGTATGGTGATGGACATACAACATAAAACAGTCTACTCAGAATGAATTCCATGACTTTTGACTTAAACTATGGGGAAGAGAAGCTCTTTCTCCTGATTACTACCCAGGTGCAGTGTTTCTGGGGCTGTCTTTAATCCCACTGTTAGAGGATCTTTGAAGAATGAAGCCAATATAGAGAAAACCAGAGTCAAGGAGTAGATAAAGAAATTCTTATGTTCTCTTTAAAAAGCCTGATCTACCTGTGTCTGAAGCTGATATCAGATTACACATGTACTTTGGAATACACTGTACTTCTGTCCTTACACTCATGAATGCCAAGATCCTGGAAAATACAAATTTATGGTTTGCAAGTGTTTATAATAAATCAGAAAACAGATCATATCAACTTAGCATTATTCTTCGAAAGTATGCTGTTTTTCTGTCTATCCCTGAAATTATCACTTGATGTCAGGATTGTTTGCATATATCCCTTTCTTCAATGATAAATCTTCTATTTGCCTCCTTGGTCTTAATATCTAGCACAGTGCTTGCACATGGAAAATTATTCAGTAATTTTTCACTGAGTTTATCTGAAAAGACAACTAACTAATGGTACTCAGGGATTTGTGGTACACGCCAGACGAGTAGTTTAGACCACGACATCCTATTGTTTTATGTCAAATGGCATTTTTTTTTTTGTCTTCTGGGTCAGGTCTTCATTCTAATGGCTAGCATGAGATGATTTGTGTTTTGTTTTGCTTTATTGAGCAAAGATATGGCTAGATACTAGACAGAGGAAGCTTTGTTGGGATAGAAGAGGGGAATTGAGAGACTAAGACTCCAGAGAATTTATGTTTTACAAGGAATATGCTTCATTATCAAAATTAAATTATCTTGTTCACTTATCAACTTTACACTGATAAACCATCAAATCTTAATTTTAATGAGGAAAAGAGAAAGGAAGACTCACTCCCAAGAATCAAAAGTATATGCAATAATAATCATATCTTGATCATAATCATTGTTTTTGACCTTCTGTAGCTCAGATGACTCAATTACGTTTATGTAGTTGCATTGTAGAAACTTTTTTTTCACTAGTAATTAGAACCAAATGTTCTGACAAGGTCTGATTCTTTCTTTATTCCCAGAGCTGTGAATCTTTGTTTTTCCTGGACCAAACTAAAGTGAACTTCATTCCTGTCTGATCTTTTACCAACTTCAAAAGTGGAAGCACTGGAAGCTACTTTGTTCAAGGTAAGTGAACCAGACATCTGCACTGAATATTTGTTTCTTTTGTATTTTAATTGATACAGACATGGATGGTCTTCTTATGAGAATGCATACAAAACAATGTTCAAAATAAACATAGATTCATGGCTAAGATTCAGAGAAGGAACTGAAAATACGAGACTGATATTTAAACTTTGTTTTTTCATCTTGGGTTATGTCATTCTATAGGATGTGAAATAGTGATGGTTAACATTTCATAATTCCTTTCTGTGGCTTTATTAGATAAATAACATCATAGGTTCTTCGTAAGAGAGGGACCCCTGAAATCAGACAGACCTAACTTTGAATCCCAGCGCCACCATTTGCCAGAGTTCTTAATTGTAGACAAGTCACTTACCTTTTTCTGGCCTGTTTTCTCATCTGTTCCTCATGGAGTTGCTAAGTACTTAAGTTGCATAAGTATTCTAGTGTGTGAGATCAACGCACAGTGGTAGGACTAGTCGTTACACGTTAGCTGGAGTAGTAATTACAATACAGCCTTTCCTTGTATTCTTTCTAGGAAACTTGGTGTAAGGACGATCCCATTTTCCCCAAGGTTGAATGGGCTTGTAGCTGGCTAGGCGCCCTCTTTCTTCATATTCCAGTTTCAGAGAGGCATATAGGGTTGAACTGGGTGTCCTTCCAGAATGAGGGAAAACAGCTCTTCAGTTCAGGGTACACCTCTAGGAAACATGAGGATGACAAATAATAGAAAAGAACCAGCCCCAAATGCGTTCAAACTGTGAGTATAATCCTAATGTTGGTTTTCATGTAGCTGAGTTTTTTTGTTAAAGGAATTCTAACAAAACTAGTTTTGATCAAAGTAGTTGACCCAATGTCATACAAGAAATACGGATGTTACTGGAATTGAATAGTTTGTTGCTCGAATAATAAAGACCACAAGAGGAAGAATTTGGTTTCTTGTTTAATCCCAGCTCCAAAAGTTGTACCTGGAATTAAGTGGTGCTCATATATAATTATTGAATAACTGAGTGAATGCTGCTTAAAAAAAAAAAAAAAAAAAAAAAAGGTAGATTTGGGCTGCATTGTAAGTGTGGTAAATGTGGCCATATAAAATAAACTAGGTAGAGGCAACATGGTTAAGTCAGGAAGCTGAAATTCTTATTCTCTGAAGAGCTCTAAGAGTTGGTTCAACTCCCATTTCTCCAAGATCACACCAGTTTGACTTTTGAAAAGAGGACAGGCCAGATATATTCTGAAGTTGAAAGGTTCTAGAACTCTCCTGGAAAACTCCATATCTGTGTGAAAGAACTTTCCTCATCTGGGAACTTGGAGAACTTTGCCAGGCAACACAAATATTGATCCTTAGTTAATCTTGCCTTAAGACCATGCCTTAAGGCAATCATACCGTAAGACAGGTTTCCTTGCTCCACCTCCATTTGCTTCTGACACTACTTTGTCGCAAGCTACCTGTTACCTTGTGTGCAGTTGATGATGACCCCAGTGATAGTTATTCATAGTTTTCCTTCACAGAGAGCAGGAAACAGTTCCTTTTTATTATCTGGGCCATATGTAAATAGCTGAATGACATTGTTGCTTTCTGTCTGCAGACAAAGAAGTTTTGCTAAAGTGTTCACAGATAATACTGATTTTTTGTATGTCCTAGATCATCTTCAGGATATTATCATGAACTGTGATTCCAGTTTCTTTTAGAAAATAGTATAGTATGTCAAAGTACTTCTTTCCTTTATGTGAATAATGCTTTATTCATTTAAACTCTTAATGTGAAACAAGAATATTTATTAAAAGATTTCATGGAAATTTTGGGTAAAAAACAATGCTTATTTTATAATCAGAAATAGAATAGTATTTATTTTGGGAAAGAATTTTTTTCTTATTACCATGGTGGGTTACTGACAATTTAGGATAAGGTAACTAGTATAATAATTGAATATATTTCTGTTGTCAAAAATCTTTGAAAATGGACAGGTTTCTTGCTAAATGGCCTAATGTATATGAAACCAAAGCACAATTTTTCTTGTTCGGTTACATACTAGATGTAGTATCAAAAGTAAACCACAGCCTATAAGTTCACATCATGGCTAGAATACATCACAGGACGGCATAATTAGAAGACAAGTATGAACCAATGAAACCCACAGAGTAGAAAGATACCATTACAGATTTATAGATCATACATCATCAAAAGTACCTTATGATATTGATGAAACCGAAAGACCTGGCTCACTGAAACCAATTTACTTACATTGTATATGTAAATAAAAGACAGTAGGTCTGGTGAAATTAAGTTGACTAACTTAGCAAAAGATTTCAGTGCTCTCTAGTTTGCTTTGAAGGTATAATTTATGAAGATGCTTTAAGGTCATATGTAATACAAATGACAGTTTTTCTAGAGATATATTTGTGCTCTGTAGGATTCATGAGTAATAATGCCTGGAGCGCTCCAACAAAGGTAGTTGCATGAATTAATGGAGCTATCTGGGCATCAGTCCAATAAAAATGTTGGCTGAATGCTTCCTTGAGGGGAAAGGATATTGAGAACAGGATAACTATAAGCAATTGATGCTGGTTAAATAGAACATCTTCCTTTTTCTTTTCCGCTTCCGTTTGCATTTGAACTGTCAGCTGTGTGCCTTTGAGAGAGGAAGAAAAAGGCTTCAAGGGGCAAGTTTACTTTAATGCAGAGAGTCAGTTTTCAAGTAATGTAATCCTTTTTAGGATAGACTGACGTTGAGTGTGATTAGCAAACCCTTGATAATAAAGTCTCTGCATTTAATGCTGATATCTCAGACCTATGCTATACACTTCCCATAAGATTGAAGTAAAATATGTAATTCTCAATTTCTAGGCAACTGTATATTTGAATACCTTTATTTTGTGTTGGAAACAATGGGAATAAATGGAGTCAGTTAACTAGGTCTAATAGGAAGAGTTCCTTTCTCTCTTGGCTTGGTCTTCTATGGGGACATAAAGAAATAAAAACTGTGGGCCCATAAGAACTCCTGTGTTTCACTTGCCAATCATAAATAGAAGGCAACTGGATGTCTTTAAGTGATTGTTAATGGGCGTGGAAGAAAAGACTGTGGTATGCAATAGCTGAGCTGGGTGGAGTGTCACTTGCTTTTCAGAACTGGTCTGGGACTCTCTTTCCATTTATAGCCATGGAATGGATGGAGACCAAATTCAGCATCAGAATGTTTTAAATCCATCCTTGTTCTATCACTTTCTAGCCATGTTACTCAGGGCAGGTGGCCTAACTTCTCTGAGTACCACTTTTTTAATCTATGCAACTGGAAAAATAAAACTCTCCTTGATGTCTCACAATCCTTTCCTGAGACTCTGATGAAATAATGTATGCAGACGAGTTTTGCTGGTTATGGAAAACTATGCCATTGTGAAGTGTGGGTATTATTATCCTCACTAATGGAAAGCTCCCTGAGGGTTTATACCTTTCATAAACCTCTTCCAGCTGCCTACTTTATCTTCCAAACACTCCTCCTTTGGCTCTTCCTTCTTTTTGTTCTAATTACATCCAGGAGGAAGCCTCCATTAGGAATTAATGAGCTTTAGTACCTTCATTTGCCATCTGCTCCCCCGTCCCCTTTTAACGAATGAAGGTGTGTCTCAGCCTCAAGACCTTACATTGACGGTAGCCAGGCAGATGGGAGTGATTCAGATGAGAAAGATTCTTTATTCCATGGTATGAAGGTCACATTTGGGTTTGGTGCTGCTTTTGGAAGCCAGATGGCAACTAGAAGGTGAGAAGACCCTCTGTTCAGAGCCCTGCTATGGGACACACGGGCCCCCCTGGCATTAATTTATTCAAGCAGACATTTATTCATTCAATTAACATTTACTGTGTGTCTGTTATGTGCCAGACACTATGCTAGATGGTGAGGATATAAAGTTGAATGAGACAGACTCTTTTCCTTGAATTGCTTACAGCCTACTGGAGGAGATAAACGTGTGTACTCAAGTGATTGCAGTGTAATATTTGTGCTTTAATAATGTTATGGCATGGAGTCTAGGTTTGAATATGGGGAAAGCTAGAAGAGCTGAGTTACTCTCACAATTTGGGCTTTTCAAAGAAAGGACGGTGCTCTAGTTCCTTTCATGTCTGTTAGCAAAGGGAACTAGTCTGTGGACCAATAAGTATCCAGTCGATACCCCGAATTCTACAACTTTTAAAATTTACTCCTACCTATGCTGTGTTCAGCCTGGGAATCACCTAGAACAAAACTGCAGTATTGGAAATATTTGCACATGTAGAGAATAAAATCTCCCCATCTCTATTCATCATAACTGTGTGCCATCCATTGTTTAATGAAGAGTGTGGTAATTAGGGTCCTCAAAGAAAACAGATGGTACACAAAACTGTTATGAAGGTGTGAGTACAACCCCATACAAGGGATTGTGCAGGAATCTGGGGATAGTGGCAGCTGAGCCAAAGCAAATTCTATGTCCAGAGGAGAAAAGAGAGGGATCAGTTTCAGGAACCCAGCGGAAAGCGGTCTTGTAGAACTGGTCTTCTTGAGAGGTATGGTAACCTTCAGTGGAAGGTTATAGCCCACGTGGAGGCTGTCTGGTGGGGACAGAGTCAGGGTAACAAATCCTGTGACTTTACCTTCCACCTCTCTCCCATATGTCTCTCTGAAAGTGAAAGTTGCTCAGTCAAGTCCGACTCTTTGTGACCCCATGGACTATACAGTTCATTGAATTCTCCAGGCCGGGATACTGGAGTGGGTACCTTCTCCAGGGGATCTTTCTCACCCAGGGATTGAACCCAGGTCTTCTGCATTGTGGGCAGATTCTTTAGCAGCTGAGCCACCAGGGAAGCCCTATGTCTCTCTAATGCTCTTCACAGCCCAGACCCAGTCAGAGGGGCTGGGATCCTGTAAGCCTCGGCCTTGCAGGTCACCAGAGAAGGGTGGAGAGGTGGCCTGGAGAGAAACAGATGATAACCACCCAGGAGGGTTTAGGATCCTTCCCTGTAACATAAAGGCATAAGAATGTAGGCTTGCCTACTCCCCAAAGTTATGTTACTTATGTATATATGTATGTGTATATATAGCATAAATTCTGTGCACATATATTTTAGTGTGCCTACATATACATATTATATATACGCACACATACACGTGTATTTTCTTAAATCATAGCACACAAGTTCTGTATAGCTTACTTTCTTGAGATGCTTTATCAAATATTCTTTCTTTCCTTTTAGAAAAAGACTTAGTTATGGAAAAGTTTTAAAATATATAAATAATAAAGCCCTAGATGCCCATTATTTTGCTTCAGTACTTAACAATTTATGACCAATCTTGTTTCATTCATACTCCTATCGAATCTTCATAATCCTACAATTTTGAATTATATCCTATGTTTGGCTTTTGTTAGGCCAAAGGCATGTTAAAACTGTTTTTAAAAAAAAGAATCCCCTTTCTCAATCACGAATTTAGCATGTGTATTAAGAGCTGAATGATAGGCAGTAATTAATGTTTTTTAAAAGGTCAGTCGGCCCCACGAAATCTTAAGATTATTTTAAGATAATAATGAAATGGTTGCAAAATACAATGAAGTAACATGATTTATATAACTATTTTCTGTGTTATAGTTTAAAAATCTTGGCTTGTACCTTTTTTACTTCTCTTTTCATTGTTTGGTAGCTAAATGAAATGGAAGAAAATGGAAGAAATCTTGGTTTAGGAATTTAGTCATACCCACCTCTGTTTTGGAAACCTATCATCGGGTACCATTTACTATGCAGGACGTTGTTTCCCTCTGGTTTGTAATGTGTTATCTTCTATATATCAAATTTCAGTACATGCATGGGCCTGTGTTGGGCACTTCTTTTTATTCTGTTGGCTTATTATTTCATTAAATCATTGTGCAAGTATCACACTTTATAATGTGCTATAAATTACCACTGTATCTGACATTTAGAGTCTTCAAAAGTATCTTCATCTTTCTTGGTCTGCTTTTCTATATAAATAGGCTTAGCTTGTCAAGCTTCATGGGGAAAAAGTCCTGTTGGTGTATGGCAGTTGATTTCTAAAATGATCTGAACTACAAAACTTATTGTTTGAGAACTTTAAAAGCTGCTCTAAGACTGGGGTCCCCAGCTTTTTGCTGATTGTTGTTGGCGGTCCCCCAGGTCCTGGAGGTCCTGAAATTCCTCCCCATAGGCTGCTTCATTGTGGCTGCTGACTTCAGCCAGCCAGAAAGGAGGGTCTCTGGCTAGTGGAAGGCCTGGTTCCTCTTTGCTGAGCTTTCAGTGACCAGGCCCCACAGGACAATCTCCTCTGTTGATATACCTTTTTGACTTGAGACCTTCGTAACATCTGCCAGACTCCTTCACCTTCGCCATACTCAATTGTTTAGAAAAAAGTCACAGATTCTGTCTATGCTGAGAGGGCGGTGATGACCTGGTGTCAACACCAGGGGGGCAGAGTCTTAGGGCCGCCCTGGAGGTTTTTTGCATAGGGCTAAAGTAAAATGACAGAAAAATTGCCATCTTTGCTCACAGCTTTGGTTCTTTAAAAGTCAAGGGCATTTCTGGGATGAGACCTGCAGAGGCAGAGGTGTTAGGGTGATGTGGGTCCAGCCCATTTTGCCTTGTATTTGTGGGAGGGAGAAGGAACACACACTGGCCTCCTGAGCTTTGTAGGTGGCTGTGCTGGGGCTCTGGGAGCTGGCTGTGTGCCGTCTCCCCTTCAGAGGATAGATGTGGGGACGCAAGGACAGAGCTCTGACAGGCAGGCAACAAGATCTCCTTGCAGTCAGAAGCCCAGGAAAGAGTTAAGGCTTGACTTTTGTTCCCAAGCCAGGAGTTTTTGATTAGAGGCTTAATTGCTGTTGGAAGGTTTAAGTGTAGGGTATACACTTAGTGACCTGAGACATTCAGAGACTGGATTTCGTACCTACTCTTCAGCCTGCTCCCAAGGACAAGAAGAAAAGAAGTTTGGGGGCATGTTGTTGGCACAAACGCTGGGCGAACAATCACCTTCCTGGCCGAGCAGCAATTTCCCAGTGCAGGTGATTCTCTATGTGGTATTTGTGCTGTACATCTCCCTCCACCTTTCTGGCCCCAGCCTGCAAAAAATTTCTGGCACAGCGGGGGATTAGTGCCTAATGGCAAGAGAAAAGGCAATTAGCATTTCCTAACAGCTAACCAAACACAAAAGCTGTCCCCCAGCCTTGCATGGAACACCTCTGACCATCCGTCCCTCCGCAATGGCAAAGCCCCGCACCTTACAATTTGCGCTTAATTATACAGGAAAAGAGAAATCTGTTTCTCCAGGAGAGCCTCTGAGAACCTGTTGGGGAAAGCTTTCAATTTTAATTACAGAAGAAATACTGGCTGAGGCAACGTTGAAAGGGAATTACCTTTCCTTTTCTTCCGATTTTGCAAAACAGCTGGCCAAACAGAAACCCGAGGCTCTGTTTAGGCAACCAGTGCAGGGTGGCTGCAGGCCGTGCTGGGGTTCATTTTGCAAATCAGCTGGAAAGATTTCTTTGGGGCTTAAGGAAGCTAATTTAAACATTGCCTGTGTACAGAAACTTTAATCCCTCTTAATATGTCAGCTGTGCGTCAGAAAATCAGACCTCCTGTGCCAGCGAGCTCAGGAAGAAAACCAATACCATCTTCATTATTCAAACCATCAGCCCATAGACAAAGGGGAGAAACAAGAAACAAATCATGCCAGTGACACCCAGATCTTTCCTATTTCATTTTGACAGGGTTTGTTTCCATGGGGCGCTGGCTCCCCCCACCCCATCCTGCAGCCATCACTGCCTGTTACTCTTTATGGTAATTGAAGCTGGGCCCCAAAGCCCTCAGAGGCTTGTATTTTCTTCTCACATGAGTGACGCTTCAGTGATAAACTTGAACTTAAAGTTACTGAGGCGGAACTGAGGGTTCATTTGATAGCTAGTGGTTTTCAGCAACTCTGAGGGGCTCCGGGACCCAGCGTGAGGTAGATTGTTAATGTCCTGTGAGGGAAAACAATAACACATTTCATTAATGCGTTCATGTGTGAAGCATCCATTAGTGCGCTGGAGGTATTAATGACGTTATGCTTCAAACTGACATGTGGGGCATGGCAGGAATTGCAAGGTCGGATGGGAATAGATGACATGATGAGCAAATATTTGAATGGCTTCATTTGCCTGCAGGTCAAACGGTGGATGTGAGGAGTGGAGAGGGTGGGGGCTGGGAAGGAAGCTTTTTGTTTTAACATAGACCCGTGGCAGCAGAACCAAGAAGAAGAAACACACACATGTGTGCTCAGCATGTGCCCTCCCTCCCAAAGAAAACCAGAGTCTGACCGCAGTTAAAGCGTAAAAACAGATTTTACTCAGGAATTATTGCAATCAGGGAAAAGAGACCTCAGTTTAGAGCTGGGCTCAATTCCAAGTACAGCACGGACAAGTGGGGATTTATAGCTGAGGAGCAGGGCGGCGGGGGGGGGGGGGGGGTGACGGATGAAAATTGTTGAGAGGAAACAGCAGGAGTGTGGGGGCATTGCAGCTAAATGGACTGGACAGGAAGCTTGCTGAAGGCTGGCCAGGGTGGTCAGGTACCAAGGGTGGTGGATGAGGAATTTGATCAGACACTGAGGGTTGTTAGGTATGGAAGGTGGGTGTTCTTTTTAGATTGACCTAACAAGATTCTTGCTAAAACTGGGCAGTGTGGGTCCTACCAAGACGGACACTGCAGGTTGAGGCCTGGAGGGCTGAGAGGAGCCTGACAATCAACGAGAGTCTTTTTCTCCCCTGTCTCCTGCCTCCTCCCTCCCCTGCCAGACACACATACAGGTGGGAGGGTGGGGAGGGTATGCACAAAAAAGTGGGCAGACTGAGAGCACAGGTCATATGATGGTTTGTTTGCAGGAAGGGGCCAGGCAGACTCTTGGCTGACAGAAAACTTTCCTCAGGCAAAATCTTCCTCCAGAAGACCCCATCATCAGGCCAGGATGGAGATAAAATGGTATATTCTCTGCCCAACCTACTAATGAGGGATAGCAATTTGGAAACCCAAGTGCTGTTGGATCCTTCATCAGGTGGCATCAGACAGTCCCTGAATGATACTGGGAGAAAAGAGAAGACTCGGAATTGAACTTGACCTCTAGGAGCAGGGAGTTCGTTGCAAAACTTGTCAACTATGCAGAATGTGACACGTGTTAGAACAGGTGTCAGTGTAAAGTGCCTTGGGAAACAGACCAGAAGTGACTGATGTGTACACCACATACATCTGGGTTGGTCACAGAGAGCCTGGTTTATGCTGTTGTCCCAGCATGATTCAGTTCAGTTCAGTCGCTCAGTCATGTCCAACTCTTTGTGACCCTATGGACTGCAGCATGCCAGGCTTCCCTGTCCATCACCAACTCCTGGACCTTGCTCAAACTTATATCCATTGAGTCACTGATGTCATCCAACCGTCTCATCCTTGGTTGTCCCCTTCTTTCTTCTCCTGCCTTCAATCTTTCCCAACATCAGGGTCTTTTCTAATAAGTCAGTTCTTCACATCCAGTGGCCAAAGTATCAGAGCTTCAGCTTCAGCATGGATCTCTTAAAAGTATCCTAATTTGAGGTCAAATAAATCAATGGTGTTAGCAGTCAATAGAGTGGTTACCCTGGCTCTGGGGAGAAGCAGGATGGGATCCCAGGGAGGGGCTTCTGGCCTAATTTCTGATTTTAATCTGGTTACAGGTTCCACAAGGGTAGTCACTGTGCACATATGGTTTGTGCCCTTCTCTGTATGTGTGTTATGGCTCAGTCAAAAGATTTTTTGTGACTGTCCCAGTTGGGAAAAGACCTAACACTCTGCCCGTTATTCCCTCAACTTCTACACTCCTCACCCAAAGGAGATCTTTAGCTTAGAAGGAGGAGTGCATGTACATCTTAGCTTATAGTATTTTAGCTTAGTTTAGCTGACAAAGTAGAGCTGCCTGCTCCTTGATCAAGGTCCCAAAGGCTGAAAAAGTTGCAAAAGGAACCATGCAAGAAAAAAGGGAGGGACAGACAAGATCCTTGCCAGGATCACTCAGATGCCAGGCTGGGCTCCATGTGCAGAGGTCTATTATTCTTCCCAAGGTACCTTTCTTGTTGCTGTCTCAGTACCAGAGATGCTAACATTTGGATTTATTTTTTTAGTTCGTGGCAATGTAATTCACTGAGTTTCTTACACAAGCTGAGTTGGGCAGCTACTGTTCCATTTTTGCTTTAATAATGAGATGTAGAAAAAGTATTGAATTTTCTCCCTGGGTTGCAGCAGTTGAATGCTCACTGGATTCTGAATGGGGAGGGTTTGATGACTGCAGATGGGAGGGGGAAGAGGCCAGCAACACAGATCCCACGGTGACAAGTGTAATTCAACGTGAAGGTCTGAGCGTTTGGCAGCTTCTCTGAGGAGGGCGCCCTTTGTTTTCCCTTCTCTGGATTCCAGCGGTCTTTCCCAGCCGGAGAAGACAGTTCCCTCAATGCAGTTCTAAAGCAGAGCGAGGTCTGCCCTGCAGCTAAATTAGCAAGAGAAGGGACTCCACACGCTGCAGGAATCAAATGCCAGCCGGGCAATCTCAAATGGCAATCCTGTAACGAGAAGGTTATTGCAGAGGTGGACCTCACTCCTTGCACATTTTTCCCCCCTGAAAATGAATTTTAGATCTGTTTTATGTTATTCATAGTCACCAGATACTAGGCACAATTTGAATGGGACTGGGAGGGATTAAAATGTTAGTAGCAAGATTGAGTACTCCAGGTATTTATCTAGTTAGTTAATATGACATGGGTCCCCAGACTAAACAGAAACACCTATGAAGCTTTAAGACATTTTCTCTCCCCAGTCAGAAGCTGAGAATGATGAATCTTTCCTGGTGGTGTTTTAATGTTGCTCTTTACTCATTGCACCCATTGGCCTGAGTTAATGCTGGAAAAGACAGTTATAATGAGTCGGAATAGCAGGAACAAGCCAGAGATGCTGTGAATGGAAACATTCTTTGCCAAACTTTTTTGGAAGCGGGACTGCCTAGAAGTTGATTCTGTCCTCACCATCCCCTCCTCTCAGTCCACCGACTTTTGGACTTCAGTTTGGCTCTCCCGACACATCCTTGAAAACCCAGCCAAGGTGCTGTCTCCTCCAAGAGTCTGCCTGGACCCCTCCAGGGGAGTCTGGGTGGATCTCTGATGTATTCCCTATGAACCCTGGCTTCCCTCTCACAGAACCTTCCTCATGAATCTTTCTCTTCCACTGGCACAGGGGTATCACTGGATACCCACTGCAGAGCCTGACAAAGGTATTCAGTTCATAGAAGCACATTTCCTTCCATTAGGTAGTTGTGACAGCCTGAAATGCTTCTGAAATAAGATATTTGGTTATCATGTTACATGTCTCAGGTAACAAACTCCGTTCAGGTCCTCGTTAAGGGCGTGCCAAACTGGTGCAGACAGTCGTCTGTGCTCTGTTAGTCTGAACCATCTGGAATTGCTAGTAATTGACTGTCACTGGCTTAGAAAAACGGCAGTTCTGTGTGGCTCAGTCTATGCCTGTGCTCCCTGCATTAACAGATATCATTCTAATGGGAAAAGATGTGTTTTCCCTCCTACACATTTAGTTGTTTTGCCAAGTGGGTACGAGCATCTGCATGCTTTTCTTTTAAAGGCAGGCTCAGAAGCTGCTGAGCTTTGGCCACCGCTGACTGCTGACATGTGACTGGCCGCCGTCGACAGTGATAGCTGATGCTGGCTGGTGTTGGCGCGGGAGAGGTGAGTGACGAGGCGAGGGAAGCCTGGATCCCGCCTGGCCCTGCTGCCTGTGTCACGCTGAGCACTGCGACCTTTCTGCCTGGGAGACGACTCCTGGCAGATGGCAGTGAGCGAAAGGGCAGCGTTGGCATTAATTAAGTCAAAAAATTAGGTCTGAATAATTTGAGAAGAGAACATTATGTTGGTGGTAAATGGGATTTTGGTTGGTTGGGGAGGGTGCAGAAGATTTTTGCTTTTGCAGAATTTCTGTCATCCCCTGATTTATACACAGCAAAGAAATTTTCATGTGTTGGAGAAGAACTTTTTGTTTTGGAGGTGAAAGAGGTTAACGTGCCCTTAAAAGAGGGATAATGAGCACGTACAAGTGCCTTTTGTAATAAAGAGGGTCAGAGGAGTAGAAAGGTGAGCTCAGGAATTAATATTTCCTACACCCAGCTTTTCTGGGTGCAGTGGTCTGATTCTATAACCACTAGCTTGTGAGATGATCTCATCTAAATAAACTGACACTGATCAGAATTGTAGGTAGGAGAGGTGTTTCTATAGCTGTCCTTTCCTTTGGAGGGAAAGCAAAGATATGGCCCACGGATAGCCACTTGCTCTCTAGCCATACACTAATCAAAGGCAGTTCTTCTTCCTGCTGAGCCTGAACACAGACATGACCTCAGAGTCCTTCTCAACCCAGAGCTCGGGTAGCCTGCATGATGAAATTTGTTGACCATTCCTGCCAATATACTGAACAGACAAACTCTGAAAAAAAATTGTGGCAAGCTGACAAGCTGGCTGGCTCAAAAAAACTGAATTCAAATGAATTTCCCATAGCCTTTGTCCTTATTAGTGGGCTCCTTACAAGTCCTACAACATTGACATCTTGTGGGCGCTAGTATTTGCGGTTTGTTTTTATCTACTTTTCATGTAAAGCTAAGAATTTAAGGTAGAAGAGCACTAAAGATACTTTATTTGGAATTTCTTCAAAAAATATTTATAAAACTTCAGTGTTTTGAGGATGAAATTTCTCTTAATACTCATTTTTGCTTCAATTCTAAATACTTGCAGGTATAATTTTTTTTCAAATTGCATTGTCTATTTCCTTATAAGCAAGAAGGATATTGCCTTGATAAAGTTTTAAGAATTGGCTATTGATACTGAACATTTAAAATACATTTCTCTGAATTTATATTTGTAATTGCTCTGTGTACTATTTTTTTTCTGCTCAGAATAGGTCTATGTGGGACTGTTATTTACTTCTCATTTAATTGTTGAATTCTTCCCTTCCAATAATTGGAAATCAATATCATTACTAATTCTAGTAATGAATGGAAACCAATGAACATTAAATATACTTTAAATTGATTCGTATTGTAGTGAATCTTCGTCTCTTTTTCTCTTTGTTGCATCATGCACTTGGCCTCAAATACATCCACTGCAAGCAGCCAAGCCCTCTACAGTCTAGTTATTGCCCGTGCCTTGAACTCAGGTGGCCGGCACCAAATATAAACTACCCGAAATGGAGATGTGGCTGGTTCTTTGGCTCCACGATCTTTGTTGGCTAAAGTCAAACTGTTTTTATGTTCTGTTTACCCATGGTCCAGAAACGCCACAATTGTTAGTGTATGTATACAGAACTGAATAGATAAGAAAGGCCCTTTCCTGCTGCTCTTGGTCTTGTCCTTCCAAAATGATCTTTTAGAACTCAACATGTGGCATGCCTCTCCTCATTCTGTTCTATGAAGTTGACATCTCTCAGACCACACCATCTATAAAAGGCATCATAGGGGCTTGTGACTTCTGTAGCCCCTGAATGTCTGGCTCAAATGTTTTCCCACGTCTGTTCAGGCATGCTTTGTAGTAATTCAGGCAAACATTGGACGCACTTAGGGGCTCTGGGGTCTTAGGCTCACGGCAGGCACTTCTATGGAGCCACACGTGCATGCTCATGATTGTGGTTGTGATTCTTTCATAGCAACTCTTTGTCTAAGAAAGATCCTGTAATTTAATGTTTCTTTTTGGCCTATTAGAATTTATATTTACCTTTCTAGTATGCTTTAATGTTCAGGCAGCTTGTAACAGAGGGAAGATGTGGTACAAAACTGTAATTGCTGGGATCCTGCTGTTTCCCATCTCACCTGCCTCCAGGTACTTCACTTATTGAGACTGTGTTTCCAAGTCTTCTTACAAATGGACCTGTTATTGTCCAAAGCTCCACTTCCCAATAGAAACATAATGTGGGCCATACATGTAATTAAATTTTTTCTAGTGGCCATATACAAAAAGTAAAAAGTTACTCTCCATTTAAAGTTATTACAAAATAATGGCCATGATAATGGCTGTGTAATATATCCTTGTTGCTTATCTGTTTTATATACATATAGTCTCATAATATATAAATGAATCTTACTAAATCACTATGTTGCATATCTGAAACTAATATTGCAAATCAGCTATATTCAATAAAAAATAAAAATAAATAAATAGCAATAGTAACCCGAGAAAGCTTGGAATGATAAAATATAGACATAATTTAGATTTTAGTCTTTGTGAGGATTCTTCTTAAGAACTGCTGCTGCTGCTAAGTCGCTTCAGTCATGTCCGACTCTGTGCGACCCCATGCACCAGGCTCCTCCGTCCCTGGGATTCTCCAGGCAAAAACACTGGAGTGGGTTGCCATTTCCTTCTTCAATGCATGAAAGTGAAAGTGAAAGTGAAGTTGCTCAGTCATGTCCAACTCTTCGCGACCCCATGGACTGCAGCCTACCAGGCTTCTCCGTCCATGGGATTTTCCAGGCAAGAGTACTGGAGTGGGGTGCCATTGCCTTCTCCACTAGGAAGGCTCAATTTTAGTCTTATCTTCATATTTTAATTATTGATCTGTTTAAAAGTTTTTGTATTTTATAGCGCTTTTTACTTTTTCAAACTATTTCCACATACATTCTCTCGCTTGCTGCTCTTTGGCAGTCTTGTGAAATTGGTGGGGCAAATGGCAACAGTCATTTTACTCTTGAGATGAGGAAACCAAGGCACAGTTAAAAGGTGACTTTACCACTAGTATGACAATGACAGTGATATTTGTGTGACATCAAACCTGTGACTTCTTGTTTTTCTGGGTAAAGTTGCTGAAGTCATGGAGCTTCCTAAAGATAGGTGAAAGAGAGGTTGGAAATTTCACTGGTTGATACTCTCTTAAATGAATGAAAGCTGTCATTTATTAATAGGAGTCTGTGGTTCAGTTACCCCCATGAGGTTCACTGGCCCCTCACTGAGCATCAGGCACTCTTCCAAGAACTTTTCATGTGTTGGCTTATTTAACCCTCAGGACCCACCTTTTAAATAAGGAAACTGAGGCACAAAGGGGTGAAGTCATTTGCCCAAAGTCACACAGCCAAGAAGCAGCAGAGCTTGAATCAACCCAGCTCCAGAGCAGCGTTCACAGCCCTGCGCTGTTCTGCCTCGGTGTCTTGTCTAGGGTTGAATTCAAGGTCCCTGGTTTTTCTCTAAAACACAAAGGTTTTGGAACACAGTGGTTTGAAACACATTACCCAGTAGAGGTCTTCTATCTAATTCCTCCCTCCCTCTTAGGACTGTCCACAGTAACAAAATGTTATTCATGTAAATACAGTATAAGGTTAAGGAGTTTTCCTTTAATGTACTTTCCCCCACTCATTTATTGTTTTTAACCTTTTATTTAATACATATTGAGTAATAGAATCATGGTGCCTGTGAGAATTTTATTTTACTATTTAGACAGGTGAGCATTGTTCAGGGCTGTTGGAAGCCTGTGGTCAGTCATTAGTCCTGGGCAGGTACTAGTCTGCAAGTAGAGTGAGATGCAGGAGCTAAAGTTTATATTTTTAAAAGAAGACTATATCTTGGTATTTATTTTCTTATTTATCCTTCTAACTCTTTCTTTGAATTTCACAAGTTATAATTTCAGAAGTTCTTGCCTTAAGAAATTTATAGACGATAGAGTATTATAAAGAAAATAAAGTCGCCTCTAATTTTAACTTTCAAAGGTAACTTTGCTTAAAATTGTGTCTCTCCTTCTTTACCAATCCATCTATTTCCTTCCCTCCTTCCTTCCCATCACCTCTCATGGCATATTAT
Organism: Muntiacus reevesi; assembly: GCF_963930625.1. Taxonomy (NCBI): domain Eukaryota; kingdom Metazoa; phylum Chordata; class Mammalia; order Artiodactyla; family Cervidae; genus Muntiacus; species Muntiacus reevesi. The sequence goes on along the minus strand of NC_089265.1, from coordinate 54,955,282 downwards.
ATACTTTTTCACTTACTATTTTATATTTTACTATATGTGGTTGGTCAATTGCTAAGTCATGTCCGATTCTTTGCCACTCCATGGACTGCAGCATGCTAGGCTTCCCTGTCCTTCACTCTCTATACAGATCTATTTTGCTATATGCATAAGTTATTTTGTGACATCATTGAGAATTTTCATTAAAGTAATGGGGTTATCGAAGAGTCGGTGTTCTGGGTGTACATGTGACATGGTTTTACTTCCCAGACACTGTTTTTAACTTAAACTCCTCTCCTCCTGGGGTGTCAGCTCTTAATGACATCCTGGTCAGATTCTCCAACTTTCCCATGGCCTTCTCTGCCTGTAACAGTCCTGTTTTCAGTTCTTTAAGGCTGAATGAATTTTGTTCATTTCAACACTTGATGTTTCAAAGCTTCGCTTGTTTCGTCTCCAGAACAGGATAGCTCTTCGACCCTGGTGCTGGGGAGCCGGGGCGGCAGGGGGGAGAATGACCGGGCTCTAGTCCTTGTTCCCTGCCCGATCTCAGGCTGTCACCTCAGGTCCTGGGGGCAGGAGCACTTTCCTCAGGGGCCTGTTGAGGAGATGGTCTCCCCCACTTTCTGCTTCCATCGATTTGATGGATGTGTCTATGCTGAGTGAGGGGCTCTGGATAGTTTCCTTGGGGTGGTATTTGGCTGCATTCTGCCCTCCTCCATCCCTGGGAGCCTCCTGAGAGGGACAGCTGCGTCGAGTTTTTCCATGGGCCTGATCTCTAAGCCATCCAGGCCTCAGATGCCTTCTCCTAGATAAGCCTCTTTTTTCCCAAGAGCCCAGGCCTTCCCCAAACCTTGATCCCCTTTACAAGGAGTCAGGTGAATCGCCGAGGGTGACTTTTGCCTTCTCCAAGGCCACAGAACACTCTTACGTGTGGCCCCGCCCTGCTGGCTTCCCTAAGAGGCTGCACTCTGGGCTCTTTGAGCCTCACCATCTTGGCCACTCCAGGAGGCACCCCTCCTTTCGAAGCCTCCCCATCAGACTCGGCGCCGTTTCCAGTGCGCGCTGTGTCTGGATCTGCAGAGAGCAGGTGCTGACCCCTCCCACGGTTCTCCCGGCTTCAGATGCGGCTGTTGGCTGCCGCATCTCAGCAGCCTCCCTGCAGGGAAGCAAGATTCTCAATTCTCCTCCTCCAGGACATCCTGCAGCCCTTACAGGTTTTCCTTTGGAGCGTCATCTCTTGGCTTTGGGCAGGAAGGAGCATCCCACAGAAGGGGAGGAGACAGCATCTCAGCATGAGCTCAGCAGCTCACCCAGAGGCTCAGGATGGCCCCACCATGCCAGCTGTCTTCACAGGGACGCTGGGAGGGAAGAGCTGGGCGAAGGGCTGATTCTGCTGCCTCTGTAAACCAGATGAGATGACGTCTGGCTTCTGACTTTGTGTAGCTGCTCTGTGGTCCCTTTAGAAAATCAGGGTGCATGGGACCTTGGTTTTCAGCTTTGGGCACAGTCACCAACTCGAGCTCTGGAAATAGTATGAATCTGGCACGTAGGCACTAGTTTTTATTACTACATATTCACTTATGCATATAGCCTAATGGACTGACTTTGGGCTCTCCAGACCTGAGGCAAGGACTTGGGTGTGGCAGTATTCAGAGCTGATCCCAACAACCACAGTTGCTAAACGGGGAAAGTGAGGCAGGGAAGGGAGTACGCGGGTGAGAGGTTTATCCCAGGGCCATCAGCGGGGGCTGGGGGCTGGGGGCAGGGCGGTCCTGCTGGAGATCCACAGAGACACCACGTGGAACGGCTGTGGTCGCTCACCCTACCCTCCCTGAAGTGACCCTCTGGGAGTGTTGACTCCCTTAGTGCCAGAGAGAGCTGTCTGACAAAAAAGCAAGAGAGTCAGAGGCACCGGAGATAGGAAACTGCCAAGGGCTGGACATTCTGTGTCAACAGCTGGTGAACGTAGTGGGAGGGGCAGGCCTGGGACTTGGAGCAGGACGCTAGGATGGATAATCAGCCACACTAATTAAGTGGATGGATAATATTGGACATTTAAGTTGTATCCTTTTAATTTTGCTATGATGAATCAGCTGTAATGAGTAGGCCTATTTTTATGTACACCTTTATTTAGCATTCGTTCTGAGATGTTGAATTTCCTTTGTGGAAAGGCATGGCATTTTGAATTTATGTCTTGGGGCAGCTTAGCTTATGGACTCAAACTTAATGTGAGTAACAGTGAAGTTTTTTGATAAATATTCCTCAGGCAATCCTACTCTCTTAAGTATGGGGGAGATGGCTTCATCTTGCACCCATTTACCTTCTGTCAGAGCAAGTAGTGAAGCTTTGACAGACGCGCCTGCTCGAGAGCTGAGGTTAAAGCTATGTGTGTGGCATGCATTTCTCACCACTGGATTCTCTTTTAGCTCTTACCCAGCCTCCAAACAGAATTGGTGGAAAGTGATGCACATGGGTGACACAGAAGTGTAGGAATGAGAGAAATTTAAAGAGGCAGCCCTTAGTAGAAACAGAACAAAAGGAAATCCGTTCAGCAACAATTAATGGAGCACTTACTGTATGTAAGGCTGTAGGCTGTCGAAGCTGTTGGGGGAATGCCGAGGTTGGGCAGCGTGATCTTGACACGTGAAGAGCATCACCCCTCGCTGAGGGAATTTCTGGATTGTTCTGATACAGAAGTCCATCTGAGTCAGAGGTCAGTTGACTGGAATGTCTGGAGGCTGCTTTGCGAAATGTGGCACACGGTTTCTGTAGGTCTCTGGCGGGTTTCTTGTAACAGACTCAGAGGAAGGGAGATCTTTAAGTAGAAAACACCATAGAAATGCTTAGGAAGAGTCCGCAAAACCCATCGAGCTTATCTTGGCAAGCCTCTCGAAAGAGGGGGGCTTTTTTTTGCTGAGTCCCTTAATTGCAGTTCTACTTCATTATGGATATTAATGATCCAGCATTTCTAACTGTTAGGAAATGAACTGAACTGGAATTATGGTCCATAAGCATGATACATTTTTAAATAGATTCAAATGATAATTAGGATATGCATGCACATTGGGGTCTAAGACGAAAGGCAAGCCTTTCAGTTTTACTGAATTAGCTGAAATTAAACCTGGAGTTTGCCAAGCAGCTTGTCTCATTCACTCTTCTCGGCTGTTGTAGCCTCGCCAGTGACGCTAGGTGTCACTGTGTGAACTTCTACTGAAGGAAAGATAAAATAGAAAAGGAAAAGAGAAAAAGGTGACACTGTTTTACATTCAGCATTCCTCTCCCCATTTATTTCTTCTTAGTGTTGGCTATTTTTAAGACTGTGGAACACATGCATATACACACTTTCCAATGACTAGGTTGTCAACTAAAAATTTTCTCTGACTTTGGGGATTATTGTCTCTTAAGGATAGCTGAAGAGAGCGCTGTTTGCACATATGTTCAGGGGCCTCGTAGAAAAAGACATGAGATTTTATTTTTTAAAAGATTAAGCCTTGAATGGCTTGTCCTGAGGTTTACTGTTATTTACTTAAAATTTTATCTTAAGGGCATTTTCTTCTTTAAAAGGAAAGAAAAAGGATAGGGATGAAAAGCACAGTTAAAGAGCAGAATAGTAATGATACAATGAGTAAAAATATTTTGACTTTGAAATTCCCCAAATGAAAACTCACTTTCAAATATTTCATTTTTGTTTCAGTTGCAATTTTATTTCCTTCCAACCTATCCCATGCAAATGTAATTGAAAATTTTGTGGTCCTGTGGCTGTGATCTGATATTTGTAACACATAATGTTGTCTCGTACCCCTGTATCTGACTTCAAATAGGAGAGATCTTTTAGTCTATCTTTAGTTCTAATCCTATAACTGGAAGCTGTGCTTGGGTCAGTGTAAGGACCAGCACCGCACTTGCTTTGTACAAAACCTGTGGACAGTTCAGACGTGCTGCTGCTGAAGAAGAAACACAGAAACACTCTCTAGACACACCATAAATCATCACTGTCCTTCAAGACTATATGGTTTTTCCTTTGCCTAAAAGCCTGGAGTCTTTCATTCTCTGTTAAGTAACTCAGTAGCATCTTCCCTTAAAAATATATGGCCTATAATCAATTAGGGCCTGGAGAGATTGTTACTTTATATTTTGTGCTGTGCCTGCAGCATTTTGTAGTGCCAATGAATATTTTATAATAATAGCTGCGTGCCAGCTATGTAGTATGTGTCATAGATAACCTTTATTTTTCTGGCAAATGGTGGAGCTGCACCTCATTTTTCTGATACCTGTGGCTTGCATGTTCTTCATTTCTGTAAAATTGTGACAGCTGGGAGTCTGCAACCTTTTTCTGAGTCAAATGATGTCCTTTAGACTGAGCAGTACAAGTGTGATGCAAAACTATAGAGTTAGCAGGCAGGTATTGGAAGCAGAAGTCAAACTTTAATTTAGAAGATACTCCTGGTGGCTTTATGGTTATAATAGTGATAGCTGACACTTCACTACCATTACCTATATACTGTTCTATGGGGCTTCCCTGGTAGCTCAGCTGGTAAAGAATCCGTCTGCAATGTAGGAGACCTGCGTTCAATCCCTGGGTTGGGAAGATTCCCGGAGGAGGACATGGGAACCCACTCCAGTATTCTTGCCTGAAGAATCCCCATGGACAGAGGAACCTGGAAGGCTACAGTCCATGGGGTCACAAAGAGTTGGATACGACTGAGCGACTAATCCCGTATATTGTTCTATGCATTTTCTATATGTTGTCCCACTAATCCTCACAGTGAACTAGTAGGAATTACTACTATCTCCATTTTGCAATGGTGGCACAGAGAAGTTAGGTTACTTTTCTGTCATGTATCATGTACCTGGTAGGTGGCCAAGCTGGGGATTTAAGTCCAAGCAGTCTGGCTTCAGAGAGGATGCTCATTCAGAAAATCTGGGCTGTAGGATCTGTTTTATGGACCTCTGACCCCAGGGGTATCTTCAGGTGCTTTACAGCTTCTAATATATGGAAGAACTGGGATGGCTAGATTACTTCTCAGAACTTCCTCTCTCCAGAATCCTATGATTTTGTAGTCTGTGAGAGGTGTCCAGGGTGTTCAGTGTAATATTCTAGATGTCGATTGGAATCTGGATACAGTGGGGCCAGGGAGAGAGTCAAAGATATCCTCTTGGATGTCTGGAAGTATGGTAATATCACTGAGGGAAACAGGAAAGTCAGTATGGTGAGGTCATATTTACTTTTTATGTAAATCTAGTTTTTGGTGGTGAACAAACACCTCAGTGGGTTCATGAGGCAATAGTAATATGGTTTCAGAGCAGCGTTTCTTGAACCCTGGCTTCCAGACCACATGTATCAGAATCACTTGAGTGCATGTAAGATGGAATTTCTGAGTTCCTTTTCAGATCTATTGAGCTAGAAACTCAGGTGGGATCCAGGAATATGCATTTTATCGGCTTTCTAGGAGGTACTTATGGGTCACCAGATGAGAACGTGAGGGGCAGCAGTTGGTGATATCAATTCAAGAGCCACAAAAGATTAAGAGTTCTGAGAGAGGCAAGAGTGTATGAGAGCAGTGTGAGGTCCAAGCTCATACTGAAAAGGAAAGCCAGTGAGAGGAGAGTGGGGAAATGGAAGAGGGGGAGGGTTAGGACTGGGTGAGGAAGACAGGGGCCAGGACTGCCACTTGACTTAGACGACATAAAAGGAACTATTTCAGTTGAGGGATGAAGACAAATGGAAGACAATTTAGAGAATTAGGAGTGAGAGGGTGGTGATAAAATGTAGACATGAAAATGAGGATTTAAATAAGATGGCGGTGTGAAGGGACATCATCACAAGAGATGGTTTGTCAAGATAAGGAAAGCTTGTAGTAGATGCTGTTTTGGGCTACGCAAAGTGGCTGTGGGTACAGGGATCTGTGTCTGTACCCTTGCCCATGTTGTCCTTTCATTAGAATTGCTGGGAGGCAGAGATAAGGGAATTATTCTCTTTCATCTTTAGTATTTTGATGCTGGATGTTGGAGACCACCCTCAAGGACTTAAGATACTACCATTCACCTCAGTGGTGTCTGTGTAGGCTAAAAAAGGACTCCCTAAAGGTCACATTCTAATTTCTGGATCCTGTAAATGTGACCTTACATGACCAAAAAATCAACCAAGCAAAGGAAACCCCACAAAAACAAACAAAAAAAGAAAAGAAAAAGAAAAAAGCTTTCTTGGTGACTCAGATGGTAAAGAATCTGCAGTGCAGGAGACCTGGGTTCGATCCCTGGGTCAGAAATATCCTCTGGAGAATGGCATGGGAACCCACTCTAGTATTCTTGCCTGGAGAATCCCACAGACAGAGGAGCCTGGCAGGCTACAATAAATGGGGTCGCAAAGAGTCGGACATGACTGAGCGACTTTCACTTTCTTTCAGATGCAATTCATTAAGTATCTTGAGCTGGGAGAGTATTTTATATTTTCTAGGTGAGCCCTGAATGCAAATACACATGTGTTTAAACAGAGAGGCCAAGGGTGATCTAACACACACACACATGCGCACACGCATGCATATGCAGAATAGAGGAGTTTCCAATGTGAGCATGGTGGCAGAATCTGGAGTGATGTGACCCCAGCCAGGGAATACCATTAGTGTCCAGAAGCTACAAGAGGCAAGAAACAGCTTCTTCCTTAAAGTCTCTAGAGGGAGCGTGGCCCCGCTGACACCTTGATTTTAAGTCGTAAAAGTGACTTAGGGCCTTAAGAATTGTGAGAGAATAAATGCATGTTGTTTCAAGCCACCAAGTTTTTGGTAATCTGTTACAGCAGCCCCAGGAAACTAATAGAGTGTCCCAGTTGAGAAAAGATAACATGATGTACAAAGAAAGGATTTTTTTTATGTTCCCCCAGCCCAGCAGCACCTGTATTTCTAGATGGGTTAACAATAACATCCTTGACAAAGGCGCTTTTAAGCGTTCCATCTCTCACTGTCTTCTTGACAGTTTGGAAGGAATTAAAGCACTTTGCTTTCCCCACAGTGACTAATGGGGCTTGCTCTGCTATTTTAGGGCAGTGTTTTACTGTACTTTTTTTTGGGGGGGGGTAAATTGTGGAACTCATTACTGTAATACTTGAGCAAATTTAAACACCTAACTCACACTCCTCTTTTATTCCTTTCTCCCGTGTGACCAACTGTAGATACTGCATAATGAAACCAAATAAACTCCATGAAGTGTGTAATACCTACTTAATTCTGTCCCTGTTCTTTAAATTGAGAACTTCCCTTTTCTTTCTGACTAGAGTCAGTCATTTCACACATACAATAATACCCATGCATCTACTGTTAGTTACCTGAACTTAATAAAGATGGAACTCAAGTCTGGTTAGATTGTCTGGAGACTTAGTGATGAATGGAAACTATGTTAGTGTAAGGTGGCCCAGCTGGTAAAGAATCTGCTTGCTGATGCAGGTTTGATCCCTGGGTGGAGAATATCTCCGGAGAGCTCACTTCAGTATTCTTGCCTGGAGAATCCCATGGACAGAGGAGCCTGGCCAGCTACAGTCCATGGGGTCACAAAGGGTCGGACATGGCTTAGCAGCTGATCACTCATTGACATGTTAGTGTAAAGGTATGAGAGGCAGATAGAACTTAAAATGGTTAAGTGGCGATCTGATTATGGTGATGGGTCTTTACCTTCATGCAGAGTTACTCTGAGGGAAATAAAGACACACAAAAGTGATTACAGAGATAAATGTAAACACACACAAACGTACACTGCCAGAAAATTAAAAAAGACAGGTAACAAATGATATTCAAGTTTTTTCTTTAAGCTGCCAATAAGCGATGAACTCATTGTCATTGGTAGGTAAACAATTTGGATTGAATGTCAACTGGTTTAAAAATCTCAAGTTTGTGTTTAAAAAGACTGGTGTCTCACTTACCTTGTATCTCTAATATATAATAGTACACTAACGCTACTATACTGCAGTATATAAAGTATACTACAATACTTCATATGCAGTATTTTCTCTCTTACATATGAAACTTGAAGGAGAAAAAAAGTGAAAATCAGAATAATATTTAGTTTTTACAAACTAAATATACAGATCAAATTACTATTTCTTAGAGATTAACAGTCCTACTTTAACATTTTTTAACCAATCATCTTAACTTTTAAACTTGAGATACTTTTGAGGTTCTCTTTTGTCTTAATTCTTTCCTTTATAATTTTATGATGTACCTGGTCCAAGCCAAATTGGACTGAGGTCTTGACCATATTTTAAGCAAGCCTATTCTTACAAGCTTAACCATTTGATTTTAATGGTTGGGAAGGCTGGAATTATGAGTTAAGAAGAAGGAGCTGACTGAGTATTCATGCATTCAGCCCTGAACCCTTTTAAATTTACTCATCACTATTCAGAAAGCATAATTCATGTCTCCATCAAGAAAGCAATTGCTAGGATAAATTTTCCAAAAATGTGGGAGGAGGAAAAAAAAAACCCTAAAATGAATGTGTGTCTGAGAACTCCATATGCTTAAATCACCAAGACTCCATCTTTTTTTTGATTACCTTTGTATCCCTAAAGCCAAAGTAATTCACCAAATAAAAATGGTCTTTCAGCTTTCTCTGTCTGATTCAGACAGCTCTCTTTTTGCATCTCTTAAGTGGTTCCTACAGATTTGCCGCATAAATGTCTAACTTTTCTTCCCCTCTAGCTCCGTTTTGAGTGGAGCTGTGCAGTCTATGGACTGCTGTGATTGGACTCATGCAGACTTCGGGTAGCTCTTTGATTGTGATTTCAGGCTCTCAAACCAGGAATGCTCCCTGGCTTGGTTCACCCTTTCTGCATAAACTACACGCTGACAATGAAAGGAGAGTATAGACACTGGTGCCCACGCTTCACGTGTGTACTGAAGTCAGAACTAGCAGATCCAGGTGGGCAGCCTGTAATTGTAAGGCGCCATAAGTGAAAGAAAGACCCTTCCATGAAGAAAGATATTACAGGAAGGTCTAATCCAGCATATTTTTCTCCCAATGAGAAATGTAGAAATACTGCATGACTGGGTTGACTGCCTTAGGTGAGAAAGGTCACCAGGCCCTAACACTGTGGGTCCAGAACGTGAAGATCCCTTCCCTTCCCACTTCTGAGTCTCTTCCAAATCCCGAGCTGTTTTGCGTGCTCGCTGAGGGATGCCCCCACCTTGTCAAGCCCCCTTTCATTCCTCCACCCAGACAGTTGCTCTGGCCACTCCTGAAGCAGCCCTAGGGATCATCATCATCATCATGCAGACAGAAGAAAAAGCCCTCATGAACACTCCAGGCACCTGAGGGTCTTATTGGCAGGGATTTCTAGGCTCCTGAATACACACAGCATTATCTGGAAGGAGGGAGGAGGAAGGGGGATGGGTTTCAGGTGGGCTATCCTTATGGGCTCACAGATACTTCCTTTGAGGGATGTTACAGTCAAAAGCCTACAGATCAGGGACCTCTAAGTACCGGGGCTTGGGGCAGGCCCCCTGATTCGCTGGGTGGCAGTACTTCAAAGATAACTTTTTTTCTGGATTAGAGATGTATTTTCTGCATAATTTGTCACTTCTCTATATATTTTTTTGTTATTTTCCCTCCTTTCTTTTTTACTCTTTTTCACTATTCTTCAACGCCCCTTCTTCCTCTTCATTCCGTGATATTTAACAGTTTCTTGTTTGAGAATCCTGCAGTTGGGATGAACGCAGAAGGTTTCGCCTGAGCTCTTTCTCACCAACGTGCAACTCTCGAGTTTCACGTTCAGTCAGCAGCTCAGGTGAACCAGAGAACAGAAGGAAGTCAGCTGGTGTAGTTTGGAGACATTTTTCCAACATGCCCCATAAGACATTTCTTTTGGTCTTTAGTTTCCAAGTTGGATGAACCTAGATTCTCCCATCTGCCATGTTGCCCTTTGTTATTAATAAACTTCCTTTTTATTGGCTCAGCTCTAACGGCAGAGTCTGCTTGACAACATGCACACGCTGGTCCTATACGTTTTTAGGGGATAGAAGATTTAAGATGTGTGGTAGCAGGAATGTGAAGCCTTTTACTTTATTGCAATAATGAAAGGGAAGCAAAACTTCTGTAGCTTAAAAATAATAAAAGATTTAATTTCTAAATACTCTGAGTATAGTATTAAAACATGAGGTAGCATAAGGCCAGGACATATTGGGATAAGCAGGAAAAAAAAAAAAGCACAGACATTGCATATTTTGGCTTTTTTATGATTAGCTAAGAAATGTATCAGAAAGAAGCATTATAACTTTTGGACACTGTTTTTCAAACTCTACAGACTTGTGCTAACATAGTAGCCACTACCCAAATATGGCTATTGATTCCTTGAAATATTGCTAGTTTTAACTGGGGTGAACCATATTAATAAGAATTGTTATTCTCCTTGAACATAAATGAATAGACTATCACTATGTCCCCAGCTCCTGACCTTGACAATGACCTTGGATGCAAGCAGGTAGTGGCGTCACTCAGGAAGGGTCTGCTGGTTGATTTTTCCAGCTAAAGGGGCATAAAGTTGGTAGCTAGATGTACTGATGCACCAAACCCAGAGATGAGTTGAAATTTTTAATGCTTTACTCATTCCAGCACTTGTGAGATTTTGCATATATAAGACAAGGGCTGGTGATATGTTTAATAACTATACTCAAGTTCTGGGACAGTCTTGGCTCTATCTATGGTGTTGGGCAAATCAATAAATGTTTTGGGTTTTATTTCCCCTCTGAGATGAGGGATATGAATTAGATGATTGTTCGAATAGTCTCCAGCTCTGAAATTCTACATGATGAATTTCTTTAGAAGGCTGCATTTCACTCGGCTACAACCTGCCTGAATCTTTCTCATCCATTGTCATATGAGAAGGCAGAGCCCTAAGAGTGAGTGTTTTGTGTTATGGGAGGGGAGAGTTTTGGCTCACGGGTTAATTGTGGGGATAATGGAAGGCCAGATCAGGGCATCATACAAATAAAGGGCTTAAAGCTTCAGGATGCTGTGTATCAGCAGACTTCTAGAGAGGAACTCTGCTATCTTCCAATTTATATTTATGAAGTAACTATGGGTGTATGTGGTTTCTCCCCTCTTCTGTTATATACTGTGACATTTTTCCTTTGTATGCAGAGGCAGGATAAGACAAATTAGGAATTACCCTTCACTTTGGACAGTGAACTAAACGGATCATGGCAGGAAATGCATGAAAGACATTTAGGGAGAGAAAAATAGAAAAGAGGTTCAAGGGTAAAGTGACAGGTCCTTGAGACTCACCAAGAAGTGCTGTTCAGCTTCAAAGATGACGGCATTACTGCAAAGGATGCGTACAAGAGTCTTTCGAAAAGGACAATTTCTCTCAAAATGTGTGGAGATAAATTTCTCAATAGCCCTGAATTTTTGGCACCAGGTGGCCTTCTCAGTATTTCAATTTATTTTTATAGACACTTCCTGATGAAGACCTATTTTCTTTTCTTTATTGTTTATAATGGGTTGTTCAAATATCCGAATGCACAGTGACCAGGCATCTGAATCAGCAATACTCTTAATAATTCTTAAACAAACTCTGCTGATAGGGGACGTAAGCCATTAAAAAAAAAAAAAGGCTTCCTTGGTTTGGAGGAGATGGGATGAGGTGGGGAGAGTTGCTTCTATTTGGTAAATTGACAAAGACGGACCAGTGGTTGGCTGAGCATCTATATAGCTAGGGAGGGAAGAGAGAAAACTTTTCAAGACTTTCATTTATCTTGTTTTTCGGTGTTAGAGTTCTTGAAGAGTTCAGGTATAATCACAGCCTTCTGTTGCAACAGGAAGCACCATCTGCTGAAGCATTCTGTAAGCAATATAACATCTCTCCAGAGATAGTTTAGCATTCAATTCACAAAGAAGGATGGCAGAGACTTGTAAACAAAAGGAAACAACTGAAGCAGTGAAGAATGGGCTGTGCTCTGAACATTCAATATGTTTCTTTATAGCGGAGAAAACTTGTAATGCTACAAAACCCTGACTGAATTCTCTGATGCATTAATTGTTTTGTTTTGTGCGTGCCTTTTTCTTTTTTTAAACTCCAGCCTTTGAAACTGCCTTTTCGAAACCACCCTGGTTTTTGTTGTGATTTTTGTTTTTGTTTCTTCCAGCATAAGCCATTTTTTTTCATGGATCAGCTGGGTCATAAGTTACTGGTGAAATGAAAAAAATTTTTTGAACATTTGATAAAGGCTGTACTTTGTATATAGCGTTGTGTTTTGGAAAAAAATGCTAATGGCACAGCAAAGACCGGCAGCATTTGGCACCATCGTGTGAAATGGGGTCTTAGCAGAAGAACTTTGCAATTTATTTTTTGTTTTATTTTTTTTTTTCAGTTGGCCAGGTTTTTATTTATTTATTTTTAAATTTTTTTTACATTTATTTTTATTAGTTGGAGGCTAATTACTTTACAATATTGTAGTGGGTTGTATGATAAAACCCACTACAAAGAACTTTGCAATTTAAAGCTTTGCTATTTTATCGTAGGAAAAGCAACAAACAGTCCCCAAATTTCTATAGATACCAAATTAATTGAAAACACTGCATTGTACCCCAAAGGACAATCCTGTGGAAACTAATTTGCATTGTTAAAAGATCAAACGTCTAAGATGAGTGGCCTCAGTTCTTCTGTATTCCAAATTGTCCCTGATACAAAGACCCAGGGGTGGGCGGAATTGCTAATACTGTAGAGAGAGAAGACATCAACATTTTGATTTCATTGGCTGATTCATGTTGATGTTTGGTAGAAACCAACATGATTCTGTAAAGCAATTGCCTTCTATTAAAAATTTAAAAAAATTACAAAAAATTCTATAATCAGAGTCAGAGCTAAAAAAATTGACTGTGAATGAATAAATGGTTTGGAGGTAAGTTTTGATTAATAAAAACCCTTCTCATTCAGCTTCTTTCCTTAGGTACAGAGACTTGGAAGATTTTGATCTTTAGTTGTAAATTTCCCCCAAATATCCAATATCTTATCTTATGGCATAAGTGGCCAAGAAAAATTTATAGAAGCATTGACCTTTATTTAAAATCTTCACCTCAGAACCTAGATTGTTAATGTCCTAAATTGTAAAATTATATGTGGGAAAAAAACAACTTAATGTCTCCCCCCTCAAAAGCGAAAGTAAAATTCTCATTGCTGTATCATTATATAAATTAATGATATTGAGTGTGTGCATGCACATGCATGCATGCACTACACTTCAATAATTGTTATGTCTATGGTCTTTATTGCCTTGTAGAAATTAAATTGTCATAATTAAAACAAGTTCCATTACTTTCCACTTCTACTCCTTTGAAAGATGATAGATCCCTACCGTTTTTTTTTTTGGTGGGTCATTAGGTACTACAGATTGTTTTCCCCTAGATCTGTTGGTTTACTGCTTTAAAAAGAATTAATCACCTGTCTCACAGCTTCACCTGTTACTCTGCTGGCTTTCACTTGGGGAGAACTCTTGTTTTTTTTTTTAGAATCACAGGATGTCTGGGGAGGACCCCAAATAATACCTCTTTCCTGGTCTGAGTAAAGGAACTATGCAATATTGTTTGAAGAGTCCAGGGAGGTGTTCTGTTGTCTGTTTTAGTTGGTTAGCAGAGCATTTTAAATGGTTCTGTATTCTTTTGACAACCTTGTCAAGTGATTGCTATTGGAGACCAGCTTGGTCTGGTTGAGAAATAAACACTTAGCGACTTTGCTGTCTGTCCTGCCTTTGTGGCTTGTCTGCCCTCTATAGGTGTGTGAACTTAAAACTCCTGGCCTATATGCAGGCATGTTAGTCATTTATTATAGAGCAGAGCAGGATTTAACTGTTCCTTAATGACATTATGAAATCTCATACACACACACAGACACACATCTAGACATGTACACATTATCCCATGATGTGAACATACAGCTTTATTAATGTATAGCATATGTTTCATCACAGTGGTTGCTGATCTTCATTAAAAATCGTGTGATTATACAAATTAAAAAATCATATATTTTATATGAAATATTATCATTTGTGTAGCTATGAGAGAATAGGCCCCCAAATAGCATTCATTCATTCAGTATTTTTTGTAGGCTTGTTGAGTATCGATTCTATGTTGGGTATTGAATTCTGGAACTATAATGATACTACATTGATTTCATATCAATGATCACTTTATAGTTTTTGTTGACAAAGGCAAGGGGTGATAAAACTGACAGTGTGGTCGAGGGGTTAGCATTAATCTAGGACATTGTGGGGTGGTTTATATTCCCAGATTCTCTTGTCTAATGTCACTTCCTAGGAGATAGTCTTTAAGTTAGTTAGAACTTACGGATGCTTAGCTCAATATGTGTTCCTAAGTCTAGTTGCCTGACTTACTATCTGTGAGTCATTGATCTCTCTGAATTCTTCTATTTTGGCTTGATATTCCTGGCTTTCAGTTCTGAGTTTCCTGACGATGAGGGTGGGAGAGACCCTTGGTATCTCCTTGTGGAGGAGAGGTGTTTAGTGCCGGTAGCCTGATCTGCAGAAAGACCTCCCTGAATGGTAGTCTGACACTTTTGTGAAAGTTGTTAAACATCCACCTCACCCTAACGTAGTACTGGTGTGGAAGAATGATAGCCTCCCAAAGATGTCCAGATCCTAATGCCCCATACCTGTTAATGTGTCAGCTTGTATTTTGCCCCGTCTCTGTGCTTCTCTCATCTTTAATTAAGAAATGAGAATAATGATATATGAAAAGTGAAAGTGAAAGTCACTCAGTTCAGTCGCTCAGTCATGTCTGACTTTGTGTGACCCCAGGGACTGCAACACGACAGGCTTCCCTGTCCATCACCAACTGCTGGGGCTTGCTCAGACTCAGGGCCATTGAGTCGGTGATGCCATCCAACCATCTCATCTTCTGTTGTCCCCTTCTCCTCCTGCCTTCAATCTTTCCTGGCATCAGGGACTTTTCCAGTGAGTCAGTTCTTTGCATGAGGTGGCCAAAGTACTGGAGTTTCAGTTTCAGCATCAGTCCTTCCAATGTATATTCAGGACTGATTTCCTTTAGGATGGACTGGTTGGATCTCCTTGCAGTCCAAGGGACTCTCAAGAGTCTTCTCCAACACCACAGTTCAAAAGTATCAATTTAAACAGAAAGTTGCTCAGTCATGTCCAACTCTTTGTGACCCCGTGGACTATACAGTCCATGGAATTCTTCAGGCCAGAATACTGGAGAGGGTAGCCTTTCCCTTCTCTAGGGGATCTTCCCAACCTAGGGATCAAACCCAGGTCTCCTGCATTGCATTCTTTACCAGTGAAGCCCAATGATACCATAGATAGCTCTGAATAAAGCTGAGTCTGCAGGGATCGCAGACCCTCAGATGCATAGCTTTCATGTCCAAGTCTGTCCATCCATGTTTTCTAGACTCCAAAGTTCTGAAAAATACTTTTCTGTTGTGTGAACTTGTGAGACTGGGCTCAAATCCAGGTCTTTTGAGTCTTTGTCCAATATCCTTTTGATTCTATCACAGTTGCTTCTAGGTGGACTGGAGCTGCCCCCGAGCAGGAGCCTGTGGAGAGAGTGCCTTAAGGTCTGCTCTCCTAAACGAGCCGACAACCTGAGGTTTGGACTTTAACATTCTTCCACACTGGCGCTTCCATTATTAAGGGCAGTGAAGAGTTTTCTGGGTATCTTCTCTATCCTTTTAGGTGGTAGGGATACCCAGAGAAGGGGTATCATGCTATGTGTCTCAGTGAATGACTTCGCACTGCTTATTGAGACGCAGAGAAGAATGAGGGCCTTCAAATAAAATTGCTCTCATAGGCCATTTTCCTCATCCTTCTGTGCATCCCATATTATTCATCCTTTCTGAAATGTAAAGCAGGAGAAGTTCCTGGGCATAATAATGTTGAATTAGTGATTCTACCTAGCAGATTTAGGTAGGCTATGCAGAAATGTCTTCTTGTCTTTTTTGGGGAGGGGGGAGAGGAGGAGGGAAAATTATTTATTTATTGGAGTATAGTTGATTTGCAATGTGATAGTTTCAGGTGTATAGCCCAGCGATTCATACACATATGTATAACTGGATTGGCCAAAAAGTTCGTTCAGTTGGTGAATACGTCGTTCAATTAAGTTCTTGGTGAAAATGAAAAGTGTGTCTTTTATTTTTACTTAAAACCAAATGAACTTTTTAGCCAGCCCTATGAATATATATATATATATATATATATATATTTTTTTTTTTTTTTTTCATGGACTTCTCTGGTGGCTCAATGGTAAAGAATCTGCCTGCCAATGCAGGAGATGCAGATTTGACCCTTAGGTCAGGAAGATCTCCTGGAGAAGGGAATGGCAACCCACTCTAGTATTTTTGCCTAGGAAATTCCATGGAGACTGGTGGGCTACAGTCCAAGGAGTCACAAAAGAGTCAGGTACGACTTAGTGACTAAACAACTATATATATGTATTCTTTTTCAGATTCTTTTCCCTTATAAGTTATTACAAAATATTACATATAGTTCGTTGCTATACAGTAGGTCCTTGTTAGTCTTGCTGACTTTTTAATGAGGGAATTCCAAAACCCATTGTCATCTCTGAACATTTCTGTGCGTGTCTGAATCCCTGAAAGCACTCGTAGGTTTGTTTCCAAGTCCCAGCACCTCCTCTTGCAGTGTTGTTGAATTTGGGAACATTCAAATGCAAGAAAGGTAAGTGAATTTCTCACACATGCTAGTTAGCGACCCAATTTCCTGTGGCAGAGATCCTGGCCTAGAGTCTAGGTCTTTTGACAGAGTTGTTGGTGGTGAAAGAATTTTCCATGGTGGTTGTTAAAGTCCATGAACAAATTTAGAAGCAACATTAGAATTTGAAACCAACATACCTGGAGAACTATGCATTAAACCACTGATTTAGAAAGAAAGTTTCCAAGTTCTTATTTAGAAATAAAGGAATTGTTTACAGAGATCCATAAAACTGTCAAAAATATTTATTTTTCAAAATCATAAGCAGTTTTTAAATTAAAAAGTACTTGTAAAGCCATGTGCCAGACACTGTAACACCCTATAAAGTGAGTTCTCTTATTATTCCCATTTTACATATAAGGAAATGAAGGCTTAACCAGGTTATGTAACTTTTCTCTGTGGTCATGTGACTTGTAATGGCAGAGACAGGATTTGAACGCAGGCCATATGGCTTCACGGAGCAGTTATTAAAACTACATTATCTGCCTCAAAAAGACACATCAAGATGAAAGCAAAATCAACAGATCTGGCCATTATTAAAATAAACGAACCAATCCAAAAATGGGCCAAAGAACTAAACAGACATTTCTCCAAAGAAGACATACAGATGGCTAACAAACACATGAAAAGATGCTCAACATCACTCATCATCAGAGAAATGCAAATCAAAACCACAATGAGGTACCATTACACGCCAGTCAGGATGGCTGCTATCCAAAAGTCTACAAGCAATAAATGCTGGAGAGGGTGTGGAGAAAAGAGAACCCTCTTACACTGTTGGTGGGAATGCAAACTAGTACAGCCACTATGGAAAACAGTGTGGAGATTTCTTAAAAAACTGGAAATAGAACTGCCATATGACCCAGCAATCCCACTTCTGGGCATACACACTGAGGAAACCAGATCTGAAAGAGACACGTGCACCCCAATGTTCATCGCAGCACTGTTTATAATAGCCAGGACATGGAAGCAACCTAGATGCCCATCAGCAGACGAATGGATAAGGAAGCTGTGGTACATATACACCATGGAATATTACTCAGCCGTTAAAAAGAATTCATTTGAATCAGTTCTAATGAGATGGATGAAACTGGAGCCCATTATACAGAGTGAAGTAAGCCAGAAAGATAAAGAACATTACAGTATACTAACACATATATACGGAATTTAGAAAGATGGTAGCGATAACCCTATATGCAAAACAGAAAAAGAGACACAGAAGTACAGAACAGACTTTTGAACTCTGGGGGAGAAGGTGAGGGTGGGATGTTTTGAAAGAACAGCATGTATATTATCTATGGTAAAACAGACCACCAGCCCAGGTGGGATGCATGAGTCAAGTGCTCGGGCCTGGTGCACTGGGAGGACCCTGAGGAGTCGGGTGGAGAGGGAGGTGGGAGGGGGGATCGGGATGGGGAATACGTGTAACTATATGGCTGATTCATGTCAATGTATGACAAAACCCACTGAAATGTTGTGAAGTGATTGGCCTCCAACTAATAAAATAATATTAAAAAAAAAATAAAAAATAAAGGCTGACTGCTATGATCATAGTGGTGGAAGCATATGAGGGGGAGAGAATTTAAAGCACTTTGGAGTATTTATCCAAAGAAAGCAAAAATAATATCTCATAAAGATATCTGCTTCCCCATGCTAATCACAGCATTATTTATAGTAGAAAAGATATGGAGACAACCTAAATATCCATTGATAGATGAATGGATAAAGAAATTGTGTGTGTGTGTATGTGTGTGTTTCAGCCATAAAAAAGAATAAAATCTTGCCACCTGAAACAGCATGGATGGACTTTGAAGGCATTATGTCAAGTGAAATAAATCAGACAGACAAAGACAAATCCTTTATTATCTCACTTTATATGTGGAATCTAAAAAAACCAAACCAAGCTTTGACTACAGAGATTAGTGGTTCCCAAAGGCCGGGACAGGGGATGGGTGAATGGGTGAAATGGGTGAAGGAGATCAAAAGATGCAAACTTTCAGCGATAAAATAAGTAAGTATAAATCAATCAACTAGTCCTGGGGATGTAATATACAGTGTGCGTTACTATAATTGCTAATACTGTATTATATATTTGAAAGTCATTGGGAGTAGATTTTAAGAGTTCTTGTTGCAAGAAAAAAATTTGTTAACTGTGTGGTGACAAATGTTAACTAGACTTATTGTGGTGATCATTTTGTAATATATACAAATATGAGTCATTAGGTCATAGATCGTAAATCTAAAACTAATACAATGTATGTCAGCTGTATCTCAATGAAAACAGAAACAAAAACAGCAGTTGACTGAACATTTCTGACAAAGAACTACCATTGCTTTAACATTCTAGTGCCAGCATCCTTGATGAAACTTCCCACAGTATAAGTATCTCCCATAGCTACATTTTTATTGTCCATCATCTCCATCATTTGACGACCTTGAGAATCCTAGTATAGGTTATTGAAGCACAGCATTCTGTGGGCATTCATGATGAATTAAAAGTGGTAGCTAGCTATTCATTGCCCATGTGCGTTTGATGGAAAATTTAGCAAAGCTGACAGAGTAACCTGAATACATCAAACAATAGACAACAGGCTTCATTTATAGGTAGAATAAATAAAATATAATTGAAAAGTCTGATTACTTTCTCTCGTATGTGCTGTAAAAGTCATGAAAGAAATGTCCAAGAAAAACTTGCTAACCCCCAGATTGTTTCGTTTTACCCTTTTACTTGTTACTGGGGGAAGAGGAGTTGTTAGGATGCCTCTGCAGAGGCTGAATAATTGTTGAATGCTAGGAAGCAGTGGCCAGAATAATGCCTTCTACGTGCATGCTGCGTGGCAGTTTATAAACCGCTTTCCTACATGGTATTTCATTTATGCTAGCTACAACCTTGGTTGTAGGAATTATCTTGACCTGACCTATGAGCAGCTCCAGCTCAGTGAGGTTCAGAGAGTTGATGGTCATGTTAGTCGTATGCTGTGGCTCTGGGCCCCAAACCTGGGGCCGCTCATAACAAGTCCAAGGCTCTTGGTACAAGGCTGCTACCCTTATTCTTCCCTTTTCATCTCCAGGGAAGAGTGACCCTTGTCTCCAGTTCTCTGCAGGCAGAGGGAGCCAGTGTAGTGTGCTTTCATCCTCTCTGTGGATCCAAACCGATGTTAAGCACACCATACAATGTAGAGTTTAACGATTTGGTGGCCTTAAAGCCCAGTGACTCGCTTTTGGTTTCCTTTTGCAGTAGAAGACGCGTGGCCAGGGTGAAACTCTAGCCCATTCAGAATTGATCATATACTCCGGGTCGACCTAAAATTGTACTGCAAAAGTAGCATGCCATGAATTTTGACATCCATTTACTGTTGTTCTTGTTGAGGGGACTGTTGTGAGTTTCCAGAGTCCATAAGCAAAAACTCTTTGTGCTATTTGAGGCTTGACAGAATCAGTCTTGTTTAACTGCCAGTCACTAATATTCTCACATTGCTACTTGTGCCTGCCTACATGAGATGCAGGGGATAAAACGAAGATAAAGACACAGTCCTTTGCTTTTAAATAGCTCATAATCTAAAATGAGAATCTTACAGTCCTACTCGCATAGAATTAATATGAAAATTATAACCAAAGTGGTTAAACCCTGTCTAAATTTCTTACCATGGTAATTAGGCTTTGCTGGATATTTACCATGTGCCTCTCTAGACCGACTCACCATCCTTTTTTTTCCCCCTGTGCTTTGTCATTGAGACTGGCATTTATTGACTGAAACTGTGGGCTCCCTTGCTTTCCGGCTTCCCTTTGGGAGAGAGAGAGAGTCATCAAAGTATTTGTTCCTGTGCATTCCTCCTTTCTGGGGTGTATCCCTCTAAGAACACAGACCTCTCTGGGACACTGAATCCTATAGCTACAGCTATAAATTTTTCTTTAGGTTTCTGAATTCTTCCATCTTCAGTATCCTCCAGGGTGATAAGGACTCCCTGTATTTGGTAGTTATAGACTATTTCACTTTCCCTTGTTACTTTCCCTTAATCCTGCCCACACTTCTGCAAATAGCCCATTATTAACCTTCCCTTGATTATCTCATCTGAAAGTGCCATCTGGCTCCCAGAGAACCCTGAGTCATTCAAGGCTTCCTATGATCTGGCTCAGTTCTCAATCCAGCCACATCTGTCAATGCATCTCATTAACAATCTCTACCCTCTCCTCAAAGGACCCCACGATAGCATCGTTTTCTGGGATGGCCTGCTCATCAACAAATGCTACCGAGGTCATGGAGACTCACAATCTTACCCCACAGTCAAAATTAAACCTGCACTCCTCCACTCCTGATACCAAATCAAAGTGCCGCTCATTTCATTCAACCTTATCTTTATTTGCATGCTTGTCTTCCTTATCAGGCCACTTGCTTCCTGAAGGCACGGCCTCCATCATTCTTACATCTGGAAATACATAGTGAGCAGTGACTATGTATTCAGTTGAGAAGGAGTGAGCTTCCTTGCAGGATGCGTATCTAATCATTTAGCTGTTAATTGCATAATCTGGAGATAATCTAGATTATTTGCTTTCGTGTTTTCTACTTCCCCACTCCTTTGCTATGGAAATCTGAGAAGGAGATTTGAAGTGAATCAATTGTGTTTATCATAAACAATTTTGATGAAACCATACATTGAGGAGAAGGCTGAAACTTTTCAAGGTAACCATGTCTTTGGGCTCTGTTTAGAAGATGAAGGGCTCTTTCTTCTATTGACAGTGATTTTCAAGTACTAGCTCTCCTGTGGGAACTCTATAATAGCATTTGCTTTGTGAGGGGGAAATTCAGCTTAGCTTGAATTGGTGCAAGTGAAGAGTCCAAATGGAATTCTTCTTGGCAAGGACTTCCCATTTCTAGCCACTACCCGCTGTCCAGAGAAGCCCTCCAGTATAAGAGACAATGGCTGTGGGGTCTACAACAAACGGAAGGGGTCACTTACCTCTCGGACCAATGCAACTCAGTTCGGTTGGGAATGTTACTTTCCTTTTAATTTCTTTTGGTTGCTTAGCAAGCCTGTGCCTCTTCTCGGTAAGATCAGTGCCCTGTTTTGTTCTAAAGTCAGCCCCCTTTTCTCACCAATCTTCAGTAGTTTCTTTCCTTCTAGCTCAACGCTGTGCATGAAGGTTAACATTTAACCGTGTTATTGCCTGTGCAGATTTCCAACATGTGAGTTAGGGAGCAGCTGTTTGCCCCCAGAGCCCCTGGACCTGAAGGCTCTGCCGTTGGCTTTCTTTATTACTGGATCAGCACTGTCACGGATGCAGATCTATTCCCCCACATGAGGAGTGACATTAATTTTATGTTGTTTACGTACTCCTGCCATAAGGTTAAGCAATTCCTACTATTAAGCTTGATGAAATTGCATTACCTTAATGAAATGCACTTTACTGATAAAGAAGAATGTCACTTTCACAAGTGGAAGCACTGTTAGCAAATTTTTACGAGAGAATTCCCAAAATCATATCTTAATTGCTTGGACAGCTGTGTAGTTTACATAACGAGCAAACAATGCCAAGGTTTTTTATTTCCTTTGTCAGCTATACTGGATGTTAGTATGCATGGTGGACCTTTTTTGGGCCTTTTATTACTTGATTGCAAATCATTCTTCATTGTTGCCCAAATTTATGGAAGGACATTGCTCCCTGAGGTGCCATTTCCTTTCAGGTCTGTAACTGAACATGACTGATGGCGCCAGAGTAACAGTTGCTTATTACTGCGTTCACTGAGCTGTGATTGCTCCAATACTTTATGTTGGCAGATGTGTTTCCCTAGGAACAGCATCTCTGAGACAGAGGTCATTGATCAAACCCCCTCTGGCTGTTCCATTATGTGCAAATTATTGCTAAAAGCAGAGAGGCTGCAAGGGAGGTGGTGTGTACTCATTGCAGATAGAGCGAAGGGAAGTCCAAAAAAAAAAAAAAAAAAGCAAGTGTAATGAAGCAGGAAAAAAATTCACCTAAACTAGAACAATGTTTTTATAATGTGTATTAATGGGAAAAAGGGGGAAATTAAGTGACTTTGAGAGACACACAATGGGAGAAGAGTCAGATTTTGTTGTTCTGGGGTAACTCTAGAATTGGGCTTGCTGACAGCATCCTTGGCAGTTGTCCAAGGCTAGAAAGGGGCGTGCGTGTGGGCTATACCCAGAGCGCTGTTGTGCTAATAGGGTAAGGATGAAGTAGGTTAAGTGGCCAATACACAGCACTCTCTTAAGTCTATTTCTGGCCAAATGTTTAGGAAATGCTGGAGACATTCAGGGATCATATGCAGAGACCTCCCTTGTCCCCCAGCTTCTCGGGGAAGTGGTGGAAGTGATAATGAATTGACTGACTTTTGGGAAGCACTTAGATCTAGACTGTCCTTTGCTCAGACTCAAAAGCGTGAGACCTCTTAGCTTTATGCTCGGCTGTAGCCGCGGCTCTTCTCAGCAGATTTCTGGGAAGGATAGATGCACCCTCCCCGCTCCAAGTGGGGATCTGTCTGTGGCTGAATTCGGTGAGACCGTGGGATGGCTCCGGTAGAGCTTGTGGACCGGACACACAGCAACACTCCAGTGGTGCTGGGCCTCTGGGCCACAGCCGGCCACCCCACTTCTCACACTGACTTGCTTTTTGGTTGGTGTTGGCACGACTCACCTTTCCAAGATTGCAATTCAGTTCTCTTTATCTGTAAGATCTTTCCTTACGATGAGCTGGATTTTTCCTAGGGCTTAAGACATTCCCTTGACACGTATTAGAGGCTTTAGGAACAGTGCGTGCTAATTCATATAGCCTTTGACAGTGCTGCTAGGGTCTTCCTAAATATTATATTTACCCCCAAGCTAACTTGATGCCCCCTCACCATAACCCCTGGGAAAAGATGAAGGTAGGTGTAGAAGCTCCTTTGCTCATAAACACAGTGGGTGCCAGTAGGCTAAGTAAGGCTTTAGGTTTCTAGTACTGGAGTGACCGCTGATGTTCTCTCTGAGTGGCTGGCAGATCTGACATCCTCAGTGGTAGTTGTAGTCAGAGGGATGAAGGTACATGACTCTCATGCATGTATAAAATAAATATATCTCAAAGACATTGTTTAACTCATTAATTAAATGAGGGAAAAAGATGTTACAATAAGTTCAAAGGAGAGTCCAATGAACAGATGCATTTGTGGATTAGGAATGTTGGAAATGAATTTGCAATTTCAAAACTGGTTTGGGTGGACTTTAATTTGCTTGTCTCTGGGCAAGAATTCATTGCATTGCTATAAGTTTGTAAGTATTCGGCTTAATCTCTACAGAGTTATGAAAAATGTAGTTTAGACTAAATCATAGCCATAATAATAAATATCATTTATCTAGTGCTAGTGTTGTGTTAAACTTTTTTATTTTTATTTTTATTTATTTATTTATTTTTTTGTGTTAAACTTTTTAAAACTCAATTGTTCTAGCTCTATTTAGGAACAAAGCGTGTTGGCTCTTAAAGAAACATTTTTAATTTATTTTATTTATTTGGTTGTACCAGGTCTTAGTTGTGGCACGCAGGATCTTTGGTTGTGGCATGGGGATCTGGTTCCCCAACCAGGGGTCAAACCTGGACCCCCTGCATTGGGAGTGCAGTCTTAGCCATTGCGCCACCAAGGAAGTCCTTAGTGTTGGCTCCTTGAGAAATATGTTTCTTTGTCGTCCTCCTTTATCCAGATCCACCCAGAGAATGATAGGAGGTTAAGATAAAAAGTTTACTAGAGTAGGTGGACATTTAAGTAGGTAATTTTAAATGATAAAATAAATCTTCTTACAGAGGACATACAAAGTAAGGGGAAAAAGAAATGTTTCAGTTTTAACCCACATCAGTATTTTTCTTCAGTTTCCTCAGATGATTAGAGCATGAAGATAAGTAGCATACATGACTGGAAAACAGGCTGGGGCCATATTGTAGAAGTCCCCGAATGCCAGAGTGGAGAGTTGGTCATTAACTAGGATGACAATGGGTGCCATTGACTGTTTTGAGTAGGGGAAGTCATATTGTTAAATCTATGCCTTCAAAAGATTAGTTCAACAGAAGTATCTGGGTTGACTCAGAGAAGGAAGAGATGAGAGGAAAGGCAATTTAGCTACTTTAGTAGTTTCAATATATGATACCAAGAGTTTAAAATATGAGGTGAATCATCACAAATGTGACTTCAGATAGAAAGTTTGGAAGATGCTGACTATTGGACAAAGCCTGGATATGGAAGCAAAAGATGATATATGGCTTGACAACTACTTTGAGGTTTAACTCTGTGTGACATAAAGGATGATGAAGAATACTAACAAAAAATAGAAAATTTGGGGGAAAGTGGTAGATGGGGGAAAGAAGATGCATTCAAATTTGCAACTTCTGACTTTGAGATCTAAATGGAATGTTCAAATGAAGATGTCTGGGAGATGACTGAAAATGTTAGGAGGGAGATAGTCCCTGGAAAAAAGGGTATATGTAGAGAAAGCTCCTGGCTAAGGATAGTCATGAAACTGCCTACACCTGGGGAAGCAGGAGGATAAAGAAGAGCTAAAAATGGGGCAGAGATTGATCAGAGAGGTAGGAGGAGGGCCACTTTCAGTAGATAGAAGAGAGAAATTTCAGTGAGGCTAGGGTTAGCAGTGTCAAAGATTTCAGAGAAATCTTTCACGTCTTTGACTGAGACATGGTCTCTGAGAAGGGAAGGCTGGTCCTAAATGGTAAGAGGTGAGTGGGAAGCCAGAAGGGGGAATGGAATTAGAGTACTTGTTCAATAAATTGTGATTAAAAAGATAAGAGACACGAAATGATTATCTCATTCTAGTTACAGCAGAGGGAAGTGTTTTAAGATGTGGGAAAATTGAGCATGATGCTTAACTTAGTTGAAGGAGTTTGGAGAGAGAGAGATTGCAAATGCAAAACAGAGGGAGAAAAATTCTGGAGCAAAACAGGAAGAGATGAAATCAAGCAAAATAGAGATATATTTTGAGATCAATAATCCATTGATCGATCTTGGTAAGATTGAAATTGAGGGCTCCTGGATGGCGTTGGAGGTGGGAGTTTAGATACCGTGCTCAAGAAATATGAGAAAGATCCAACAGGGCACAAAAGGACAACTTGTTTCAGGTTGATAAAGTTGTCTTTGTAGAAGTATGTTTCATGGATGCTTGGCAGGGGGTAATGGGGCCATTTTGAAGAAAGCAAAAAGTTGGAGTGTCTTTGAAAGTAAGGTGGTAGAGTATTAGTGATCACGACTGCCATTGGATCTAGGACAGTTAGAGAGTCAATGAGCCCAGAAGAGGGTCCTGGACATCCAAGAGGCATGACAGAGTTCTAGGATCTAGAGATCATAATGATCATAAAAAAGTCATTGGAAGTGTGGCATTTAGAAAAAAATGGAAAGAGATGAGTTATGGTCAGAGGAAAGGAATGTCTGTAAGTGGAGACCTGGGAGGAGAGCAATGTCTAGGGGTAATGGTGAATGAGATCCGGTCACATGGCAGGTGATTTGTTCATGTGCAGTGGACCCGTGCATGGGACTGAGAGCAGGGAGGGCATTTGAGGCATTTGCATCCTCAAATGCAAATCTTGCATCCAAGGTCTACCATCGTGTGCAAGGGCAATGGCAAAAGGTCTGAGGCTGGTACTTTGACTTGGGTGCTTGGAAAGTAAGAGGATGGCTAATTGGATGGGAGATCCATGAAGGTCAAGAGGTTGTTGTGTGAAGGTACAGGGCTTCCATATGTTGTGTTTATGAAAAGAACGTGGAGGCTTAGTTGAAGAGAGTTTTGGAGGCCAAGGACAATTTTTTTTTTAAAAGGATCTTCCCAAGATTAAAGAAAAATACAAGTGGATCAATGTAAATTTAAAAAGTTAAAGTACAAATAATGCATTACTATTTTAAAGGTGTATTTGCTCTAGAAATATTAAGAACAATAGGTTTGTTTTGTAGAGGATGCATGTGTGTGCATGTGTGCACGCCTCTCTGTGTGCACCTGTTAAAGCAAAGATACAGATGCAGAAGGTGGGCAGGTTACAGTGGTAAAGTTCTGTTATGAGACCATGACCAGATATTTTCCCCTCATTTTCTTGCTAGTCTTGGGCCATTTCACTGCTAATCTACACATCCATCAAACAAACAGGAAGGGGAAATGGAGAGTTGGATTACAAATCTGTCAATTTTGTTATTCTTGGCAGTTCAGTTTCAGGTTTTGGTGGGGGCAGAGTTTGAAACAAATGACAAAAATTACATTTCCTGATTGTGGGAACATGGTTATGGATAATAAGTCCACTACTTGAAATGCCATGCAGAGGTCAGATTTATGGTTTCTTTGGGTGTTCTATCAACTTCAAATATATATATTTTTGATGCAATCCAGTCACCAAACTTGCTTTTCCTTAAGATTTTTAGGCTTTTTATGCTACCAGGTGGAAAGCAATAACAAAAACCATAGAGTACCTGGAGAAATACAATAGAGTGGGTATGAATTTCACAGGCCACAGACTCAGATGTGCAAAAATCAGAAATGTAGCTTTCATTTCATACCCCCTTTTCACTTAAAGCAGAAAATGTAGTTACCCTGATTCCAGATAAACTCAGCCAACTTTATTTTTCAGGCATTTCAACATAAACATGATTAAAAACTAAGATTCTTACCCTCTTGGTCATTCTCCCCAGTGTAGCAACTAAGCTTCCAAGGGCTCTTGGGCTTCATGGTAGTGGGCAGGGCAACTTGCCCATGGTTGTCCTCTGCACCCGCAAAGATGCGTCTCATCTTGGTCATTTGCTCATTGTCCTCTGTCACTGACTGGTATCCTCTGTGATTATTCATCTGCCAAGGACTCTGGCTAACATGTCAGGCCATCTGTTTCCTTTTTGAACCACTCATGAAGGCTGGCTGGTCTTCAACCCATTTCTCAGCTATATATGAGCCCCCCATGTGGGGTCCTAAAGACTCTCTTGTTCTCTTTTAATTTTTAAAATACAGTGAACAATTTAATGTATCAATCTATAAGCAGAGAAAGGGAATTTAGGGGCTTCAATGTCTTTTCCTATATAAGACCAACAATTGAAACATGATTCTAGTTCTTTATAATAATGCCTCCTAAGGCTTGGTGTTGGTGATGACCGTATAAGATGTGTTGCAAAAATAATCACGTGTTAGAGAGATGCTTAGTAGTTGCATTAGTTGTACTTTGAGAAATGATGTGACTTTTTAAAAAATATAATGAGTCTTCAAATTAAAGAAATAAGAAGTAACCAGTTTCTACCCTTGTGTAAAGGATTTTGTATTTCATACTACACACATCAATCACCTAGTGCAAAATTTAAAAAAACAGTTACTTATTTTTTCTTGATGGAAAAAGTAATCAAATTCTTGGCAAAAATGTACAATTAATTTCAACATCCAGAGATGAACACTGGTTTTTGCATACTTTTTCTTTCTAGATGTGCAATTATTCAGGCACATATACATATTTTTTAAAAAGCATTACATTTTACAACTATGCTGCAGAATTTGAAAGGTGAAGTTATCTAGTTTTTAGACTGCAATATCCAATGTCACAACATTAGCACATCTGACAAGTCTGAGAACTTGTGAGGTTGGTGGTCAACGGAAAGAGTTTTCCGTGAATTAGTCTGCATGGAGAAAGTCGAAGGGAAATGAGGTCCTGGAGATTTTCTGCTGTTCTGTTCACACTAGCTGGGTTGTCTGAGTCTTGATGGGCTGCCCTCACCTGCCTGCCTGTACCCCTTACTTAGCCTTTGACACTGTGCAGCTCTCACACCATGACGGTAGGAGGTTTCTGTCTAAGGCCCGTGAAAGTGAAAGCCGCTCAGTTGTGTCCGACTCTCTGTGACTCCATGGACTGTAGCTCTCCAGGCTCCTCTGTCCATGGGATTCTCCAGGCAAGAGTACTGGAGTGGGTTGCCATTCCCTTCTCCAGGGGAACTTCCCAACCCAGGGATTGAACCCAGGTCTCCCGCATTGCAGGCAGACGCTTTACCATCTAAGCCACCGGGAAAGCCCCTTCAACTCTGCCCTGAGACAGGAGGTGCAGGCCCCCTCTGACCTGGTGACCCGCTGAACACATGTAAATTCTTCACTAACTTTAACTCATCGACTTCACTCAGGATCTTGACTTTTAAGGTGGGACAATTTATGCTTTCTCAAGGACTTCAATATGCCCGCTTTCTTCCATTCCTCCTCCCCCATTTTATCAATTCCATTTCCTTTTGTCAGAGATCTTACCTTTATACCATCAAGTCTTCTTCCCAAATTTATTATTAATTCTATGTACTATAGTCATATTAAAATCAAGGCTTTAGGGACTCAGATAATCTTTTCTTATAATGCTTAGTTTCAGCAAACCACATGTCCATTGATTTTCAATGCTTATTTATTTTTTTTGTTATGAATTTTAAAATCATTTCAGAAACAAAGTGAAATTCTTTGTTATTTATAGGTTCTTTTGCTAGGAAATTGGGACGTAAAAGGTGAGCCATGGATAGGCAAGAAAAAACTTTCCTTCCTTCTTGGTTATAGGCTCAAAATCTAAATATGATAGTTATTCCAGTTTTAAGGTGCCCCTGACTAGGGGGACTGTAAAATTTATCTTTCAAACCAGGCCAACTCTGAGAGTTAAAGAGAAGTTATTATTAATTATGCCAACAAAATATGCATATACCAAGGATTATCCCAAGAAAAATGGGGTGTTAGATTAATCTGCCTTTGATCCATGGATGCAGGTTAGTATTTAGTCAGAGATGCAGAGGTCTGCAGCTTCTCAGGTAATGCAATGGGAAAAAATCAGCTTGTCAATGCCATGGCATCATAAGCAAAAGATAACATAATAGATTGAGATAACTTAATCTCACAAAGTAGATTATCTTTCTGTATATTCTTTTTTCTTCATAAACTTTATTGAAGCTGGGTTTAAGAATTTAAGTCTGACATCAGCTTTTGAGGTGTGTGTGTGTGTGATATGGCATAGATTTCAATTGTGAATAGTGCCTCCTAGGGCTGGCAAGGAGAGGTGACAGAGGAAGTTAGCGAGGAGGAGGAAAATATTGAAAGATAAGGGTTGGAAATGATGTTCTCCCTCCATTACCAACCAGAAAGGACTTGGGTTTGATTGGATTAAGGAAGCATGTCTTGACATTTAGTTTCTGAGCAATGATTATTTCTCCCTGCTTTCTTTTGATCTTGGAAAGCAATTCTGTGGTGAGATAACTTGAGTCTAGGTGGGGCTGAGAAGGCTAGGATCATTTTATGTTGCTTAAAATTTATATCAAACACAATGTTTGTCTTGCTTGGTGTTTAGCTTTAAAGTTAATTTTGCAAATATAAATGCTGGTATATTTCATATACATACATACATACATACATACATATATATATATATATATATATATATAAAATTTCTGATTTCTTTTGAGAAACCAGGAAACATAGTAACTCCGGGCCAGCAAATCCAAGAAGCAAACATTGGCTGGAGCCATATCTGAAGGCTTCTAAAATGTGGTTTTCTCTCTGCAGTTCACCATGGGCCAACTCCTTACTGCTTTATCCAGACCATTTTATTGATGTATGTCGGCTAATGTCTACTGCAGACTTTAAATTTTGTGATTCCTATATTTTATCATGCTATATGTCAGAAGTTTCCAAAATAGATAGGAACTAAATATAGCAGATGTATCAGGGCTAATGCATTTCTAAGAAATTCTAGCTGTCATTATTTAGATCAGGTTATTAAATAACTATTTTTAATATTTTGAGATATAAGTAACACATAGTGAAATTCACAGATACTGGTTGCAGTATGCAATGAATTTTGACAAATGTGTATTTCCTGCATTATTGATACAGGATCAATAATGTACCCATAGGTCACAGTCAAAGGCTCTGTTGGCATAGATTAACTTTGCCTATTTTAGGACTTTATAAAAATGGAATCATACAGCATGAACTTTTGTGTTCAACTTCTTTCTTTTAGTATAATGCTTTTCGGATTCAAGCATGTTGTTTGAAGAAGCAATTGTTCTTTTACATTGCTGAGTAATTTTCCATTGTATAAATATGTTGTCATTTGCATTTGGGTTGATTTCTACTTTTTAGGTGTTTTGAATGAAGCAGGTGGAATATTTTTGTGAATATATATTTTAATTTCACTAAGGTGAGAGTGAGGTTAATTTCACTAACCTGAGAGTGAAATGTTTCAGTGATAGGGTAAATGAAAGTATAACTTTATCAGAAACTTCTTACATTTCCAGATCAGTTGTACAATTTTACACTCCTGACAGCAGTGGATGAAAATTTCAGTTGTTTCACATCCTTGACAGTAGTTAATATTGGGAGTCTTTTTAATTTTATCTATTCTAGTGGGTATGGTAGGATCATGTTGTTTTAATTTACATTTCCCTGATAACTAATGATACTGACCATTTTCATGTACTTATTTGCTATTCATGTGTCTTCCTTTGAGGAGTGTGTCTTTTGTTCATTTTTATTGTATTTAACAACCTTAATTTTTAAATATACTTTACATATAAATTTTATATATATATAATTTTATTTATAGTCTGTATACAAATCTGTTGCCACATATACTCATATATGTATATCTACATACATATATGTATACACATTGTCTCATAATTAAATATTTTGTTTTACATGATTCTATCTTAGACATTGTAAAAGAACCACATGTAGAGGGAATTTGTAAATAATGTCAGTCTTAAAGTACATGAAGTGACAATAACATGGCCACAAATTGTCTAGACTCGAGAAAATGGGCCCAACCCCCTTCTGTTTTGATGAGCATAGCGCTTGGAAGCCGTCCCTAAAAAACAAGATGAATCATAGTACAGGCTTATATTTTCTGTGTCTCTGTTTGTATGCATTTTCTTTTTCAGAGAGGAAACTTCTAAGGTTTTGCCACTAAATAAAAGGAACAAGTTCAATTACACAGCTGTGTGATCGTACCTGCTCCTGGGGGCAGGCTGCTCTCCTCTGAGAGCTTTCGATCACCTTCCTGCCACATACAACTACAATTCACCTGAAGTGGTGTCAGCAGGACTCTTCACCCTGTGCCAGATAATAGCTTTTCCTTTTAGTGTTAAAAGATCATATCGTTCTGTGGTTCTTAGGAGGGAGAAGCTGGCCTGAGGAGGCATGCCCCAGGTTCTGCTTTGATGAGTGAGAAAAAAGCATGAACTAGGTTGGTTTGAAACGATAATTGGAGAGCAGGTCTCAGAGTCTAGTAGCCCATGTCTTTTATGGGAATTCAGATTGCTGCTCAATCCATTATTGTGTCATGTTCTTGCTCAAAACCTTCAGTGGTTCCGGATGTCCTAGAACATGGAGTTCAAAGTCCTTCAGCATTAAGTACAAGCTGACTTCATTAGCCTCATAAACTACGGTTACCACCTCTAGACTAAATGCCGCAGTCAGCAGTGCTGCCTACGAAGTATTTCTCTCTCTCCTGTTTCTGAACACAGGGTAGTTAAGTGTGGTCGTGCGACTTGCCTTATTGAATAAAATGTGAGTGGGATCTGTCACTTCACCAGGTCCCTTTTCCAACTGTGTGTTAATTGTGGATTCTGATTGTGGCAATGCAGTGTCGGACATGGTGTTTTCCTGTTCTCCTCTGGGACCGTTTAAATGTGTGTTCACAAAGGTGGGTAGAGAGATCAGGGGTTTGGGGTTAAGTCAGGCAGATAACCCAGTAAACTCTGCACTCCGTTACTCCTGTCTCCTGCCTTGCCTCTTTGGTTATTGAATTCCACATCTGTAAAATGGATAATTATACCTAGTTTGCATTTGGGCTGCTATAACAAAAATATCATGGGGCTTCCCAGGTGGCGCTAGTGGTAAAGAACTTGCCTGCCAATGCAGGAGTTCAGTCCCTGAGTCAGGAAGATCCCCTGGAGGAGGAAATGGCAACCCATTCCAGTATTCTTGCCTGGAGAATCCCGTGGACAGAGGAGCCTAGCGAGATACAGTCCATTGGGTTGCAAAGAGTTGGACGTGACTGAAGTGACTTAGCATGCACGCAAAAATACCATATACTGGGTAGTTTGAACAACAAACACTTATCATGGTTCTGGAGACTGGAAAGTTCAAAATCATGGTTCTGGCAGACTTCGTGTCTATTAGGTGGTGGCTTCCTGGTTTATAGACAGCCATCTTCTTTCTGTGTCCTCATGTGGCAGAAAAGAACAAGGGAACTCTCTGAGGTCTCTCTTATAAAGGCATAAAAGCTCTCCATTCAGGGGTACTCCACCCTCCTGACCTAACGCCATCACACTGGGGGGCAAGCTACCAACATGAATTTTGAGGGGGGATACATTCAGTTCATACACCTTGACAACACTAGAAACAAAGCTGAGGAACGCTGAGACAGTTGTTTATGTTACACACCTGCTTTGTCAAGCAAATCAAACAGATTAAGCTGAGTTTGTAAAATGAACAGTAGGGAGGCAAGCTGAGAAAGTCTGAATTTTTATTTCAGGTAGGTTGTTTAGTCATGATAAGAATACTTATCAAGTATATTTTCATTTTAAAGTTTAAAACCAAACCTATTTTTTGTAAAGAGAATCCAATATAGCATTTTATTTATCAAAAACAAAAGTAAACAATCATTATCTAGGACCTGGGTATTAGTTACTCTGTCCCGTTTAGTTACTGATTTATTGACCACAAATATGATTGTTAGGAAATAAAAGATTAGAAGGCCACAGTAACTAATGCCGAAGTTGTAGATACTTACTAAATTGTCCCCTGGTGACTGGATTTAAACCATCTCCCCAGATCTCTAGGTTATGGTGGAAGAGGCACATTTTGACTTACAGCATTTACAACTGTCTTATCTTCACAGTTTTATTAATAAAGATAATTCTTTTTGCAGATATTAAAAACTTTAGTTTTTTTGAAGTGAAACAAACTTGTTCTAGTTTCCTAATGTCAATAAGCAAAAAAAGATATGAAGAATTACTGTGAATTTTTAGACCTTTGCAATGTAAAATATAATTGTTTTATTATCAACATTAATTATCATGCAGCTCAATGACTTGGCTCTCTTTTAGTGGTTTACAGATTTCAGATTGTCAGGGAAATTACATATAATTTGTTTTCCAAATTAAATTATTAGACAGCAGCATGGCTTGTGCACTCAAAATTTAGCTTGGAAAAGCATTTAATAATTAAAATGCCATGTGTTGGGAAAAGGGAAAACATCTCCCCACACTTTAAAATTATGTTCATTAGAAAAGCCAAATTTAAAAAGCTTGAGCCTAGTAAGGATATAATGAAGATACACTGGAACATCTCCCTCCTGGAGGTGTTGTGGCTGAGGACTCTTTCAGAAGTTTGACTCAGTGCAAATCATGTACTTTTAATATAAAATTTTATCTTTATAATATAGAATGTATCCTGAAATCTGATATCATCATATATTTGCCCAAATATTCATAAAAAACTCCTGACCTTTCTTAAAAAGGAGGGTTAATTGTGTTCCTTTCACCCAATTCAGTTGGAGAATTGGAGGCCCACACAGAAAATTGTCTTGCTTTACCTTGGACAGTGGCCAAGGAAATATTAAACACCACATCTTTTATGTATGTTCCTGGCCTGTGGCTCTTTCAGCTGTACCAAACCCAGGGGTACCCTAGGCTGACACATTTCTGTAGAGCCAGAGTTACAGAAATGAATAAAGCAAGGTTGTATTCAGGCATCAGTTGAGTAGCTGGTTTACATAATCTGCATGGTCTGTCTTAACTGTAGGTTGCATAATTTCTAGTGGAAGATTTCTGGGATGAACACTACACAGACAAGGTAATCTCCATCTTTTCCAGGAAACCAAACAAAATCAATCAACAAAGAGACATAAAAACAAAAACACAAATGCCATTTTCTGAGAAACTGGAAAAGAGAATGTGAAATAATTTGTTAAAGGTGCCAAAATAAGTTTAGTTTCACACAAGAGACATTGGGCATGAGCTAGAGAAGGAGGGGAAAGAGATGTTAGAGATAGATAGAGATGAGAAAGAGAACACACTCTGGAGAAGCAATTACGTTCAGAGGAAGGGAAGAGGGTCTGTTACAAACAAAATCCCACAGGCCAGTTACTTGAAAAAGCTGTGTTGCCTGTGTCAGCTGAAGAGAAGAGAGCCCTCTGTGATATGAAAGCCTAGAATGCTACAGTGGTCCTCCCCACCTACAGAAATTCCTTGAAAATAGTTGGTCCATAAAAGAGCTTACACAGCATCTATAAAAATATATTACAAAATAGGAGGAATTAGCAGTAAAATTTATTGACAAGCAGTATTCACCAAAAAGTTGTTTTCATGAGACAGATGAAAATTATGAATACATATTTCAACATGGACCAAAAACTTTATGGTCTGGTTGCTTCTTTGAAGTAAAACCATGCACAAAAAATCAAAGTAAAATCTCAGGGAAGAAATGATGAGGCAATGAGAAGAAATAAAATATGAGCTGGTGGAAATCAGGAAGTAAGTAGAAGAAAGAAAAATTATCATGGAGGAAGACAAAATTGGAGGAAGGCTTGTCTGTCATGCATGGTAGAAAACATGTACAGAGAACTGAAAAAAAATTAAAATAATTGAAATATGAATTAAAGAGTATAAAGGGATTCAAAAGAAGGTAGGAAAAGGAGACCCAAAACAAAAGCATTATCATTAAGAAAGAAAGGATACAACAACCAAAAAACCCCAAGATATAATTAAACAAGTCTTGCCTGAAATTAAGGGAACTTGTACCTATGTATTTTTGTCTGTTTTTTAATCACAAAATAGTCACCATTAACACAAGCAATAGGGTAGATTTTTGATTCTTATATAGTGCAATCAACTAATTTCTCTTCCAAGTTCATATGTTGACGCCATTAAACCCCAGCATGGCTATATTTGGAGACAAGGCCTTTAGGAGGTTCAGTTCAGTTCAGTCGCTCAGTCGTGTCTGACTCTTTGCGATTCCATGGACCACAGCACACTAGGCCTCCCTGTCCATCACCAACTCCCGGAGTTTACCCAAACTGGTGTCCATTGAGTCGGTGATGCCATCCAACCATCTCATCCTCTGTCATCCCCTTCTCCTCGTACCTTCAATCTTTCCCAGCATCAGTCTTTTCAAATGAGTCAGCTCTTTGCATCAGGTGGTCAAAGTATTGGAGTTTCAGCTTTAACATCAATCCTTCCAATGAACACCCAGGACTGATCTCCTTTAGGAAGGACAGGTTGGATCTCCTTGCAGTCCAAGGGACTCTCAAGAGTCTTCTCCAACACCACATTTCAAAAGCATCAATTCTTTGGCCCTCAGCTTTCTTTATAGTCCAACTCTCACATCCATACATGACTACTGGAAAAACTATAGCCTTGACTAGATGGACCTTTGTTGGCAAAGTAATGTCTCTGCTTTTTAATATGCTGTCTAGGTTGGTCACAACTTTCCTTCCAAGGAGTAAGCGTCTTTTAATTTCATGGCTGCAATCACCATCTGCAGTGATTTTCGAGTCCCCCAAAAATAAAATCAGCCACTGTTTCCACTGTTTCCCCATCTATTTGCCATGAAGTGATGGGACCAGATGTCATGATCTTAGTTTTCTGAATGTTGAGCTTTAAGCCAACTTTTTCACAATCCTATTTCACTTTTATCAAGAAGTTCTTTTGTTATTCTTCACTTTCTGCCATAGGGGTGGTGTTATCTGTATATCTGACATTATTACTATTTCTCCCGGCAATCTTGATTCCAGCTTGTGCTTCATCCAGCTCAGCGTTTCTTATGAGGGACTCTGCATATAAGTTAAATAAGCAGGGTGACAATATACAGTCTTGACATACTCCTTTTCTATTTGGAATCAGTCTGTTGTTCCATATCCAGTTCTAACTGTTGCTTCCTGACCTGCATACAGATTTCTCAAGAGGCAGATCAGGTGGTCTGGTATTCCCATCTCTTTCAGAATTTTCCACAGTTTATTGTGATCCACACAGTCAAAGGCTTTGGCATAGTCAATAAAGCAGAAGTAGATGTTTTTCTGGAACTCTTGCATTTTTGATGATCTAGCGAATGTTGGCAATTTTATTTCTCGTTCCTCTGCCTCTTCTAAAACCAGCTTGAACATCTGGAAGTTCACTGTTCATGTATTGCTGAAGCCTGGCTTGGAGAATTTAGGAGGTAATTTAAATTAAATGAGGTCATATGGATGGGGCCCTAAAACAATAAGATGGGTGGCCTTACAAGAAAAGAAAGAGGAAAATCTTTCCCTCTTCTACACTCAAAGACAAGGCCCCCAGACAAGCCTCACTAGAAACTGAACTCTGCCCAGAATCTTGATCATGAACTTTTCCAAGCTCCAGAACTGTGAGAAAGCCACTCAATGTATGGTGTTTTGTTATGACAGTCTGAGTGGAATAGTACACATACCTAACACTTTAAAATTAGAGACTGCATGATTTTTTTCCCCAAACACTCCTGGGA
This sequence comes from Muntiacus reevesi, assembly GCF_963930625.1. Taxonomy (NCBI): domain Eukaryota; kingdom Metazoa; phylum Chordata; class Mammalia; order Artiodactyla; family Cervidae; genus Muntiacus; species Muntiacus reevesi. The sequence goes on along the minus strand of NC_089265.1, from coordinate 54,918,096 downwards.
TTGGCATAAAAGAATATGGGATTGGCTCCATATTTTTGGCCACAAAGTAATTTCTATGACTTAAAAAAGTAGAAATAGTATGGACACTATAATTAATATATATATAATATTAATATAATATATTAAAGTGGGAAAACAACAAAAAGCGAAGACAGCATTCCTACCTTTGGGGGAAAGCAGCAACAACAACCCAAAACCTTGAACAACTTTTCAGTTAAGGAGGAAAGTACAAACAAAAAGTTGTGAAGCAGATAAAATATAATAATTAAAACAACAGCATGGGATACCCCCTTTGTTCATTGTAGCACTATTTACAATAGCTAGAACATGGAAGCAACCTAGATGTCCATCAATAGATGAATGGATAAAGAAGTTGTGGTATATATACACTGTCAAATATTACTCAGCCATAAAAAGGAAGGCATTTGAGTCAGTTGATGAGGTCGATGAACCTAGAACCTATTATACAGAGCGAAGTGAGTCAGAAAGAGAAAGAGAAATATTGTATTCTAACACATACATATGGAATCTAAAAGAATGGCAATGAAGAACTTATTTACAGGGCAGCAATGGAGAAACAGACATAGAGAATAGATTTATGGACATGGGGAGAGAGGAGGAGAGGGTGAGATGTATGGAAAGAATAACATGGAAACTTACATTACCATATATAAATAGATAGCCAACGGGAATTTGCCGTGTGGCTCAGGAAACTCAAACGGGGGCTCTGTATTAACCTAGAGGGGTGGGGTGGGGAGGGAGATGGCAGGGAGGGTCAAAAGGGAGGGGATATATGTATACCCATGGCTGATTCATGTTGAGGTTTGACAGAAAACACCAAAATTCTGTAAAGCAATTATCCTTCAATAAAAAAAAATTAAAAATAGCATGGCATAGAGTTAAATTTTTACCAAGGAGTATACTGACTTAAATATTAATATCAATAAAACTAGTATTAATGAAAATAAAGTATGAAGCGTTTGATTCAAGAAAATCAGAAAAGAAACAGCAAAGTGAACCAAGGGACAGAGGAAAGAAAAAATATTTAAAAATAGAAGATAACAGCAAAATAAAACTCTCGAGAAAATAGACAATGTATATAACAGACAAAATTAAAAGCTGATTTTCTGAAGGAAAACAAAAACAACAACAAAAGAACTGAACCTACTAGTCACGTTTTTCAAAAAATAAAGGGGAGAAAATACAGGCATAAATAACCCAGATCCCAAGGCAATTCAAAGGATCATAGGAAATGAATTTATTTGATTCTAAGAAGACAAATTTTAAAACATAGACAAAATAGATGATTTTCAAGTAGTGTAATTTGTTAAAACATACGTAGATGAGACTGTAAAATGTAAACAAACAGAACTTCATAGGAAAACATAAGGGAACTTGGCAAATGGTTCCTTTCCCAATTTACTGAACATGATAGTTTCATAGGTGAACTCTATCAAGGCCATTAATAAGCAGAGATTCCAACTAAAAAAAAATTGAAAACAAACTAAAAAAACTAAAGAAACTGAAAGTTTGAGGAAAGCTTCTAAATTAATGAAGCAAGCATTGTTAATACCAATATTAGACAAAGAATGTTTAGAAATGAAAACTAAAGAAGTTATAAATATTGATATAAAATGCTAAATAAAATATTAGCAAATAGAATCTAGCAGCATGCTAAAAAATATATTGAGTCCAAATGGTATATATTCTGAAAATGCAAGTATGATTCAACATTAGGAATTCTATGAATATAGTTTATTGTATAAATATTATAAAAAGAAAATATTAGATCATCGGATCTTTAGGTCTATAAAGTCATTTGACATCAAAAGCTTTCTTATTAAAAGCACTCAATATCATAATAATATCCCAGCCCAAATACAGTGTCAGGCTTAAACAGGGACAAAATATCTCTAAGTGAGGAAGAAGACAAAGAATGTCACTACCATTAATTAATGCTGTAATGTACTTTCTCATGTAACAGAAAAGAAAAAAAGTAATAAAAAGTGAAAAAAAGAAAAATTTATGACAATATGTTTGTATATCTAGAAAAGGCTAGAGCAAAAAAATTCAGTGAGTGGGTGCTCACGTTCACTTCTTTATTAAAATGGATAACCAACAAGGTCCTACTGTATGGCACAGGGAATCTTGCTAAGTGTTATGTGCTAACCTGGATGGGGAGGGGTCTGGGGGAGAACAGATACATGTATATGGATGGCTGAGTCCCTTTGCTGTCCACCTGTAACTATTGCAGCATTGCTAACTGGCTATACTCCAACACAAAATAAAAAGTGAAAAAATGAATATGCACACATAATAGCTCTCATATATACACAGAACATTGTCAGATGCTATTACAGAATAAAACATTACATTTTGTATTTGCAACAAAAAAATTTTCAAATACCTAGTAAGATTTCTACTTTTGGAAAGATATTGTAGATGTGCTTTTCCCTCTTTTTATCGTTGAGTCTAAGGAAGCACTCTGATTTTACATACAAAACACGAGAAAGTGCTGAAAAGTGGAGTGAAGAGGGTATCTGGCTAAAGATTTCTGACCCAGTGAACAGCCTAGTGGTAAGAGCTCTGGGTTTTCTTTTTTCTTCCAACTTGGAGCTAAGAACCTGGTAACCCCAAGATGTAAGATAAGCCCTACAGAAGCTCACACTCTCCTGTTAAAGGATAAAGAAATGTACAACCAAGCAAGACAGAAAACTTTTAGATAGTAACCTTTCTACTCCAACCAGTTGTCATAAAGAACTGTGTCCATTTTCTACTTCTGCAATACCGGCAAAGGCAGAGAGAAGACCCTAGATTTCCAAACTTACCAGGCTGAAATGAACACCTCTCTTGGCTGGGGTGGGGGTGGGCATATGTGTTCAGTTGTTCAGTCAAGACCACATAGGGAGCTGGGACTTCCAGCTCCCCTAGAGTTTATTCTTCCACCTCCCTGCTGGGATGGTATCAGAGGAAGCCTGGAGGAGAGTCAGGACTTTAATATCCGTCCAGTGATAGTTTGGGTCAGGTGGGAAGCCTAATCCTAGTTTGCTGAAAATGCATGTTGAATTTTGTCAAATGCTCTTTCTGCACCTGTTGATATGACGTGATTTTTCTTCTTTAGCTTGTTGATGTGAGGGATTGCATAAACTGGTTTCTGAATGCTGAACCAAACTTGGCTACTTGGAATAAATCCCACTTAGTTATGGTGTATATATATCTTGTTGGATTCAATTTGTTAATATTTTGTTGAGGATTTTTATGTCTATGCTCAGAGTTATTGATCAGTAGTTTTATTTTATTATAATGTTGTTGTTCAGTTTTCAGTCGTGTCTGACTCTTTGCCACCCCATGGACTGCAGCATGCCAGGCTTCCCTGTCTTTCACTATCTGCCAGAGTTTGCTCAAACTCATGTACATCGAGTTGGTGATGCCATCCAACCATCTCATCCTCTGTCACCCTCTTCTCCTCCTGCCTTCAATCTTTCCCAGCATCAGGGTCTTTTCCAGTGAGTTGGCTCTTTGCATCAGGTGGCCAAAGTATTGGAGCTTCAGCATCAGTCCTTCCAATGAACATTCAGGACTGATTTCCTTTAGGATTGACTGGTTTGATCTCCCTGCAGTCCAAGGGGCTCTCAAGAATCTTCTCCAGCACCACAATCTGATTTTGTTATTAGGATAATGCCGGCCTCATAAGACAGTCTCTTCTGCTTGTATTTTCTACAAAAGATGGTAGAGAATTGGTATAATTTTTTTCCTTCAGTGTTTGGTAGAATTCACCTGTGAAACCATCAGGATCTGGCACTTTCTGTTTTGGAAAGCAATTAATTATTGATTCAATTTATTTAAGATACATAGGTATGCCTGTTCAGAAAATCTGTTTCACCTCATGTGAGTTTTTGTAGATTGTGTCTTTCAAGAATTTGGTCCATTTCAACTAAGAATAACCAAAACTCAATAAAAGAAAAGCAAGAAGGGATACCAGAGCTATCACATGAAAATAGACCATATTTCTCCAGGTATTAAACATTATGACACTGGAAAATGAATAGGCAGATCAATGCTATGAAATCAAGAAATGGATTCCTTATGTATGATAAAGGTTTAATCTCAGATCAGTGTGGAAAAGATGGACTATAAAGGAAATAATATTGGGGTAGGTGAATATCCTAGTATATTTCACAATACTTGGCATGAAAATTGGAAAATTGTTAGTCAGTCTCAAAAGTGAAACACATAATAATAATAAAAAGAAAACATGGAGAATAGTATTTAGCCTTGGAGTGGAAAAGTCCTTTATAACTGACACAAGATGAAAAAGCCATCAAATATTTGTAAACAAATCTAATTTGTACACAGATTAAGATATGATATTTTGCATGGCAAAAATGCTGTAAGTAAAAAATACAAATGACAAACTGAGAATAATATTTGCAAATGACATCACTGATAGGTGGTTAATTTCTCAAACATAGAATTTCTATAAACTCTAAGTAAGAAAAAGAGCAACAAACCAGAACAGGCAAAGGAGGAGAATGGAAGTTCACAGAAGATGACTAATGACTTTCAAATAACTCTTACACATAGGCAGTGATGTGCAATATCATTCATAAAAGGAAAAACAGAAGTAAAAAACAGAGATCCAATCTTATAATATTGGCAGAAATCTAAAAATTTGATAACACAAGATAATGGTTAGGCCGTGGAGGAAACAGACATTCATGACTGGTGGGAATGCAAATTAGTGCAATTAGATACTGGGAAGTATGTATCAAACTTACAAATGTATTTACCCTGTCACCCAGAAATTCCATGTCTCAGCATGCATACTGTAGATATGCTCAAGTACGTTTGAAATGACATATGTACAAGATTATTCACAACAGTTATTTGTAATAGCAAAAACACAGAAACATCTTAATACCATCAGCAAGGAACTGATTAGTCATGTTCTACATCTATAATAGAACATTCTGTTACTGTAACAATATGAAAAAAAATCTATCTCTAAGGTAGAGAGGTCACTGGTATACATTATCAGGGGAAAAAATTTGACAAATACAAATATATACACACATATACATATTGTACATATACATATATGCGTATATGTATAGAGTAAGCTACCATTTATCTAAAGCACTACAAAAATAAAATATATAGGTGTGTGTGAATATATGTAGCTGTGTAGTATATACAATTTTTATATTCATATTAATTTAAAGATTATCTGGAAATAGGAATATTAAGCATAACACTGGCCAGACAGGGAGCTGGGTAAACATGGTATGGGGGATGTAGAGATATGTTTTACCAAATGATATTTCATATTTTTGGTGTTTGAACCCAATGAATATATTATGTATCTAAAAATAAATTTAAAAAATCTGCAAAATAGAATTAAAACGAACTACAGTGTGAACATTCAGAGATTCAGTTTTCTTTTAGACTGTGGTGGTGGCATCATAGCAGCGTTTCTTGCCTGGTCTTCTGTGGAACTTTACTGCTTTGGGGCTCATCGAGAAATCTGAGCAACGTGGAGCTCTAGAACTCTCTTCACCTTTTTCAACAAAATAACACTGTATGTTTCCCTTTGAAAGAACAGTACCAATGAGTTAAAAGGTACTTGAAAATACTGGACAATATAGAACACATCATAAGAGAATTTTACTTGTTGCTTCCGACATAAGTTGGAAAACCTAAATAGAACGGGTGGTTTCCTAGATCAATTGATCCATTGTCAGAAACATAGAAAATGTTTTTAAACGTCTACCATGAACAAAAGTATCAGAACATGGTGTCTTCTGCATCTCTCAGGACATTTTCGGCTCAAGTATCAGAAACCCTGATGTAAGCTTAAATGATCTGGATAGTTGTTATTTCATCGAACAGGGAATGCAGAGGAATCACTGACTTCAAGATTGTTTCGGGCAGTGGTTTAATGCTGCCACACTTGGCTTCTGTCTGCCCTGTTCTGCTATCCTGAAGGTTCAGCTACATCCTAAAACAGGTGACCCTCAGATCTCAAGGGAGCTGCCAGCTTGTGGTCAGGATGAAATACTATTATGTCCAACTGAAGAGAGAGAGGCCTGCTCATCGACTGTGGGGACGTTAGCCCTGTGGTTGCAGTGAAGCAAGTTGCTGGCATGTGTGTTGGGTGTAATAATCCCAGATGGGTTGGTTCTGCATCACAGATTGGACAGCATTCTTTAATTCTTAACCCTGAGTCAATTTCTCCACTGCTCCACCAAAATACAAAGCAGCTAATGTCCCTTTTTTAAAAAAATTTTTTCTTTATTTTCTTAGCTGTGTCAGGAATTTAGTTGCAGCACTTGGATCTTTGATCTTTGTCGTGGATCTTTAGTGGCAGCATATGAACTCTGCATCATGTGGGATCTAGTTCCTGGACCAGGGATGGAACCCAAGCCTCCTGCATTAGGAGCATGGAGTCTTAGCTACTGAATGACCAGGGAGGTGCCTAACATTCTTTATGCTTAAATTAGCCACAGTGGGCACACAAAGATAACATAAGCAAAATTAACAGAGGAATTTTATATGGAAGCAAATTTAAAATGTGTAACAGAGCTAATATCTATCATGTTTAATGGACTTTTACAAATTGGTAAAAACAAATAAACAAAAGAGACAATGTAATAGAAAAATAGATTAAAAATGAATAAGTAATTTACAGATGAACAAATACAAATTGCCAATAAATATATGAGAATATGCTCACATTGACTAGTAGTGAGTAAAATATAAATGAAAGCAGTTATTAACTTTCCCTTTATACCTATCTGATTGTCAAAAACTAGAATGAGGATAATAATTTTAGGGAGGAAAGCAGGGAAAAGTGTATACTCATAAACTTCTGAAATGTGAATTGCTGTAGAGTTTTTTGGCAAGTAATCTAATAGTATCTCCTGAAATTAAAGCTACAGTCTTACAGCCTAATGGCAGCTCACACAATGCATAACTTCTGCCAATCCATGCAGGCTCCTGGAAAAAGCCAAGCCCTCAGGGTGTAAGTTTTAAGGCAGAGGGGCAGGAAACTCAAGGGAACACCAAGATTAAGTGTTGGGGATATGATTCCACCACATGTGGTTTCACATGTGGGTTGAATGGTTGCCATATTGATTCAGTCTGCACAGCTATGAACTCCTCTGCTCTATGCCTGGTATCCCACTCAATTTTAGGGCTAGAGTAACAAAGAGAAACTGTCTTCCCCGCCCTGGTTCTGGGGAAGTGAGAATTTGGACAAAGCAATCATTTGGAGCAGGACAGAGCAAGGTCTGCCCTCTGCTTAGCTCCCTGTCCAGGCTCCTCAGTGGGGCTGGGGCAGCTACTTTTCAGTTCCTTTCTCCCTGAAGCATCTCCATTTTATTTGCAATTCTCTCCATCCCTTGGGTTTATATACTTAGGTCGAAGAATCCCCAGGATCCTGTCCCTCTTCCTGCTCCTACTCTGCACGCATCATAGACGCCCCCTGGTTTCTGTGAAGCGTTGCCCAGCTTGACTCCTCTAGAACACAGCGCAGGTGGGCTTTCCAGTTTTGTTCACACTGGATTTGGCCTCAGGTGTGTAAATTTAGTAAATCCATTTAAGAATGAGATTCCTTTGTGGTGTCTTCTTGTCTGCTTATCATTTTCACCAGCCCATCTTAAACATGCTTTTGAACTCCACCAGAAAAAAAAAATCTAAAAATCAGTTACTTTAAAAATGCTTACTTCTCAGTAGATTCTCATCCTCAGTTACTTCCAATGACAAGGTATCTTTTTTAAAGTATATATTTATCTCTATAGTCAGGCTGTTCATTGAAAAAAATCTGTATCTCTGCAGGCATATTGAACAGAGTAGGTGCTGACCTATGGGTTGGTACCTTTGAGAAATAGCTTCTTGTTATGTTTATAGTTCCTCTGACAAGTGTCTTTACTCTGCAGGAATTTCAGAGAGGCATACGGTCAGATCCCCTATTTTCTAGATGCAGATGAAGAAAGGAGGCTAGAAATTCAGCAGCAACTGAGTAAGCTGTGCCAGAGTGACTTTTCCAGATGTCTTCGGGCTTTGCAGTTGGTACTGTCTTTAGGGAACGGCTTGGACTTGATTTAACATTTTCTAAATTGGTTCACCCACCTTTGAGTCTGGAGGATGTATTGCTTCATGCTCCCTCAGATTAATGTACTGCCAGCAGGTCTGACGCTCCCATCTCAGGAAATTCATTAACACGTTGGGAAATCCGGAGACCAGGTGTGGCACCGAAAGGTTAATCTCTCCTACTTCCTCCTTCATAGCAACTTCAGTGTGAATTATACTCAGGTCGTTTAAAGTGAACAAATGAAGGCAATCTACCTTCCCTGTGCTTAAAGTGGGATTCACACGCTGCTGGAATTTTAAAAATAATTTTTATTTAGTTAGTTAGTTGTTTTCTGCTGCACAGAGACTTCGTTGCTGCATGGGCCTTTCTCTAGTTGCAGTGAGCGGGGCTGCTCTCTAGTTGTGGCGCTCAGGCTTCTCAGCGCCCGGCTTCTCTTGCTGTGGAGCGCGGGCTCTGGGCTGTGGTCTGCACAGGACGTGGCTCCCCGGCTCTGGAGCACAGGCTCGTTCGTTGTGGTGCACCGGCTTAGCTGCTCTGTGGCATGTGGGATCTTCTCGAAACAGGGATCAGGACGCGGGGGGCGGGCGCGCGCGGGGCGGACTCTCGCGCCCCGGCGCACGTCCGGGCGCCGAGACCCTGTCGTTGGGCCTCAGCCCGGGGTCCCCAGCAGTGAGCGAGGCAGCATGTTGAGGCGCAGCTTGGAAAACCGCGATGCTCAGACCAGACAACTGCAAGATGCTGTCACCAATGTGGAGAAACATTTCGGAGAACTGTGCCAGATCTTTGCTGCTTACGTGCGGAAAACCGCCCGACTGCGAGACAAAGCGGATCTCCTGGTGAACGAAATCAACGTGTATGCCGCTACCGAGACCCCGCACTTAAAGCAGGGCCTGAAAAACTTTGCGGACGAGTTTGCCAAACTTCAGGATTATCGACAAGCCGAGGTTGAAAGACTTGAAGCCAAAGTAGTTGAACCTTTGAAAGCTTATGAACCATTGTAAAAATGAAGCGAGATGATCTCAAAGCAACATTAACAGCAAGGAATCGAGAAGCTAAACAGTTAACTCAGTTAGAAAGAACACGTCAGAGAAATCCATCTGATCGACATGTTATTTCACAGGCAGAAACTGAATTACAAAGAGCTACAATGGACGCTACCAGAACAACTCGTCATCTGGAGGAAACTATTGACAATTTTGAAAAGCAGAAAATAAAGGATATAAAGACTATATTTTCAGAATTTATCACTATTGAAATGTTATTTCACGGCAAAGCTTTAGAGGTCTACACTGCTGCCTACCAAAATATACAAAAGATTGATGAAGAAGAAGATTTAGAGGTTTTCCGACATTCTCTGTATCCCCAAGATTATCCATCCCGTTTAGATATTGTAAGAGCAAATTCGAAGTCACCTCTTCAAAGATCCTTGTCAGCTAAGTGTGTATCTGGAACAGGACAGGTATTGACCTGTCGACTAAGAAAGGATCAGCAAACAGAAGATGATGATGATGAAGATGAAGACTTAGATGTTACAGAAGAAGAAAATTAAATTTCTTAAGTAAACTTTGCATTTCAATTTTCAGCTTAAATGACTTGGAATCCAGAATTACTAAAACTGAGAAACATAATACTGGCTTGATACTTTAAACCTCAAATGAAATCCTATTGGAAATGTAGAAATTATTAAAGGAAATTTATGCCAACCAAAAAAAAAAAAAAAAAAAAAAAGAAAGAAACAGGGATCAGACCCATGTCTGCTGCGTTGGAAGGTAGATTCTTTACCACTGAGTCACCAGGGAAGCCCATGCCCCTGGACTTTATATCTAAGAATAATAACTTTTTATTCCATTTATTTTTATTAGCTGGAGGCTAATTGCTTTATAATATTGTAGTGGTTTTTGTCATACACTGACATGAATCAGCCATGGATTTACATGTATTCCCCATCCCGATCCCCCCTCCCACCTCCCTCTCCACCCGATCCCTCTGGGTCTTCCCAGTGCACCAGGCCCGAGCACTTGTCTCATGCATCCAACCTGGGCTGGTGATCTGTTTCACCATAGATAATATACATGTTTCGATGCTGTTCTCTCGAAACGTCCCACCCTCGCCTTCTCCCACAGAGTCCAAAAGTCTGTTCTGTACATCTGTGTCTCTTTTTCTGTGCCCCTGGATTTTAGTTAAGACGCCAAGGCATGTGTGTGTCTCACACATCCCGTGGTTCCTAAATACCCCAAAATGTTTGTATCATGGTTTCCTAAACCACTCTAAGTGTGTACTCTTTTGCTTCAATTCCCAAGTAAAGAGAAATCTGGAAGCATAACTCCAGAGGTAAAGACTTTCCAGGCCATTCCAATCTGCACAGAGAAAATAACCCTCTGAACCTGAGAAGGAGGAATGGGCTTGCCTCGATGTCTCTGTTTGGGATAAATTTATTGCAGCACCCTAATTTTGTCTGGAGTTTCTGGCTGTCCTGCTCCTCATTCCCTTAAGACTGTGACCACTTCCTTCTTGCTTTACTTTAGCACATTTTCCATCTTCAACTGTCTCCTCCTACTCAAGAAATGCTGGTGACTCTCTTGACCATGGGGTTCAATTGTTTCTTGCTTTCCCCATCAAAGTGAACCCTGGTTCAGTACAGCTTGCAGCCCCAGCTAACTTTAGCACTCACAAACACAGATCTACTGCCGAACAAATGGGAATTTATTTTCTCTCCCAGTTATCTGTTTCCTTCCACATCTCTTTCAGGTACCCTCTCCTCATACGTACCCTCCTAGCCTAACCTTATTTCAGAGATTATCAGGTTTACTTTTTGATTTTACTGCTTCCCATTCAAATTTTGCCCATAAAACTATTTTACTATTACAGAATGAAATATTGTTTTCATTACTTTCCTACCCTAAATATGCATAGTAATAACACACTTGTGATGTATAGCAAGTCCTGTATTAAATACATGATAATACATAATAAGAATGTATCATTTTAATGAAATATCTTATTTCCTCTATTGTTACTTACTGTAATTTGGTTTAATTCGGCTCGAGTAACCTTTTTGCCCACATGTAACTCTTAAAACACGTTCTTATGAACACTGCATATTAAAAAAGAAAGAAAGAAAATAAGCCAGTCAGCATCAACTAAATATCAAGGTGAACATTAGGTCAGGTTCAAGTTTGGAGGAAAAAAGAGAAAAGTACAAAGAAATTTAATGAAAAAATCTAATTGAGGAAATGTGCACAGCATCTTCGGCAGAATGTTTTCAACCAAGACAGAGCATTATCGGTGATCTCTGTCTGCTATTCATATATCCAAATTCTGTTACTGCGGAGATTAGGAGGAATAAAGGAATATTCAATGACCCAACAACCAGGGCCCATTCTTTTTCAGTGTGAAACTTTTGTCGTAGACATAGAAGCATCTGAGAAAAGACAGCTCAGCTCGACTATCTGGATAGGAGAGCTGGTTCCTTTTCTTCTCAGTCTAATCATTAAAGTGAAAAATGCTCGTGTAGCGGAACAACTCCAGAGGCCTGGCTTGTTGAACAGATTCTTTGTAAATTACACTAGCTCTTGAATACCATCCAGGTTCTTAATGATGATATTTCGAAGGTGACAAGCTTCAGTAGCAGGGAAAAGTTCATTGCAGCCTGGTGGTTGTGATTTCACCCTAATAACACCATTTGTACCTGGGCCTTTTAGCTTTCAGATTCTGGAAACTGGGGCTCTAATCATGTGGCTTGGGGAGGCCTGGGGACAAGGCTTTGACAAACGCTGAGGCCTAAGTGCTGGATCTCAAACTTCTGAGTGGCCAGCAACACTTTCCGGCTGGCTACATATAGCTGCTGAAGATGTCTGTAGTCTAAGCCCAGACAAAATTGCAGATGGAATTAAAGTTACTAATTAGTTGATCTTAAACTGGGGAGATTTCTCCTGGATTATCTGGGTGGGTTCAGTCAGCACCAGTCTCCTTAAAAGCAGAAGAGGAGGTCAGAGTGGTGTGATGTGTGAAAGACTTGACTCATTGCTGCTGACTGTGAAGATGGAATAAGGGGCTATGAGCCAAGGAAAGCAGGTTTCTTCTAGAAGCTGGAAAAAGCAGGAAAGTGACTTCTCCGCTAGCATCTCCAGAAAGAAGCTCAGCCCTACTGACACCTTGACTTTAGCCAAGTGAGGTCTATTTAGGGATTTTAACCAACATAACTGCAAGATAATAAATCTGTGTTGTTTTAGACCAAAACCCACAAAATTATATTAAAAATGCATTTGCTGAACCTCTCCACCAGAGTGTCTGCTCTGGGGATGGATCTGAGAATGTACATTTCTAACAAGTTTCCAGGTGGAGAGGATATCTCTGCTGGTGTCTGTAGCTACATTTTAAGATTCAAGAAAAAAGAGGCTTCAGCTAGTCAGGATCTCACAGAAGTGAAGGATCTCACAGAAGAGTGGTGACTGCTGGCTAATTAGCTAATTGCCCCATCCAAGAAGAGTGAGATTTCAGTGTTATCCTGTCCCAATACCATAGAAATTGTGCACCCTCCTCCTCCTGCGCTCTCTGCTATGTGAGTTTGAATTCATTTCTCTGTCCTATTCTGTGACTTTCTCTCCTTTTTTTTTTAAATTATGACTTCTAAGCTGTAGAAACTTGAATTTTAAACCTGACATCATGCACCATTAACTAGTTATATAGCCTCTAGCAATTTATTAGAATCCCCTGAACATCAATTTGATTATTGCTGAAATAATGATAATACCTGTTTCTAATGTGATTGGGAAACTGTAACAGTCATTATGCCCTAAGGCCCTGTAACAGTACCAGGTGCATTGCAGTACACAGTAAATATTTGTCACTCTTGGCTTTTATTGCTTGAGAATATCTTTCTTCCCGCTTTCTCTTAGCATTCTGGCACTTTGCTTCCAGAAGAAGGAGGAGTTTCTGCTTCTCCCCCTTTACTCATTTTTTCTTTCAGGCTCACTGAACTAGGTTTGGTTTTCATGGACTTCAACACACTTTGTCAGATCTAAGTTAAGCTCCTATCAGAGGCCCTATGAAGTTCAGAAGGGCTGACTCTCTTCTCCTTTGTAACTTTGCTTGAGCTTCCCCAAGATCATCTTATCAGGCTTTGCAGAAATTTACAGTTATTCACTGAAGGTATATAGCAGTTTGCGATGGGAATTATAACACAAAGGGAGTCAAGTTTAAATTTCTTGCTAGGTATGATTTACCTAGGAGTCCAAAGGGAGTTGCCTAAGGATTCAAGCCATTTGTTAACCTGCTCCTCTGATCCAAGGATTGTGCCTTTTATTTCTTTGAGTTCCTTCTCATCTCTTGATAATCTTAATCTACCTGCCTGGGGTCTTCATGCCAAAACCCAAAGAAAATCAAGTACTTGAAAGTATTCCTTATCCCACATTCAAATAACCAAGATTCAGATCTAGGGTGTTTGGTCTGGACTCAGAGAAAGGATCAATGGTCTCTGAAATCTTTTGCTGTTCACAGAGGAGGGATGGAGTGAAAGTGGGCATCCAGGGCTCTGCAGCTTGACTTGTAAGCATATCTGTTTCTTTAAAATTAAAGACATATGTTTGCATCTCTCCCAAGAACAAACATTTATTCTTCAGGACAATTCAATCTAACTCATATTGAAAACAGAAAATATATTCATATAACCTCATAATTCTGAAGCAGTAAAGTTCTATTTCTATGAAACCAATGGGTTATATCAATGTTCTGAATAGTATATGCTTCTTCCCTGCTTCCGCTAGAGTGCCTCCTGGAATGACTCAGTCCCCATTACCCTTTAATGTCCTCTTCCTTATTTCACATTAAAAATGCCTGTTCTACACAATACTGTAAAGCAATTATCCTTAAAAAAAAAAAAACCTGTTCTACCAAGGGCTGAATTGAGTTCTTTGAACTGGTTTTATACTCATTAGTCTTTATCTGGGAATAGAAAGTCATTATTGCAGTTACAAAAATGTCTTCCTATCCTCTAACGAAGAGGTAAACTTACTGTGTGTACCTCATGATATTTTTTCTTTCTACCCTTGCCCTGTGACTGTCTTCATCGTTGTTGTCAGAGTGATTGTTTTTTAAATCAAACTTATTGAGCTATAATTTATAAACATATGTTGAAGTGAATAGCTGAACAAGTTTTGACGAACATATGCACCCATGTTAGCACCACCCCACTCATGACATAGATTTCTGCTGTTCCAGAAGGTTTCCTTGCATCACTTTGCAGTCAGTCACTCCACCTTTCTCTTGACACCTATCATTGATTTTCTTTGACTAGAAACTGTTTTGCTTGTACTAGGACTTGTATCATCTTTTCCATTAGTCACATGTTTTACAAAATCATGCATATTATTGCTTAAAGAAGTAATTAAAAAAATTGTTGACTATGACATCACCTTATGATCATCCTATGGTGTTTTTAATCTATTCCCTTCTTGATGGACATTTGAGTTGTTTTCAATTTGGGACTCTTACAAACAAAACTAATATCATTTTTGAATTTTTTTTGGAGGTAGACATATACATTAATTTCTCTTTGGGTAAATACTTAGAAGTGGAGCTGCCAAATCGTGTGATAAATGTCTATATATATTAAAAAAATTTATTTATTTTTATTTATTTGGCTGTGCTGGGTCTTAGTCGTGGCATGTGGGATCTTTGATCTTCACTGTGGCATGCAGGGTCTTTTAGTTGCAGCATGTGAACTCTTTTAGTTGTGGCATATGAGATCTAGTTCCCCAACCAGGGATCAAACTCAGTCCCTCTGCACCGGGAACGTGGAGCCTTAGCCATGGGACTGCTGGAGAAGTCCTGATAAATGTACATTTGACTTCCTAAAAACTACCAAACTCTTTTCCAAAATGGTCAAAGTAGCTGTACCATTTTATAATGCCACTAGGGATGTATGAAAATTCAATTTGTTCCACATCTTTGTCAACACTTAGAATTTTCATGCTTTTAATATTGGTTACCCTAGAGCTTTCCTGGTAGCTCAGCTGGTAAAGAATCTGCCTGCAATGCAGGAGACCCTGGTTTGATTCCTGGATCAGGAAGATCCCCTGGAGAAGGGATGGACTACTCACTCCAAGATTCTTGGGCTTCCTGGTGGCTCAGATGGTAAAGAATCCACCTGCAATGTGGGACACCTGGGTTTGATTCCTGGTTTGGGACGATCCCCTGGAGGTGGGCAAAGCAACCCACTCTAGTATTCTTGCCTGGAGAATCCCCATGGACAGAGGAGTCTGGTGGGCTACAGTCCATGGGGTCACGAACAGTTGGACATGACTGAGTGACTTAGCACAGCACCCTAGTAGTATCTCACTTGATTCTAACGTGGGTTACCATGATGACTAATGACTGCATCATTTCATTTGCTTATTATATAGTTATATCTTCTCTTGTGGAAAATGTGTAAAAGTCTCTTGTTCTATTTTATCTGTCCTTTATGCACATATGTTTTGTGAATATTTTATTCCAGTAGGACATGGCTTTTTAGTTTCTTAACAATTTCTCTTGAAGATAAGAGGTCTTAAATTTCAATGATAACCAATTTATATATGATTTTCATATATTGATCTCATATCTTGTGATCTTGTTGAATTCCCTTATGAATTTTAGTACTTTTTTTGGGGTAGATTCCTTGGTATTTTCAGCCAGGTAAACATCATCTCACAATATAAATAGATTTACTTGTTTTTAATCTTCATGACATTTATTTCTTTTTCTTGTCTTATTGCACTGGCTGAACCTCCAGTATAATATTAAATAGAAACTGCAAGAGTGGATATTCTTCTTTTTAAAAATTTATTTTTGTTGGTGGATATTTTCTTTTCAATATTGTGTTGACCTCTGCCATACAACAAAATGAGTAAGCCACAAATACAAATATGTCCCCTCCCTCCTGAACCTCCCCCTGACTTCCCGCCCCATCCCACTCCTCTAGGTTGTCATAGAGCACTGGGCTGAGCTCCCTGTGTTGGTACAGCAGCTTTCCACTAGCTAGCTATTTTACACACAGTAATGTATATATATCAATGTTACTTTTTCAATTTGTCCAACCCTTTCCTGCCCATACTATATCCAAAGTCTGTTCTCTATGTTTGCATCGCTATTCCTGCCCTGCAAATAGGTTCATCAGAGTCATTTTTCTAGATTCTGTATATATATGTTAATATACAATATTTGTTTTTCTCTTTCTGACTTCACTCTGTATAACAGGCTCTAGGTTCATCCACCTCACTAGAACTGACTCAAATGCATTCCTTTTATGGCTGAGTAATGTTCCATTGTATATATCTACCACAACTTCTTTATCCATTCATCTTCTGTTGGACATCTAGGCTGTTCCCATGTCCTAGCTATTGTAAATTGTGCTGCGATGAATATTGGGCTACATATGTCTTTTTTCAGTTATGGTTGTCTCAGGACATATTTGCCCACTAGTGGGATTGCTGGGTAATGTGGTAGTTTTACTCCTAGATTTTTAAAGGAATTTCCATACTGTTCTCCACAGTGGCTGTACAAATTTATATTCCTTCCAGCAGTGCAAGAGGTTCCCTTTTCTCCACACTGTCTCCAGCATTTATTGTTTGTAGATTTTTTGATGATGGCCATTCTGATTGGTGTGAGGTGATAGTAGTTTTGATTTGCATTTCTCTAATAAGCAGCAACATTGAGCATCTTTTTATATGTTTGTTGGCCATTTGTATGTCTTCTTTGGAGAAATGTTTGTTCAGGTCTTCCCTCCACTTTTGGATTGAGTTTTCCATTTTTCTGGTATTGAGCTGGATGAGCTGCTTGTATATTTTGGAAATTAATCCTTTGTCAGTTGTTTCATTTGCAATAATTTCCCCCCACCCTGAGGGTTGTCTTTTCATCTTGTTTATCATTTCCTTTGCTGTACAAAAGCTTTTAACTTTAATTAGGTCCCTTTTTTTTTTTTTATTTCAAATTCCATTACTTTAGGAGGTGGGTTAAAGAGGATTTGCTGTGATTTATGTCTAAGAGTGTTTTGCCTATGTTTTCCTCTGAGTTTTATAGTTTCTGGCCTTACCTTTCAGTCTTTAATCTATTTTGAGTTTATTTTGTGTAAGGTGTTACGAAGTGTTCTAATTTCATTCTTTTCCCAGCACCACTTATTGAAGAGGCTGTCTTTTCTCTATTGAATATTCTTGACTCCTTTATCAAAGGTAAAGTGCCCATAGGTGCATGGATTTATCCCTGGGATTTCTATCTTGTTCCATTGGTCTATATTTCTGTTTTTGTGCCAGTAAAATACTGTCTTGATTAGTCTACCTTTGTAGTATAGTATAAAGTCAATGAGGTTGATTCCTATGTTTTTCTTTCTCACCATTGCTTTGGCTATTCAGGATCTTTTGTGTTTCCATACAAACTGAAATTTTTTGTTCTAATTCTGTGACGAATAAGTTGGTAACCTAATAGGGATTGCATTGAACCTAGATTGCTTTGGGTAGTATAGTCATTTTCACAATATTGATTCTTCCAATCCAAGAACATGATATATGTCTCCATCTGTTTGTGTCATCTTTAATTTCTTTCATCTGTGTCTTATAGTTATCTTTATACAGATCTTTTGTCTCTTTAGGTAGGTTTATTCCTAGGTGTTTTATTCTTTTTGCAATGGTAAATAGGATTTCCCCCCCTAATTTCTCTTTCTGATTTTTCATTGGTAGTATATAGGAGTGCCATGGATTTCTGCATATTACTTTTATATCCTGCAATCTTACTATACTTATTGGTTTGCTCTAGTAATTTTCTGGTGGCATTTTTAGGGTTTTCTATGTACAGTATCATGTCATCTGCAGATAGTGAGTTTTACTTCTTCTTTTCCAATCTGGTTTCCTTTTATTTCTTTTTCTTCTCTGATTGCTGTGGCTAAGACTTCCAAAACTATATTGAATAATAGTGGTGAGAGTGGGCACCATTGCCTTGTTCATGATCTAAGAGGAAGAGTGGATATTCTTGCCTTATTTCTGCTCTTGGTGTTCAGTTTCTGATCTTTAAGTATGGTTAGCTGTAAGTATTTTATGTATACCCTTTATCAAGTTAAGAAAAGTCCCTTCTATTTCTGGTTTTTATTATAAATAAGTGTTTGAATTTTTCCAGTGCTTTTTCTTAAAGTACTGAGATATTAATTTGACTTTTTCTTTTGTTCTGTCGATGTGATGAACTACACGGAACAGTTTCTAAATGTTTAAATAACCTTGCATTCATGAGATATAAATCCTACTTAGTCATGAAGTATTATCTTTGGTACATAGTGGTGATTCTATTTGATATGATTCTTTGAGTATTTTTGCATTTTTGTTCTCAATAGATAATGGTCTGTAATAATGTTTTCTTCTGATATCTTTGTCTGATTTTTTTATTGTTATGCTGCCTTCATAAAATGAATTGAGAAGCATTCCTTTCTTTAGTAAGTGAAAGATCTTGTATAAAATTGTTACTATTTCCTTATTAAATATATGATAAAATTCACTAGTGAAACGATCTAGCTCTGGAGTTTTATTTATTGGAAAAAATTTTCTTTTCCTTTTTAACTTAATATCATTAATAAATATATAAAAAATTGCCATTCTGCTTATTCTTGAGCTAAACTTGGTAACTAATGGTAAATAATACTTTTCAAAGAATATATCCATTTCCTCTAAGTTATCAGGTTTACTGGCAAAAAGTTGTCCATTTTGTTCATTGATTATCCTTTTATATAATGGGGATCTATAGTGATATCTCATCTTTTATCATTGGCACTAAATTTTTTTTGTCTTTTCTTGAACAGTACTTATGGGTTTTATTAATTTTCTTAACATTTTCAAAAACTCAAAAATATTATTTTCTCTGTTGTTTTTTATTTTATTGATTTCTGCTGTTATATTTATTAGATCTTTCTAGTTATTTTGGTTTAATTTTTTTTTAATTTTATTTTTCTAGTTTTCTAAAGCATAAATGTAAATCATTTATTTTAAACTTTATATTTCTAATATAGTCTTTTAAAACTATAAAGAAGTTCTTATACAACATTTTAGCTTTATTCCACAAATTTTGCAGTGTTGTATTTTTAGTATTATTTTATATATTTACTTTAAAAAAGTATTATTTATTTATTTATTTGGCTGTGCCAAGTCTTAGTAGTGGCATGTGCAATCTTTGTGGCATGCAGGATCTTTTAGCTGTGGCATGGGGTAGTCTTTAGTTGCAGCATGCAGGATCTTTTAGCCATGGCATGGGGTAGTCTTTAGTTGCAGCATGCAAACTCTTAGTTATGACATGTGGGATCTAGTTCCCTGACCAGGAATTGAACCTGGGCCTCTTGCATTGGGAGCATCAAGTCTTAGCCACTGGATCACCAGGGAAGTCCCTGTAATGATTTCCTCCTTGATCCATGGTTTATTTAGAGTTCTGTCACTTAATTTCAAAATGCTTTGAATTTTACTATATACAACTTGTTGGTTTTGAATTTAATTTCAATGTGGTCAGAGGACATACTTTCAAGATTTCCAGGTTTGGCTTTTACTAAGACTTGTTTTGTGGGCTAGCATATGGTCTATGTCAGTGACCATTTCATGTGCACTTGAAAATAATTGTATGCTTTGCAGGTGCTGGAGTTGTGTTCTATAAATATCACTTAAGTCAAGTTAGCTGATACTGTTGTTTGACCTGTTGACAGCCTTTCTGAGTTTTTATTTATTTTATTAATATCAATTACTAAGACAAGGGTGTTAAATATCTACAAGTATGATTTTGGATATTTTGATTTTTCTCTTTTATTCCATCAATTTTCCCCCCATATGTTTAGAAGCTGACTATTTAGGTGTGTATGCATATTTAGGACTGATATTTCTTACTGATAAATTTCCCTTTTTGTCATTATGACATATTCTGCCTTATCCCTAGAAATATTCTTGAAGTCTACGCTATTCTATAGGCACACAAACTTTTTTTCATACTTACTGGTTTCACGTTGTATATTTTTCTATCCTCTTACTTTCATTCTCTGTGTCTTCATATTTAAAAAATATTTTTTGTAGGGTGCATGTCATTTGATCTTGTTTTTTCAGTCTGAAAATTTTTCTACTTCAGTGTGTGTAGTGTATTTACATTTAATGTTATTTTTGATATAGATGAGTTTAAGTCTTACTATTTGTTCTCCATTTTTGTTCTTTTGGCCACACTTTCCTACCAAATTTTGGTTCATCAGGTTTTTTTTTTTTTTGTATTCCAATTTATAGAATATAATTTTGGGAATGTAATTTTAGAATACAACTTTTTTGGTATTCTAATTTATGTGCTCTATTGGCTTTACAAGTCCTTTACTATCTTCTGGAGTTTGCTCAAACTCAGGTGTATTGAGTCAGTGATTACCTCCAACTTTCTCATCCTCTGTCACCCCCTTCTCTTGCTCTCATCTTTCCTAGTATGAGGGTCTTTTCCAGTGAGTTGGCTCTTCACATCAGGTGGCCAAAATATTGTAGCTTTAGTATCAGTTCTTACAATGAATATTGATGACTGACTTCCTTTAGGATGGACTGATTTGATCTCCTTGCAGTCCAAGGGACTTTCAACAGTCTTCTCCAGCACCGCAATTTGAAAGCATCAGTTCTTTGGTGCTCAACCTTCTTTATGGCCTAATTCTCTCATTCATTCACGACTAATAGAAAAACCATCGCTTTGACTAGACGAATCTGTTGGCAAAGTGATGTCTATGCTTTTTAATATGCTGTCTCAGTTTGTCATAGCTTTTCTTCCAAGGAGCAAGTGTCTTTTAAATTCATGGCTACAGTCACCATCCGTGGCATTTTTGGAGCCCAAGAAAATGAAGTCTGTCACTGTTTCCATTTTTTCCCCATCTATTTGCAATGAAGTATTGGGACCAGATGCAATGATCTTAGTTTTTTTTTTTTTTTTAATAATAATGTCATATAACAAACCACCACACTCATTTCAGTGGCAAAAATATCAAACTCTCGTGGTACATGTGTCTATTGTCAGATGTGATTGGTTAGGCAATTAGAATAATTTTGGCTGAGTTCATTACGATGTCTAGGTGATCTACTGACTATCAGCTGATTTAGGCTGAATTCATCAAGGAACGGAGAAGGCAATGGCAACCTACTCCAGTACTCTTGCCTGGAAAATCCCATGGACAGAGAAGCCTAGTGGGCTACAGTCCATGGGGCCACTAAGAGTTGGACACGACTGAGCAACTTCACTTTCACTTTTCACATCCATGCATTGGAGAAGGAAATGGCAACCCACTCCAGTATTCTTGCCTGGAGAATCCCAGGGATGGGGAAGCCTGGTGGGCTGCTGTCTATGGGGTCACACAGAGTCAGACACGACAGAAGCAACTTAGCAGCAGCAGCAGCAGCAGTATCAAGGAAGACTGAGGCATCTCATCTCTGCCCCACATATTCCTCACCATCCAGCCAGCAAACTAGCCTGGATTTGTTCTTGTGGTTTCAGCAGAGACACAGGAGAGCAAACCTCAACTAATAAGCATTTTTCTGGCTGCTGTTTATGTCATATCTGCTAGTATTTCACTGGCCAAAACAAGTCAGGTGATTGACCCCAGTGAAAAGAAATGTGGTAGGTTACCCGCCACGTGGAGGTAAGGTATTGCAGTTACTTGGCAAAATGTGAGGGTACACAGAGTACAATCTGCCACTGTCCACTCCTATGACCACAAGTATTCTCATCAAATGCAAAATATTCTCATCCTTATCTCAGATACCCAAAAACTTTCCATTCAAGGCATTGGGCTCAAAGTCTAGGGTGTAACGATTTTTATAGGGTTCACATGTGGCTCCTTTTGATTTAAAAAATCTTTGAACTATAATAATAAGTTATTTACCACCACACATCCAACATATAATAATAAGACAGGATAAAAATAACCAAATAAACCCTCACATTTGAAAAGGCGATCATGAGGCACTTTAATAGACATTGGTCCATAGAAAATTTGAAATTCACTGGTCAAATATTATCAGGTCTTTCTATTCTGAGATGAGAATCATTCATTTATTAGGCTGTGGTTCTGTTTCCTGGCATAGGTTCTCAGTCCAGTATTCTCTATTGTTCCTATCTTTGCTTTCTGGGACTTCTTCCTTTTCCATAACTGTCCTTGGCCATTGTGAAGAGGGCACTAAAGAATATACCCACTGCAATGTTTTATTCAACCATCTTCCTGCCTGTGGGAAACTGGTAGACCAGAGGCCTTTTCTACATTTTAAGCCTAAGCCTTTTAGCCTAAGTCACTTTTACCACAAGATGGTAACTCTCTTGCCTAGAGGTATCTCAACCAGTGGATTTTCAACATATTTGCATCTATTTCATTCTGTGTGCCAAACCACATTTATAGTTCTTTCTGAGACATACCTCTCAGTCTACACTTAGTCTTGTTCTGGATATTTCATGTTGTTTTGAGACCATAAGTGTAAGACTTCTAGAAGCCCTTTTATATGGCTGAAAGGATTTATTAAGCACCACCTTAAACCTTTCAGAGAACTTAAGAACACTTCTTACAGTCACATATAAGACTTAATGAGTAAATTATAACATTTTATTGAACACAAAGTAAAACCTGAATATTTGGAGAGATATGCTATATGTAGTGATAAAAATATTAGTAGTTCAGATCAGTTGCTCAGTCATGTCTGACTCTTTGCGACCCCAAGGTCTACAGCACGCCAGGCCTCCTTGTCCATCACCAACTTCCAGAGTTTACTCAAATTCATGTCCATTGAGTCAGTGATGCCATCCAACCATCTCATCCTCTGTTGTCCCCTTCTCCTTCCACCTTCAGTCTTTCCAAGCATCAGGGTCTTTTCCAGTGAGTCAGTTCTTTGCATCAGGTGGCCAAAGTATTGGAGTTTCAGCTTCAGCATCAGTCCTTCCAATGAATATTCAGGATTGATTTCCTTTAGGATGGACTGGTTGGATCTCTTTGCAGTCCAAGGGACTCTCAAGAGTCTTCTCCAATGCCACAGTTCAAAAGCATCAATTCTTTGGCACTCAGCTTTCTTATAGTCCCAACTCTCATATCCATACATGACTACTGGAAAAACCATCGCTTTGACTAGACAGACCTTTGTTGGCAAAGTAATGTCTCTGCTTTTTAATATGCTGTCTAGGTTGGTCATAACTTTTTTTCCCAAGGAGTAAGCGTTTTTAATTTCATGGCTGCAGTCATCATCTGCAGTGATTTTAGTATTTAGTAGATGTCAATTCTACACAAATTATGCTGTAAAGTCAGTGAAATTCTAATCAAAGTTCTCAAATAATTTTTTTTGCACTTAAGTTGTGAAAAAAATTTTAAGATTCATGTGAAAGGGTAAATGTTTAATAATACATAAGATAATTTGAATAGGAAGAATGACAAAGAGGAACCTGCTGTATGAAATCTCAAAATATTATTATAAATCTGTAGTGAATTATGTAACATGGTGTTGGTATAAAGATACGGAAATAAGAGCAGACTAAATGATCTAAACCCATTTGTTTGTAGATATGAGAAATCATTGTATGTAAGAAATGCAAAGGGTAATTGTGAGTTTAAACAGGTAAAACCATAGCCATCCTCAATGTTAAGAATGATTTATTTCCCTAAGTATTTTTGCATAGCCAGTCTTTATATAATCTCCTTCATATATTCTATAACAATGATGCTTATTGCTATATTAATTATGAATGGGATTTGATAAATAAGTTGTTGAACTGAATTCAGTACACTTATCAAATGCCTCCATCGTACCATCCTTTCTTTCCCAAACTGTACCTACTACTATCACTTTCACACAGGAGATAAAAAGAGAAAACATAAATGTCACAGTTGTGTGGTCATTTTCTCTGATAAAGCTTTGTAATTGCCAAAGTATTAAAAATAAACTAATATTTTACTGCCAATAAACTAGTGCAAGTATATTTGATTATTATAAATACATTTATATTCATGTATGTATACATGTACATAGATAACTATTAAAGTATAAATATCTACATATATTAATAAATGAGAGAAGAGAATCCTGCCACATTTTTTCTAATATAGATTATCTCATAAATTGAGTTGTGAACAACACAATAAGTTGTGTTGTTCTCTCCAAACGAATTTCCTTATATTACTTGGAAATTAGGAAAATGAATTGTTAAATGTCCATATTCTGAGGAATACTGCCTCCCTTTTTATGATCATAATATTGTATTCTTAATAAGCAGATCAATAACAATATTTGGTGGTAAACCTGTATAAGTCAGTCAAGTTAAAAAAGACTGCATTGTAGGAAAGTAAAAAACCAGAAATAATATTATTTCTTAAAGAGTTGAGGCCAAAGAGAAAAACATTCCAGGTTGGTGGAAATTCTGTTTTGACCACACTGAATTTTTTTTAATAGCAAAAGTGTAGCTTTATTTCTTTCAGATCAGCAAAACTTGTTAAATCCCTAGGAATAATCTCAAATTTCACGTGAGAATTGGATGTATTCTAGAGAGAATCTTGTCAGGTTAGCTTCATTCAAGATGATCCAGTCCTTTGGACTTGGCTCTTTATGAAAGTATTGAAGATGCAAATTGCTAAAATATGAATCAGGAAAAGAAATACATGACATTCAAATATTTAAAGGACAAACTTTTATATAAGATGTAAATTTGAGTGGTATATATAGCCCTTGTATTTCAATAGTTAATGTGTCCAGGAAGCATAGCATTTAAGCTACTCATGGTATAAATATATGGACACTGAATATTTAATTGATTTATATGTATTTTCCCCTCCATCAAATATGCTGTGGACAAGGTCCATCAAAGTGCAATTTACAAAGAACCAATTATCAAGTACAATTTGCTAGTTAAACACTAGAGAATTTTATTTTATTAGTGAACCTCCAGATCTAGAGCAATTGTATTAGCTAATGAGTTTTTAAAACCTCATGAGATTCTATGAACTCAGGCAAAAATGGATACTGTAATATTCCAGCTAAGAAACTGTTTTTAAGTATTGATGGAGTAAATTTAGAATAAGAACTGATCAGTTAAATATATTTCTGAACTGCTTTTTGTTAATATCTTTATGAAAAGTAAATATAATTTCTATCTCTGTTCCCACCTGTTTTTCAACTTACAGTTCTTTCTCTCCACCCCCTCTGTATCTTTGTACATATGTGTGTGTGCATGCATGCATGCACATACACAAAAAGTCTAATCATCTGAATCTCATTTTTGCTTCAGAGAACTTTCCACTGTCTTTGTCTCAGATATCTGAAGTTAGATAATTAGTCACACCCTGAAGTGTCCATTAAACTTTAGTGGGTTCTTTATAAAAATTATTGTAAAATGTGCTTGATGTGCTTATGACGAGACCTAATAAATTTGATTTTCCTATCTTTAAGCATTACTAAAGTGTTTCTAGTTTCTAGTCACTTGCCCTGGACCCAAATGTATAGAGTTTTGGGAGTACATTTGGCAAAATTAAATTTGTAATTGGCTGCAGTTCAACTTACTTCATAATTTCTGTGGAACAACAAGCAATTACCTAATAATTTAACAAATCCAAACTCTAAACTCTCTTTTCCTCCATGACTTAGTAAAAATATTGCCTTAACTTCATTTTACAAAAAAGTTCAACAAGGGATCTTTGAGGACCTGTGCTTTTCCTCTAGTTTACAAACTAGACTGATAACTTGGCGTTTGTCTCTAGAGAATGAAATTCCATAGGATACAAGAATCTACTATTTTGTTTTCCATATCACTCCCCGCCCCCACATTTGTCACTAAAATTGATTTTGACCCTATTGAGTCATCAATGAGAAAGAAACTAGGTGGGTTTGTTAAAACAGTGGTATATGCTATAATTTAAAAGAGTAAAATGTATAAAGTGTTTCAACAAGTTGGGACAGTTCCAGAGCAATCCTTTTAACTGTGCCTTGTGTTATTCAAGACACAACTAAATGCATTTTAGGAATCAGTTGATTTTGATGTGATGGTTGTGCATATTTTCTCTGATTACTCCAATTGCGTGCCGAAGTCTCCCATATTTTTACACTGTTTTTGGACATTTTGCACTTGTAATACTGGCATTTTTCATCTTACAGTTAAGACTTGTTTAAGTAATATTTATATTTGTTAGCATATCTGTTTGTATATTTATGTTGTATGTTTATAATTGCTAGTATTTATTAATCACAGCTAATAAATGCTTCCAGAATTTTGTGATTAAATTGTTGCCTTGTGGCCATGTGGCAGAGGTCTCTTCAGGAGTGTATTCATTATAGTCTTAACTTTAACAAACTTGTGAATGGAGGTTATCTGCTCCACCTACTTCGAGCTGTTACATTTACTAATGAAATGACACGTGTGGATAGTGCCATGCAGATAAAGGTAGTGATGTGAAGAGGGCAGGTTGGAAAAGGGCGTGCAGAGCCACGCAGGACTTCACTGCTGCTCCTTTTCACGTGGTCAGCAGTCAGAGAGCTGTCGACCTTCCCCTTCGCCACTGTGTCTAATGAGGGATTGGAAAGGGTGGGTTAGACTGGGAGCTAAGTGCTTGCTTTTTCCAAGACTGTCCCTCTTGACATCTTCTATTATATCTTTATCTTAAAAAAATAGTTTTTACTGGAGTATAGTTGATTTACAATGTTGTGTTAGTTTCAGCTGTACAGTCAAGTAAATCAACTATACATACACATATATCTACTCTGTTTCCATACAGTTATTACAGAGTATGGAGTGGAGTTCCCTATGCTATACAGTAGGTTATGATTATGTGTTTTACATTTAGGAGTGTGTATATGTCAATCTCAATGTCCCAATCTCAATCTACATACAATAAATGCTGGAGAGGATGTGGAGAAAAGGGAACCCTCCTACACTGTTGTTGGGAATGTAAGCTGGTGCAGTAACTATGGAGAACAGTATAAAGTTTCCTTTAAAAAAACTAAAAATAGAGCTACCATATGATCCAGCAACAATGATAGACCTAGAGATCGTCATACTGAGTGAAGTAAGTCAGAGAAAGACAAATATCATGATATTGCTTATATGTGGTATCTAAAAAAAAATAGTACAAATGAACTTATTCCCATTGCACCTTATGCCATCAAGATTTCCCACCTGATCTCTCATGACAGAGCCTTTGGGTCATTACGTTGCAGGTGAGGTCAGCTCAGGCAGGATGAGGAAGGAGACAAAGTGTGTCTTCTGCCTTGTCTCTTCCATCCCTTGGTGTGTACCTTTCCAACATTCTGCTTCTTGGGGTCCTAAAAAAGCCTCTCTGAAACATTTCATTGATGATTTCCCCACATGAACAGGACTCCCATACTCCATACTCCCATACTCCCATACCGTCTTTCCATTCCTTCTCTAACAAAGTTCATCTGCACTTGACAGCATTCTTCAGGTGGCATAGACAAAGAGTGTTTTGATCCATATACAACTACTGGATTAAACAAAGTTAAATATGGTTTGTTTTTCTGTCTTAAAGGTACAATTTGGCAAAGTTTTTAATGCACTAAAATCACACTTGGAATATCTACAGAGGGTAAAACGTGAAGCTCTTCCTTAACTTACTTGAATGCAGTTCTCTTCTTTTTCTTTCCAGGAGCATTAGTAACCTTTTGCTTAGAACCTTCAGATTTAGAATAAAGCCCAAATTCTTATTTGGACCTTCAAACTCTTTCTGACTGGATGTAGGAAACCCTTTCTTTAATTCATGCAAACTGAACTTAATGAGTTCTTTCCTAAACAAGCCTAAACATTTAGATCTTCTGCATTTCCCTTCCATTTTCTCTTGGAAGTGTCCTCCAAGTCCAAGCTTGACCAAACCCCACATATACTCTGGGGACCCTTACGTATGTGATAGCCTCCCTTAGCTTTCCCTAATCCCCCTGAAGTGAAATTAAAGTCGCTCAGTTATGTCCGACTCTTTGCGACCCCATTGACTATACAGTCCATGGAATTCTCCAGGCCAGGATACTGGAGTGGGTAGCCTTTCTCTTCTCCAACGGATCTTCCCAATCCGTGGATTGAACCCAGGTCTCTTACATTGCAGGCAGATTCTTTATCAGCTGAGCCATCAGGGAAGCCCCCTAATCTCCCTAGCTGGAAGCAATCTCTTCCTTACAGCAAATTATTTTATTTTTTTGTGGCAGCAGTCACCTTTTTATGTTTGCACAAACATGTTTATTCAGTTAAGCAGTGTATGCGTGCTAAGTCGCTTCGGTTGTGTCCAACTCTTTGTGACCCTCATGGACTGTAGCCCACAAGGATCCCTTGTGCATGGGATTCTCTAGGCAAGAATACTGGAGTGGATTGCCATGCCCTTCTGCAGGGGATCTTCCTGACCCAGAGATTGAACCTGTGTCTCCTGTAGCTCCTGCATTGCAGGCAGATTCTTTACTGCTGAGCCACAGGGGAAGCCCTCAGTTAAGCAGTACATAAACTAACTGTGAAAGGAAAACACCTAAAAAATATAAGCAAAATTCATCCATAATTCTATCATTAAGAGTAAACACTATTAAAATATGTTGTATCTTTTCTGCTATTTTGTGTCTAAACAGATAATTGTTTGGGCTTTTTTAAAAAGATAATGTCATTTACTATACTCTATTTCATTAATAGTTTTTTTCTGATTTAACAATAAAGTGTGAACGTTTTCTTATAGAAAAATATTATTCTACAATGTAACTTTAATACTTGCATCCTGTTTTATTTTTACAGCAATAAATGTTAATTATATGATGAGTACTTACTATATGCTAGACTCTGGTACATAGTGTACCTAACTTAAATAATTTGATTCCCCCAAACTGCTTTTTTATAAAGTGTTATCCCCATTTTACAGACAAGAAAATAGTTGTTAGAGAAGCTAAGTGTCTTGCCCAAGATTGAACTGGTCAAGAGTGAAGCTCTCATTCCAATCCTACTACACGTGACTGCAAAGTCTTGCCCTTGTTGACTCCATTTGTTTTACATGGAAAGTAACTTAAACAATTTCCTATTCTTGGACATTTAGGTTATCACCACCTTTTCACTGATTTTATTAAAAGGGAAAAACTATGATTAACATCTTGATAGAAAAATATTTTTTTATATCTATGTTTATTTCATTTGAATAAATTTCTAGCTGTGAAATTGTGCAGTTCTGCATATTTCTGGCTTTTGACACCTAATTAAAATTTGCCTTCTAAATATGTTTTTGGCAATCTCTGTAACAGCTAGCTTAGGGCTGGGTAAGTAATAGGAGCTGATGTAACACATGAGAATCTGACTTAACTCCGTGGTGTGGATTTCAGGCGGGAGGAAGCTAGAAACAGCACACTCCTGCCCCGACCAGTCTCACAGTTCATTACTTTGTTTATACAAAGAACCTTCTTCCCACATACCTGGTCTCCCTAATCAAGCAGTTTGAAGCTGGAACGCTAATTCAAGGTAATAGCTTTTAAAAAGAAGTAATTAAATTTGAACAATGATCATGTTTCCTAATAAACAGATCTTGTACTAGCAATGACATTTTTATACAGAATTTTCGTTGAATCCTTCTACTACTAAACATTTTCTATGCACTGTAAGTGGAGATAGGCAGTAATTTTCTTCAAAATTTGTTGTTCAGTCACTCAGTCATGTCCGACTCTTTGTGACCCCATGGACTGTAGCATGCCAGGCTTCCCTTTCCTTCACCAACTCCCGGAGCCTACTCAAACTCATGTCCATTGAGTTGATGATGCCATCCAACCATTTCATCCTTTGTCATCCCCTTCTCCTCCTGCCTTCAATCTTTCCCAGCAGCAGGGTCTTTGCTAATGAGTCAGCTCTTTGCATCAGGTGGCCAAAGTACTGGAGCTTTAACTTCAGCTCTATCCTTCCAATGAATATTCAGGATAGATTTTCTTTAGAATTGAAGGTAGAATTGACTGGTTGCATCTCCTTGCAGTCCAAGGGACTCTCAAGAGTCTTAACCAACACCACAGTTCAAAAGCATCAATTCTTCAGTGCTCAGTTGAAGTAATTTCTTCAAAATTACTGTACAGCCTTGGCAGATTACTGAAGTGAAAATTATTAGGATTCAACCAAAGTGATGCTTGAGCTCCAAGGCTTACCTTCTGTTACATCCCTTTGATTAGAAGCTGTTGTAAAAGCTGAGGGCAGCCTCTGTCCTGGCACTCTTCAAAGAACAGTGTCACAGAAAACAGGGTTGCAAGAAACTGATGAGACTATGGGCTCACTCTTACTCTTTCCCAGTAATATACAATCTGGGAAATCCTCCTTGAAACTAACAGAAAATCATGTACTCTGTTAATTAAAAATATGTTGAATCAGGATATCTCAAATAACTCATTTTAAGGTTTATTTAATACATCTTTAACAAGAACAACTTACAGATATATTTAAACTTTATCCTGTTTAACAGATGCCATTTAATTTATGTTAATTAATAGCATATGAAAAGGGGCACCTTTCTGACAAATTAAGATTTTTGGATTGGGAGCCATATCAGCCAGGATGGATCGAAAAGAGTTAGACGCAGCTTAGTGACTGAACAATAAAGTCTCAGTGAACACAGTAAAGGTTTATTTACTGATCTGGCTTCATTCAAACTCAGGGCTTCCCAGGTGGTGCTAGTGGTAAAGAATGCGC
This sequence comes from Muntiacus reevesi, assembly GCF_963930625.1. Lineage (NCBI taxonomy): Eukaryota > Metazoa > Chordata > Mammalia > Artiodactyla > Cervidae > Muntiacus > Muntiacus reevesi. Next base: position 54,887,339 of record NC_089265.1, on the reverse strand, counting down.
CTGCCAATGCAGGAGATGCAAGAGATGTGGGTTCATTTCCTGGGTCAGGAAGATCCCCTGGAGAAGGAAATGGCAACCCACTCCAGTATTCTTGCCTGGAGAATCCCATGGTCAGAGGAGCCTGGAGGGCTACAGTCCACGGGGTTGCAAAGACTCAGACACAACTGAACGCGCATGCATGCATAGGCTTCATTGCTGAAATAGGCCAACAGAAGCCTCTGCCTACCCCAGACTTTTGGTATTCATGATTTTTCCAATTTTAGACAGATAATTCACTATGTATTATGCAACACCTCCAAGGAAATCTGGGGAAGCATCTGATTATCACTCATGCTGCTGTTTCTGCACAGAAAGATAGAGTCTTTCTGTGATCACCTACAAAAAGTAGGTGATCCAAAAGGAGGAACAGAGCTTATGGAAGTGAAGTTACCAAAAAAAGTTTAAACTTTGGAGGGGGAACAGGAGTTGTTTCTGGATCTATCTATTTTTATAAAAAGTGAATTTTGATAAGGAAATAGTCTCCATAAATGGAGTAAAGTCAAAGTCCAGTTGCTCAGTCGTGTCCGACTCTTTGCGACCCCATGGACTGTAGCCTACCAGGCTCCTCTGTCCATGGCATTTTCCAGGCAAAAGTACTAGAGTGGGTTGCCATTTCCTTCTCCAGGGGATCTTCCCGACCCAGGGGTTGAACCTGGGTCTCCAGCATTGCAGACAGACACTTTACCATCTGAGCCACCAGGGAAGCCCCAAGGCACAAACAAAATCAGAATGTGTTTAAATGTGGTGGTGGTGGGGTGGGGGCGGGGGCGGTAATTTCCAGCCGCTTACACCAGCTAGAGGCCCTGACTAGAGAGCTTAGGGCCTGCAATATATAGTTTTCAGCACCCATTGCCCTCAACATTTAAGAAGTGATTTTTTTTTTTTTTTTTTTTTTAACAAGAGGACACATTGGTTTCTATAAACCACAAGGTTCAACTGAGAAAATCACTGCACTGATCCAGTGATCCCACAACCCAGGCAATGTTACCACTCTTTTTGTAGAAATGGTTGCTCCTTCTGTCCCAGTGGCCTTTGGTGGCCCTGTGGGTGGAGAGTGTACACTCCACTCCTGCCCTGCAGCACCTGCTCCCCCAGGAACAACCTGAAATGGAAATGCCTATCCTGAGCGTTTCTCCAACTCCTGGATGTCAGGGAAGCCCTCATCCTACAAAGGATGAAGAGGATAATTTTGTTACCTATTTCTATCAGCAGCCACCAGGAATATTCAGAGTTTGTGATTGCTTTCTACTAAATGCATTCACAAACAGAGGTCATTCATAAATGAGAAATATATGCCAAGCAGGGTTAGTTGGAAGGATTCTGCAAATGCTCTTTTTGAAACTGTAGATAAAATCAATACCTCTTTTTCTCACACAGTGAAGATTAGCAGGCAAAAATGGGAATTAAAGGGAAAATACCACACCAGTGTTAGGAAGGTTCTCTTCTGTTTTGAAGAATGTTTTGAGATGATCTGTAAATCACATTTATTGATCACAAGACTTTGGAGTCATTTTGGGAAGCAATTAAACATGACCTTCTTGAGAAAAAGGGGAAGAGCTAAATTATTTATTACTGTTATTATTTCTATTATTATTTTCAGATTCCAAGGACTTATTGAATGTCAGGTCTATAGTTTATACAGAAATTAAACTTAGTCTTACTGAGTTGAACTTATAAAATTATCATATATGTTATCAATGTGTCAAAATCCAAGCTTTATCAAGAATTAAGAAAGATTCTCAAAAATAAAGAATGATATTAAGGTGGTAAGGTAAACATGTTATTGTACACTTTAGTGTGTATATATATATATGTATTTATTTATTTTAATGGGAAGATAATTACTTTACAATATTGTGATGGTTTTTGCCATGCATCAACTTGAATCAGCCATGGGTATACATGTGCCCCCATCCTGAACCCCCTCTCCCAACTCCCTCCCCCCCCATCCCTCTGGGTTGTCCCAGAGCACTGACTTTGGGTGCCCTGCTTCATGCATTGAACTTAAACTGGTCGTCTGTTTTACATATGGCACATTTCAATGCTATTCTCTCAAATCATCCCACCCTCACCTTCTCCCACAGAGTCCAAAATTCTGTTCTTTACATCCGCGTCTCTTTTGCTGCCCTGCATGTAGGATCATTGTTACCATCATTCTAAATTCCATATATATGTGTTAATATACAGTATTTGTGTTTCTCTTTCTGACTTACTTCACTCTGTATAATAGGCTCAAGTTTCATCCACCTCATTAGAACTGAGTCAGATGCAGTCATTTTTATAGCTGAGTAATATTCCATTGTGTATATGTAGCACAACTTATTTATCCATTCATCTGCTGATGGACGTCTAGGTTCCTTCCATGTCCTGGCTACTGTAAATAGTGCTGCCATGAACACTGGGATACGTGTCTCTTTCAATTCTGGTTTCCTTGGGGTGTACGCACAGCAATGGATTTCCGAGTTGTATGGCAGTTCTATTTCCATTTTTTAAAAGGAATCTTCACACTGTTCTCCATAGTGGCTGTACAAGTTAGCTAGTATATATTTTTATTTGACCTACTAAAGATACTTCACATATAAAAAATACTACTTATAAGGCAATACACACATCACATGAAATCTATTTAAAGACTGTTCTGAATGTGTTGCTAGATGTTTGTGGTACAGCAAACCCAAAATGAGTAAATATGGCATGGGGGATGATAGATTATATACATAAAAGCATATGAAAATAAGGAACAATTTATTCAGTGCAAGCTACATGGAAATAAAATCTTGGAAGTTATAATGATACATTTCGACTCTTACCTTTCTGGTTAAACTTCCATTGGAAGTACAAAGACAGAGGAACGAGTAAGCACCAGGAACTTGAATTATATATATTTTTAACTAAATAAAATTTTCAAGAGTGATCTTAATGCTTTCAAGTTGTTTCCATTTTCCAAAACAGCTATTTGAGTTTTTAGAAGACTCATTAGCCATTTTCTTGCCTGCTAAGTCCTATTTATTTAGAAATATTAAGTCCAATTTCCCACCAAGTCAGTGGAACTTGTTACATAAATTCCAAAATCATCAAGGTTGGTTGGAAACCTAAGCGCCCGCATGCTCGAAGTGAGATCTAAATTTGGCGAGAACATTTGATGAAGCAAGGCTGGGTGAATATCTTCAGAGCTGTTTTCATGTTGCAGTTCGAGCTAAAGGAGAGCTGAGAAGCCCTTGAAAACCACTGCTCAGAGCGGGTTCATTGATTGGAAAGATCTCTTTTTGGTCCTTCAGACTTTGGTCAGTCAGTTGAGATCAGGTAAGCAAATATTTTCTGTCACCCTCTGATCTCAAGAACTGCTTGACAAGATAGCACCTGGCCTGACTGCTTTGATTCATGCCACTTCTTGTTGGGTCTTGTCTGCAGAGCAGTCTTTTATATGAAGCCTTCTAGGTTGCAACGATCTTGTGACGCTCTAGGATAACAGTAGCAACTTACCTTCACTTCAGCTGCATTTGATTGTTGCTCAGCTTACTTGTTTCGTGTGTGAATCTTTGGTGTCAGTGAATCTCCTTTTATCATGCTGTGACCTAGACTTGAAAAAATTATTCTCCATTCTTCCCCTCTGAATTTTGCACTAGTGAAAGTCGCTTAGTTGTGTCCGACTCTTTGCGACCCCATGGGTGATACAGTTCATGGAATTCTCCAGGCCAGAACAATGGAATGGGTAGACTCTCCCTTCTTCAGGGGATCTTCCCCAACCCAGGGATTGAACCCAGGTCCCCTGCATTGCAGGCAGATTCTTTACCAGCTGAGCCACAAGGGAAGCCCTTTTGCTCTAGAGACAATAGAAATATAACCTGGGCTTCCCTTGTAGCTCAGTTGGTAAAGAATCCACCTGCAGTGCAGGAGTGGTGGTGGTTTAGTCACTATGTCGTGTCCGACTCTTGCAACCCAATGGACTGTAGCCCTCCAGGCTCCTCTGTCCATGGGATTCTCCAGGCAAGAATACTGGAGTGGGTTGCCATTTCCTTCTCCAGGGGATCTTCCTGACCGAGGGATTGAACCCAGGTCTCCTGCACTGCAGACCAACTCTTTACCGACTGAGATGCAGGAGACCAAGGTTCAATCCCTGGGTCAGGAAGATGCCCTGGAGGAGGAAATGTCAACCCACTCCAGTATTCTTGCCTGGGAAATCCCATGGAATGAGGAGCCCGGTGGGTTACAGTCCATGGGGTCGCAAGAGTAGGACACAACTGAGCGATTAAGCCACCACCTTATGAACTAATATTAGAAGAGAAAGGTACTGTTCCTCCTGAAAACATTTCTGTGTATTCAGGAATTGCCTGTTGAGTGCCTGCTGTGACTTGAACCTTGCTCTAGATGTATGGGAGTTTCCTAGGCGGTGCTAGTGGTAAGGAACCTGCCTGCCAATGCAGGAGACGTGAGAGGCAAGGGTCTGATCCCTGGGTTGGGAAGCTCCCCTGGAGGCAGGATGGCAACCCAATCCAGTATTCTTGCCTGGAGAGTCCCATGGGCAGAGGACCTGGCGGGCTACAGACCATAGGGCCACAGAGAGTCAGACATGACTGAAGTGACTTAGCACGCTAGGTGTACAGAGAGCAATGAAGAAAATACAGAAGGTCCCTGCTCTGAGAGAGTCTGAAGGGGCATCAGGGCATGGGTGCAAGGATCATCAGAGACAGAAAATAAAGAAGGAAATAAGCACCTCAACAAAATAACCCCCCAAAGTCATAAAGGATTAAAAACACTTAAAAATGTAACATGTTTACTTCTGGGTAGCCCATTCTTTTCACTGCACCAACTAGAAAGATGTGGAAAAAATTTTACATCATTTTTAAAAAGACATTGTAGAGTTAATGAAGCGTAGAGAGATATTAGAATTAAACTTCCCTAGGGGGAAGAACCCATTCTGTTTTTAGTCGAAAGTCACAAAACATAAAATTAAACATTTAAAAATGAACAGTCCAGGGGCGTTTAGAATGTTTGCAGAGTTATGCTCCCTCTGCCTGCTTCCAACACGTTCTCATCGTACCCAGAGAAAACCCTGTGTCCATCAAGGTGTTGCTCCTCATTCTTCTATTTTCCCCAGCCCCGGGAAGCAACCAGTCTGTGTTCTATCACTGTGGATTTACTTCTTTAGGGTATCTCATATAAATGGATTACACAATATTTGTCTTTTTGCATCCACTGTCTTTTGCTTATGGTAGTAATCCAAGGGTCGCTTGCCTGACAGTGTGTACCATTACTTCATACTTTAGACTGAAGAGTATTTTTCCATATACATGTGTATATATACTATAGTTTGTTTATCTATTCATTGATTGATGCATATTTGGATTGGTTCCATATTTTGGCTGTTGTGAATGTTGCTGCTATGAACACACATGTACATGTATTTGTTTGAGCACCTATTTTCAATTCCTTTGGCTATATACCTAGAAATGAAAATGGTGGTAATTCTATGTTAATTTTTTGAGGAATCACTAAACTGTTTTCTACGGGGGCTGAACCATTTTACGTTCCTATCAGCCATGTCAGAGGGCTGTAGTTTCTCTCTTTCCTCATCAGCATTTGTTATATCTTTTATTTTTGATAAGATACACCCTAACAGGTACAGGGCTTCCCTTGTGGCTCAACTGGTAAAGAATCCTCCTGCAATTCGGGAGACCTGGGTTCGATCCCTGGGTTGGGAAGATCCCCTGGGGAAAGGAAAGGCTACCCACTCCACTTCATGGTAAATAGATGGGGAAACAATGGAACAGTGGCTGACTTTATTTTTTGGGGCTCCAAAATCACTGCAGATGGTGACTGGAGCCATGAAATTAAAAGATGCTTACTCCTTGGAAGGAAACTTATGACCAACCTAGACAGCATATGACAAAGCAGAGACATTAGTTTGCCAACAAAGGTCCATCTAGTCAAGGCTATGGTTTTTCCAGTAGTCATGTATGGATGTGAGAGTTGGACTATAAAGAAAGCTGAGCGCTGAAGAATTGATGCTTTTGAACTGTGGTGTTGGAGGAGACTCTTGAGAGTCCATTGGACTGCAAGGCGATCCAACCAGTCCATCCTAAAGGAAATCAGTCCTTAATGTTCATTGGAGGGACTGATGTTGAAGCTGAAACTCCAATACTTCGGCCTCCTGATGTGAAGAGCTGACTCATTTGGAAAGACCCTGATGCTGGGAAAGATTGAAGGCAGGAGAAGGGGATGACAGAGGATGAGATGGTTGGATGGCATCACCGACTCAATGGACATGAGTTTGAGTCAGCTACAAGAGTTGGTGATGGACAGGGAGGCCTGGCTTGCTGCAGTCCATCGGGTCGCAAAGAGTCAGACACGATTGAGCAATTGAACTGAACTGAACCCACTCCAGTGTTCTGGCCTGGAGAATTCCATGGACTGTATAGTCATGGGGTCTTAAAGAGTATGACATGAATGAGCAACTTTCACAGCAGGTACAGGTGATATCTTCTTGTGGTTTAGATTTACATTTCTCTAATGACTAATGGTGGAGCTTTCCTTGTAGCTCAGTTGGTAAAGAATCTGCCTGCAATGCAGGAGATCTGGGTTCAATTCCTGGGTCAGGAAGAGAAGGAAATGGCAACCCACTCCAGTATTCTTGCCTGGAGAATCCCATGGACAGAGGAGGCTGGCAGGTTACAGTCCACGGGATTGCAAGAGTTGGACACAACTTAGTGACTAAACCACCAATGACTAATGATATTGAGAATCTTTTCATGGCTTGTTGGCCATTTATGTGTGTATGTGTGTTTGTGTGTATTGGAGAAATGTCTATTCAAGTCTTTTGTCCATTTTTTAAGTTGGGTTGTCTGAAGAGCTCTTTTTTGATGTGCTGAGATATGCATGCCCAGGGGCATCTGCCAGGTCTGGGGACAGGCTGAGGAGTGAACTTGCCATAGGCATAGATGTTCTACTGGAAGGAAGAAAAACCAGCAAGTATTTTTATATGAACTGGCATTACGAACTAGAATCTAAAAAATCCCTAAGTATTTGGCCGATTTTCTCTGTGTAAAATTTGCTTAGTTCTAAGGCATGATGGGGTGTTCGATGCAAGGCCAGCATCCGATGGTCTTCTGGTTTGGTTGATAGAACTGCAACGAAGACTGATCTCATGCTCAAGCTACTTGAGACCAGAAGTAGAGAGAGTATCTGATGCTTCACTCTGTCCTCACTCAGATCAGCTCCTCACTCCATCTGCCTAACAGAGGAAAGGGTGAACCCTCTCTGGGGGAAAACAACATCGACTTCAGTCTTCGTGATCCATTTAAAAAAAAAAATTAATTTATTTGGCTTCACTTGGTCTTCATGGCTGCATGTGAACTCTTAGCTGTGGGCATGTGGGATATAGCTCCCTGACCCAGGGATTGAATCCCTGGCATCCTTCCATGATTGCTTTAGTCACAATTTCTTAGATACAATAAAACAATGACCAGGTGTGAAAAGGGGAGAAGAATAAAACTGATAAAGGAAAAAACAAGCAATGGAAGATGACTGAAATCTTGGAGTTAGCAGTCAAGTATTTTAAACACTTGACTATTTACACTATTTAAAACCATTAAATGTACGTTAAAGAAGACAGAGAAAAACATGAACAAAATAGGTGAAAATTTGGAGAATTTTGAAAGAGAATTTAAATCTAAATGAAAAAACTAACTGTATATTAAAAACCAAAAAAGTAATTTGTGAAACTAAGAACTTATTGGATGGGTTTAAGAGTTGATTGGATAGAGCAGATGATAGGCTTAGCAAATTAAAAAAACTAGTCATCAAGAAATATCCAAACTGAACTACATTGAGGAAAAAAAATGGAAAGAGTAGAATATGACACTTATGAAACACACTAGCAGAATGAGAAAAATCATATTGTAATATAAAAAGATGAACAAAAACATTTGATAAAACTTAGAGCTAACATACAGTGGTAAAATATAAGCATGTTCTCATAAGTTTATGAACAAGGCAAGGATATCTACTAATATAATTTCCAATCAGCATTTTACTGGAGATCTTAGCTAGTACAATGAATCAAGAAAAGGAATAAAAAAGTTATGGTATATGTATACATAAAATGGAATATTACTCAGGTATAAAAAATGAGGAAATCTTGCCATTTGTGAAAACATGGATGGACTTTGAGGGTGTTATGCTAAGTGAAATATATCAGACAGTGAAAAATACTATATGGTCTCACTTATATGTGGGCTCTAAACCAAACACACCAAATGCATAGAAGAAGACATCAGATTGTGGTTTCTGGGGGGGTTGGGGTGGAGGGGTGGGGGTGGTGAGGATGTGGAATTGGAATGAGGTCAAACGTTACTCACTTCTAGTTATAAGATAAACAGTACTAGAGATGTATAAGATGATAACTATAGTTAACAGGACTATATAATATATATGAAAATTTTAGAATAAATCCTGAGTTCTCACATGAAGAAAATTTTTCCTTGTATCTATGTGAGTTAGCATATGATAGATGCTAACTGAATCTATTCTGGTAATCATTTCAGAGTAAATGTTAGTCAAACCACTATATTTCACACCTCAAATTTATAGAGTGATATATGTCAATTATAGCCCAATAAAACTGAAAAAAATTTAAAAAGGAAAGAAAAACTTATAAGCTTAAAAAATAGAATGATTATAATTCACAGATATGCTTATTGAAGATATAAAATAATGTAAAAATAATTATAATTAAACAAATTTAGCAAGATTACTGAATATACAAATAGATATACAAAATCAGTTGTATATACTTGCAGTGAACAATTAGAAAATAATTTTTTTTTAAATGGTATCATTTACAGTAGTGTTAAAACTTCAGTCACCTAGCAATCTAATCTTTACATAAAAAATATGACACATGTCTAAGAAAAAAATTTAACGTTCTAAATAAATAGGATCTGTTTTATGTTCATTGGAAAACTTGTTTTCATTAAACTTTGTTTTAAGATAACTGTTGATTCAACTGCAACAGTATGAAATAATACACTATTCCAGGTAACTTTTACCCAGGTTTCCTCAGTGGTAACATCTTGCATGGCTATAGGAAAACATCACAACCAGGAAACTGACATTAATACAACCCACCATCTTATTCAGAGTTATCCAGCTTTATGTGCACTCATTTGTGTATATCTGTGTGTTTGTGTTAGTTCTATGCAGTTTCAACACATGTGAGATTTGCATTATCACACCATAGTCAAGACACAGAACAGTCCCATTCCCACAAGCATTCCTTGTGCTTGTGCTGCCTTTGTATGATAACACCTACCTCCTGCCCCTCCTCCTCTTATCTCTAACTTCTGGGAATCACTAGCCTGTTTTCCACCTCTATGATTTTGTCATCTAAGAACGTTGTATCAGTGGAATCATACTGTATGTAACTTTTGGGGCTTGACTTTTTTTTTCACTCAGCATAGTTTCCTTGACATCCACTCAACTTTGTAATTCAATTGCTCAGTCATATCTGACTCTTTGCAACCTCATGGACTACAGCATGCCAGGCTTCCGTGTCCTTCACCATCTCCGGAGCTTGCTCAAACTCAAGTCCATTGAGTCGGTGATGCCATCCAGCCATCTCATCCTCTGTCACCCCTTGCTCCTCCTGCCTTCAGTCTTTCCCAGCAGCAGGGTCTTTACTAATGAGTCAGCTCTTCGCATCAGGAGGCCAAAGTATTGGAGCTTCAGCTTCAGTATTAGTCCTAATGAATATTCAGGATTTATATCCTTTAGGATTGATTCATTTGATCTCCTTGCTGTCCAAGGGACTCTCAAGAGTCTTCTCCAACACCACAGTTCAAAATCATCAATTCTTCGGCACTCAACCTTCTTTATGGTTCAACTCTCACATCCATACATGACTATTGGAAAAACCATTACTTTGACTAGACGGACCTTTGTTGACAAAGTAATGTCTCTGCTTTGTCGTATGCTGTCTAGGTTTGTCATAACTTTTCTTCCAAGGGGCAAACGTCTTTTTTTCATGGCTGCAGTCACCATCTGTAGTGATTTTGGAGCCCAAGAAAATAAAGTCTGTCACTGTTTCCATTGTTTCCCCATCTATTTGCCATGAAGTGATGGGACCAGATGCCATGATCTTAGTTTTTAGAATGTTGAGTTTTAAGTCAGCTTTTTCACTCTCCTCTTTCACCTTAATAAGAGACTCTTTAGTTCCTCTTTGCTTTCTGCCATGAGGGTGGTGTCATCTGCATATCTGAGGTTATTGATATTTCTCCCGGCAATCTTAATTCCAGCTTGTGCATATTCCAGCTGGCATATTCTCATGATGTACTCTGTATATAAGTTAAACAAGCAGGAGACAATATACAGCCTTGATGTACTCCTTTCCCAATTTGGAACCAGTCTGTTTTTCCATGTCCAGTTCTGACTGTTGCTTCTGACCTGCATACTGGTTTCCTAGGAGGCAGGTAAGATGGTCTGGTATTCCCATCTCTTTAAGAGTTTTCCACAGTTTGTTGTGATCCACACAGTCAAACGCTTCAGCATAGTCAATGAAGCAGATGTTATTCTGGAAAGACTAAACGCAAATCAGGCCTCTAAATAATTTAAAATCAATTTTGTTTTTTCGTAGTTATCCTCCAATTTTGCTGTCTTAACATTAAAGTCATTGTTTTAAAGTCATTGTTTAAAGCGTTTGTCACTCTGTCATTTCTGACTCTTTGTGACCCCATGGACTGTAGCCCAGCTCCTCTGGCCATGGAATTCTCCAGGCAAGAATACTGGGAGTGGGTTGCCATTTCCTTCTCCAGGGGTTCTTCTTGACCCAGGGGTTCTTCCTGACCCAGGGGTCAAATCCATGTCTCCTGTGTTTCAGGTGGATTCTTTACCATTTGAGCCACCAGAAAAGCTCATTGTTTAAAATGTGGTATCAAATCATTCTTTGTGAATTTTAAGTTGTTAGTCCATTTTGTATTGAAGTTTTTTTCTTTTCCATTATAGTTTATGAAAAGATATTGAATACAGTTCCCTGTGCTATATAATAGGACCTTGTTTAATCATTCTGTGTATTTTGCATCTGCTAGTCCCAAACTCCCAATCCAACTGTCCCCCACCCCTGCCCCTTGAAAACCACAAGTCTGTTCTCTATGTCTGTGAGTCTATTTCTGTTTTATAAGTTCGTTTGTGTCACGTTTTAGATTCTGCAGTTAAGTGATCTACAGTATTTGTCTTTCTCTTTCTGACTTACATTCACTTGGTGTGATAATCCTAGGTCCATCTACATAGTCGCAAATGGAATTATTTCATTCTTTTTTATGGCTAAGTGATGTTCCGTTGCATATATGTAACACATCTTTTTTGTCCGTTTATCTGTTGATGGACATTTAGGTTGTTTCCATGTCTTGGCTGTTGTAAACAGTGCTGCTATGAACATGGGGGAACATGTATATTTTAGGATCATGGTTTTGTCTGGATATTTGCACAGGAGTGGGATTGCTGAATCATATAGCATCTCTATTTTTAGTTTTTTGAGGAACCTCCATACTGTTTTCCATAGTGGCTGCACCAACTTACATTCCCATCAACAGTGTAGGAAGGTTCCCTTTGCTCTACATCCTGTCTAGTATTTGTTATTTGTAGACTTTTCAAAGATGGCCATTCTGACCAATGTGAGGTAATACCTCATTGTAGTTTTGGATTGCATTTCTCTAATAATATGCAATATTGAGCATCTTTTCATGTGCCTATTAGCCTTCTGTATGTGTATTAAACTTCTTATATGGGACCAGCCAGCTACGATTAGGTTGATGTTGGCACCAATCACCAGCTGTCAATGCTGAGAAGAATCTGGTTTGCCTAACTAAGTATCCTTGAACTCTCCCACTGTTCAGTTGCTGTCCTATCCCACAGACACCTGCTTTATCATAAAGCATGATTCTTTCTGATAGAAGAGAAATGAATTTTCCTTCAAGAACACAAAATCTTCAAAGAAGCTCTCATTCTTCATTTGTGAGAGTGATTACTGGAATGTACTGGGTACTCTATAAAAAGGTGCTTTGGTTCTTTAAAATCAGTGATAAGCAAATTGGTTACAGCCCATGGCATGTTTCTGCTATGTGATATGGTAGGAAAACCATTGAAATAGAAATTACCCCAGTAAATAATTCATGGTGAGCTTGTCTCTTTAATTCTTATCAGATACTTCTGATCTTGGATGAATTCTGGTTCAGATATAAAATAAATGAGCAGAAGAGGATCAGATAAGATGAAGCTGTTCTATAAGATTATTTAGAGCTAGGCAAGAGGGAACCTGAGTCACAGAGGCTCAGTTCTGGCCCTTGTCCTGCTGTGACCCTCCTTCTGGGACAAAGAGTCAAAGGAACCGAGGACATATACCCACTCAGAGCTCATTCTCCTTCCTGATGAAGCAGGTTTCATATGAGAACCGATTGCTAAAATTTTAGGTATTTGTGAGCCACTTACTACATTTGTAGTTTGCAGCTGGCCATGGTGCAACATTTACACTATGGAAAATGACAAATGGTACAATCCCAGTGCTCCCTACTCAAGAACTGGTTGTTAAAACATTTAAAAGCACACCATGAATTATGATGCTAGTCTTAACCTAAATTTAGTTGTTTACTTTTTAAAGTGAAAGTTTCTCGTTGTGTCTGACTCTTTGCGGCCCCATGGACTATAGTCCATGGAATTCTCCAGGCCAGAATACTGGAGTGGGTATCCTTTCCCTTCTCCAGGGGATCTTCCCAACCCAGGGATCGAACCCAGGTCTTTGGATCAAAAAGTGGTGGCAATGACAGCAAATTAATGCCTTGTTGTTTTAATAATTTCCATTTAGATCTTTTCCCATGATACTGATCTAGAATTCAAAATATAGTTATGTGTCAGTTCATTGAGGCTTAAGTATTCATGGGGATACTTCATAAAAAAAAAAAAAACTGCAAAACTTATTTTGAAATAATTGTCTATTCACAGAAAGTTACAAAAACAGTACAGAGAGTCCCATGTACCCTTTGGCTATGTTTTCTTAAATGGTGACATCTTAGTAACTGCATCACAATATAAAAATGCGGTACATTAATATAATGCTAGTAACTAGATTCCTTTCCCCAATCTGTACACCTACTCATCTACCTGTGTCTGTGTATGCATGCATGTATGCGTGTGCGTGTCTATATAGTCCTACACTATTTGATCCATGGGTTACTTTTTAAATGCAATTTCCAAACAGCCCCAGGGCAGCAGAGGATTGCTTAATTAGCCGATGCCTTTAGGACCTTCTACTCTGCTGACCCTATAAATTCAAGTTAGAAAAAGAAGCCTATATCTTTGTCTAAATTACCTGGGTTTTCTGGTGAATAGTCCCCAAAGTACCAGGTAACTGTGTCATATGCTAGAGTTTGACTTCTTTAGGGTGACATGAAATATTCCTATGTGGAAGAAACATACTTATTCCTCCTAAAGAAATGTAGGCACCCCTGTAGGTGGTTGAATATGAAAACAAGTTAAACAGTCAATACATGGTATTCAAAATTACCCTGAATTATTATTTTATTATATAAGCACTTAACAGTCTATTACTTTAATTATAAATATGAGGCAAATGTTGAGCAATACATTTGAAAACCTATTCTGTTAATATTTTAAACTAATAATAAAATTATAAATCAATTTATCACAATCTGAATCTCACAGAAAAGTTAAACATTGTTAATAGGTTTCTATCTAAGTAATTTAAAGCTTGGACTTCCCTGGTGGCTCAGACGGTAAAGCGTCTGTCTACAATGCGGGAGACCTGGCTTTGATCCCTGGGTCAGGAAGATTCCCTGGAGAAGGAAATGGCAACCCACTCCAGTACTCTTGCCTAGAAAATCCCGTGGACAGAGGAGCCTGGTTCAGGCTACTGTCCATGGGGTTGCAAAGAGTCAGATACGACTGAGTGACTTTGCTTCACTTTACTATATAACAAAATTATGCTTACTGAGACATAACATTGCATGGAATAATCACAAAACATTCTGTTTCCAATTATCTGCTGGCATATGGACTACAGCATATCTTGATTCCAGTGTTTTTACACAGGCACATAATCTGCTTTCTTTCTGTCTTTTTTTGACATGAGGATGATGATTACTTGAGGACAGACCAAAGGGAGGACCATGAAACTTAAGCTACCTAGTTTTATATTGACTTCTGACTGGGTGAGGAAGTAGTTGTTTATTCTTGCCTCCTTTGTCAAAATAAGATACCCATAGGTGCATGGGTTTATTTCTGGGTTTTCTCTCTTGTTCCATTGATCTATATTTCTGTTTTTGTTCCAGTACCATACTGTTTTGATGACTGTAGCTTTGTAGTATAACCTGAAGTCAGGAAGGTTGATTCCTCCAGCTCCATTCTTCTTTCTCAAGACTGCTTTGGCTATTCAAGGTCTTTTATGTTTCCATATGAATTGTGAAATTTTTTGTTCTAGTTCTGTGGAAAATGCCAGTGGTAATATGATAGGGATTGCATTGAATCTGTAGATTGAATTTGGTAGTATAGTCATTTTCACAACATTGATTCTTCCTACCCAGGAATATGGAATATCTCTCCATCTGTTTGTTATCTTTGATTTCTTTCATTAGTGTCTTATAATTTTCTGTGTACAGTTCTTTTGTCTCCTTATGTAAGTTTATTCCTAGATATTTAATTCTTTTTGTTGCAGTGGTAAGTGGGGTTGATTCCTTAATTTCTCTTTCTGACTTTTCATTGTTAGTATATAAAAATGCAAGTGATTTCTGTGTGTTGATTTTGTATCTTGCAACTTTGCTAAATTCACTGTTTAGCTCTAGTAATTTTCTGATACTATTTTTAGGGTTTTCTATGTATAGTATCAGTCATCTGCAAACAGTGAGAGCTTTACTTCTTTCTGATCTGGATTACTTTTATTTCTTTTTCTTCTCTGATTGCTGTAGCTAGGACTTCCAGAACTATGTTGAATAATAGTGGTGAAAATGGACACCCTTGACTTGTTCCTGATCTTAGGGGGAATGCTTTCAGTTTTTCACCATTTAGAATAATGTTTGCTGTAGGCTTATCATATATGGCCTTTACTATGTTGAGGTAGGTTCCTTCTATGCCCATTTTTTTGAAGAGTTTTAATCATAAATAGGTGCTGAATTTTGTCAAAGCTTTTACTGCATCTATTGAGATGATCATATGATTTTTATCTTTCAATTTGTTAACATGGTGTATCACATTGATTGATTTCCATACATTGAAGAATCCTTGTATCCCTGGAATAAACCTAACTTGATCATGGTGTAGGAGCTTTTTGATGTGTTGCTGAATTCTGTTTGCTAAAATTTTGTTGAGGATTTTTGCAAATATGTTCATCAGTGATATTGGCCTGCAGTTTTCTTTTTTTGTGTTCTTTGGTTTTGGTATCAGGGTGATGGTGCCCTCATAGAATGAATTTGAAAGTGTTCCTTCCTCTGCAATTTTTTGAAAGAGTTTTAGAAGGATAGGCATTAGCTCTTCTCTAAATGTTTGATAGGACTCTCCTGTGAAGCCGTCTGGTCCTGGGCTTTTGTTTTTTGGGAGATTTTTGAGCACAGCTTCAATTTCAGTGCTTGTAATTGGATGGTTCCTAATTTCTATTTCTTCCTGGTTCAGTCTTGGAAGATTGAACTTTTCTAAGAATGTGTCCATTTCTTCCAGGTTATCTATTTTATTGCCATATAGTTGTTTATAATAGTCTCTTATAATCCTTTGTATTTCTGCATTGTCTGTTGTAACCTCTCCTTTTTCATTTCTAATTTTATTGATTTGATTCTTCTCTCTTTTTTTCTTGATGAGTCTGGCTAAAGGTTTGTCAATTTTATCTTCTCAAAGAACCAGCTTTTAGTTTTATGAATGTTAACTATTGTTTCTTTCATTTCTTTTTCATTTATTTCTGGAAATACAACAGAAGAAAAAAGATCTACAAAATCAACCCCAAACAATTAGAAAATGGCAACAGGAACCTATATAAATAATTACTTCAAATGTAAATGGGTTAAATGCGCCAACCAAAAGACTCAGACTGGCTGAGTGGATACAAAAACAAGACCCATATATATGCTGTCTATAAGAAACTCACTTCAGACCTCAAGACATAAAGAGACTGAAAGTGAGAGGTTGGAAAAATATATTTCATGCAAATGGGAAGCAAAAGAAAGCTGGAGTATCGATTCTCATATCAGACAAAATAGACCTTAAAGAAGATTACAAGAGATAAGGAAGGACACTACATAATGATCAGGGGATCAATCCAAGAGGAAGACATAACAATTGTAAATATTTATGTACCCAACATTGGACCACCTTAATACATAAGACAAACACTAACAGACATAAAAGGAGAAATTGGTAGTAACACAATAATAGTAGGAGACTTTAACACCCCACTCACACCAAAGGACAGATCATCAAAACAGTAAATTAATAAGGAAACACAAGTATTAAATGATACATTAGATGAGTTGGATCTCATTGCTATCTTTAGGACATTCCATCCAAATGCAGAAGAATACACCTTCTTTTCAAGTGCACATGGAACATTCCCCAGGATAGACCACATCTTGGGTCACAAAACAAACCTCAGTAAATTTATAAAGAAAATTGAAATCATATCAAGCATCTTCTCTGACCACAATGCTATGAGACTAGATATCAATTACAAGAAAAAAACTGTAAGAAACACAAACACATAGAGATTAAACAACACATTTCTAAATGACCAACAGATTACTGAAGAAATAAAAAATGAAATAAAAAATTTATAGAAACAAATGACAATGAGAACATGACAACTCAAAACCTATGGGATGCAGCAAAAGCAGTTCTAAGAGGGAAGTTTATTGCAATATAATCCTACTTCAAGAAACAAGAAAAATATCGAATAGAAAACCTAACTTTACACCTAAAGCAACTGGAGAAAGAGGAAGGAAAAAAAAAACCCAAAATTAGTAGAAAGAAAGAAATGTTATGGTTTTTATCTTTCAATTTTTTAATATGGTGTATCAGGAAGCCCAATTTTAATCTTACATTGTTCAATTTGGTTAGATGTTATTTCATTACTTTATCTGTCCCTAGTGTAGCTTCTAAAGTCCAGTATTTGTGATAATTCATATTATTAATCTGCTTTTCTTTTATTTTTATAACATACAATGAGAAATGTACTTTGTTACACTCCTCGATGTGCTTCCAAGATTATACAAATGAGTGTCAAATATATTTTTATGAATATTAAATATACCCTGCTTTTTATATATTTGTGGCCTCTGATATTAACATTTTAAAAATGTGAAAATTAAATGAAATGAAACATTGACTCCTCAAGAAGAGCTGTATGTTTACCTTGCTTGTGCCTACACCCCTGATAGCTCATATCTTCTTAAAGTGTAAATTATATTTCACATGAAAAAAAAATTACTGCCTAGTATGTAGTGAAAACCAGTCAAAGTACAGTTATAGGAAGCAGTATAGCAATAAATTGAAATGTCAAGCTTTTAAGTTGTTTTGTTAAAAGCCTTAAAATCATCTGTGATTTTTGGAATTGACAATGTCACTTTAGTACTCATTTTTAAAGATCATTTTGAAGCATGAGTTATTTGTCAGGTGTGATTTATTTAAGACAATAAACTTAGATTATTGAGTTGAGCAAATAACTGTTTGGATGCCTGCCAAGCATTTAGAGAGAATGACTGAATGTAATGAGACTGGATCACTCAGAGGGATGAATAATCAAAAGCCGTGGGATGAAATTAACATTGTTCAAAAGATATATCTCTTCCTTCTCTCCTTAGTGAATACCGAGCAATGGGGGCGTGAAAAGCATCATGGGAAGTACTGTCCTCTCATTCCAAAACAGCAGCAGCAAATAAACTGTATATTTGCATAATACATTCCTGCTCACGTGTCTTATTTTATATCCTATAAGAAATACTTCAAGGTAGTTATAATTGCAGCATTACATATGAGAAAAAGAAGAATCCAGCAGGCTTGGTGATTTGCTCAGGTTGCACAGACCATAAGGCCAGGGCTAGAATATGAACCTTGGTGCTGTGTCCAGATGAGCCAAAGGGAGGAGAAGCAGAGGTGTGGAATCAGCCACCTCTAGTTTGATCCTGATTCTGCCACAGACTAGCCTCCTTGAATAAGTACTTAATGTTTCTGACTTCCGTTTCTTCACTTGTAAGTTTTGAATGATAGGATCTACTTTCTGGACCCCTGGGACATCACATGAGATAGAGTTTTAGACTAGTCGTTGATTTTGGAAGTTGATTGCCTGTATTCTGGTCTAACTTCCAATATTTAGTAAATGTCTGATCCTGGGAAAATTCTGTAATCTCTTTGTGTCCTATTTGCATTGTCTGCAAAATAGTATCTTTGGTAGGATTGTTGAATGAGTAGAAGAACTGATGGGTGTGGGGTTGTGACAATGAGGGCTTGCACACAGTAAAGCTCTCATGACTATTAATGTGAGAGTCACTTGGGACCTTGGAATTCCCATTGCCTCCGCAACTAGAAAATGTGGCTCTAGCTCTTTAATTTCATGGCCCGTGGAAGTCCAAAATTCCCATTCTTCCTTGTAAGAGTTGGACTAATCTCTGAAGTTTCTCTTGCTGTCAAGAGCCCTTAGTCATCCTTCTGTTTCTTTTGCATTAGTTGCCACTGTTCTGTGCCATAGAGACCCAGGGCAGCACTCTGCATTTTCTTTCTTCTGAGTTTCACAAATACCCAATCATACAAATCTTGTTGATGATCTTGGGGTTAAGAAAAAGAATCATACAGCATATCACAAAGCGTGTCTCCTGCATCTTCTCCCGCTCTCTTCTCCTTGCTCTGCTTTGTGACCCCATGGACTGTAGCCTACCAGGCTTCTCCATCCATGGGATATTCCAGGCAAGGGTACTGGAGTGGGTTGCCATTTCTTTCTCCAGGGGATCTTCCCAACCCAGGGATCAAACCTGGGTCTCCTGCATTGCAGACAAACGCTTTACCCTCTGAGCCACCAGGGAAGCCCCTCCTTGCTCTAGCCTTCCTAAATTACTCCTCAAACAGCAAATTCTTCTCCCACTTTTATGCAGAACAGTTGTGCTCATCTCAGATGTACCTTCATTCCTGCTTTCCCAAACCCACCAACTTGTCCATGAAAATGAAGGGCCATCCAGCTTTGTGACTGGCCCTGAAAAGTGAACCAATGGCTAGTTCTCATGACTGGTGTTTGAAAAGACCCACAAAGGCATTTTTTTTTCCTGTGCAAAACCAATAATTTGGATAAATTAAAGATACAATGTCTAATTTGACAGTGGCTAAATGGGGATTGTGAAGGAGTTCACCCAAACACTTGATATAGAAATAAAAGAAATGAGATAGGGAAATAGTGTCCTTGTGTCTGTTTCAGGGACAGGCCTGGTGAGGAGTGGTGAAAAGTATTTCACTGGGGATTTGTGGCAGTCTCCGATGTGTCCCCCATGTGAGAGGGTGACATGTGAATATAGACAGCCACCCTTCAATTTCAGTTTGTACTAGGCCTGGCAGATTCCTTAGCTGATCCCAAGTGTAGGTATACTATACTTGGGCTTTATTTTTGTTGAGTAGTATTCATAACAACATAATAAGGCAAAGTCCTTTCTAATTCTTAGGAATTGTTTTTTTGTGCTATGAGTGGATTACAGGAAGAAGGCATGGTTTTTGCTGGAACTAGCCTTTCCTCACTATTAGGACAAGGTGACTTGATAATTAACATTTCCTTTAGATAGACTCCTGGAGACGTTTGGCCAGGAATTTTATTGTTTTTTCTTTCTAACTGCCTCATTGAGTTTATAAAATAGTAAACTTGAAGACATCACAATTTTGACTGCCACTAAGAAGCCAAAACAGTATTTGTTTGCTGTGTGTGGCACAGGAGAATAGGATTTGAGACAAAATGCCTGACCTACTGGAGATTACAAAATATGTGTTATAGTTTTAAGGCAGCAGATGGGTAATGAGTTTATTGTATTATGGAAACATATTGCATTCTGTAAAAACAGATGAATTATTCCAATAATTGGAATATAAAATTCTTTATCATTTGGGATTGATTGTTATGATATATACTTTGGTTTTGAATTAATAAATTATGCAGTTCTGAAACTGTTTAGTTTAATTGCCCACCTTTTAGGAAAACAGTATTGTACAGCATGGGTAGTTTTTTTCTCTTAGTACATCTGGGACTAACAGACTCCCATGCTGCAAAAACTGCCCCCACAAGCATTTGTACTTGAGAAGGAAGTTAATTTCTTAGTTTGCCCAAATGACAAATATGTTTAAGATTGAGATAGAGAATTTAATAAAAACAAACAATGGGGATAATCTTTACAGTGCAGTGTATTTAAAAAATATGCTTCTGGTGTGATACTTTTTTTGAGAAAATAATTATTTGTATAACAAGCAACAGCTGCTTAAAAATAAGCATGAAATTTTAAAGTTATTAATTGAAATACAATTGTCATCAACATCATATTTTAGAGATTTTATAACACTGAATTAGTGAGATATCACTGATGCCATTATAAATATAATTTTTACTCAAGAGAACACAGATTCCTTTTTTGTCCCCCTTGAGCTTAAGAGTCTCCATGAGGAGCTGACTGTCTATACACATCTCATCACAGGCAACCAAAGTGACTCTTCTACTATTCTTCATGAACTCAGAGTTAGCAGAGTATCAGTACTTGAGAAAGATAACTGCTTCTATACTCTTATAGTAGACTATACTGCTATATTATAAATGCATACTGTGTTAATCATGTTTTGTTTCTGCATTTTGATTCTCAAGTCCTGCTGACCCAGAAGGGACTGTCTCTCAGGGTTAGCTAATTCCTAAGTATTGCAAACAACTCACCTGTGAGTGTGTCTTTCATATGCAAACCACAACACTTCCTTTATTTGGGCTCTCATACTCTGGGGCCACTGTCCTCCTGCCCCAATCAGAGCAGGGCCTGGTACCAGACAACTAAGGACAGCCGCTGTGCCCCAGACCCACTGGAATTACTCAAACTAGCCAATCCTAGCCTGTGCTCCCTGCCTCAGCCATCCCTTCCTATAGTAACCATAGCAGAGGCTTTTGCTCACAGTTTTCCTTTGCTCCCTCTGCCTCCTGAAAATCCTGGTGATTCTCCATGGGGCCCAGCATGGCATGCTGTTCCTTGTATTACTATTGCTAGGGAGGGATCAGTGAAAATAAAAAAAAATTCTTCTTTCATGAAGTCATTTCCATGTCTGTGTGTATTACCGTGCCTGATTAAAGAAATCCCAATTACTCTTACAACATATACCTTTTTAATAGTTAAAAAATTGCTTTCATATGTATTTGTCTCACTGGTCACAATTGTATGAAATAGATATTCTCGATTAACAGATCAGATAACTGAGGCTCCGTGATGGCGGAGCCACTTCGGACTAAGTTCTACTATATGCTTCTGCTCAGTTGCTCAATCGGTTCAACTCTTTGCGACCCTGTGGACTGTAGCCCAACAGGCTCCTCTGTCTATGAGATTTCCCAGGCAAGAAACTGGAGTGGGTTGTCATTTCCTCCTTCAGGGGATCTTCCCAACCCAGGGGTTGAACGTGCATCTCCTGCATTGGCAGGCGGATTCTTTACCACTCTATGCCATAGGGAAAATATATAGATATGAGAGGTAGGAAAGACAATAATGCATATCTAGGTTTTTATTGATTCCTCTATAAAGTGAGGCCATAGGTATCTACCCTGGAGATGTAACAAAGATTAGAAATTATGCTCTCAGTTTTCTGGTTTCCTTTTAATTCTGCCATTACCGCCTTTTTCAAGGTCTCTTCCGTCTTTCTCAGTTTGTCTCCTACCTTTTCAGTTCAGTCGCTCAGTTGTGTCCGACTCTTTGTGACCCCATGAATCTCAGCACACCAGGCCTCCCTGTCCATCACTAAGTCCCAGAGTTTACTCAAACTCATGTCCATTGAGTCAGTGATGCCATCCAGCCATCTCATCCTCTATCACCCCCTTCTCCTCCTGCCCCCAATCCCTCCCAGCATCAGGGTCTTTTCCAGTGAGTCAACTCTTCGCATGAGGTGGCCAAAGTACTGGAGTTTCAGCTTCAGCATCAGTCCTTCCAATGAACACCCAGGACTCCTACCTTTTACCCTCTAACAAATAGCACTTTTATTATATTGGCTTCTTGTTTAAAGGCCTATAGGTTTGAGGTCTCTCTATCTAGGTAAGATGGGTTAGTTTTATGTGAAATAACAATCTTTTCAAAGATAACTAGAAAAGCCAAATAAAATGAACAAATCCTGAATTTAAAGACATCAGTGAGCTTCTGAAGAAGTCAGGCTAAAGAGAATCAGATTCCAGAGAGGGATTAACTGTGGAGAAGTGAGAAAACAATCTATAACCAGTGTTTCCAGAATTTGCTGGTTTTGGGCATAGGCAGAAGGCTGAGAACTGAAGAACTTGGCCCAGGCAGAGGGCCACTCTGGAAGACAGAGGCATCATACCATTTGGCAGTCTAAAATGACTCAGTTCAGTTCGAAGTCACTCAGTCGTGTCCAACTCTGTGACACCATGGACTGCAGCACGCCAGGCTTCCCTGTCCATCACCAACTCTCAGAGCTTACTCAATGTCTGTTGAGTCAGTGATGCCATCCAACCATCTCATCCTCTGTCGTCCTCTTCTCCTCTCGCCTTCAATCTTTCCCAGCATCAGGGTCTTTTCCAATGAGTCAGTTGGTTGCATCAGGTGGCCAAAGTATTGGAGCTTCAGCTTCAGTATTAGTCCTAATGGATATTCAGGATTGATTTCCTTTAGGATAGACTGGTTTGATCTCCTTGCAGTCCAAGGGACTCTCAAGAGTCTTCTCCAACACCACAGTTCAAAAGCATCAATTCTCTGGCGCCCAGCCTTCTTTATGGTCCAACTCTCACATCCATACATGACTATTGGAAAAACCATAGCTTTGACTAGATGGACCTTTGTCAGCAAAGTAATGCCTCTGATTTTTTTTAATATGCTGTCTATATTTATCATAGCTTTTATTCCAAGGAGCAAGCCTCTTTTAACTTCATGGCTTCAGTCACCACCTGCAGTGATTTTGGAGCCCCTCAAAATAAAGTCTCTCACTGTTTCCATTGTTTCTCCATCTATTTGTGATGAAGTGATGGAACCAGATGCTATGATCTTAGTTTTCTGAATGCTGAGTTTTAAGCCAGTTTTTTCACTCTCCTCTTTCACTTGCATCAAGAAGTTCTTTATTTCTTTTTTGTTTTCTGCCATAAGTGTGGTGTCATCTGGATATCTGAGGTTATTGATATTTCTCCCGGCAATCTTGATTCCAGCTTGTGCTTTATCCAGTCCAGCAGTTTGCGTGATGTACTCTGCATATAAGTTAAATAAGCAAGTGACAGCAGATTATGTTCTCAGCTGAAAGTCCTAGGGCACTAGACCTTGGGAATAACAGCCACAAATATATGTATATTGAAAGAAAGAAAGAAAGTCACTCAGTCATCTCCAACTCTTTGCAATTGTATGGAATATCCAATCCATGGAATTCTTCAGGCCAGAATACTGGAGTGAATAGCCTTTCCCTTCTGCAGGGGATCTTCCCGACCCAGGAATCAAACTGGGGTCTCCTGCATTGCAAGCAGGTTCTTTACCAACTGAGCTATCATGCCTAAAAGCAATTCAGCCTTAACTTGGCTCAATCCCTGAATGAATTAAGAGGATTCACTCTCACTCTGTCCAGCAAAGGAAAGATTAACCCTGATAGGAAAATGAAGAATCATCCACAACTTTTAATTAGTTATAAACAATGTCTAGTATTCAGTCAAGCTACTAGGCTTGTCAAGTAATAGGATTATACAACCAAATAACAACAACAATAACAAAAACATAGACAGTATAATCAGTCTTTACAGGTGAACTAATATTGGAATTATTACACAATGAGTTTAGAATAATTATGATTAATATGTTCCAGAAAATAGAGCAGAATATGAATAATTATGTTGGAGAATTGGAATTTATACAAAATGATCAGAGGGAAGTCATTAAATTGAAAAATACAATATCTACAATTAAGTGCTTAATAAATAGATTTAACAGCAGGAGGTACAACTAGTGAACTAAAAGATAGCTCAAGACAGAAGATTTAAACTGAAGCATAGAGAAAAAAGAGGGAAAAATAAAACAGATGTCAAATATCTATAATGCAGACTATAAAGTCTATTATAGATGTAATTAGAGTCCCAGAAGCAAAGGAGAGAGAGATTTTGGCAGAATCAGAGGTAATGATCAATCATTTTCCAAAAATGACTGATGACTTCAAGTGACATTTTAAAAAGTCTGTGGAAATCAAGCAAGACGAGTATGTATAGGTGTATATGTGTATGTATATATGTACGTACATACACACACACATACATACATATATATATTTAAAACTACACTGCTTTTAATAAGAAGTCATTGATAACTTCCCAACAGAAACAATAGCTGTTAGAAGACAATGAAATAATATTAAACTTTTAAAGGTTTGAAAGAAAAAAATTACCGATCTAGAATTCAAAACCTAATAAAATTTTCTTCTAAAGTGAATGAGAAATAAAGATCACATGACCCACAGTAACTACAGAATAGGACTCAGATTCCTCACTCTGACCTAAATAATTTTGAGGTGTGTGAGGTCTGTGAGAATCTCAGAACTTTATTTTTCTTGGTGGCTCAATCTGTGTCTTGATCTGCCCTGGGATAGACCAGACTTGATCTCATTGCAGATAATCTGCTTCTGATCTTGTCTTGCCTGCAATACCTTTACCTTTTCTCCAACTTTGTTTATTTCATATTTGTTGATTTATTCAATAAGGATTTTTTAAAAGCATTTAAATCTATTTGCTCACTTAATCTTCACAGCAGGACTATGAAATGGTCACAGTTATTATTGCCTTTTTACAGATGTGAACACTGAGGCCCCCAGAGAGTTTAAGACCGATTACCCCACAGCTAGTCAGTGGCAGAGTGAGGATTTGAACCCACAACTCCTGCTCTTGATGTGGTTATTCTAGATCACAATAACCATATCAGCCTTCTGTCTATACCTCAATGTCAGGCAGGGACCTTTATTGCAACTTTTTAAAGTCCAACTTGTGTTTACCAAAAGTTCATCTCTTACTTTCATTTTAGAGCCTTCCCAGGCCTTTACGAAAGTCCTTCTCTATCCAAACCACTCATTTGATTTTGGTACAAATTGCCTTGCTTCACTTGTTATTAGTTTTGTAAGTACTGTATTTTGTCAGATTGAAGATGACAATGATTTCCAGCACACACCATTATTTTAAACATCAGGAGGACAGAAAGAAGGAAATGCTGCCAATTGAACTATACATACCGCAGTCCCTTAGCAATAGTAATAGTAGCCTCCTGTTGTTTAGAAATTTCTCATCTGTTTTAAAGGTTTGGCAATCTCCTGCTCTCACTTGCATTGCTTAGTATATAATCGCAGTTATATGTACACATAATAAATTATAACACATCTTCAACTTTTTTGGAGTATCTTTGTTTTTTCAGGTGCCATGGCATATCTGATTTTTGCTTTATAATAGAATATGAAATTATAAAAAAATATGAAATTCTTCCAAAAACAACTACTTGCTTTATTTTATAAAATGCATGCCCATTTTCAGTGAATTTTTCTACATACACAGATTTTTCAGTTCAATTCTATGACATGGGGTATTATTTTAGGTTATTCCAAATGTAATTAAACTCACTATATGTGGCACCAACTATGCACATAATTCAGCTGAAGTGATGACTGTAAGTAACTGGGACTGGGTCTCGAGCATGTTTGGGCAATGATAACTACAGCCTGAGTTTGGTCAGGTCAGTAGCTAGCTGGATGACATATCTCAATTTGAAATGTTAATATAGGGAAAAATTTAATCTTAGAATCAACAGAATATATTCTTGCTTTCTAAAATAGATCCTAAGGTCCCCGAGGGCCTAACGTATTCCTTCTATGTTGTTTGATGTAATGGCATAGTTCCTAACACAATACCAAGCTCATGGAAGACATGAATATAAACAGTATGCTGGGGAATAAAACTTAATACAAGTAGGGAACAAAACGTTGAAGTGAAAAGAGGAATAATTCATCATTTTAGCAGCCAATATATCCCTTTATCAACATTAGCCAAGATTTATTTTTAGGCGTGTCATATGCAGTATTCTTTGCTCTCCTTTCGGGTCTCTGAATATTCATGAGGTGTCCATGTGTAGCTAATATACAGTATTCTGGAAGATAGTATGTTCAGTTTATCTGGATGGCCATTAATCCCAGTAGCTTTTTGCAAATTATAGTACTGCAACTAATAGTATTTGCAAATTTTTCTAGCAAAGATTGGAGAAACATCAAACAATTTTTTTAAAAGATTTATTTATTTTTGGCTATGGTGGGTCTTGCTGCACGCAGGCTTTCCCTAGTTGTGGCGAGTGGGGGCTACTCTCTGTTGTCGCGCGTGGGCTTCTCGTGGCGGCTTCTCTTGTTGTGGAGCACAGACTCGGTGCACAGACTTCAGTAGCTTCAGCGCTTGCCTGGGCTCAGTAGTTGAGGCACACAGGCTTAGCTGCTCTGCAGCATGTGGAATCTTCCCAGACCAGGGATTGAACTGGTGTCCCTTACACTGCAAGGCAGATTCCTAACTACTGGACTACCAAGGAAGCCCTCAAAGAATTCTGATTGTTAAGTCCTCTTTTCATATATTTACAGCTGTTAAAACTTTTTTTATGGTTCAGAAACACCCATTGCAGTTACTCTGCATGGAATCATATGCCTTGAATAGATAGTGTAAAGCATGCTGAAATATTTGTGGTTGATATGAGCAACCTCACTAATTTGGATTGGGTAATTCAGAGACTATATTAATTTGAACATTGTCAAATAAGTTGAAGTGTATCCCACATGTCTCAGGAAACAGGAGAGGGAGAATATTTGGAAAGACAACCAGAGTGTATTAAACTTCCAGTTAATATCTTATTTAAGAAACAAATGCTTCAAAAGCATTTGTTCATTACCAAAATTTAACATTTAAATCAAATCACTTATCTATTAATCAAAACCCACAAGTGGTCATTAGAAGCATTCCTGCAGGTTCTTGATGTTTTTAATTAGTTTGGCTGTGCCATGCAGCTCATGGGACCTTAGTTTCCCAACCCAGAGGTATGATACAATAAGAATCTTTCAGTATTTGCAATCAGAGACGTATCAGTGTCAGCCATGGGACAATGTACTGAACTAGTCCTGAGTTTGGTTCTTCATAATAAAGTAGGAATCAAGAGTTCAGCCTCAGGCATTTGTGAGACTGAGCTAATTGTGTGAACAAATAAGCTAATTGTGCGAACATTCCTTGGAATATGGTTGGGAAGGAATAAATGTTTATGGAATTAATTTATTATTTAATGAGTAAATTTTAAATTTCTTTTTTTAAAATTTTAACTACATCTTATTTTGAATTAGGATGGTTTTATGTATGTGGGTTATACTAATAATTCCAGTTCAGGCTATCAACCAAATGAAAGATTGGCAAACTTTTTCTGTAAAAGGTTCAGTAGTAAATATTTTAGTCTTTGCGTATTACATATGGTCCCTTTCTCATATTCTTTTTTATTTTTACCCATAACTCTTTACAAACATAAAAACCATTCCTAGCTGTTGAACTGTGCAGAAGAGGGCAGGGCCAAATTTGGCTTGTGACTGGAGTTTACTAACTTTTGATCTGAACTTTCTGCATTTACTCTGTTTTATTATGCACTTAAAATATAAATGACTAATGTGCTTAGACAATTCAGAAAGGTAAGAAACCCATTTAGATTTCTTGATAAAATTTGTTGATGTTTTGTTCAGTCTTTAAGTTGTGTCCAAAGGTCTATGACCCCATGGACTGGCAGCATGCCAGTCTCCTCTGTCCTTCACTATCTCCCAGAGTTTGCTCAGATTCACGTCTATTGAGTTGGTGATGCTATCTAACCATCTCATTTTCTGCCACACCCTTCTCCTGTTGCCTGTAGTTTCCCAGCATCAGGATATTTTCTAAAGAGTAGATTCTTTGCATCAGGTGGCCAAAGTATTGGAGCTTCAGCATCAGTCCTTGAAATGAATATTCAAGGTTGGTTTCCTTAAGGATTGACTGATTTGATCTCCTTGCTGTCCAAGGGATTCTCAAGAGTCTTCTCTAGCACAATTTGAAGCCATCAGTTCTTTGGCACTCAGCCTTCTTCATGGTCCAACTCTCACATTCATACTAACTACTGGAAAAACCATAGCTTTGACTATACAGAACTTTGTTGGCAAAGTGATGTCTCTGCTTTTTAGTATTTTTTAGTACTCTCAATTAATATATTAGAGAAAGTAAACTTTGCTTCAGGGATATTTCAGTAATTTTCAGAAAAGTACAAAGAGAATAATAGAGACAATTTTTCCTTCTGCCTGTGAAATAAATCAAAGACTTATGAGCTTGTGCACATCTTAAAAACAAGAAAGTTTGTATTTTGTCTGATTAGAAAATGTGATTTCTTCAAAGGTGCTTCTGTGAGTCTCATAGGTATACACATTGATTAAGATTTCTTATTAACACACAATCATCTCCAAATGTTTCCACTTAATTGCTTTTTATTTCAGTTAAGTACCAATGTTCTTTATTCTCACACGGAGTTTAATTAGCATGGAAGGTCACGGAGAGGTGTTGAGGCACAAACTTGCCCAGAGGAGGTAGTTGATGCCTGGCTGGCTTCTAATTATAGAGCATCCTAGAACTACAGAGGGAGAGAGAACTTAGAGGGGAAAATAGTGAAAAATGGGCATGAGCTCTCTCTGTCCTCACGGAGAACAGACGATCAACTCCTCGTCTTTTTATAAGGTCACGGGTGCGTAGCGTTATCAGTAGGACACAAACACAGTGTACAGTAGTTTATGGGCTTCCCTGCTGGCTCCTACATGAAGAATCTGCCTGCAACGAGAGAAACCTGGATTCAGTCCTCGGTCTGGGATGATCCCCTGAAGGAGGGGGAATGGCCACCCACTCCAGTATTCCTGCCTGGAGAATCCCCATGGACAGAGGAGCCTGGTGGCTAGTCCATGGGTCGCAAAGAGTCAGACAGGACTGAGCGACTAAGCAGAGCACACAGCACAGTAGTTTATCAATTATTTAACAACATTCACTGAACACCTTCTGTGTACAAACGTGGTGGTCAATGCTGGGAAGGGAATATTTGTAAAAGTGTTGAGCAAAATGCTGCTGAGAAATATGTAATAATTAAATATCACAATCATATGTGAAAGATGAGAGTATACTATTGCTTATTATTTATTAAAATTATCATTACTAGTTCTAATAAAATAATTTTGGTTTTACTAAATTGTCACCTAATTATATAAAAATTGGACTATTTGACCAGATTATCCACAGTATTCACCTTAGAAGTATTGTTATGGTGAATTACAATGTACTCTTATACAGAGATGGGGTCTGTCTTAAAGCAATTATGTCCGATGACAAAGGAGGCAACTAACTATAAATGCCATAAAATTATTTTTAATTTTATTAAGTAATTCTGCATAATTAAATGAGATATATGTTAATAGCATTAAAATAAAATTCAATGTACAATACTTTATCTATAATTTTATCCTAAGGGATAAATCCAAGTATCCCTATGTTTTGCATTCATGCATTTCATGATAATTCTTCTATAAACAACTGTGCCTTAGACTAGCATGGGTGATGATAGCACAGAATACTTTTTATGTTCCAGGCACGGTTCCAAGAGCATAATAAACATTATTCCATTTAATGCTATGCCAGTTCTAAAAGGAAAGTATGTACTATTGTTGTCCTCATTTTCTAGACAAGGAAACTGAGGCCGAAGAAAGGTAGTTTGCCGGAGTCATATCCTTAGAAATAAGAGAGTTGGGAATTAAATCCTGTATAACTCCAGCTTCTTCTCCTAGTAATTCAGCCTGTGTTAGCATAGATACACAAAGTACGGAGGTTTCCCAACAATAATCACCCCACCGCATGAGTGAGTTAACGGCATCGCATGTTCATTATGTTCATTTAATAAGGAGGATTTCTTTGGTGAAGAAAGTTTAGCTGATTTCTCTGGTCATTACCTCTCTGGGCCTTTTCCTAATATATGGAAAGAGGGGATTTGGGTTGAACTCAGTTTCAATATTATCCATTTTTGTTTTTTGGAAGTGTTTTTAGAAGTGTAAAACCATGAATTTCATACAAATCTTAGCATGAATACATGCCCAAGAGTTTATTTAACTCATTAAGTAATGAGAAAGCCAGTAATATGTTACAACTACTTCAATGAACTCTAAATACTATACTTTTAAAGCTGAATCAGAATTACAGAAATTAATTTATAAATAGATGCAGAACTGATTTTTTTGTGGGGGAGAGTAGACCAATTCTCCCTCCACTGAACCGAATTTCCATGTTTGTGGACAAGCGTTGCTTTGCTACCAGTTTACCTATTTAACACAGTGATAAAATAACTCAAAGATAAGGAAAGGCCCAAAGTCTCCACAGAATAGATAATTTAGAGGATGTGTTAGATAATGCCTTGTTGTTCATTGAAAATGCACAAGAATCTTTTGGTCCAATTTAAAGTCTTTCACAATTTCCCCTGCACCTCAAACCAGGATCTACAAGAAGTCTAATGTGTGAAAACAGTACAGTATGGCCGCTTTAATGGAAGCAGTGAGAGAACAGAAAGTTCCTGTCGATTTGCCTCAATCACCCACCCAAAATTCCCAGAAGTTCTCCTACAACTGCCCTTGAGGCAGCTTCCGGCCCTGTGACAGCTATACGGTATCTCCTTGCTTCCACAGCTAACATTTTGTAGTTTCCTGATTCTTCCCTTTGGAGTCAAAAGGCTGTTATCAGAGATGAATGCAACTCATGGTGGTTCATTAGGTCCCCATGAAGTCAGGAGCATCTTTCTGGGTCAGGAACCTAGGATTCCCTCTTTATTTTTAAAAACTTCTTTAGAGTGTAGTTGACTTACAATGCTGTGTTAGTGTTAGGTGTAGAGCAAAGTGAATCAGTGATACATATACGTATGTCCACTCTTTTAGATCCTTTTCCCATATAGGCCACTATATTCAGTAGAGTTCCCTGTGCTATATACAGTAGGTCCTCATTAGTTATCTACTATATATATAGTAGTGTGTATCTCTCTGCTAAGTCATGTCAGTCGTGTCCGACTCTGTGCGACCCCATAGAAGGCAGCCCACCAGGCTCCCGGCTCTGGGATTCTTCAGGCAAGAATACTGGAGTGGGTTGCCATTTCCTTCTCCAGTGCATGAACGTGAAAAGTGAAAGTGAAGTTGACCAGTTGTGTCCAACTCTTTGAGACCCCTTGGACTGGAGCCTGCCACGTCAATCCAAATCTCCCTAGTTCATCCCTCCACCTCCCTTGACTCCCTGGTAGCCATCAGTTTGTTTTCTAAATCTATAAATCTATTTCTGTTTTGTTGATAAGTTCATTTGTACCTTTTTTTTTTTTTTTTAAGATTCCACTTATAAGTGATATCATATGCCATTTGTCTTTGTGTTTGACTTACTTCACTCAGTGTGACAATCTCCAGGTCCATCCATTTGCTGCAAATGGCATTGTTGTGTTCCTTTTTATGATTCAGTAATATTCCATTGTTTATATGTGCCACATCTTTATCCAGTTCTCCGTTAATGGGCATTTAGGTTGCTTCCATGTCCTGACTATTTTAAGTAGTGCTGCAGTGGTCATTGGGGTGCATGTATCTTTTCTAATTATGTTTTTCTCCAGATATATGCCCAGGAGTGGGATTGCTGAATCATACGGTAGCTCTATTCTTAGTTTTTTAAAGAACCTCCATACTGTGCTCCATAATGCCTATACCGTTTACATTCCTACCAACAGTGTAGGAGGCTTCCCTTTGCTCTACACCTTCTGGGATTCCTTCTGATGAATCCTCAGAGAGACTCCTAGGCTTGTAAGACTGAAATATGCAGAAGTTACTATGCCCACTACAAAGTCTTCTCTGAAGGGTGTGTCAGTTAAACCCCAGGATTATTTTTTCGAGGTCTTCCTTTCACTCAAGGGACTTTTGACCTTAAGGCATTCATCATATTGAATGATGTGTGGATATTCAATGTTAATACTCATTAACAGAGTTCCAAAGTATGGGCAAAGGAAGGAGCTGGTCTCGCAGAGTTTGTTTAATTACACTGGAAAAATCCATGGTGAGTTATCACTGATTTGTGGGAAACTCTGAGTGCAAGGCCTGGTTTAATGTTGATATAAATTTAAATGAGCATATCCTTATTTTCTCTCTGGTCATTATTACTGGGAATATTTTCTACTAAGAGATGTAGATGAAGGTTATGAAATCAGTTGGTATTTTCTTTTGCCACTTCAGATCTCTATCAATGCTGTTTTAAATATTCTCAGGAAGAAATTTCCCTATTGATTGATTTTGGGGGTGTGGTGGGGGTTAAACAATTTATAACCATTTATAACATGGTTATAAGCAATTTATAACCATGCCAGATCTCTTTCAAATTTCCTGCAGTTTGCAACTCTCTTCTAACCCACCTTTCTTTCTCATCAACCTTTCAAACCACCTTTCTTCTTTTACTGATTTTACCTGTTCTATTAAATACTTAAGTTTCATAAAATATTTATGGAACAAGTAACATAACAATAGTTGACAGTTTTTAAAGAGAAGAAAAATCAACTGTGTCAATTCGACAACGTATCACTTAACTTACTTCTTTATTTTCTTACTCTTTTATATTCCTTGTCAGTAAGCCCACCTATTTTGAAGATTCAATCATAGTGTAGATGTAACTCTATTGTGATTTTTTTGGTCATAAAATACCACAAACATTTCCCAGGTTGCTCTATAATATTTATAATTATCTTTGTTTTTATTTTTATTTACTTGAATGATTTTTATTAGAGCAGACACACTGTAAATTTGAAAAAAATCTAGAAAAGTACAAAGGAAATAGTAAAAATCATCTGAAATTGTACTAGCTAGAGATAATAATTACTACTTTAACAGTTTTTCATTCTCTTTTTACACATACACACATTTGTTTTTATATAGCTGGATTCACATATACATGCAGATAGACACCCAATTTCTTTTTCTCAACAATATGTCTTTGTTCTTGTTGTTTAGTTGTTCAGTCGTGTCCGAATCTTTGGCGACCCCACGGACTGCAGCCCACCAGGCTCCTCCGCCCATGGCATTTTCCAAACAAGGGTACTGGAGTGGGTTACCATTTCCTGTCCAGGAAACCTTCCCCACCCAGGTATTGAACCTGCATCTCCTGCATTGGCACATGGATTCCTTACCACTGAGTCACCAGGGAAGCTCAACATCACTTTAGGTGCCTGAAAAATACTGCATTGTAGGTTTTTACCTCCAACTTTTAACCATCCTTCTTCTGTGAAATAGCTCCAGATTTCTGCCAGTCAAAATAAGGCTTTTGCACACTTCTGGGACTACCTCCTTGCCATAAGTTTCAAGTCTTATGATTATTACAACAAATGGAAGTCTCTTTTAAACTTTAAAACATATTTTAAACACTCTTCAAAGTTTTAACATCTTACATTCCTGAACTAATGTGGCTGTCTTTTTCACTGCATCCTGCTCTCATCCTGAATTTTAGTGATTTGTTTAATATTCTAATATTTTTGGGGAAGCTGGGAATAGTAGCTCAGCATTTTAAAATTTGCATTTCCATGATTACCTGGGATTTTGAATATCTTTTATGTATTTGTTTTCTTTTGTGTATCTTATTTTATGACTTGGCTCTTCATATCCTATGTCCAAATTTCTTCAGAAGTTTTTCCTTTATTCTTTTTTTCCTTTGTTTTATTTTCTTACAAAATATGTAAACTCTCATATATATTAAAGTTTCCTCATTTTTACTCATTATAATTTAACTTTTACATATAAAGCATTATGTGGTTTTTTTTTTTTTTTTTTTGGTTGCTAATTTTGCTAATGTTGTTAAATATATATGGATTTATCACTGTTTTTCTTTGCTGTCTTTATCATTTGGGTCATAGGCAGAAAAAAACCTCTTGCTACATTACAAAAATATTATCTCATTTGTTCTTCTAATAACTCGTGTTTATTTTTAATATTCAAATTGATAAATCTAGTACTTGTTTTGGTATACAGAAGAATGTGAAAATACAAAAATTTATACCCAAAGCCTAACCATTTTGTCTGTCTCCATAGGACACTGGAAAAATAAAGATGGATGGACAGTCAGGTATTATTTGGGCTGAAAAATATGAGTAAATTGTAGAGGATGTCAGATTTGAATCGAATATGTCTGAGGAAACTGGGGACCAACATCATTACCGAGATTGTGGGTATAATTTTACTTGGCAATGGGTGCTCTATTAGTATGTAATATTTATTTTATTAGGTATGTGTGCTTATGAGTAAAGGAATAGTTGGAGAGTTTAGATTTAGAAATCATAGAATGTTAATGAGATTAATGAAATAAAGAGCATGTTTTCTATAGGATATAACTATTTCTGCAATGTAGAGAAGTGAGCAACCACAGACAGAAGGATTCAGATTTAAGTGGGTAAAACATAAGTTTATAAGTTTCCTAGAGGATTGTGCTAAGCACAAATTCCATCTTCATTCAAAATATATGAACTGTGAGGCCGATAAGAAAGGATTGGCCTTATGGGTAGGACTCTAAGGAATTGGAAATGTTAACAGACAATAAGTTAGTAGAACGCCTCGGGCAATTACAATTAACTAGAAAACAGGGTGGAGATAGACTTCATTGAGGATGGGACTGAGGGATTATAAAATCATAAAGGCACATTGTATTAGTGGACCCAGCTGCTAGATGGCTCTATCAGGGGCAAGTCTTCTGAGAAAAACAGAGAAACTACATCTCAAAGACTAAGACTCTGGTTAGCACTGCAGGGAGACAGGAGTGAACACAGGTAATTAGAAATGAGACCTTTAGTTCACACTAAATTTTCATTTATTCTCACATCCATTCTCTTTCATTGATCTGTCTGCCTATTGCTACACTCTCTCAATTGTTGTAACTTATTATATATTTTAATATCTATAATATCAGAGGTTTGCTCTTTATCTTTCAGAATGTTCCTAAGTGGTTTTTCTTTCTTTCTTTCTTTCTTTTTTTTTTTTTTTTTACTAATTATTATTATATTTTCACTTTTGAATCAGTTTGCCAAGTTTTCGTCTTTCTTAAAATATCTGTCACTACCACATGCCAGCTAAGTTTTAGTCATAAGTGGGTAAACTATGGTAGCAAACAACCTCCAAAGCTCAATGGGTTAACGCAACAAGAGTTTATTTCTTTCTCAGAGTGTATCTACCGCATGAGTTGGTGTGTGAGTGAGGCAGGGGATGGCATTTGCTCCACAGCTTCTCAGGTACTGAGGCTGACAGAAGTGCCAACACTTTACAGCGACACTTCTCAGCTCCTCTGTCACCAGAGTCAGGGGAAAGCAGCTGGAGAACTGTGCACAAGTTAGAAGCGCACGTATTTCCTCCTCTCACAACTCATTGTCTAGAATGGCACTTCCTACAGAACTTTCCACCATAATGGAAATGGTCTGTCATCTGCACTGTCCAATATAGCATCCATTCACCATTTGTAGCTAATGAAATGTGAGCACTTGACATGTGATTAATATGACTGAGAAATTAGATTTTAAGTTTTGGGAAAATGATTAACTTACTTTTCAGTTAAGCTGCATGTGGCTAGTAGCTATGATATGGGACAGCACAGGTCTAAATTAGTCACCTAGTCCTGTCTAAATGCAGGAGAGTGAGTTTCTAAGATTATAAATGAAATATTCTGTGAGCTCTACTGTCTCTGCCTTCATTCCCCAAACAAAACACCACCATGCACATATACACACAAACACACACATTCCCTACTGGGAATTTCCTTGATTGCCACAAAATCATATTTTAATCTTTTCAACATAGAATACTTCTCTTTAAGAACAAGGTAAACTTTCCATTTCTTCAGACATTCTTTTGTTTCTAAGCCACGTTTCTTTCAACTGTGGGGTGCATTTATTTATTTCATTATTTTTAATATTGCCCTTTTTATGGTTTATCACAGGATATTGAATATACTTCTTTGTGCTATATAATAGGACCTCGTTGTTTATCCATTCTGCATACACTACTTTACATCTGCTATCCCCAAACTCCCACGCCATCCCTCCACACCTTCCTCCCCCTTGGTAACCACTGGTCTGTTCTCTATGTCTGTGAGTATGTTTTGTAGATAAGTTTGTTTGTGTCATATTTTAGATTCCACATATAAAGTAATACTGTATGGTATTTGTCTTTCTCTTTCTGATGTACCTCACTTAGTATGATAATCTCTAAGGGCATACATTTTGCTGCAAATGGCATTATTTTGTTCTATTTTTATGGCTGAGTGGTACTCCATGGTATATATGTATCACATCTACTTTATCCCGTCATCAGTCAATGGATGTTCAGGTTGTTTCCATGTCTTTCTAATACATTTGCTGTTGTTTAGTCACGTTGGACTCTTTGCAACCCCATGGACTGCAGCACGCCAGGCTTCCCTGTCCTTTACCATCTCTGGAGTTTGCTCAAACTCCTGTCCATCGAGTTGGTGATGCCATCCAGCCATCTCATCCTCTGTAATTCCCTTCTCCTGACTTCAATCTTTCCCAGCATCAGGGTCTTTTTCAGTGAGTTGGCTCTTCGCATCAGGTGGCCAAAATATTGGAACTTCAGCTTCAGTGTCAGTCCTTCCAAAGAACACCCAGGACTGATCTCCTTGAGGATGGACTGGTTAGATCTCCTTGCAGTCCAAGGGACTCTCAAGAGTCTTCTCCAACACCACAGTTCAAAAGCATCAATTCTTTGGCACTCAGCTTTCTTTACAATCCAACTCTCACATCCATACATGACCACTGGAAAAACTATAGCCTTGACTAGACGGACCTTTGTTGGCAAAGTAATGTCTCTGCTTTTTAATATGCTATCTAGGTTGGTCATAACTTTTCTTCCAAGGAGTAAGTGTCTTTTAATTTCATGGCTGCAGTCACCATCTGCAGTAATTTTGGAGCCCCCCAAAATAAAGTCAGCCACTGTTTCCCCATCTATTTTCCATGAAGTGATGGGACCAGATGCCATGATCTTAATTTTCTGAATGTTGAGCTTTAAGCCAACTTTTTCACTCTCCTCTTTCACTTTCATCAAGAAGCTCTTTAGTTCTTCTTCACTTTCTGCCATAAGGGTGGTGTCATCTGCATATCTGAGGTTATTGATATTTCTCCTGGCAATCTTAATTCCAGCTTGTGTAGCCTCTACGTATCTTAAAATAGTTATGTACCTTTAGAAAGTATCAGTTACCTCATCTATAAAATTAGAAGAATAATACTACATATTTACCCAATACTTTTGAGTATCAGTGCTGCTAATGTTATTGTTGGGGCTTCCCTGGTTTCTCCGTGGTAAAGAATCTGTCTGCCAATGCAGGAGATGTGGGTTTGATTCCTGGGCTGGGAAAATCCCCTGGGTAAGGAAATGGCAACCCATTCCAGTATTCTTGCCTGGGAAATCCCATGGACAGATGAGTCTGGCGGGCTAT
The DNA here is from genome assembly GCF_963930625.1 of Muntiacus reevesi. Classification (NCBI taxonomy): domain Eukaryota; kingdom Metazoa; phylum Chordata; class Mammalia; order Artiodactyla; family Cervidae; genus Muntiacus; species Muntiacus reevesi. Next base: position 54,849,538 of record NC_089265.1, on the reverse strand, counting down.
AGTCTAAGGGGTCACAGAAGAGTCAGACATGACTTAGCAATTAAACAACAACAATATTATTGTTATTACTATTACTTCCCTTATTATGACTCATTATTACTATTCCTTTCATGATAATAATTACTATTTTCATTATTATTAGGTAATAAGCAGTTTGTATGAATAATATTACTTAGTTTACACAAGAACCAAATGAGGTTAATAAATTTAAATCTGATAAGAATGAGATTAGCACAATGATGGATCCATATTAAAATGCAATCATTTTATCTGTTATTATTGTTGCTACCATCAGTGTCAGCATTATCATTATCATCATTATTATCAATTGTGGTTGCCTTCTCAATATCTCTTTCACCCTACTCCATTAAGAGCAAGCAGGTTAGTTTAGACTTGCTCCCATCCCCAACTGCAAACATAGATAATTCCACCTCATTGCTATATTGACAGGTTCAGGATAGCCACATTATTCAGTCCAAAGCCAATTATCACATGGAATTCCCTTACTCATAATGACTAGTTGATAGATTTATGATCTCAGGCAAGCCAGTTAAAAAGAAGCCCAGGACTTTTGTTTAGTAGTTGGAGGAAAGGTGATTTTTTCCTATAGGACATAAAAGAAAACAGAAGATCAACAGATAGAATCATGATATAGGTTAACACTGTGCCACAATATTGAACATCATTTTAAACCTCTGGACATTTTGGATACATGAGTCAACAAATTCCTTTTATTGGTTAAAGTTTTCTTTTTATCCTTCACTTCAATTCAGTCACTCAGTCATGTCTGACTCAGTTACCCCATGGACTGCAGCATGCCAGGCCTCCCTGTCCATCACCAACTCCCAGAGTTTACTCAAACTCATGTCCATTGAGTCAGTGATGCCATCCAACCATCTCACCCTCTGTTATTACTGTTATTACCCTTCTCCTCCTGCCTTCAGTCCTTCCCAGCATCAGGGTCTCTTCCAATGAGTCAGTTCTTCGCATCAGGTAGTCAAGGTAATGGAGTTTCAGCTTTAGCATCAGTCCTTCATCCTTCACTTACTATTAAATAAATTATGATTGAAATAATTATTCCTCTCATAATTCCAATTGAAGTTATATTTAGTAAATATACCAATTGGATATATTTAGTATATTGGGAAGTTGTGTGTGTGTGTGTGTATATATATATATATATATGATTCTATAATCTCTTTGTAATTGGACATATCAAATTGTTACTGCTTGCATTACATTTCTGGATGCTTCTTTTGGGGTTTTCTAGGCATATAGTAATGTAATTTGAAAATGACACAACATTTGTGTTCTCTTTTCCAAAATTGGGGCTTGCCAGGTGGCACTAGTGGTAAAGAACCTGCCGGCCAAGGAGACATAAGAGACATGAGTTCAATCCCTGGGTTGGGAAGATCCCCTGGAGGAGGGCATGGCAACCCACTCCAGTATTCTTGCCTGGAGAATCTCCATGGACAGAGGAGCCTGGCTGGCTACAGTCCATGGGGTCACACAGAGTCAAACATGACTGAAGTGAATACTTTCTCTTTTTAAACTAATTGCATTGGCTAGCAGTTTCAGAAAAATGTGAAATAATAAATGGTAACAAACATCTTTTGCCTTTTCCTACTCTTCATGGGGTTCTCAAGGCAAGAATGCTGGAATGGTTTGCTACTAGAGTCTGGAGATCTCTTCAAGAAAATTGGAGCTACCAAGGGAACATTTTGTGCAAAGATGGGCATAATAAAGGTTAGTTATGACAAGGACGTAACAGAAGCAGAGGAAATTAAGAGGTGACAAGAATACACAGAACTATACAAACAAGATCTAAATGACCCAGATTAGCATGATGGTATGATCACTTACCTAGCATCACTCATATGATACAGTGTGAAGTCACGTGGGCCTTAGGAAGCATTGCAAAGCTAGTGGAGGTGATAGAATTCCAGCTGAGCTATTTCAAATCCTGAAAGATAATGCTGTTAAAGTGCTGTACTCAATATGCCAGCAAATTTGGAAAACTCAGCAGTGGCCACAGGACGGAAAAAGGTCAGTTTTCATTCCAATCCTGAAGAAAGGCAATGCCAAAGAATGTTCAAACTACCGTGCAGTTGTGATCATTTCACATGCTTAGCAAGGTAATGCTCAAAATCTTTCAAGCTAGGCTTCAACAGTACATGAACCTAGAACTTCCAGATGTACAAGCTGGATTTAGAAAAGGCAGAGGAACCAGAGATCAAATTGCCAACATCTGTTGGATCATAGAAAAAGCAAGAGAATTCCAGAAAAACTTCTGATTCATTGACTACACTAAAGTCTTTGAATGTGTGGATCACAACAAACTGGAAAATTCTTCATGAGATGGGAAGACTAGACCACTTTACCTGTCTCCTGTGAAACCTATGTGCAGGTCAAGAAGCAACAGTTAGAACCAGATGTGGAACAAAAGACTGGTTCCAAATTGGGAAAGGAGTATGTCAAAATTGTATATTGTCACCCTGCTTATTTAACTTATATGCAAAGTATATCATGTGAAATGCCAGGTTGGATGACTCACAAGCTGGAATCGAGATGGCTGGGAGAAATATCATCAACCTCAGATATGCAGATGATACCACTCTAATGGCAGAAAGTGAAGAGGAACTAAAGAGCCTCTTGTTGAATGTAAAAGAGGAGAGTGACAAAGTTGGCTTAAAAACTCAACATTCAGAAAACTAAGATCATGGCATCTGGTCCCATCACTTCATGGAAAATAGACGGGGAAATAGCGGAAACAGTGACAGATTTTGTATTCCTGGGCTCCAAAATCACTGTGAATGATGACTGCAGCTGTGAAATTAAAAGATGCTTGCTCCTTGGAAGAAAAGCTATGACAAACCTAGACACAGTATTAAAAGCAGAGACATTGCTTTGCCAACAAAGGTGCATCTAGTCAAAGCTATGTTTTTGAAGTAGTCATGCATGGATGTGAGAGTTAGACTATAAAGAAAGCTGAGCGCTGAAGAATTGATGCTTTCAAACTGTGGTGTTGGAGAAAACTCTTGAGAGTCCCTTGGAGAGCAAGGAGATCAAACCAGTCAGTCCCAAAGGAAATCAATCCTGAATATTTACTGAAAAGACTGATGCTGAAGTTCCAGTACTCTGGCCACCTAATGTGAAGAGCCAACTCACTGGAAACACCCTGATGCTGGAAAAGATTGAGGGCAAGAGGAAAAGGGGGTGACAGAGTGAGATGGTTGGACTCAATGGACAAGAGTCCGAGCAAACTGCGGGGGATGGTGAAGGACTGGGAAGCCTCATGTACTGCAGTCCATGGGTTCACAGAGTTGGACAGGACGTAGTGACTGAACAACAGCAACAAGCAAACAATATTCCTTAATTTTTGCTTTTAATGATTTTTTTGAGGTACATCATCTTAAATAGTCCTGTCTTCCTGTTTTGTTAGAATTTATGATAGCAAGGCCAGCAAAAATAAAATTTTTTCATAGATGACTAATCAGAAAATAATAACAAAGACACATAAAACTTCCTACAGGTGAAAGACAGCAAAATCAGAGGTAAAGAGAACTGAAAAGAGAGGGAGAGATAGAGAAAATAATTAGTTGCATTACAGAACTTCTTAAAAATGAATTATAAGCAATAAAGGACTGGTAAAAGACAGTAGACACATTGAAAATTTGAAGCGTTCATTTGAACATTTATCAATTTGAATTGAGCAGTGCTGAACTGGAAATGATTAGGAGCATTCTATTGACAGGAGATCCTGGAAAGACTTTCACAGAGAAAAGGTGGAAGTAAAGCAAAGAAATTATTGATTGGCTATCGCTTATAGCCTGTCTGTGATTAGTGGTCCTTAGGTTTCAGTTTTGTAACCTCACGGCCTTTTCAAGCTCAGATTCTGGCTTGCTTATATAGGCTGCCATGGCATTAAAGCCACCTCTGTCTGATGATCTTGTTTTAAATTAAAATGAATTTAACAGGATCTATACGACCAAAGTGTAAATCTGCCAAGTGGGGACACACTTAAGAGAATCTGAAAGAACGCAGGGAAGTAGATAAGGAAATGTAAGAAATTTTGGAGGAAACTATAGATGATAACAATGCAGGTATCTCACATATGTCTATTTAGTGTGTCTGAAAAAAAAAGCAAGAACCATTTATGAACCAAAAATAATTTAAAAAATATAAGAGAAAAGGTTTTGCTTTATTGATGGGAGACTAACTCTTCAGATGAAAATGATTACAAGATGTAAAAAATAAGGATAATATACAAAAAATAAAACACATGGAATGGGATATTAAAGTTTTATTGAAAAGAGAAAATACTTTGTCATTCTGATTGGCTTTGTTCGGTTGTTCTTGAATTGTTTGGCAATTCTGGTAATAATTTGAGCTAAAATGAGGCCCCAAAGCTTTTGAGCTTTTCATTTTGTGCTTGAGCTTTTCAGTCACCTCTGGTATGCAGCTGCAAATTACATTCTTTTCCAGACTCCGCCCTTCAGCTAAAAACTCAATTGTGAGGAATAAAACAGGGCACAGGGTGTCTGCTGTGGGTTTTTCCTCCTCTGTCTCAACTGCCAATTGAGACGGGGCTGGCAGAAACTCCAGGTTGGTTTTTCTCCATCGATTATGCAGCCTCTATGCAGCAATATGTTCTGCCCCCATCCCACCCCTAACTGAATCTCTGCCCTGGGGTTTGGAGGCAAGCAGGTAAATGTGAAACACATAAAGGACTTCCTTCCTCCCTTAGTCTGTGCTGCGCTCCACTGCACTGTGTAACGAAGCGAGAAAGGCCTGTGATGGGGCTGGAGTTCCTTCACCATTTGGTCCAATTTGTATCGTAATAAGCCAGTATTTTCTAAAGTTGCACCAGAGGATGGGGTCATTGTGAGTTTCTGCACGAATATAGTTTTTTTTTCCCTTGTTTTTCTCTCTGTCCCACTCTTACTTGTTGTCCTATAGGGCACGGGTGGAGAAGGAAACGGCAACCCACTCTGGTATTCTTGCCTGGAGAATCCCATGGAAAAAGGAGCCTGGTGGGCTACAGTCCATGGGGTCGCAAAGAGTTGGACACGACTGAGCGACTAACACCCATAGGACACAGGGGAGGATACTTTATAAATATGTATGTGTATTTATAAATGCGTGTGTGTGCACACTCAGTCATGTCTGACTCTTTGCCACCCCATGGACTATAGTCCACTAGGGTTCTCTTTCCATGGAGTTTTCCAGACAAGAGTACTGGAGTGGGTTGCCATTTCCTTCTCCAGGGAATCTTTCTGACCCAGGGATTGAACCTGCGTCTCTTGCATCTCCTGTATTGGCAGGAGGGTTCTTTACCAGTAATTTTCCATTTGTCTTACTCCCTAATCCTATTGCAAATTACAACTTTTAATTTTACCACTTTGGTCTAGTATCTGTAAGAACCCTCCGCGTGCTCTTCCCTCTGACATCCCTCTCTCTGTGTTTCTGTAGTCCCGTAAGTATGTTGCATATGGTGAATGGTGAATGCTCTAATGCTTCGTGCTCCCGTTTGATGTGAAGACGATATGTAACATTTCAAAACATACATGAACAGCTCTAGCACAGTGCATCAGTTGGGGGTCTATGGCAGGAAAATGGTCTACACCAGGTGGTTTATTAGATGTACTTTAACACAGGGATCTTGTAACAAATGTCTTAGAATTGACAGAGCCAAGAGGAGGGATTAGCAACTTCAGGAATTGCTCTCACTGCTCGGGATGGGAAGACAAAGATGGAGGCAGTGTTGTTATCAGAATCTGGGAGCCAGGAAGCGCTCACCTGTGGAGAGCTGGAAATACTGTGGGCACAGCTCAGATAAAGTGGGGAGCATGAAGACAGTCACCTCTGCACACACTGCCCAAAGCAGAGAGAGAGAGAGAGAGAGAAATACCCTGGCATCTTCTTCTCCTGCCATTGCCTCCCATTGACTGGACCCAGCTGAAAATGTGATTTGAGGTTTCAGTCCCTAGTGTTCAGACCAGAGCAGGGATAGGCGGAGAGTGGATCTGAGGACCAAGAGGCAAATGTGACATGTATAAAGGACTTTGTGCAAACACAGAAAGTTCACCAAAAATCTGAGGAATATTAAAAATGAGAGTTCTGCTTTGATCAAGGGACTTGAATGCTGTGCCAGGGTGGCTGCTGGGAGACTGAAGATGCTTCTTTCATGACGCAACTCCGCCTTCTCTTTGAAGCTTGAAATCTCTTTCAAAGGAACTGAAGCTTAAGTTCCTCAGATACCAGGCAAAGTATCACATACTTCTGGAGAGAGAACTCCTCCATCTTTTCCATTCTCTCTGTCTTTTATTCCTAGAAAAACTGGTACCTGTTTTTCAGTGAACCCTGTCATAGGCTCCAGAGATGAAAGCTTGAATTAGGCAAAATTAGCGGCCTCAGGTAACACACAGCTGCTGCTGTCAGTCGTCCAGTTGTGTCTGACTCTTCGCAACCCTGTGGACTGCAGCACGCTAGGCCTCCCTGTCCCTCACCAGCTCCCAGACTTTGCCCAAGTTCATGTCTATTACATCGGAGATGCCGTCCAGGTATCCTCTGTTGCCCTCTTCTCCTTCTGCCTTCAGTCTTAACGCACAGATTAATAGAACCTAAATGTCGACAGTCACACTTTGTATATTTTGAGCTAAAATAGACTTAAATGAACAACGTGCTGTGAGACCACAATGGAAGGGATAAAGGCTGAGTCTTAAAGAGCCAACAGGAGTTAATCAGTTAAAGAAGGGAAGGGAGGATGAGAGGACACAGACCTCTGAGGTCATCGGAGAATGGTGAGGCCTTCTGGGGACCTAACACATATGAAGGAGAGGAACAAAATCTAAACCTCGCAAATGCTGCCCCGGCCCTTCCATGACCTGCTCTGCACAGCCACACACACACACATCCTCAAGGGAGGCATCGTTTTTCAGTTCCATCCATTTGCCAAATGAGCCTACACATACCTGAGAACCCTTCTCAACACAGGGACGCTGACATGTGTTTCTAATCCACCAGCGCTATGGAATGAACCCCTCTGCTCTGCTTCCAGCAGCCTGTCATTATGGGGAGCACGACTCACAGGGTGAGGGGACCGGGTAACTGGGTGAGGGAAGGACGGGAGATTGTGGAGCAGGGAGGGGACGCAGGGCAGGAACGATGGCAACCCTGAGACCTCACGTTCACCGTGGTGACCTCAGAACGACCCTGTGGTCAAAAAAAGATGACGTGCTCCTTGCAGTGGCTGCGAGTAATAAACTTCTACTTGGCTGTACGCCCTCTGTGATGACCTTTTCAGCATCCTGTCTGAGTCTGTGAGGGCAGGCCTAGGGGAACGTATCTTCCAGCAAAGATAATATGAATTCTATTTGGAATTCTGGATCTTTGCATACTGGAGAATATAACTAGGTCAGCATATCTATAACAAAATAGGGTGAATAAAAAATTCTGGATTTCCTCCTCCTCCTCCAACTGCCTCTTCTCTGGCTCCGTTGATGCCCCATTTTTCTTCCAGGCCTCCTAAATGTGGATATAGGCCAATAAAGCAAATAAAGGTAGAAACTTTGCCTGGTGAAGAGGACAGACTGAATTTCAGGGCAAATTTTCTTAATTCTAAGCAGGTTTTCCCCTGAGATATCAGGGTATAGAAACTGCAGGCTGTGGCATAGCAACAAGTTTGTAAGGCTTTTGTTTTTATGTGTAGTCCTTCATCAAGAAGTCAGCGTCTTGGCGCTGATAATATTAAACAGATATAAGGAATGGAGTACCTCAAGGTACGCATGTAGTACCGTTTATCAAAAGCTGTAATATATTTTTTATATTAAAGGAAAATCAAGCTGAAAAATTCTTGTATCTATTATTGTAAGAAAAATGATTTACTGACACCCTGTGCATTTCTCTGCTGATTTCTAGTGGCTTCTAATGCTAAACAAAGATGCCTAAAGAACATTAATGAGAGAATGAAAATTCCAAGTGTACATTCATAACCATTTCATGAACAAACCGTTCCTTCCGGTAGGGTTAGCGTGTAGAACTTCCCCAGGTGTCCTCGAGGTTGCAGTTTGTGTGAACTGTTTTTTTCCCACATGAGGGCATCAGTGCTCTAAGCAGCATTAGAATTCCCCCTCTTCTAAGCTTGACTTTAAGAGCTCTATTTTGAGAAAATGAAAACACATTTTGAGCCTTCTACATCTTTGACTATATAAAATTAACATTTGGTTTATCTTCCTGGAAAAATCATTCATTTTTTTCTTTGATTGATCTAGCACTGTAATTGTATCTTCTTACGGGGGAAGAAAAGATGCCACACCTGTGACATGGCCACTCCCTGTGGAGCCCACCAGGGTCAGTTAGAGTCTGTTAGATTAAAAGGGCTTATAGAATTTAGATGAGCAGTAATACTACATAACACATGTTCATTTGCAGTGAAAATTAATCCACTTAAAAACTCTGTGTATGTCTGTTCATATTCCACAGATGTATTTTCACAGCCTAGGATATTCTGCCATCACACATTACCCTTGATTAATTCTAAATTTCACACTTTTGGTTGAGAGTAAATCCAGGTAATAATATAGATAGATCCCTGGAATATTGCTCTCAGTCTAGTTATTGGCATAACGACTAAGAGTTTGTCAGTGAGAACTTTCAATGACTTGATTTTTCCTTACCAATTAAGAATAAATTAATCACCTTAGCACTGATATCCTCCATAATAAGCCCTGACCTGCTTTTCTAGCCTTATCTCAGCTAACTTCATTTTCAGATGGTGAATGAGTTGTAACAGAACTGAAAATTCACACACCACTTTTCAGCACAGGGCAATGGTATCCTTAACTTTATTGCCTTTTTTCATTCTACCTAAAATATCATCCTTAGCCCCCATAAGAATCTGTAGGACCCTAGCTCCTTTTGCGGTCCACGATGCATCCCAGGTCCTCTGATGTTCATCCTGACTTCACCTTCTCCATTGCCTGGGTGTGACCTCCCTCTAACCAGGGGCAGGCAGTGGCACTTTGTCTTTGATTCGTTGCCACTAATTTGCCCCTATTTATTATTCACGAACGTACCTGATGTCCCCCTAACATCTTACTGCCAGAGTGATTCTGCATCCACGTTTTTGTTCCTTTAAAGTAGCAGTACTTTGCTTGTCAAAGGGATGAGGAGATCCCTTCTGGTATTTTTGTGAGGTCTTTCTTTTGCCTTTTCTAGGAATTCTCCCCCCTGCCCTACTCTGTCTAATATATTTGTGATGTGGCTCTAACGTCGGGGGTGCGGTTTAACCAACAGAAATTTATTTTCTTACCACTCTGGAAGCTGAAGTCCAAGATCAAGGTGTCAGCAAGGTGGGTTTCTTCTGAGGACTCTCTCCTTGACTTGTATCATCCACCTTCTTGCAGTGATCACTTTTGGGCCTATGTATGTGCACGAATGTATCCAAGTTTGCTCCTCTTATATGACAAGTCATATTGGACTAACCCGCTCCCCGCCCCCACAGTGACCTAATTTTAACTTAATTGCCCTTTCTAAAGACCCTAGTCTCCAGATAGAGTCACAGTCTGAGTTACAAGGGGTCAGAGCTCCACTTTTTTTGTAGGTTTTGAGAAGGACATAACTCAGCTTATAAAACCGTACTTTCAAAATTTTGTTTCACCTCTCATTTCTATTGTTTCTAAAAAGGTTTCTGTACCCTTTAACATCCTATCTGAAAGTCATGATTGGCAGATTTTGCTTGGAGTGAGTGGTGTAGACTCGGGCTGCTCAGTTTCTGGGCTCTGTTCCCTCTTACTCCTTCTTTAACATTTCTATCCTGTGTTGGAGTGAAGGTGAAGGGGACTCATGAATTTTACTTTAGAGATGAGGAGTGAAGTTCAGGGCAGTTACATAACTAGTCTAATGCCAATAGGAAGCAGAGGAGGAATGTAACAGAATATAATTGCAGGCCCCAGGAAGTGCACCTCAGGACTTCATTCCTAGGAGAGAATTTTGAACCCATGATTTTCCTCTTCTCTTTGCTTTTGTAGGGTTTTCCTTTTTAATCTAGAAATTATGACAATTGATTTTTACCAAATGGTAATAAAAATAGTAAATAAGGGCTTCTGGAGTTACTGAAATCCTTTACTACAAACACAGCCTGTAAGTATAATAATGACCTCTCTCTTTCATAACAATGCAGTTGTTATTCAATCAATAAATGATCATTATGTGCCTACTGGGTACCAGATCTCAAATGTTCTTACCTACAGGACATTTACACCACCAAGTCTACTTTTATTAATTTTAAATTTAACCTTTTCCAGAATATTCCTTTCTGGTAAAATATTACTCAGTCCTGGAAGAACAACTCTTTGAAATAGTTACTCTATAGAAAAAAAAAAAAAACCACACACATCACACATATCACACAAATATACATATCTGTACACATATAATATATACACACAAATCATACAAATATGCATGCATATTGTATGTATACTGTTAATATCTTTTATATGTGTATATACTTATATACACACATATATGTGTATGAATTGTGTATGTATATGTATTTGTGTATATATATGTATTATTTTGAAAAAGTAGAGTTGAAAATTTTGAAAAAATAGTTTTAATTTCTCTTTGAAAGTAACAAATATGGATGGTTGAGTCAACCTAATCTTCTACTGCTTCTACCATTTAGGTTCCGAGACTGGTTGTTCTGCTCAGTACTTTATTCTGAACATCTTTTGTGTGGCATCAAAGCCTTCCTTAGTTCTATTCCAGCTTCACATATTTTCTGATTCAATGTGACTTGAGTTTTCGAAGAACTTTTCTTCCCTCCTTTTTGAAGCTTTCAAAGATTTTGAAAAATGCTTTGGTCTATTTTCAGGGATAGTCATGCAGAACGATGAACTGTCTTTGTTTTATGGCTGAACAACTTCCCTTCTTGGAGCACCTCAAGGGGAACGTATTTAACTGATGCCATCATCAACTTGTCTCGTTTCTTTTCATCCTCCTCACTCTTCTGTGAATGTCATGAGTTTTAATATTTCCCAAATATCCTGGTGCTTTTATTTTTCTAAAAATGCTCATAGATTTTTTAAAAATGTACATAAGAGTGAGAAACAGGATAAAGCAGCCAAACATTATGTGTGTGGTCCTTACTGTATTCTGCTATATTTTTCATTTTCCCAATTGATTCTTTTTAGTTCAGCTAGAATTTAGGTCTGTCAGAAAACAGTGAGCTTTAAGAATTCCAAGTTCATGGGCAAAGCACTCATCCACAGTAGAAAATAACAAAGATGTATTTATATGATGCCAGAACCCTGGTAGGTGGTGGTGGTTGTGCAGGAAGGATCACTATAGCTGGGGTTAGGTTTATACTGGTGAAAACAAAAAACTGAGCGAACTGTCAATACAACTCGTGCAAAATTCCTCCCCCCTTTTCCTTAATTATCATTCTAACTAGGTCATTATTATGCACTATTATTATACTCACCTTATTTTTCCTCTTTGCTCTGTCATTGAGACCTGGCCTTCAAGTTGTATGGTTTTCTTCTCTATACTTTGTCTGACCTGTTTGGTCACAATGATTGGTGTCTCCAACATAGTTCACTTTTAAGGGATGTGTCTCATTTCCTCCTCCTTCTCATTGCTCACTAGTTTAATAATTTTATTTCCAAATTTCCCGCTGTCTTTTTAGGTTTCCAAAAGCCGTGTTTTCCTTTTTATATCATTTTCTCTATTCATTTATTGGCCATACTGCATGGCAGGTGGGATCTGAGTTTCCCAGCCAGGGTTCGAACCTGTGCCCCTGAAGTGGAAGGCCAGAGTCTCAACACTGGACTGACTAAGAATTCCTCTGTCCCGTTTTCTCTTGATACGTTTTTTCCTGTCTCTTTCCTTTCTGAACTTTTGTTTTTCCTTTCATCCCTTCTCTTACTTTCTTCACTTTCGGCCCTTATCTGGTCATGTATACAGGACCAAAGTTCAGAGGTCTCTTGCCTGGATGTAGTGCCCCATTGGAAGAGGAAGGAAAAAAAATGACTATTACCATAATTTTCAAGATTTACTTTTCAAAAATCTCAAGTACTCAAGAACTTTAAAGACTCATGAGGGTCCTCAAATCAACAAACCAAAGAGAAAAAAAGTTTATACCCATGATAGGTTGGGTTTTTGTAGAAAACGCCTTATTCAGTTCTTTCTAGTGACACAAGTGAATTTGCTTCTTTAACTTTGACCAAGAGGGCTCTTTCCAACCCATAAAGTTTAGAAAATATCAGTTTATTTTACCAGAGGCAGTATGATGAACTTAGCACAGCTTTTAACCCCATATGATTTGTTGCTGTAAGCGTAAAGGCAGGTCACACAAGACTTCTCTGCAGATTATGATTACTGGAAGCCTGGCCATGGCTCAAATAGTGGAAATGGGCCTTTCATTCTTGTAGCTACAAAAATCTGCCAAGTTCAAAAGAACTTAGAACACATGGAAAGCAAGACTGCTGTGTCATGAACCATGCTGATGAGTGTATATCCTGGTTAGTAGCACTGTTCAGTGAGGAAAAATATGTACTAAGAGTTTATGAAGTATCTACTATGGCTACTTCCTGTATATACAGGACTGGGGATACATCTGCGCATCAGTTGGGATGAGCTAATGGCTGTTGTTCGGTCATTCAGCTGTATCTGACCCTCTGCAATCCCACGAACTGCAGCACACCAGGCTTCCCTGTCCTTCCCCATCTCCTGGAGCTTGCTCAAACTCATATCCATTGGGTCCCTAGATAAATCTGAGACTTGGAGTATGAGTCAGTCCAGTGGCAAAACATAATATAGTTAATCCTTTAATGTTTTAAACACTTAATTTAAAATTTTTTAATTGGAGTTTAATTGCTTTACAAGGTTGTGTTGGTTTTTGCCATACAGCGTTAATTAGCCCCAAGTAGATATATCCCCTCCCTACTGACCCACCCCCCAACTCCCCATATCCGCCCATCCTCACACCCCTCCCATCCTCACATCCCTCCCATCCTCACATCCCTCCCATCCTCACAGCCAGCCCATCCTCGCACCCCGCCCATCCTCACACCCCTCCCATCCTCGCACCCCTCCCATCCTGGCACCCCGCCCATCCTCACACCCCTCCCATCCTCGCACCCCGCCCATCCTCGCACCCCGCCCATCCTCACATCCCTCCCATCCTCGCACCCCTCCCATCCTCACATCCCTTCCATCCTCACACCCCGCCCATCCTCACATCCCTTCCATCCTCACATCCCTCCCATCCTCACATCCCTCCCATCCTCACAGCCAGCCCATCCTCACACCCCGCCCATCCTCGCACCCCGCCCATCCTCACACCCCTCCCATCCTCGCACCCCGCCCATCCTGGCACCCCGCCCTTCCTCACACCCCTCCCATCCTCGCACCCCGCCCATCCTCGCACCCCGCCCATCCTCACATCCCGCCCATCCTGGCACCCCGCCCATCCTCACACCCCTCCCATCCTCGCACCCCGCCCATCCTCACACCCCTCCCATCCTCACATCCTGCCCATCCTCGCACCCCTCCCATCCTCACATCCCTTCCATCCTCACACCCCGCCCATCCTCACATTCCTTCCATCCTCACACCCCGCCCATCCTCACATCCCACCCATCCTCGCACCACTCCCATCCTCACACCCCGCCCATCCTCGCACCCCTTCCATCCTCGCACCCCTTCCATCCTCGCACCCCGCCCATCCTCGCGCCCCGCCCATCCTCACGCCCCGCCCATCCTCGCACCCCGCCCATCCTCACATCCCTCCCATCCTCACACCCCGCCCATCCTCGCACCCCGCCCATCCTCACACCCCGCCCATCCTCACGCCCCACCCTTCCTCGCGCCCCGCCCATCCTCACACCCCGCCCATCGTCACATCCCTCCCATCCTCACGCCCGGCTCATCCTCACATCCCTCCCATCCTCACACCCCGCCCATCCTCGCACCCTGCCCATCCTCACACCCCTCCCATCCTCACACCCCTCCCATCCTCGCACCCCGCCCATCCTGGCACCCCGCCCATCCTCGCACCCCGCCCATCCTCGCACCCCTCCCATCCTCACATCCCTTCCATCCTCACACCCCTCCCATCCTCACACCCCTCCCATCCTCGCACCCCGCCCATCCTGGCACCCCGCCCATCCTCACATCCCGCCCATCCTCGCACCCCTCCCATCCTCACATCCCTTCCATCCTCACACCCCGCCCATCCTCACATCCCTCCCATCCTCACATCCCTCCCATCCTCACATCCCTCCCATCCTCACAGCCAGCCCATCCTCACACCCCGCCCATCCTCGCACCCCGCCCATCCTCACACCCCTCCCATCCTGGCACCCCGCCCATCCTGGCATCCCTTCCATCCTCACATCCCTTCCATCCTCGCACCCCGCCCATCCTCGCACCCTGCCCATCCTCGCACCCCTTCCATCCTCGCACCCCTTCCATCCTCGCGCCCCGCCCATCCTCACGCCCTGCCCATCCTCGCACCCCGCCCATCCTCACATCCCTCCCATCCTCACACCCCGCCCATCCTCGCACCCCGCCCATCCTCACATCCCTCCCATCCTCACACCCCGCCCATCCTCGCACCCTGCCCATCCTCACACCCCGCCCCTCTTGGTTGTCAGAGTGCTGGGCTGAGCTCCCTGTGTTATATAGCCGCTTCCCAGGAGCAGCCGATTTCACACGGTAGTGTATATCCGTCAATGCTACTCTCTCAATTTGCCCCACCCTCTCCTCCTGCTGTGCCCACAAGTCCATTCTCTACACCTGCATCTCTATTTCTGCCCTGCAAAGAGGTTCATCAGTACCGTTTTCCCAGATTTCACGTATATGTGTGAATATGCAATACCTGTCTTTCTCTTTCTGTCTTATTTCACTCTGTATAACAGGCTCTCGGGTCACCCACCTCAGTTCAAATCACTCAAATTTGTTCCTCTTTGTGGCTGAATAATATTCCACTGTGTACATGGACCACAGCTTCTTTATCCATTCATGTTGATGGATATTTAGGTTGTTTCCATGTCCTGGCTGTTGTACACATTGCTGCAATAAACATGCGGGAACATGTATCCTTTTGAATTATGGTTTTCTCAGGGTATATGCCTACTACTGGGATTGCTGGATCGTATCGTAGTTTTATTCCTAGTTTTTTAAGGAATCTCCATACTGTTCTCCATGGTGGCTGTATTAAATACTTTAAAATACAGGAAAAATATTCTCTATTAAAGGCACTAAAATGAAGGTCCAGAGAGCCCATGTATAATGAGTCAGAAGTAGAATCTAAGTCTGGCTCCCTCCAAAGCCCCTGCTTTTAAAATCCATGAGGTCTGATGGAGGAGCCTCTCCTGGTAAGCTAGTCAAAGGGAAAGGAATAGCAGTTATGTTTAAAGAAACCAGGTTAAAAATAACTCAAAAGGACATCTGTGATCTCAATCTAGGTTAATTTTCTATTGCACAAATTATAATACAGTTTTAAAATACAGATCACTACATGAGACATTACATCTATCTTGTGGGGGAAAATCCAGTGGTGCTAATTAAATAGTCTATTTCTTTAAAAGCAGTCATTGAGGCTTATAATGCAGAAAAACAATTCTGGAATTCTACTGTTCATAAACCTAAGTGAATGAATACAACTGTGGTTTATTTATGTAGTGTTGAAACTGTATGCTCCACAGCACTGTACAACAGCGGAGAGAGACTGAATACAAATAAATGAACCTGACCGTGTATTTCCTCAGTTGGCCGGGGGTTACCAGTGTTTAGAAAAGGATGGTGTCACCGAAAAAATTTACACAGGAAGGTTGATTCAAGTCCCCATATGCAGGAGTTTATGAACACAGAAAGCTCCACACATCAGTAAACGTGTTCATCCCCTAAACAGCAGTAAAATAATGCTGGCTTGTGCAGGCAGGCCATAAAATCAAGGCAGCACACAATTAAGGGTAAAAGTGCTATATATCCTCCAACACCTAAGAGGGCAGCTGCATAACAACTTCCTGCGTGAAGCAGGAGACAGTGCTCGAAGGAATGCGTCACTTGTAGTGGTTGCGGGGGGAAAGGAGGAGAAAATAGTTTCTTTCCATTTTAATATTTTGAGAAATGTGTATAAATCTTTTGTTTCCTAAGCTTTCTGGAAGCATTAAAAGCAATCTTGTTGCCTTTACTTTGCTACCTACATTTTCTCAGATCAATTTCATCTTTTCACTTCTCTTTTCAAGTCTTCAGAGCCAGCCAGCCCAGAAGTGGGGCATCTGTTCAGTGCTTTGAGGCTTGAACAGGATGCCTGTGTAGCTAGTTCAGATATTATAACTGCCAGCCCCAACTGACGACCCCAAATCCCCCTGAGTCCCTGCAGAGGCAACCACCTATTGATTTCCTAATTTTTCATCACCAGAAGGCATGGATTTCCTTTCCCACTAATTATATACTTAATTTGAAATCAGGAAAGGGCA
Organism: Muntiacus reevesi; assembly: GCF_963930625.1. Taxonomy (NCBI): domain Eukaryota; kingdom Metazoa; phylum Chordata; class Mammalia; order Artiodactyla; family Cervidae; genus Muntiacus; species Muntiacus reevesi. Next base: position 54,833,045 of record NC_089265.1, on the reverse strand, counting down.
GTGGGTAATGCATATTGCGTGTGAGTTAACCTTCTCCAGTTAACCTTCTCGGGTCCCTCTTCATGTTGAATATGAAGAGAGAAAATTAAAGAGTGCACGGAGGGAGGCAATTTCTCTCTCTCTGAGACCAACCAAGAAAGGCTCTGATGAGCTTCAGGAAGGAGTGCAGAGGCCCTTCCTTCCTCTTTTCTGTTTTGGGATTTGACATTGTTGGAAAGTTTATGGTATCAGGACCTTTGCTCTGATCTCTGCCCAAAGTCTCAGGGTGGAAGGGAATTGTTCTCTCATGGAATCATGGAACGGTAGCACTAGGAATAAATGTTACTCTCTGGATTTAGAAATTGATTTCACAGTTGAATGCTATGTCTTGAATCAGGGGACCACTTTTGTGATGTGAAAAATATTCTAATTTGAATAGGGTAGAAACAGTATTATTTTTCCTAAAACTTAGTGTGTTATATAATTTCTGGGTAGAAGTTTAGCCACATTAAAATTAGGGAGGAGGCTGTGCCTATGCCTGAACTCACACATTGTCTTTTTGGGTTTTGTGAGTGAGAGAGAATGAAAGGAGTTTTATTCTATTGGGTAATTTGAGTATTTCCTATTTAAAGAGAAAGGAAATGGTTCAGGGGTCATGTTTTCTAAGTTTTGTGGTTCCCAGAACACTGAATATACTTAAAGATTGTGGTAACAATAATTTTCATGACTGCCACCTTACCACCTTTTCTTACCATACTTTCAGGCTCATTTTGTACTTGTCACTATTTTTGCACATGCAAAGGTGAAACTAGAGTAAATTTTAAAAATATGCTCCAAGAGTTACCCATCCCATTTTCCTTTCGATGTGGCTTTTGTGGTTTTGGAAAAGAATCTATTAAAAATCTTGTCTGACATTTGAGCTTTGAAATCCGAACAAAATTGGAGAGCACTACTCAACTGAATGTCATAAGATCTAAGTCGAAAACTTTCGAGACTTTCCCATTCATTTCTCTCTTACTGCCACGACTTTTTACAGCTATCTAGATTTATTGGCTTACTGCATAACACCTTGTTAAATTGGCCACTTGCCAGAGTTTGGGTCATCTGGGGACATGCTAGCTATTAATTTTCTTTTTTACTGGGATCTGCTATCACTAGTCATAGATGAGATATATGAGATATATGAGAGGTTAACATCAGTGCTGGATCTGTGTCCATACGCAATGTTATTCTGCTTCATTACAGAAAATGATTTTTGTTCTGTAATTTTTCTGTTTCCTGAGGCTATCTTTAAGAAGATTCAATTCAATTCTGATTTAATGGGTATTTAGAAACTGATGTCTTTCAGTGTACTAGTTTTCTATGGTTGCTGAAACAAATACCATAAACTTAGTGGTTTAAACAACACTAGATTTATCATTTTCCAGTCCTGGAGGTCAGAAGTCTGGCATGGGTTTCCCTGGGCTAAAAATCAAGGTGTCTGCCAGGCTACGTTCGTTTCTGTGGGCTCTGAGTAGGCACATGTCCTTGCGTTTTCCAGCTTCTAGAAGCTGCCATATTCTTTGACTTGCAGATCTTTCTTCCATCTTCAAGTCAGCAGTGGCAAGCGGAACCTATCTCAGGTCATATCACATTACTCTGACCGTTCTTCTGCCACCTGCTTCCACATTTAAGAACCTTGATTTCACTGGGGCCACATAAATAATCCAGGGTTATTTCCCTATTTTAAGATTAGCTTATTGACAAACCTTAATTCCATCTGCAACCCCCCATTCCCTTTAAGGTAACACACATCACTGTTTCCTACGGCTAGTTGGATATATGGTTAGTTTGGGGGAACATTTTCTTGCTTACCAGACCAGGTTAGATTTTTTTCAGATAAAAATTATTTCATGAAAACATAGACACTAAAAGGTTAAAAAATGATCAACATACCACTTAATAAATTTTCATAACTTGTTCATAATATGTGTTCCTTTGTGACTGACTTCTTTCATTTAGCATAATGTTTTAAAAATTCATCCATGTTGTAGCATGTACCAACACATTTCTTTTATTGATGAATAATAGTCCATTGTATGGATACATCACATTTTAAAAATATATTAATTTGTGAATGAACATTTGGGTTGTTGCCACATTTTAGATTCTAAGACTAATGCTACTATAAATACTTATGTACAAGTTTTCATACAGACATGTTGTTTTCATTTTTCTTGGATACATTCCTAGGCATGTAATTGCTGGATTGATCACATGATAACTCTATGCTTAAATGTTTGAGTAACTACCGAACTGTTCTCCAAAGCAGGGGTGCCATTTTACATTTCCACTATCAGTGTATGAGAATTCTGATTTCTCTGCATCCTGTGATTGTCTGTCTTTTCTTCTTTTTTTTTTTTTGTCTGTCTTTTCAGTGATAGCCATTTTCAGGGGTATAAAATGGTATTTCATTGTGGCATTGACTTGCATGTCCCTAATGGCCGATAACATTGCATCTTTTCATGTGCCTAGGGGTTTTTGTATCTTCCTTAGAAAACTGTTGAGATTCTTTGTCCATTTTTAGGTTCAGTTGTCTTTCTATCATTGAGTTGTAATACTTTGTTATGCATTCTAGATATAGATATCTGATCAACCACATGATTTGCTAAATTTTTTTCATTTTGTGGCTCTCTTCTCATTTTCTTAATGATGTCCTTTTAAGCACAAAAGTTTTAAAATTTTCATCAAGTCTAATTTGTCTATTTTTCTTGTGGTGTTTGTGCTTTGGGTATTGTGTTAAAAATACTGCCTAATCCAAGATCATGTCTACTTATGCCTATATTTTAGTCCTTGTCGGTATACTTTTTGTATACAATATGAGGTAGGATTCCAAATTTTTTGTTCTGTGTGTGGATATCTAGTTGTCTTAGCACCATTTGTTGAAAAAAAATTCCCATTTCACCTATTTTTAATGAACTCATTTACTAAGTACATTTTTAATGGCTTCTTTGACTCAGGGCTTCCCTTGTGGCTCAGATGGTAAAGAATCTGTCTGCAATGTGGGATACCCAGGTTTGATCCCTTGGAGAAGGAAATGACAATCCACTCCAGTATTTTTGCCTAGAGAATTCCATGGACAGAAGACCCTGGTGGGCTACAGTCATGGGGTCACAAAGAATCGAACATGACTGAGTGACTACACTTTTCACTTTTTTTTTTTTTTTGACTCAGAATTGGTTATATGATTTACTCATTAGTTTCTTTATTCTCATTGTCTTCTGGTATTCTGGTATGTAAATATATCATAACTTATTCATCCAGTCTACCTTTGCTGAGCACTTGGGTAGTGTCTAGTTTGTGGCTATAATGAACAGTGCTGATATGAACATTCTAACACATGTCTTTTGGTGAAAAGAAACTCTTAAGGATTCAACTAGAAATTCTGCAAATTAGTTATTAATCTGAAAGAGATGCCTTAGGCCATCCAACTGCAGGGCTTTCTTGGGAAAAGTCCAAGTTTGGTATAAAAGCAAGGAATGATAATAAATGTGGTGCTGGAGGCCTGCTTTGTTAGGATGGTTTTTTCCTCCAACAAATACTCCTTGAGTCTCTCTGTATTCAAGGTTTTGTACCGGGCACTGGAAGGAAGCCGATGTAGGGAACAGACATGTTAAAATGTAAATCAGAAATTACAGGTATTGTATGACTTGCTTGCCGGACCAGCCGGGAGATTTCAGCGAGCAACACGACGCGTTCCTTTAGGCTAAGAAATAAAGACACAGGACAGATGGGGTCGAGAGGATAGCTGCAGTCAACGATGATTCTTTATTTCTCAGGGTTACATTTATACTAAGCCAAGAAGAGAATCTTAAGAAGAGAAAATATTTTTCCATAAACATCACTTTGAAATAACAATCACCAGAACTCTCTGATAACGTCAAGGGATAAGAAGGGCATCCCGTTTATCTTAAGGGTGGTCGTGAAAGGCTTATCCACCTGCGTCATGTGTGCATTCAAGGCTTACTAGTGTTCTGTTTAACTTTGGATAGAAAATTCCAGGAGAGGGGTGGCGGGACAGAGAGCTATGTCCTTGAAGGGACCCTTGATAATCAATCAAGGCAGCTCCCAGAGTCAGCTCTTTCAAGCCGCTCCCCGCACTTGCTGAGTTCTCTGATATTCAGTGTACAGCTGGTTTGCAAAGTGTGGTGTTCTTGCCCAGAATCCTGGGAGTCAGTGAAAGTTCTCAGAAGTGGTATGTTATTCAAGTTGAGATCCAAATGATGGATAGGTCTCCACATCTGGAGGTGCTGATTGGAAGAATAATGCTATGGTCAGAAAATAATGCCTACTGTCTATACTAGGTAGACACACTCAACATCAAGGATGAGGCGAGTCCATGGTTTACCTAGAACTGGATTAGGTGAAAGAAGATTAGTGTTTTCTTAGTTGGCTGGATTTTTAGCTTTCTCTGTTACTGGTAGGTACAGGGAATCTTAGAAATGCAGAGATTCTTAGCTTCTTTAAAAGCTTATTTTTTTGTTTCCTCAATCTCTGTTTACTAAAAGAACAAAGGGAAAGAATGGCAAGAAAGTGAAGAAGTAGAGATAACAAAAAAAAAAAAAATAGAAAAGGCAAAAAAAAAGACATTAGAAAATTTTGACAATCATACTTCAATAAATTTGGTTTCCTTTGTACTCCCTAATAAGGGATCAAAGTCATAAGCAGATTGCTAAAGAGGTCCATAGCACCAAAAGGTTAAAATCCCCTAAATTACACTATAAATTAAAAAATTAAATATGCCAATAGAGTCAAATGCATTAGTTTTGTTTAAAGTAAGTTACCCTTGAAGACTGGTTATCAGTATGAGTTGATCTAAGAGAGAAATTCTTCCTTACCACTCTCTGATGCCAGTGAATTTCTTAAGTGAAAGCACCTGACCTAGAGGAGCAGCTCAATGAGGGAAGGTATAAAGATTTGGGGTTTACTTCGAGGTAACTGAATCTTCAAACACTTCATTTGCTAGTCTTTTTCATGCACTCAATTTCCTCTGACTCATAGCTTTCTTTCTTCAAGTAAAACTAAAACCTGAATAGGAAATAGAGGTGCTTATGCAACCTTATGAAAAATAATCTATCTTGAATTCTCTGAAAACCATAGCTTCTAATCAGTACAAATCCAGTTTCAGCAAGAAAAGACCTGAAAAAGAGAAAGTAGAAGTGGGCAGATACACAGCCTGCTGGTTGTCTTTTTCCAAGAGGATCATCTCCTTTTCCTTTAAGATGTCAAATTGGAGCCTTCCATCAGGATTTCCAAGGAGTCTCTGATACAGGAAGTGTGTTTTTGTGTATTACATTAGGAAATCAAATTAGTTTTTCCTGTTATTTTTAAGCAAAATATACGGATTCTGATTATTTGAATGTAGTTAGATTTCCTTATTTAGCATACACTTTACTGTGAGTTACTGGTTATTACTGAAAACCGAACAAAACCTTGAGCTCAGATCAGTAGGACTCTGCGAGAGTCATGCTGCCTCAGTGCTAGATGCTGAAGACCACCTATCACAGGTCAGTTTGATATTTTGGCTTTACTAAAAGAAATAGCTGTGCTGTTGGCATCCTGGTAAACCTGGTGAGTAAGAGTTTAATTATTGAGAGGCTTGTTTTCCTTTGAACTTTTTAGATTTTTGAGAATAATATTGATTTATCCAAACCAGGGATTGGCAAACTACAGCCTATGGGCCAAATTTGGCCTACCACCTGCTTTTTTAGAAAAAGTTGTGTTGGAATACAGCCCCTCCCATTTGCTTGCATGGTGTCTGTGGCAGCTTTTTTGCATTACAATAGCAGAGCTGAATAGATGAGATGAATCATACGGCCCAGAAAGCCTAAAATATTTACTGTCTGTCCTTTAACAGAAAAATATTGACTCCCTTGTCTCGACTACAAAATGTCTTTTGTATCGGTTTGTTTGTGAGAAAAGAATGTTTAATGACTTAATGAAAATTATTAGTATTGAGTGGTTCCAGTTTCTAACTTACTCAAGAACTCTGAGGCTGTTTGATTCTCCCAGATGCCCCACTGAGTCACAGGAGACAATAAGGTATCCGAGATTGTAGGGACAGCTGTGTTAGGCATGCCGCTGTCTACATAGAAGTGTAGATTGACCAAAAATCACAACTGAAAATATGGTACAATCAGGAACCTGTGAATATCTTGGAAAGGCTAATAATTTGTTATCTCTTTAATATTCTTTAACTACTTTCTGTGTGTATTTAGCAGAGAACTTGGGTGCTATGTGGTAGAAATGAGGAACAGAAGGATACTGTTAAGAATTTTGACAGAGATACTTAAATTTTGTTGAGAATAGGGCTGAATAACTGTTGGTAAAAAACAGTATTTATTGCTTATATTTTTGTCTTTGTGCCATTGTACAAATTACATACGAAAACCACCCCTTGGCATTTCTAATGAATAAAATAAAATGTAATATGTAAAGCATATTGAGGAAAATAAAGTAAATCTTAGCCTTAGTTTTCAGAGTGGGGACTTTTAGAGACAGCCCCAGACTAGGAAAAAAAAAAAAAAGGATCCTGTAGAAGTCGGAATTGAGGATTTGGGGATCTCAAGGGACCGTTAACGATGAGGTCTGAAGCCAAATCTGACTGAGAAAGCATATCCAGGTTGGCAGAGAGGACGTGTGAACAATTGTAAAGCTGGGAGGGGGCTGATTTGGCACAAATGTACTCCTGTGATGTGCTATATACTGCGTAAGTTCTCTATAGGGATTGGTTTATCTTCTTGGCGCACAGATAGACGGTACAGGCTTTCATATAGCTCTGCTTTCTGCAGCTTATCCGAGATTTCAATGAGATGTGGTTTCGGAGGAGGGGTTGTTGAGACTTGGCTCAGGAGAATGACTCAGCTGGCTGCCTGAAGATAGTATGGGGTATAGGCGTAGTGTTTATTATGCTTAGTTAAAAGTGTGTCACCACCTGCTGCACGCATTCAACTGACATATATGTATAAAGTGCCTACTACTGCCAGATCCTGAGCGGGTTCAGAATACAGGCAGAAGCACAGAAATGGAAGGAAAATTCTGCCCCTGTGGCACCAGGGATAGGAGAGAAGGCTTACAAGTGTAGACTGCATGATTACAGGATGCTAGTTTAGTTGCAGGAGAGCTTTCTGTTAACAGTTCCTGGAGTAGGGGTATCTAAGGGAGCTTTAGGAGTTTGGTATAGAAGGTGATCATGGGAGTCTTTCCAAAGAAACTCTGAAGTGAATTTTGAGTGGTCAACAAGAGTAAGTCAAGGGGAGTCAGGGAGAGGCAGGCATCCCTACTGTGCAAGCTTTCCAAACACGAAAGGGAGTTAATGCCCTTGTGGCAACTCTTAATCAACGGAAGATGGGACTTGATGGATAAATGCTTGTAACTCTTTGTCCTTTGAGAAGAGAATATGGGAGGACTTCTGTAGGCTTCTCAAGAGAGACCAGTGAATTGAGCCTCTTTCCTCATAGCGATAGTGTGATGATGCACCCATATACTGGCTTTTCTCGCTCACCCCTTCTGCCCGCCCACTCCTATGCTCTTCCAAGAACAAACAGCAGTCTGAAGGCGCTGATACCAGAGGTAGACTGTGTTTCCCAAACCACCCGGAGGTCGCTGTGGCTGGAGGGCGGTGGCTGTGGGTGGAATGAAAGGCCAGCTCTGCAAGCAGGCACGCCTGACAGAGACGGTCTCAGGTGCCACCCTAAGGACTGGAGCTTTGTTCTGAAGGCGCTGGGTGGGGGGGACCAGAGAATTTTTAGCTCTGGAACAACATGATCACATTCCTATTTAAGCACTTTTGCCCTAATTAAATGCTGTAAATAATATGCCCTGTACAACTTTGTCCACCTGTTGCAAAGTTTGCTAGCAAAAGGCTCCATAGGTCTCAGGGCAACTCTTCCAACACACCTGGATTGTACCTAAAACAGACTCATCATTATGTACACAAAATACATTTGGAAAAAGCAATTTAAGACATTTTAATAATTTTACAACAGTAAAGGAAATATATACTCATAATAGCAAATTTATTTTAGGAAATAAAGCAAAGCAATAAAATTAAAATTAGCCATAATCCTATTGCTAGCAGGTGTATTGTTACAATGTTGATATAGTATTAATGTTTTAATATATTTGTTTGAATATATTTTCCTCCAGTTGTTAATTTATATATGTGTATTTTGTGTTATATACTGTATAGCATATTCAAATTTGTATCTTTCTTCATATAACTTTATGGATGAACACTTCCCAAGGACATTAAATATTTTTGAAGTCATGAATTATGATGAACACATAATAGCCCATTATATGGATGTGCCATAACTTAATGAATCTCCAATTATTGGACATTCAGTTAATTTCCAATTATATGCTATTATAAATAATGGGATTTTTTTCCCACGCCTTAAATTTTTGTCTGAATTTATGACTATTTCTTTAAGAAGTGCTTCCTGAAGGGAGTAATTTTGAATACTTTCTTGGGAAAGGCATGACACAAACAAATAGACTAATTAGATAGCTTCAGAATCTAAAAATACAAATTGGGGAAATTTTAGAAAATTCTTAGTATGTACTGTTAATACATATTAATACAAATTAATGGAAAAGTTTATCAATTTATACTTCCCATAATATTTATTTTATACTTTACCACCCTTCTTTAATATTATGAATATTAATGTTCTTTAAAAATTTTATTTAAAAACTGAAAATTTCAGTTTAAAACTTACATTGCACTTTAAATTTGTCAATGAGTCTCAGGAAAATAATTTTCACTTTGTCATGGCTTCCTGCTAAGATATCTGAATATTGAACATCTAATTAATAATGGTGATTAAATATGCATCATGGTTTAAGAAAAAAACTGGAAACTTCATTGGTTCTGGATTGTCCACTCTCCCATTTGTATTTATCAGGGTAACCTAGACACTCCAACCAAACCAAACTGAACAAAAGCTGTAAAATTCAGGCTAGACACAACAAAAGCTGCTTTTTCATTCTTGTCCGGGTTCAGTGTGGGCTGGTTCAATGTGGGGGAGGGAATGCTTTGCTCCACATCTTTCAGCAGACACATTATCAGCCTCAGCCCACATCTTTGATCCTTGTCTCTGATTGTCAAGTAGGACAGGTATGAACAGTTCCTGCTGTCAGCATCTCACCTCAGCGTGCATCGTGGTTGGCATTCCTGTTCTTTCTCTGGAGAGCTTTGAACTCTCAGGGGTGGTGTTGGAGGAGCGCACTCAATCCTGGTACTTGAGAGCTTAGAACAGCAGTGGGGTTAATACCCCTGAGGGCAGCTCTTGGTCTGTGGAAGGATGACAGATGCTCCCACCTCCCAACCTTTGGGCAGAAAAACCTGAGTGGGGTTTGCAGGCCCCTCAGGAGATCTCCTGAACTAAGCTCCCTTTCCTTACCCTGGTGACCTGCATACCTCACCCTTTTAATAGCTTCCTTCACCCTCTATCTCTGCCTTCTAATCCTGCTTCTGGGATCACTGTCCCAATAAACTGTTGGGTTGGCCACAAAGTTTGTCCAGGTTTTCCTGTACTAAGATGTTATGGAAAAACCCAAATGAAATTTGTGGCCAACCTGATATTTATACCTGAGTCTCTTTCAGGGGAGACCGTGCTAAGATATTCAGGGATATATGTTCTCTGCATCTTAAAGCTCTCCTATCCTCTGGGTCTTCCAAAAGAAAGTGCTAGAATGTGGAGGACTGTATACAAGGGATCCATGGGTCAGACCTGGAAGGGGCAGATATCACTGTTGCCCACATTTTGTTGGCTAGAATTCATTCACGTGGGAGGCTGAGAAATACTGTCTCATAGTCCTCTCGTGAGGAAAAGGAAGTAGCAACCCAGGAACACACAACATTCTGTGCCATGTTACCTTAGTAAAACTCTTATTCTAGTATCCTAAGAAGAGGAACTGACCTTGTCCCTTAGTCAGTGATGTCAGAAGTGTCAGGAATTAGCACTGCAGTTTTCTTTTTATTCTAGGAATGTCTTAACTTGCTTCACTTCTTTCCCCAGAAATTATGGCTTCTAGTTTCTTTCAAAGGAGTTTGCGTTTACCAAATGACTTCCCCCTTGTGATTGTAGCTTGTGTTATTTCCCTTAAGTATTCACCTAGATACAGAAGGGATGGTCTTGACTGCAATACCCTTGTGTAGGTATAAGTTTATTAGTACTGAGTATAAATTTAGTCAGTTAATATCTTGAGTATCTCTAGGAAACGTTGTGCCTAGTCATTCTGGGATGGATAACAAAATGTATATGGATGGAGCCCTTACATAGTTCAACTTACTAACTGTATGAACATGGACAGATTAACTTCTCAGAGATTCAATTCATCTTATGTGAAAATGAGGATAGTAACATTAGTTTTAATGTTTAGTTGTTCACTGATGTGAAAATATCTAGATATATAGCAAGCCCTCAAAAGATGTGGATGTCCCTTCTGGAATGCTCAGCATTGTCACTAACATACATGAGAGAGAAAAAAATCAAAATTGTTATTTATGAACCAATTCTTCTTTCCAATGGAGTCTTTTTTAATTCCTATTTTTTAAATTGAAGTATACAACACTGTGTTAATTACTGCGTACAGCACAGTGACTGAGAGGTAAATATATATGCTTTCTTTTTAAAGTGTATTATTTCCTTTGTGGTTGATCATAGGATACTGAATATAGTTCTCAGTGCTACAGTAGGGCCTTGTTTATCCATATTATATAGAAAGGCTTACTTCTGTTACATCTGCTAACCCCAACCTCATACTCCATTCCTCCCAACTCTCTCCCCCTCGGCAACCACCCCTCTGTTCTCTGTGTCCATGATTCTGTTTCATATATAGGTTAATTTGTGTCCTATTTGTGATTCCATAAATAAATACTACATATGGTATTTGTCATTCTTATATTATTGAATTGGGGACTCAAACTGAGGGAAGAACTAAGTTAATAAAGGGCATTTGAAGAGATGGTAGAGAAAATGGGAGAGGGTAGTAATATACCGGATGATAAAGGGGAGGGAACCCTAGGGAAACAAAGATTTCCAGCAAAATTGTTCTTTTAGGTTATGGTCAATCTGATGTGTGATGTTAATTCTCCATTACTATAAAAAAAATCGGTAAAATTAGCATCAGTTTGCCAAAGCTTTTGGAATTGGGTTTGTTTGTTCTGGGATATCATGCATGGCTAAGTCTGGCCCCAAAGTGGGCTTGAGTAGTCTAAACAAAGGCTATTCAAATGGGCTGGTACGTGTGTGACATCCTCCACTTCTCTGAAGAATTTCCTTCACTTTGAGTTTGGAAAGTCTGTCACGCAGGCTTATTGACTGAAATTCAGATGAGAGGTAAAGTCCAGAACTTCTTCTCTAGAAATGGGGTGTGAAGTGATAGGAGTGAAGGGGATTCATTACTTCTTTCAGTCTGTGAAATTTACAAATCTGTAAGAAGCTTATCAGAAAAATGAACATTACTTTCTAGAAGCTGGGATTTGGAGGCAGTCAGAGCTGGATTTGAACCCCAGTTCCAGCACCTATCTGAGTGGACATAGGACAAGCTTGGTAACCTCTCTAGCCTCAAATTCTTCATCTATACAACTAGGATAGGGATACCTACCTTGCAAGGTTTACAGTGAGAGTTAAATAAATATACAGAGTGCACTTATCATGGATCTTGGCAATTAGTAAATGACAGCTTATTAGTAAGAATAAAAGTTAATAAGTATAACACTTCCAGGCCCTATCTTGCTACGTTAATATGGTGCTGGACAATGGATGAATTCTATCCCTTTTCCTCAATGGTAACTGTAGGTATCTGTTGGCACCTGTATTCATTCTACCATGCAAATGCATGATAAGCCCACTGCAGATGAATTATTTTTGCATGGAAAACATGAGTATAAACATCAGTCTGAAAAGCATATTCATTAACTGTAAAAATGAGAAATCTGATGTATTCAGACCTACCTAATGTGTGCAATTGTTGTCATGGTCAAGGTACTAAGAAGATGTAGGAGAAGGCTAGTGTTAAACACACAATGCTTTCATAGGTGGTGATTTAGTCGCTAAGTTGTGTCTGACTCTTGTGACCCCATGGACTGTAGCCCACCAGGCTCCTCTGTCCATGGGATTTTCCAGGCAAGAATACTGGAGTGGGTTGCCATTTCCTTCTCCAGGAGATCTTCCCAACCCAGGTATTGAACCTGGGTCTCCTGCATTGCAGGTAGATTCTTTACTGGCTGAGCTATGAGGGAAGCCCAACACTCATTATTTGGTCATCACAGCAATATAGTTCAATGGATCACAGTACAGAAAAATGGCAGAGTGTTCTACATAGTGTCAACATATACTTGGTAATTATCTTATCATTTACCTTGTGCTTTGTGTTTTCAACATGAATTGTACTCACTTAAAGTGGGCAGGTAAAATTTTTCCTCCTGGAGGGTTCTGGAAAATAAATACAGGATGATGTAGAAAGTGGGACTGTTTCCTAGCTCCTCATGTTTCATATTTGAGAGAACTTGGTAAATGAGGTAGAGAAGTGATAATCCCTGATGATCTTTGTTCCAACTTGAACCTCTTGTTGTCACAAAAGATACCTTATTCTTACTCATTTCCTTTAGGCAGATTTCTTTGGGCCAATGTTCCATGACCCTTAGTGCTGTACTTTCAAAACAAAGATAGGGGATTGACAGCAATAAAAGTAAAAGTAGGTGGGAGTGAGCATACTCTTTAGATAAAGACTCATATATACATGGAAGCCAACATTTTTCATACTAATCTTAGATGTATATTACTTGACTTCTACCACACTGTCAGAGTAATGAAGGGCAAGAATTATCATCTCTCTTCTGCAGATGAAGAAACTACATTGCAGAGAGTTAAGTGACTTGTCTAGGTCAACTGAGCTAGTAAGTATCAGATGTCAGTTTCAAACAAAGGACTCCCAACCTTATGACCAACATCCTTTTGGCTCTATTGTAAAATCCCCATGCTAACAACCTTGGTTTTGTTGAGTGAAAGTTACAGCGCCAACTTATGGGTTTGCTGGTAGACAAAGCTACAATTATTCCATAGGGCAAATGTGGAAAAAGCACCTCTTCCCGTGAGTGGATTCAGCCCTGCTCTAGCCAAGGGAAGTGGTTTGGCAAGTGGAGCACGAGTTGGATTTCAAACTCATTTACCCACTCAGCCAGACAAGCTCATGAAACCCTAGTGGTGGCCCTGCTGGTGGAGTAGAAGAAGGAATGCTGTGGTGACTGACCTCCAAATATAGCTGTCAACCCTCCAGTTTCTGTATGTTCATGGAGTACTTTCATCAGGGATTAGAATTTATTTATTTCTCTTTCCTTTAAATATGTTTGTCTTCTGACCACTTTGACAAACACAATTCTGTCGATAGCCTAATATTTCTAAGGCCATGTCTTAAAGTAGTAGTCAGAATCTTCTTCCTTTCTCTTGAGATGATCCTCCTTGGAATCACATTATCAAGATGTATTGAAGCTCAGACAGCTACAAGGAGAGGCCTACATGATGGAGAACCATGCCCCCTAGTCATAGCTCCAACTGAGCTCCAGCCAGCAGCCAGTGCCAAGTTCCAGCCACATGAGTTAGGCCATTTGGATTTTCCACCATCCTAGTGCTCCAACTGATACAAATAGAACAGATTACCCATGCATTCAAATCCCAGAATAATGAGAGATTATATTATTTAGATGTTAAGCTTTGTGTTGATTAGTTATATAATGTGCCTGCTAAGTCGCTTCAGCAGTGTTTGGCTCTTGGCGACCCTATAGACCATAGCCCACCAGGCTCTTCTGTCCATTGGATTCTCCAGGCAAGAATACTGGAGTGCGTTACCATGCCCTCCTCCAGGGGATCTTCCCAACCCAAGGATCGAAGTCACATCTCTTATGTCTCTTGCATTGGCAGGTGGGTTCTTTACCACTAACACCACCTGAGAAACCCAGTTATATAATAGTAGGTAACTATTCCACACATCTTGGAATGTGAAGTCAAGTGGGCCTTAGGAAGTATCACTATGAACAAAGCTAGTGGAGGTGATGGAATTCCAGTTGAGCTATTTCAAATCCTAAAAGATGATGCTGTGAAAGTACTGCACTCAATATGTCAGCAAATTTGGAAAACTCAGCAGTGGCCACAGGACTGAAAAAGGTCAGTTTTTATTCCAATCCCAAAGAAAGGCAATGCCAAAGAATGCTCAAACTACCGCACAATTGCACTCATCTCACATGTTAGTAAAATAATGCTCAAAATTCTCCAAGCCAGGCTTCAGCAATATGTGGACCATCAACTTCCAGATGTTCAAGCTGGTTTTACAAAAGGCAGAGGAACCAGAGATCAAATTGCTGACATCTGCTGGATCATCAAAAAAGCAAGAGAGTTCCAGAAAACATCTACTTCTGCTTTATTGACTATGCCAAAGCCTTTGACTGTGTGGATCACAATCTGTGATCCACAGATTTTCCACTGTGTGGAAAATTCTTCAAGAGATGGGCATACCAGACCACCTGACCTGCCTCTTGAGAAACCTGTATGCAGGTCAGGAAGCAACAGTGAGAACTAGACATGGAACAACAGACTGGTTCCAAATAGGAAAAGGAGTACATAAAGGCTGTATATTGTCACCCTGCTTATTTAACTTATATGCAGAGTACATCATAAGAAACGCTCAACAGGATGAAGCACAAGCTGGAATCAAGATTGCCGGGAGAAATATCAATAACCTCTGATATGCAAATGACATCACCCTTACGGCAGAAAGTGAAGAACTAAAGAGCCTCTTGATGAAAGTGAAAGAGGAGAGTGAAAAAGTTGGTTTAAGGCTCAACATCCAGGAAACTAAGATCATGGCATCTGGTCCCATCACTTCATGGCAAATAGATGGGGGAACAGTGGAAACAGTGGCTGACTTTATTTTTGGGAGCTCCAAAATCACTGCAGATGGTGATTGCAGCCATGAAATGAAAAGATGCTTACTCCTTGGAAGGAAAGTTATAACCAACCTAGACATCATATTAAAAAGCAGAGATATTACTTTGCCAACAAAGATCTGTCTAGTCGAGGCTATGGTTTTTCCAGTAGTCATGTATGGATGTGAGAATTGGACTATAAATAAAGCTGAGTGCTGAAGAATTGATGCTTTTGAACTGTGGTATTGGAGAAGACTCTTGAGAGTCTCTTGGATTGCAAGGAGATTCAACCAGTTCATCCTAAAGGAAATCAGTCCTGGGTGTTCATTGGAAGGACTGATGTTGAAGCTGAAACTCCAATATTTTGGCCACCTGATGCAAAGAGCTGACTCATTTGAAAAGACCCTGATGCTGGGAAAGATTGAAGGCAGGAGGAGAAGGGGATGACAGAGGATGAGATGGCTGGATGGCATCACTGACTCGATGGACATGGGTTTGGGTGGACTCCAGGAGTTGGTGATGGACAGGGAGGCACGGCATGCTGCGGTTCATGCGGTTGCAAAGAGTTGGACACGACTGAGCAACTGAACTGGAAAAAGAATTCACATGTGCCAGTGAGGACTAAGGCATGTATAACCCGATTTAATAATTCCAGAGTCACTCACTGCCCAGGCTTTCAGAGTTCTTAGAACACTCTTAGACAGTTCTCTATGAGCATGATCCCTGATATAATTTTCCACTTGAAACCACTGACTGAAGTAGAGCAGGAATGGGAAAAGACATGGAATGGGCAACCAAGTCACCATCATTTACAGAGTCTTGCCATTCATCATCTCCCCCAGGTTTCTGCTTTTCCATCTACATAAGGAGGGGATGGGAGCTATTTCTAGTCTCATAACTGAATCAGCTCCAGTAATAAGGTGAAGGCAAGCACAGTGGACCGAATGGTTCCCCTGAAGAAGATACAGCCATGTCCTAATCCTCAGAACTTACAAATGTCACCTTTTTATGGAAAAAAGGGTCTTTTCAAATTAAGTTAGGATATTGGGAGGAGGCCATCATCATCATAGATTATATGGTTAACTCCAGATCCAGTGGAAGGTGTTCTTACAGGAGACAGAAAGGGAGGAGGCAATGTGACCAGGGATACAGAGATTGGAGTGATGTGGTCACAAGTTAAGAAATACCTGGAGCCACCAGAAGCTAGAAGAGGCAAGGAAAGAATTCTTTCCAAGATACCCTGAAGGGAGCATGACTCTAGATTGAACTTTGAGCCTCCAGAATCATGAGAGAACAAATTTACATTTTTGTAATCTGCTAGGTAATTTGTTAGAGCAGCTTCAGGAAATCAATACAGCAAGGAAGTTCATTCCTGGTTAAGAGGGAAGTGGCATAAATAAGATCCCTCCCTTCACCCCACCATGATCCAGACAGTGTCGGATAGTCAGCTCTGGCCATGGCCACAAATGAGGACTAGTACCTCAATTCTTCAGTCCTGCCTGCTGCCAAGTCCTTTGAAGTGCGACATTGCAGCTCTTCCCATGAAGTGGTGGACACAGTCCCCTACCCTTTGATCCTACAGTAATCCTGTGACCAATAAAATGGACAGACATGAGAGTGCAGCAGTTCCAAGCCTATGCTTCAACCTCTTGCTTCTATACACTCAGAACCCCTATCACCGGCCTGGGAACAAGCATATACTAACTTTCTGGAGGATTAGAGGCCCTCTGAAGAAGATCCCAGTTGTTCAAATCAAGGCCTTTCTAGGCCAATTTAGAACCAATGAACACCCAAGTATGTGAAGGAGTCAGCCTACCCATTCGTAGACTCACTAACCCTGCATTCAGGTGGGGAAAGCCCAGCACACATATAGACCCCGAGTAATGATCAAACATCACAGTTTTGAGGTGGCTTGTTTAAACAGCAGGTGCTAACTCACGCAGCATGCAAGATGACTGTTCCTAAATGGTGTTGAGATACACTTTCATTTCCTTGTGATCAAATGAAAGTCTGCCTGAGAAACTCTAGGGTCAGGTATGACTCCCAGATCTCCATATTAGAAGGTTTTATATAAACATCTGCAACCTGGATAGAATAAGAAGGCAAGAGAACCTTCCCCGAAGCTGTATTTGCACGACAAGCACATTCTTCTTGCTTTGACATACTCATCTGGGGTGGACATGGTATACATTTCACAGGGAATTGACGCTATGAACTTCGAAAGAGAAGAAATGAGTTAGCCAGAGTAACAAAATGTAGGAGGAATGGAGAAAAGGCATTCCAGGCAGAGGTTTCATCTTGAGCAAATAGGCTTCTGTTGGCAGTCAGTGTATTTTTAATAAATAAGCAAGTGTCCACATACCTTCAAGTGCTTTATTACCGCCTTTAGAAAACACCCAAGATGCCTCCTGTGCCAGCTGTCAGCCTCCACCTCAATTCCTCTCCCCTTCCTTTAACCTACAAAAACACTGCCTGTTGATGAGTTGTAAGTCATTTTGTAGAGGAAATTGGGTGTGCAAATCCTGTGATTAGACAAACATCCCTCATTAAAAGTTGTAATCCACTGGCCCTCTGTGTTGACACCTTAATTCTGAACTCTTAACAGCCTGAGCACATTCAATGGTCCTGAACAGCCCCACCTTCTTCACTCCTTCCTACCCCCCTCCCTTCCTTGCTTGACTCTCCACCGGAAAATGACAGTCTTCCAGATGGGGTAAAACAGCCTTCTCTTACTTGCAGTGATAATAATGTTTTCTCAGTTTTATTACAGTCTCTTGAGAGTGGGGCTGATTTGCATATTCCCTAACACTTAATTAACGATGTCACCTTCCCAGTGCCTTGAAAACAGTTTGCATTTTTTCTTCTTCCCCGGGCAGACCTCCAACAGTTACCTCCCACATTTTCTGCTGCAGTCCTTTTTATTACCTTAATGACAAATAATTGGACAGATTCTGAGTAATGAGGGTGAGAGGCAAAGGACTGTTGCAAGGGAGACGGCTGCGAGTTACAAGACACTTTTAGTGGTCTCTAAATCAGGCAGACAAGTAGAGTAATGATCACCTTGCTGTAATGAGACACAATTAAGAATCACTGCAGCAAATGACAGAGCAGTTCATTGAACAGTAACCTCCTCCTTCACGTTCTCTCTCCCTCTTTTTTTTCCCCAAAGGAGATCGAAGCTTAATTATAGCATCGCCATTTGCAATGCTATCATTAAGATTGTGTCAGCACTTCCAATATAAATTGCATATTTTCAAGGGTTTATTACTTAAACATAAAAACCAGCTCCATTTTGAAATTTAGGGTGTCAGATCCTAATCTAAGAGAACCAGAAAATATAGACTCTTAATGTTAGAAAAGGTCTTGTGCCAAGGCGTCTCAGTCGTGTCCGACTCTGTGATCCTATGGACCGTAGACTGCCAGGCTCCTCTGTCCGTGGGATTCTCCAGGTAAGCACACTGGAGTGGGTTGTCATGCCCTCTTCCGGGGAATCTTCCCGACCCAGGGATCGAACCCACGTGTCTTTCATCTCCTGCATTTGCAGGTGGGTTCTTTACTACTAGCGCCATATGGTGTCTTACAGGTACTCAATTGATATCTGATCTCTGAATGCTAGTATACATTTTATGAATCAGGGTGTTTTTCTGCATATTTCTAAGAAAAGACCCTTTTATCCAATGTCTCTCCAACTTTAGCATGGACAGGCAGGACTTGTCATAGCAGATGGCCTGGCCCCACCTCCAGTTTTGATTCAGTATGGGGCTGAGTTTACATTTCTAAAAAGTTCCCAGATGCTGCTGTTTCTGCTGGCCCAGGTACCACACTTTGACAACCACTATATTAGTCTTTACTATAAATGAGAATCAGAAACAAAACTCCAAACCACAAAACCACGTATCTTAAAGGTTAGGGTCATTGATTTGTATTTAAAAGAGCAGATCCAAAGCCACTTAGTAAACAAAGAGTCCCTTACAGAAACTCATCCCATAACCCTCTTCTCTGTAAAAGAACCTTACTCTTTTCCAGTCAGTTCTTTAAAATAAAAGAGAAATTAAAAACCAAATATATACTTGATAAAGCACTGCAATTTAAAATGAGATGTTCTTTTTTATTTTACTTTGCAAGTCTCTTTTCTAATGAGCTGAGTGCCCTTTGGAACATTTTCTTATTCTCTATATACGTTCCCCTTCCCCAGTACTACCTGTCTTTACTTATATGGTATATTTGAAATGACTAACACATTCCCGATTTTATAGATAAAGAAATGGTTATAGAACATAAATAATTTGCCCAAGGTCATGGAGCTTTTGTGGTAATGATAGAGACATCTTTCTGGCTGCTCATTTTTCTGATTTATAATCCATATTTTACATATTTATAAGTGGACATATCCTGTACATTATACTTAATTCCAGGTTTTTAGTGATTGCTTCATTGCAATGCTATTTGCTATAGAATAAGACAAGTTAAGGAAATTGGAGAATAATTCATCATTTATATCCTAAATCCTTTTAGAAGAATGTGGGATCATGAATAAACAATAACAAAATCATCCCCATTCTCTTAGAAACCACATTGCAATTAGCCAGGTGCATCATACTACATATTTAATAAATAAGATAAATTTGGGATAGTGGAAAATTTCAGCAGCGATTCTGGGAGCACACTTGTGAGTGAGGGAAAGGAACTTTCCTTCAGCCTAATTCAAGCTAGTGAATTAAAAGATTTGAAAAGTATTGATACAAAAAAGTTTTCTTGATTAATAACATATATGAGATCCAGATGCCTAAAGTTCAACATCTTCAGGGCTCTGTGGTTGCGTCATATGTAGAAACGCAGAAGTCCCTGACAATGACCTTACTAATTGTACTAGTCAGATAGGCTGAATTATGCTGCAGTAACAAAATCAATAAACAAAACAAACTCAGTGTCGCAGAGTTTCCTGCTGATGCAAAGTCTATTGTGGGTCCAAGTGAACCTCCAGGGCAATGGTCCTCCACTTAGCAACTCATTGTCCAGGTAGCTTGGATTTTTTTGTTCCACTATCTCAGCTGAGGCCTCCCTAGTCACCTTTGTAGGGGAAGGGAGTGCTGGAGGAATTTGCATTGGCAGCTAAATTCTTAGCCCCCAATAGTCAGCCATCACTTCTGCTAACAGACTACTGTCTTACAACTAGTCATGTAGCTCTGTCCAGTTCCAAACGGGCAGGGAAAAGTATATCCTCACATGTTCAGGAGAAGAGAGGACTGGATAGATGTAAAGAATCGAAGTCACTACCACAGTGATTCAACAACATTTCTTTTTTATCAGTGGTCTACACAAAATTGCCTTTATTATGTACCATCCATCCTTGCTTTCTAATTGCATGGTATGGGATTTTTATTTTTGGGATCTGGTTAACTCTCTCTGCTTTGCACTTTTATCACTGTACTATAAACTAAGACCTTAACCGTGTTGAGCATACATGGCTTATGAAGTATTTATATATACACATATAAAATCTCAGTTAGTATAACCATGCAATAATGTGTATAGAAAGGTATCATTGTTATCACTTTCAGGAAATAGGTTTGGTGAAGCTTAGAAACTCTGTTTTCCTAGTCATGTGTTAAACATAGACCAAAATCCAGATCTTCTGATTAAAGCCTTACATTCATTCTACTCTACCATACTATTGTCTTTGTTGAAGCTCTTTCTGCTTATTCCTCTCAAACAAGTAAATTAAAATTGTCATACCCTTAAACATGGAAGATTCTGTATCTGGCTTACTGTAGAGTTTCAGGCCCAGTTCAGAGTGTGTAAGAAGTCTGGGGTAATTTTGTCATAAGATTCCTGCAGAAATCATTAATTTCCTTAAAAGTCTAAATTGCACTCTGCTCTTATTCCATTTTATTTGATTCTCACATGTGCTTTTAAAATTTCAGATTACTGGCTATTAAATTAATTTTAATAAATATCTGTAATTAGAGAGTCTTGGCTAATGCAGTTCTGATATGTGCTATTTGTACTTCTTTACCAGTAAATTGAGATCTGTCAACTTTTATGGAGTCATTTTATAGTTACTCTTACCCCATAACTTTAATGCTTTTTGCAGAAATGAAACTCCTTGGAATTAGGTGCCTGCCTTTTTACCAAAGGAGAAAATGAGGCCCACAAGAGCCATACTGCAAATTCTTAGCTGCGGTCCAGCCATTCTTCTCATGGTTCTGATGGTGTACACAGCAACCTTCTGAACTGGTTTTCTTCTATCAAAGTGAACTATGAATGCAACTGTGAAGTATGTAAACGTTTGTCCACAAAATCCAGTATATAACAAATGTAGCTTTCTTTCTCCTAAAGTAACTCAGGCTAAACATCTCTTGTAAACCCCTCTTTAACTGCGTGGTGGAAACTTTCTGCAGTAAATTCTGTTGGTGTCTTTACCATATGCCCTCGGCATTCACCATATTTGCCAGCAGTGTCTTACTGCTAACTTCTATAACTCTCAGTTAGAGGGCTCTCTCTAACCCACATAGAGGGCAAAATGAAGCATAGCCCTCAGCCAATTATGAATGGGAACTGGAGAATAAATACTCTAGCTTCCTAGCTCCTTGGGTGGAAAACTCTGAGGTGTATTTCACAATCTCCCCAAAGGTTGCTATTGAGATTGATTCAAAGTTGCCAAGGGCAGTAACTAGTTCATTGATACATGTGTATTGTTTTCCTTCTCTTTCCTATTTTATTTACCCACTCCTTTATGAAGGATTCCTGTAATCATCACCCAAATAAGCCTCTTGCTTTCAGACCCTTTACTCAGGCTCTGTTTCAGAGGGACTAGTCTAAGACACTCACCGTCCCAACTTTCCCAGCACCACATCTAAATTCCATGGGCTCTCAGATCATTGAGACTCAAGCAGAGGGGTGACTATTATGTTATATTGAGAATTAACTGGCTAGAATACTGAGTCCAGGAAACAAAGGGCAAAGGTGGAGAATCTGTGCTTCCCATCTTCACAAGTTCATACTGTCAGTCAAATGGTCCCAGTTCCTAGATGGAGATACTTCCACCAGAGGTCACAGTCAGTCTCACTCAATTTGAAGTGAAGGATGCTGCATGATCACTCTGAGTTCCCTGAGCGAGTAGACCAGTAGGCACAGAAGGCAGTTATCACACTGGTAGGGGTAATTGTCTCCGATCATTATAAGTGGTAGGGATGCTGCTATATAATGGAGCAGGGAAGAACATGTTTGGTATTAATGTAATTTGCTTAGGTGTCTCTTGGCAAACTGATGCTCAAGCTGACCTGTAAATGGGCAAGTACAGAAACAATGGCCTCATAAGTGCCCGAGATCTGGGTCATCCCATCAGGTACATGACACAGAGAATCAGAAATAAGAGCTAAGAATAAGAGAAGTACAACTGGTGGTGAAGGGTGGGGATAGTAATACCAGTTATGATCAGGGTCTAACTGCAATGCCAAATACTGTAGTTTCACCTACAAATTCCCTCTTGTGAATTTCCCTAGGAATTAGGACCACAGAATCTGGGAGCAACTGTGCTTGGGTTCTGGATAGGCTGAATGAAATGTGAGAAACAAGCAGATTTGGGCAGTCCAAGGCGTGGATCATGGTAGACATTGTTTTGGTGCCCCACCAGTCTCTCTTAGCAGGCTGTTGTGAGTGTTGGCTGTTACCGCTCACTGATGACCTTCCACACAGTCGAAACTGCTTCGAGCTGATGGGTTCTCAAGTATCACCCTCCATCCCAAGGAATGGCCATATTCTGTGGTACAGTTTTGCTCCACATGCTTGCTCAGTTCTTACTCTTCCTTTTATCCTGCGTCACTCCTCCCTTATAGGACATTTCTTTAAGAGTACTCCCTCAATTTATGCATATTTAAACTTAAATCCTTGTCACAGAGTATGCCTCAAGGGAATTTGACCTAAGACACTTAATTACACAAGGTAGGTTATTTGCAGAGATTTACATAATTTTACAGTGAAAAAGGCTTTTTCTCATTTTTCTCAAAAGACAGGACAAGTCAAAGTTACGATTTTTACAAGGGTTTCTTTCATATAATATTTTATTGGCAGTCATACTCAAGGTCATATTTAAAAGGTCTTATGTTCTTGGCTAGCTATAGCCCTGCTATATGAAACCTTTAGCCAAAATAACTTACCAGAATAATTTCACATTTGAAAGGTGGGTTTGAACTCATCTTGGTTGGAGATAAGATCTGGAAATAGCCAAAGAGAGAAGACAAGATGGCAGAGTAGAAGACTTTGAGCTCACCTCCTCCCATGAAGAGACCTAGGTTTGATCCCTGGGTTGGGAAGAACCCCTGGAGAAGGAAAAGGCTACCCACTCCAGTATTCTGGCCTGGAGATTTCCATGGGCTGTACAGTCCATGGGGTCGCAAAGAGTCGGACACGACTGAGTGACTTTCACTTTGCTTCACTACCTCCCATGAAAACACCAAAATCACAACTAACTGCTGAACAATTATCAATAGAAAGACTGGAACTTATCAAAAAAGATATCGTACATCTGAAGACAAAGAAGAAACCACAACGAAATGGTCAGAGGGGTGCACTTGTGATATAATCGTAACCTCTGGGTGGGTGACTGGAAAGGCAAGTGAAAGCTGCTCAACTGTGTCCAACTCTTCATGACCCCATAGACTGTAGCCTGCCAGGCTCCTGAAGATAATTATATCACAGAAGTTCTCCCAGAGGCGTGAGAGTTCTCAGACCCTGTGTCAGGCTCTCTATCAGGGAGGAGGAGCCCCTAGAGCATTTGGCTTTGATTGCCAGGAGGTCTTGATCACAGAAGTTCCACACTACTGAGGGAGACAGAGTCCACTCTTGCGGGATGCACATAAGGTCCTGTGTGCACCATGATCCATGGTGAGAGCAATGACTTTGTAGGAGCGTGGGCCACACCGACCTGCTAGTCTTGAGGGGTCTTCTGGGGAGGTGGGAGGTGGCTGTGAGTCTTTCTTGGGACATAGGCACCAAGACCTGGCCCAACCGAATAGCCTTTAGGCTCCAGAGCTGGTATACTTCAGGTCAAACAAACAATAGTACAGTAATAGGTCTCATCTATCAACAGACATGGTGCCTAAAGGCTTCCTGAACCCAGAGCCACTTCTAGATACATCCCTTGACCTGGCCATGCCCACCAGAGGGCCAAGACACAACCCCACCACCAGTGGGCAGGTACCAGCTCCTCACACCAGGAAGCCTACACGAGCCTCTTGACCTACTTCACCGACCAGGGGGCAGACACCAGAAACATGAGATATAGAGTCCCACAGCCTATGGGACTGAGTCTGCAAGCACAGGTCAGAACCTACCCGGGGGGCCAGTTGGTCCCTGGTCATTTGGTCTTAAGAGGGGAGTGTACTGCTAGGACACATAGGCTATCCCCTACAGAGGGCCACTTCTCCAAGGCTGGGATCTGTAACTAATCTTCCATATACATAAAAATAAAATAGAAGTATAACTAAATGAGAAAGAGGAATATATTCCAAATGAAGGAACAAGATCAAACCTCAGAACAGCTGAAGTGATGTGTAGATATGCAATCTACCTGAGAGAGAGTTAAGACTAGTAAAGATGGTCCAAGAACTTGGGAAAAGAATGGGTGCAGAGTGAAAAGTTACAAAAAGTTTAGTATTAGAAAACATAAAGAACAACCAACCAGGGTTGAACAAAATAATAACTGAAATGAAAAATGCACTAGAAGGAATTAATAGCAGAATAAATAGCAGAATAATGGATAAGTGAACTGGAAGAAAGTAAGTGAACTGCAGGACACAAGGGAGTGGCATCTAAAATGATGAAAAGGAAAAATCTACAATCAAGAATACTCTACCCAGCAAGACTCTTATTCTGATTCAATGGAGAAATCAAAAGCCTTACAAACAAACAAAATCAAAAAGAATTCAGCACCACTAAATCAGCTTTACAACATATTGTAAAGGTACTTTTTTTGGGTGAAAGAGAAAATGCCACAGCTAGAAACAAGAAAATTATGAAAGAAAAAGCTCACTGATAATGGTGAACATACAGTAAAGGTAGGAAGTCATCCACATGCAAATATTATATCTAAAACAATAATTGTAACAGGAGCAGAGTACAAATGTGAGGTGTTTCAAATGCATTTGAAATTAAGAGAGACTTAAATCATGTATATATGTATAGACTACTATATCAAAACCTCACGGTAACCACAAACCCAAAATCTATATAGATATACACATGAGTAATAAAAGGGAATCAAAACACAGCATGAAAGAAAGTCATCGAATCATACGAGAACAAAAGAGGAAGGGTAGAAAAATATCTACAAAAACAAATCCAAAACAATGAATAAAATGGCAATAAGAATATATGTATCCATCATTACTTTAAATGTTGGATTAAATGTTCCAACCGAAAGACATAGACTACAGAGTGGATACAGAAATAAGATCTGTATATATGCTGTCTATATGAGATTCACTTTGGATCTAGAGATACATATGGCCTGAAAGTGAAGGAATGGAAAAAGGTATTTTTTGCAAATGAAAACCAAAATAGAGCTGGAGTCGCAAAACTTATATCAGACAAAATAGACTTTAAAATAGAAACAAAGAAGGGATCTACATAATGATCAAGGGCTCAGTCCGAAAGAATATATGACAGTTGTAAGTATATACGCACCTGACATAAGACCACCTCAATATATAAGGAAAATGACACTTAAAAAGGAGGAATTGGCAGTAGCACAATAGTAGTGGGAGAAAACTTAGCACCCCAATTATACAAATGGAAAGATCATCCAGACAGAAAAACCCGTAAGGAAACATAGGCCCTGAATGATGCATTATGCCAGATGAACTTAACTGATATTTATGGAGCATTCTATCCAAAAGCAGCAGAGTGCACATTCTTCTGACGTGCACATAGACTATTCTCCAGGATTGATCACATGATGGGCCACAAAGTTAGCCTCTGTAAATTTAAGAAAACTGAAATCATATCAAGCATCTTTTCCAGCCACAATGGTATGAGATTAGAAATCAACTATAAGAAATAAATGGAAAAAAAACACCACCACCACACACACACATAGGGGCCAAACAATATGCTACTGAACAACCAATGGTTCACTGAAGAAATCAAAGAGGAAATTCAAAATACTTAGAGACAAATGAAAATGAAAACACAATGATCCCAAACCTATGGGACATGGTAAAAGCACTTCTAAGAGGGAAGGTTATAACAATACAATCTTACCTCAGGAAACAAGAGAATTCTCAAACAACTTAACCTCACACCTAAAGCAGCTTCCCTTGTGGAATGGGCTTCCCCTGTGGCTCGGCTGGTAAAGAATCCACCTGCAATATGGGAGACCTAGGTTCAGTCCCTGGGTTGGGAAGATCCCCTGGAGAAGGGAAGGGCTACCCAGTCCAGTATTCTGGCCTGGAGAATTCCATGGACAGTATAGTCCACAGGGTTGCAAAGGGTCGGATACAACCAAACGGCTTTTACCTTCACGAGATAAATAGACTTTCTCCAATACTTTAAAGTTTCAGTTTTGAAGTGCTGCCCAATCAAAACACTTTTTTTCACTTTTCACCATGAGATTTTGCTTCCTATTTTAAGTGAATTTCCTCTAAGTGCCCATCTTTTTTTTTTTTTTTTCCATATTGATTATCCTCATATATGAAGAACCTCATAATTTCAGGAACAAAACTAGAGCTAAATATTAGCAATTGTAGGAAGATGACCAGGAGACTTTTGAGAATGAAAGGGTGTACACTTAATAGTCACATTAGGATGGTAGGTATAACCTATAATTGCTCTGGGCAAACCGAGACACACAGCCATTCTTATTTCAGGGAGTTATATGTATGGAACAGTTTATAGAAGAAATGTTTTCTGGTAGTATGAGCAATCTCCTACTGACTTCCCTACCATTGGAAGTATTTGATCAGACTGTCTGTCAGTAATGACAGTGATGACATCTGAAGACCGCCTTTGTATCTCTAAGAGCATTGCTCTTTGAAACTTAGCCCAAACCATTACAGGATCTTGCTCGGCTGGAGAGAACCTTTTCATCTAAAAAAAGGCATTGCATCTTTGTCTTTTGCCTGCCCTGTGAACTTACCTGACAGATGAGGTCTCTGGTGTTTGATAACCTTGTTGTGAGCTTTTTTCAAGTTTGATTACATTCTTTGCCTGAGTTCCTTTTCTTTCTTTGGCTAAAGCTTGGATTGCCCTAGCTGTCTATCCCATGTATCACCCAGTCCATGGAACTAGATTCACAAAGCTGAGAGTAGAACGGGGGGGACTTTATGTCTGAGATTAAAGCTAAAATTTTAAACATCATGTTCTTTACAGACAAGAAGTGGGAGAGTTTACTAATTGGTTAGTGCTTTCAAAATTAGAGGGATGTTTCTTATTCTTTATAAAAAGAGAAAAACTGGATGGAAATTCTACCATTGTCTTCAATCTTTGGGGTAGATTCATATTTCTTAAAATAAACTTTATAATACATTCTACTAGATTTTGATTCAAAATAACAACCTGAAAACATGAGTGTATAATCTAGGACACAACCTTTTAATATCTAGATACCTATAAAATCTGGAATGAAGCAAGATTTTTTTCTTGAGCTTTGGCACTAAGATAGTTGCCCTAACTTCTACCAATCATAATCTCAACTTACTTAGAAAAGATCTTATCTGTTGATAAAACAAAACAGAAGACAGGGATAAGGAAAGAGGTAGGAAAAATCGGACAGTTCCAAATATAGAATTTGAAATAATTCTGTGTTTTCATTACCACTTGTCACCTGTCCTTTCCATTTCATTTGCTATAGCTTACACCTCTCAGGATTTTTGCTGCTATCATCTTCCTTCTAATCAACAAGCAGATCTCCTTATGTGTACTCTAGGGCAAACATCTCTGCTCTGTTTTATGTCTTTGAGTTTTTTAATAGCCTTCTGTCCTTGAGGAAGTTTTAAATAATATTTCATGTACTGATGACTTGCTCTGTCAAGTAGACAATCCCCACCTACTTACATGGAACTTCTTATCAGCTTCCTAATACTGATACTTTCATGAATGGAAAATTAAGAATCACGAGACATTTAAGAACCCCTAACACATGGAAGAGGAAAGACAAAAATAAATAAGTAGTTAAAAACAGAAAATTTGTAGGTAATAGAATAGAACTTAAAAAGTATGGTTGAAGACTTTCAGTCTGGAAAATGGTATAGAATCCCTTACCCTGATAGTAACACCAGACAGATAGCACAAGAAGTAAAACTATATATGAATATTTCTTCTGAACTGAGGTGTAAATATCCTCAACAACTTATAAGCAAGTTGAATCTAACAATATGTAAAAAGAATCATGCACTATGACCAAGTTGGATATATTCCAGGTATGTAAGGCTGATTCAACATTCAAAAATTAGTCAGTGTATTCTACTATATCAACAAGCTAAATAAGAAAAAGCATATGACCATCTCAATTAAGGCAGAAAAATATTTAACAAAATTCAAAACACATTAATGATATAAAAATTTCAGCAAGTTAGAAATAAAAGGAAATTACTTCTTCTTTATAAAGAGTGTCTACCAAAAATTAATATCATGACAAGAGAGAATGATTGCCTTTTAAGATAAAGAATAAGGCAAGTAGTATTCAACACAGTACTGGAAGTTCTAGCTCTTGAAGCAAGAAAATGAGGTAAAAGGCATATATGTTGAGAAGGAAGAGATAAAAAATTATCTCTTTTTGCAGATGATATGATACTTTCTGTGTAAAATTTCAAAGAATATATAAGAGAACAGTAAGAAATAATATGTTCAGCAAGGTCACAGTATAGAAGATCAACACATATGAAATCAATCCCATTTCTATATATTACAGTAAGCCTGTAGAAACCTAAGTAAAAAGACAATACCATTTATAACCACTTCAAAGAAATGACAATATTTAGGTATACACTTAACATATATAGGCTCTGATGAGATCTCACCTCACACTGGTCAGAATGCGCGTGTGCGCCTAGTCACTTCAGCATGTCCGACTCTGTGACACTGTGGACTGTAGCCCGCCAGGCTCCTCCCTCCATGGGATCCTCCAGGCAAGAACACTGGAGTGGGTTACCAAGTCCTCCTCCAGGGGACCTTTGGTGTCTCTTAGGTCTCCTGTATTGGCAAGGGGATTCTTCACCACTAGCATCACCCGGGAAGCCCCCAGTCAGAATGGCCATCATTAAAAAGTCTACAAGCAATAAATGCTGGAGAGGGTATGGAGGAAAGGAAACTGTCTTGCACTGTTGGTGGGAATGTAAATCGATACAGCTACTATGGAGAACAGTATGGAGATTCCTTAAAAAACTAGGAACAGAGCTACCATATGACTCAACAATCCCAGTGCTGGGCGTATATTCTGAGAAAACCATAATTGAAAGAGACTCATGTACTCTAATGTTCACTGCAGCGCTATCTACAATAGGACATGGAAGCAACCTAGATGTCCATTACAGATGAACGGATAAGGACGTTGTGGTCCATATAAACAATGGAATATTACTCAGCTGTCATAAAAGAACACATTAGAATCAGTCCTAATGAGGTGGACGAACCTGGAGCCTGTTATACAGAGTGAAGTCAGTCAGAAAGAGAAAAATATTATATATTAATGCATATATATGGAATCTAGAAAGACGGTACCGATGAACCTATGTGCAGGGCAGCAGTGGAGATGCAGACATGGAGGACAGGCTTGTGCACACAGTGCAGGAAGGAGAGGCTGGGACAAATGGAGAGAGTAGCAAGGAAACATATGCATTACCATATTTAAAACAAAGAGCCAGTGGAGGTTTGCTCTATGATGCAGGGAGCTCAAATCAGGCGCTCTGTGACGACCTAGACGGGTGGCACGGGGTGGAAAGTGGGAGGGAGGTTCTAGAGGGAGCGGACATATGTATACCTATGGCTGATTCATGCTGACGGATGGCAGAAACCAACACGATACTATAAAGCAATCATCCTCCATTTAAAAATAAGTAAACTTAAAAATTAAATTAAACCTATATAGGATCTATATGCCAAAAATTAAAAAATGTTGATTAAAGAAATCAAGGAAGACTTAAATAAATGGAGAGACATGCAGTGTTCATGAATTAGAAGACCTGACATAGTAAGGATGTTAGTTTTCCCCAAATTGACCTGTCAGTTTACTGCGATTTTTATCAGAATCCCAGCTAGGGTTTCTATATACATGGACAAGCTTGTTCTAAAATGTATATGGAAAGGCACAGGCCCCAGAATAGCTAAAACAACCTTGACAAAGAAGGAAAAAGTAGGAGGAGTCACTGTGTGACAGTATTAAGGCCTACTATATAGCTACATAACCAAGGCAGTATGGTATTGACAAACAGATATACACACAGATCAATAGAACAGAAAAGAGCACCCTGAAATAGACCCACACAAATATGCTCAATTGATTTTGGCAAAGAACCAATGAAATTCACAAAGGAAGGAAAGCCTCTTCAGAAAATGATACAGAAACAATTGGACATTCATAGACAAGAGATTAAACCTTGAATAAAACATCACATCTTTTACAAAAATCAACTCAAAATGAATTGTACACTTAAATGTAAAAAAAGGTATATAAAATGATTAGAAAATGAAAACGTTGGTCAGAGTCTTTTTTAAAACTTTTGCATTGCAAAATCTTGTGTAAAGAGGCTGGAAAAGCAAGCTACAGATGAGGGGAAATTTTTGCAAACCACATACCCAGTAAAGAACTAATATCAAGAATATATAAAGAACTCCCACCCCTCCATCAAAGAATCCAATGAGAAAATGGGCAAACGATACATAGAGACACTTCACTGACAAGAATATACAGATAGTAAATAAGCACATTAAAAGATATTCATCATTAGCCATGAAGGAAATGCAGGTTAAAAGTACCATGAGATATCACTACATACCTAACAGAGTGGTTAAAATAAGAAAATAGTAATAACCTAGAATTCTGGTGAAGATGTGCAGAAACCAGATCACTTACACATTATTGGCGGTAATGTGCAGTGGCACAGCTACTTTGCAATAGTGGCAACAGTCACTGTAAAACCAAACATGCACCTACCATATGACCCAGAAATTGCACTCTTGGGTATTTATACATGTTCACACAAAAACTCTACATGAACATTTCATAGCAGTTTTACTCATGATAGCCAATAACTGGAAGTAGCCCAGGTGTCCTTCAGCTGGTAAGTGGTTAAACTGTGTTACATACATACCATAAATAATACTGAAAAATAAAGAACAAAATATCAATACACATAACAACTTGGATGAATTTCTAGGTAATTTATGCTGAATAAAAAAAGCAAATCCCCCAAATTGCATAATATATAATTTATATAACATTTTAAAATAACAAAATTATTGAAATAGAGAACAGATTAGTGGTTGTCAAGTAGAGATGAAGGGAGCTACGAGGGAGGTGGGAGGTTATAGAAAGGCAACATGAAAAATCCTTGTAATAATAGAACTACTATCCTTGACTGTGGTAAAGAACACACAAACCTACACAAATAACAGAACTAAATACACAACCATACACATAAATGAATTCAAGCAAAATAGGAGAAATCTGAGTAAGGTTTGTGTATGGTCAATATCCTGATTGTGATATCATACCACAGTTTTGCAAATTCTGGGTGGGGGCAAAAACTGGGTAAAGGATGTTTAGGATTTCTGTATTATATTTTATAACTGCACATGAATCCCAATTGGGTTTCTTAGGTAAAGAATCTGCCTGTTAATTCAGGAGATGGAAGAGACACGGGTTCAACCCCCAGGTCAGGAAGATCCCCTGGAGTAGGAAATGCCAGCCCACTCCAGTATTCTTGCCTGGAAAATTCCATGGACAGAGGAGCCTAGCTGGCTACAGTTCACGGGGTTGCAAAGAGTTAAGACATGACTGAGTGTGCGTGCGCACACACACACACACACACACACACACATACACACACAAATCTCAATTATCTCAATAAACATTTTAATTAAAAAAACTTCTTGAAAAAATATGATTGGGATCTTCAGAGAGTCAAAATGGGATGTCACATATAAAACAAGGACAAGTTGTTAAGAAATGAACATTAAGAGAAGACACAATACTCTTGGAAACTGGAACATGATTGCCATAATAACATGCTTAACATAAAATTTGGAAGATTCCAGAATGCAGAGTAAAAAGACAAAAAACACATAGGAATAATGAAAGATACGGAGGATCAGTCCAGGAGTTCAAACCTCTACCTACCAGGATATCCAGAGAGAGAAAGCAGAATGAATATAGAGGAAGGTACTAAAAAAATGAGAGGACAAAAAGTCCCAAAGCTATGGAGAATAAGGAATCTTTGCAATAAGAGTCTGGTATCCATTAAGCAGCATGAATCAGAAAAAAAAAACAACAAAAAACAAACCACACAACCAACACGGAGTCATATTCTGAGGAAAACCAAATCATTCCAAACATGCAAAAACTCAGGAAGTTTACTTTGTATTTACCATATCTGAGAAAATTACTTGAGGATATACTCCAGTACCCCAAAGAGAGAATTTATTAAAATCATGAATCCAATAAAAAGAAATACTAAGACAGTAGCTGAAGTGTTGTCATACAAAGCAGCAAATCCAAATTAGAATGTGGGGTTAGTGGGATCCATGTAAAGTATCTTCAAGAGACAGGAATGTATATCAAGTAAAAGAAAGAGACCCTGCAAAACATTTAGTGTATGATGAAGGGATTCATTTCTTTCAACTATAAAAAAAAAAGAAAGGAAATAAGAAATGACAGGAAAAAAGTATAACTCATGGCCCAAATATAAAACAATCCAATATGTCATGATTTTAAAGGGAAAGAGATGAGACATTTCACCAGTAACTTTGATAGTACGATTATTGTTATTCAAGTGATGGAGGGAGGTGTGATATTAGGAAGTGCAGACAATGAAATTTAACTGCAGCAGGCTCTGACTTCACAAGTAATGTTTATATAGTTACAATCATGCTAGGATATTTAGTGGTTATAAACTTTTGTAATCAACTTGTAGTCAAATAAGAACTGCAATTAAATGTTTAACATAGATTTGGAGGTGAGAGGGTAAGGTGGGAGGTGGGAATGATATATGCACTAAAAATTTCTTACTTTACAAATCTGAGGATCCGATGATAGCCATTCTGGATGGTGATATCTCATAGTTTTGATGTGAATTTCTCTAATAATTAGCGATGTTGAACATCTTTTCATGTGCCTATTGGCCATCTGTATGTGTTCTTTAGAGAAATACCTACTTCAGTCTTCTGTCCTGAGATTTGACTGGGTTGTTTGTTTTGATGCTGTTAAGCGTCATGAACTGTTTGTAAATTTTGGAGAGTAATCCCTTACTGGTGACATCATTTGCAACTATTTTCTCCCAATCTGTGGGTTGTCTTTTTGTTTTGTTTGTTTCCTTTGCTGTGCAAAACCTTTTGAGTTTAAATAGGTCCCATTTATTTATTTTTGTTTTATTTCCACTATTTGGGAGAAAGATTGAAACTGATATTGCTGTGATTTATGTCAGAGAGTGTTCTGCCTATGTTTTCCTCTAGGAGTTTTACAGTGTCTGGTCTCACAAAAAAATCTACAAACAATAAATTCTGGAGACGGTGTGGAGAGATTGGAACCCCCCTACTGTGTTGGTGGGGAATGTAAATTGGTACAGCCACTATGGAGAACAGTACGGTGGTTCCTTAAAAAACTAAAAATAGAGCTACCATAAGACCCTGCAATCCTATTCCTGGGCATATACCCAGAGAAAAATATGACCTGAAAGGATACATACACTCCAGTGTTCATTGCAGCACTGTTTACAATAGCCAAGACATGGAAGCAACCTAAATGTCCAACAGAGGAATGGATAAAGAAGATGTGGTACATACATACAATATAATATTACTTGGCCATTAAAAAGAATGAAATAATGCCATTTGCAGCAACTTAGTTGGACCAGAGAGTGTCATACTGCATGAACTAAGTCAGACAGATAGGGAGAAATATTGTTTGACATCCCTTTTATGTGGAATCTAAAAAGAAATGATACAAATGAACTCACAAAACAAAGAGACTCACAGACTTGGAGAATGAGCTTATGGTTGCCAGGGGGAAGGATGATGGGGAAGGGACAGTTAGGGAGATTGGGATGGACATGGATACACTGCTGTATTTGAAATGGATAACCAACAAGGACCTGTTGTGTAACATGGAACTCGGCTCAGTGTTATGTGGCAGCCTGGATGGGGGAGAAGTTTTGGGGAGAATGGATACGTGTATATGTATGGCTGAATCCCTTTGCTGGTCACTTGAAACTACCACAACATTGCTTGGTAACTGGCTGTACATCAAAACAAAATAAAAGTTTTAAAGAAAAAAGATACATGGAATGAAACCAGGGGCTACAAATTTCACTTGCAGTTTCAAAAGTAAGAATTAGCAGTACTAATAACTGTCATATAACTGTTAGAAATTGAGAGAACGAAAAGACGGTATGGAAGATGATATTTAAGAGTATCCTTTTCAATCATATCAGGAAGTTAAACTGATATAAAGTTTGCACATCAAAAATTAACCCTAAAAACAAATTATTCAGATCCATGTCTAACTGTCAAAAAACCCTAGAAACAGAAACAGGATTGCCCTTGGAGAGTGCAGTGGGAAGTTTTGAGGTGATAAGACTCCTGCTGTATTTTATAAGGCTATCTCTTCTATTTGATTTTCTACTACATGCATATGTTACATTGATCAAGGGAGACAAAATTATACAAGATCCACTGGCTGTAACCTCATGAGAGGCCCTGACCCAGTACCATTCTGCCAAGGGATGTAAAGCGACACAAGGGGTGCGCACTCAGGAAACATCTGCCACGGTGGTGAAATGTTGAGAAAGGAACAATAAAAGCCACACTTGAGAATCCAACCCAAACAACACATGTAGGAACATCTGTGTTAATTCTGACAAATTCTGCTGGTCACGGTTT
The DNA here is from genome assembly GCF_963930625.1 of Muntiacus reevesi. NCBI lineage: Eukaryota > Metazoa > Chordata > Mammalia > Artiodactyla > Cervidae > Muntiacus > Muntiacus reevesi. The sequence goes on along the minus strand of NC_089265.1, from coordinate 54,798,004 downwards.
GACCCCATCCATCACTGAAGAACACCTAACTCGATCAGGGGAAAAAACAGCCTTACCTTTGAGAGATTAATTCCACCTTATCAACTTAGGTCCCCACACATATCGACTATATGCTGGAGATTAGACATCGCTGGCATAATTTCAGGGTGATAGCTTTGACAATCCCAAAGCAGTCTACATCTATAATGGCTAGTTATTCTATTTATGTACTGTATCAACTCTCATGAGAGACTAGCTTAAATGATTTTTGCTCTGATGCATCTACACGGTGAATTAGATTTCTAAAACATATTCATCTGTTTTCAGTCATCCTTTTAAATACATGCATCTTGTTGCATTAGCAGCTTCTACTGCTGTCATGATTCCCTCCAGCTCTCACTGCCTGTGAGACATGGCGGGAGGATGCAGCACGTCTGATTTTGGCAGCCTCTCTGATGGCTGTGCAGGAAGTAGGGGCCTCAGAGCTGACTGCACGCACCTGGGATCAGAGTGGGTCTGGGTTCTGGGCCAGCTGGGCCCGGCTTTAAAGCAACCTCAAGAAGCACAGTAGGTGGAGCTCAGGTGCCGCGGTTCACCCTGCCACCCTGCCTTTGGAGGGAGGGACTTGCTGCTTTTAACCACACTGCCACCTCCATTGACCCTTTCCTGGCAGGGAACTTGTCTCTGAGCTGAAAGGCACACAGACAGGAATAGTTATGAGAAGAGAGCAATTCTTGAGAGAAAGCATTTGGTCCATTCTGTCAGAAGGGGGCTTCCTAGCTGGCTCAAGAGGTAAAGAATCCGCTGACTGACACTGGAGACCTTTGTGTCGGGAAAATCCCCTGGAGGAGGGCACAGCACCCCACTCCAGCATTCTTGCCTGGAGAATCCCATGGACAGAGGAGCCTGGCTGGCTGCAGTCCATGGGGTCACAAAGAGTCGGACATGACTGAAGTGACTTAGCACACGCGACACAACTGAAAATGGGTTTCTGACAGCATTTATCATACCTTCCTCTCTCTCAGGAGTAGGAAGTTTATACTGTATCTTAATTAATCTGTCAAGCTATAGATCTGCAAGCTTTGGTCATTAGAGGAGTGCTTCTTGTTTTAAGGGCCTGAGATCTGGAGTCAAACTGACCAGACTTCACCTCTGGTTCCACCATTTACGAGGTGTACAGCCTTGTATAGGTGAGTTAACTTCTTTGTTTAATGGGATAATGATAATAGCCACCTCCTTAGAGGACGTTGCAAGCGAGGTACCCTGTGTGGTGGATGCTGGATACTCAGTAATTAATAGGGATTATTATTTTTCCATAAAACTTACACCAGGCACATAAGGTGTGACAAGAATATCTTGAGACTGCAAGTTGCAACTAGGAACTTAGAAGTGGGAGAATGGTGAGAAAATGACTTCTCATACAAACCCTTGGGGCTTCTTTTCTGGACCTTTCTGTATATGACACTTTCAGTCATCAGCCATCTACATTGCCTCAAGGAGAATTAGAGTGGCAGGAATATAACAAGAAAGCAAAGTAGTTAATGTTCCCTTTTGAGCTTCTAAAAAAACCAGCCTCAGAAACCTACTTGGACAGCCAAACTTTTCATTTGCAAGAGCTGATTTTGTGGAGAGAGATTTAAAAAAGGCTCTTAAGAACCTGAGCATAATGCCCAGAAGGAGGCAAGGAAACAAGTTTGTGCTGTAACAACAGATTGCAAGAGAAGAGTGGGGGACTCAGCAGTGACCTCCCAGCAAGACTGGACAAGACTAGGGTGATCACATAACTCCATGTCCAGTTAGGTCACTGCTGAGAATGAAAAGGCGCATTATTATTCATTATTCTGGGACCAAATGAGCAAGTCAGGATGTGACCCAGACAAATCAGGGAATGTGGTCACCCCAGCTGTTGGTGCACTGGGCCGAGAAAGGGGAAGAGGAACTGGACGAGGGAGGCAAGTGGCACCTGAGCATCACCTGGAGGAAAGCAGGACCAGCAGAAAGAGCCCAGCACCATCTCTTGCCAGTACCACCAGCTGGGACTGGCAGCCCATTCATCAGCCTAAGAGTAAACCCCACTTGTCCCCTGCCTGATAAGCCACATGGCCCTCTGTGTGGGGGAGGGAAGGTTTCTGCCTGTATCTGCCAGCACTTTGCCTGTACGTAATCCAGCAGAAGTGATGCCCACGCCTCCCACAGACTTTGCTGAGCCATATTCAAATGTCCTCACATGGATACACTTATTTTTCAATAGCTCAGGACAACCAGAAGCCCAGAAGCAGAGCGAGGTAGATCAGGGAGTCCCAGCATCCACAGTTGGGTAGAATTAGACAGTGCTGGAACCCACTTTCTGTTACAACAGATTCTAGCTGAATTTCTTCAGCAGTGGTGAACAGCATCTGGGGAGATGAGAAGATGCCAGCTTGAAGACTGGGAGGACGGAGATCTACTAGCGAAATCTTAATGCCAGTTTTCCCAGCTCAGAAGAGAAATAGATCTGACTTCCCAGAGAGGAACATAAAAGTTATATGGTGGTGGTTTTATTCTGGTATCAACATTGTAGGAGTCTTAATTTGATCTAAAGGGTATTTCTTACTAGAATAGCAAGAATATTAATGTTCACAATCACCTACTCTTGTAACTACCAGGAACCTTTTAGAAAACATTTCTTAGGGTGAATTATGTATTTATATGTAAAATACCAGCAAACATCCTTATGGTCATAACTTTTGGGTGTTTCAAACTGGATTATAGTAAGACAATGTATTTTATTCAGCAGATTTGTTTTAATCTAATTATGTAGGTGAATAAAAATTACTGCATGCTGGTGCATCTAATGTAAGTTATCTATTATTCACACCACATTTACTTTTAATATTCATGCAGATTCCCTTTGACATAACCTACTGTGTCACAGTTAATCCAATAAAGATAAAATATAGCTCAGCAAAACACCAGTCGATTCCAGCTTTCTGGTAATTATTAAAGACTATTTCACACTGCTTCCTTCAATCAATGTATTTCCCCTTGGATATGATGGCTCTCCTCTTTGAAGCTTTCAATCCTCCCAGTGGATTCAGAGGAATACTCAGGCCCCTTTTCAGTCTCTGGTCTCAGAGGTAGTTCAAAGAGCACAACAAGGCTTCACAGGTTTATCCTCAAAGGCTGACACTGTCTGTTTGATGTATGGTGACTTAAAAAGTCGTCTCTGGCAAAGCATGTGTTTGCTACCAGTCTATCGAATCAGCCATTTATCAACTTATCTGTATTCACCCTGCACACCTGCTAACAGCTCAAAGGAGAACACATACTGCCTCTCGCTGGACTGACTATTGATTTGATTCCCTCCTCTAATTTTATATTGTTTTGCTACCCTGTGGATGAAGCAGCTCCTTTACTGGATGAAATCAACATGGAATCCGTGAACTGATGGCCTTTGGTGGTTTTATTCAAGAGTCCTGAGGGCGACAGACTCTTTACAGGTTGAGGACAGCTGGCATGGGGGAGTGGATTTCCTGTCCCAGCATGCCTTGCTTTTCACCATTATCCACATCTCAGGTATTTCACTGTACGGGCCCTCTTAGGAATTTCAGGGAGATCACTAGGAAGTCTCAACCTCATCATGAGAAGCTGGACATATCCAATGTCTACCCAGTGCATGCAAATAGAACCCTGGAGTAAAGATAGGGATACACCAAATTCCTCTCAGTTTAACCATCTCACTTTAACCATCTCTATGCTCCAGGGAGAATTTCCTCTATTCTATGAAATCCTAAGCGCTCACTTCCAGCTGAGACTTTTCCCCTTCCACTTCTCTGTCATTACCTGTTGTTAAATAAAATGAGACTACCTCGCTACATCATGAAAATTATCACTTATGACTGCCTTCCTCAGTTTAATCTCTGCTGTGATCATATAACATGATTAACATCATAGGTAATGCTTCAACTGCAGAAAACACTATCTTGATGGACTCTTACAGAAAACGACAGATAAGATCAATGTTTTTCTGTGTGATATTATATATTTTAAGTAGAGCAGTTAATATTTTGAGATGACAATAATTCTGTGATTGAAGGTTCAATTGTAATATGAAGTAGTCTCTCTCTTTCTAGTATGCCCCATAGGTGGTGAAATTCACCAACATTCTATCCATAATACTTTTAAATTCTTGTTTTGTACACATTCTCTGGATGGTCTGATTCAATCATGGCTCCAGTTATCATCTAAATGCAAAACACTCCTCAGTATATATTTCCAGCTTTGACTTCTCTCCCAAGAACCAGCCCCTATTTCCCTCTGAAAAATATTTCCACTTAGGTTGCAGGTAACTTAATCTCAACATGATCAATCTTCAACCCATTATCCTTATCCATAATTTCTCCAGAATTCTTTGTCAGTAGCATTGTAAGGTATTATGTCCCTTATCAATGGAGTCAACACTCCAGATATAATTAGTCTCCAAGTAGCACCCATTAAATCTTTCTCACATCCACCACTTTCTCTATATGACCATTGTCACAGCTTATCTCAGGGCCCTGTCATCCCTAGCTTTGACCACTTCAATAAACTCCAGGTTCATCACCTATCTTTTTTATGATTGTTATTATATTTGTTTAAAATAAGATTTAACCATGAAATTCATCTACTTAACCAAGAAACTTATGGTCTCATCTAACTTTTTTATTAAAAAGCAATAAAAACTAATTGCTTGCTTAAATTGTTTTACTGTCTCCTATTTGCCTTCAGGATAAAGAACAAAACTACCTAGCAATGCATAGCAAACTCACCATAGCCAAATAATTCACACAATGAGACCTAGTTCTTTATAGTAAGCACTGGTAGTTTCAGTGGTTAGAGGCAAATGGAGACCACCCTTACAAACTCCCTACCACGCAGCAAATGTCAGTCTGACAATCTGACGCCACAGAGCAGTGGAGAAAGGGCAGTGTTATCAGTAAGCAGTGCTGGGTCAATCGGAGAACCACATGGAAGAAAGAATGATTCTTCAGCACTCCCTGATACCTACCCTAAATCAACTGAGGAAAACTGTACATTTAAGTGTGGAACATAAAACAATACAGCTTCTAGAAAAGATACTCCAAGTGTGAGAAGGATTTGATGTTAAGTTGCTGGCTCTGAGATTGAGGGGACCACGTGCAAGGACTAAAAGCGACCTGGAAGAGCTAAAGACAACTTCAAGTGGACAGCTAGCAAGGAAACAGGGACCTCCATTCTACAAACACGAGGGTCCATCTTCTATCAACCACTAGGATGAGTAGGAAGCAATTTCTTTCCCAGAGCCTCTGAATATGATCCCAGGTCTGCTGACACTTTGATATCAGCCTCAAAGCAGCTGGAAGAAAGGAATGAGTTGAGCCCGCCTGGACTTCCAGCCTACAGAACTGGGACAAAATAAATGTGTGCTGTTTTAAGCTGCTAAAGTTGTGATACTTTCCTATAGCAGCAATAGAAAACTAATATACTCTTGAAGAAGAAAATGGAGAGAGAAATTGTGATAAATCCTTACAACGCACTGCAACAGGGCAAGAGACAGTAAACTATGACTCACAGGTAAAATCTGACCTATGTTTGTTTCTTTAATAAAGTTTAACTGGAACAGAGCCAGGTCTATTTGTCTGTGTATCATGAGGCTGGTTTCACACCATAGCAGTGGAGTATTACCAGAGCCCATATGGCGGCCAAAGCTGAAAATATTTACTATCTGGCTCTTTAGAGAAAAAGCTTGTGTTAGTATACTGTAATGTTCTTTATCTTTCTGGCTTACTTCACTCTATATAATGGGCTCCAGTTTCATCCATCTCATTAGAACTGATTCAAATGAATTCTTTTTAATGGCTGAGTAATATTCCATGGTGTGTATGTACCACAGCTTCCTTATCCATTCATCTGCTGATGGGCATCTAGGTTGCTTCCATGTCCTGGAATTTAGAAAGATGGCAACGATAACCCTATATGCAAAACAGAAAAAGAGACACAGAAGTACAGAACAGACTTTTGAACTCTGTGGGGGAAGGTGAGGGTGGGATGTTTCGAAAGAACAGCATGTATATTATCTATGGTGAAACAGATCACCAGCCCAGGTGGGATGCATGAGTCAAGTGCTCGGGCCTGGTGGGCTGGGAAGACCCAGAGGAATCAGGTGGAGAGGGAGGTGGGAGGGGGGATTGGGATGGGGAATACGTGTAACTCTATGGCTGATTCATATCAATGTATGACAAAACCCACTGGGAAAAAAAAAAAAAGAATGAGAAACTAGAATTTTGTTTATGCACATAGGTATATATATATGTATTTGGATATAAATATATATAATGTTTCAGTGAGATGGGTGGAAAATTGTTTTGAGTGACTGTATTACTTATTGAAAAATAAACTTTGAAAACCAGTCCAAAAAAAAAAAAAAGTTTGCTGACTGTAGTGGAGAGGACAGAGAAACAACTAACTACATAAAATAATATAGATGAATATCATAAAAATAATGATAAATAAAATTAGAAACAAAAGAGTACTCACTGCATGGTTTTATTTCAAGTTTACAGCACACAAAATTAACCTCTGCTTATAAGAGTCAGACAGGTTGAGAAGGATAAGGGCAAGAGGAGCGATTTAGACATGGGTGTGGGTAGGCATCCAGGATGCTAGTAATATTCTTTCTTGGTCAGGATGGTGGTTAAATGGTTTTGTAAAAGATTTATGAAGCATAATCTACTTACCTATTATGCATGCTGTTTACTTCCACAAAAAATTGAAAATAGTATGACTTTATTCAGACATTTAAAAAAATATATACTTATGAGGTCCTTAGTATACCACTGAGATAAAATCCAAATCTTCTATTTAGAATGTCCTCTAGAGTTTGTATGAGGACTTCACTTGTCTCTAACATCTTGTTACTTGGACCAGTAGCACTGACATTGCTGGGGAGTTGGTTCAAAAGTCAGAATGTCGGCTCCACTCTAGACCTGCTGAGTCAGAAACTGTCTCTTAGTAAGATCCTAGGTAATTCCTTTCCACTAAAAGTTTGAGAGGTACTGCTCCTCTCGATTTGCTATTCATGGCTTTTTCTTTCACAGACTACATATTCCTACATGGACAAAAGTGCAGTTCTTTGCAGCCCTCATGCCCCAGACTTCTTGCAGGCATCTGGACAGGACTGCTCAGGCAGCAAACTCACCTGCCCATGTTACCTAAGTTCAAGCTCTCTGACCTCTGATACTCAGGCATCAGAAGACACTAGGGCCCACATAACCCTAATTTGCATTTGAATAGGCAAACAGACCCAGATTTATCTTTTTTAATAACAATAAAGAGGATTAACTTGAGAAGTTTCAGTTCAGTTCAGTTGCTCAGTTGTGTCTGACTTTTTGCAACCCCGTGGACTGCAGCACACCAGGCCTCCCTGTCCATCACCAACTCCCAGAGTTTACTCAAACTCATGTTCATTGAGTCAGTGATGCCATCCAACCATCATATCTTCTGTCATCCACTTCTCCTCCTACCTTCAGTCTTTCCCAGCATCAGGGTCTTTTCCAATGAGTCAGCTCTTCGCATCAGGTGGTGAAAGTACTGGAGTTTCAACTTCAACATCAGTTCTTCCAATGAACACCCAGGACTGATCTCCTTTAGGATGGACTGGTTGGATCTCCTTGCAGTCCAAGGGACTCTCAAGAGTCTTATCCAACACCAAAGTTCAAAAGCATCAGTTCTTTGATGGTCAGCTTTCTTTAAGTCCAACTCTCACATCTACACATGACCAGTGGAAAAACCATAGCCTTGACTAGACGGACCTTTGTTGGCAAAGTAATATCTCTGCTCTTTACTATGCTGTCTAGGTTGGTAGTAACTTTCCTTCCAAGAAGTAGGCATCTTTTAATTTCATGGCTGCAGTCACCATCTGCAGTGATTTTGGAGCCCCCCAAAATAAAGTCAGCTGTTTCCACTGTTTCCCCATCTATTTTCCATGAAGTGATGGGACCAGATGCCATGATCTTAGTTTTCTGAATGTTGAGCTTTAAGCCAACTTTTCCACTCTCCTCTTTCACTTTCATCAAGAGGCTCTTTAATTCTTCAATTTATGCCATAAATGTGATATCATCTGCATATCTGAGGTTATCCATATTTCTCCCAGCAATCTTGATTCAGTTTGTGCTTCATCCAGCCCAGTGTTTCTCATGACATACTCCACATATAAGTTAAATAAGCAGGGTGACAATATACAGCCTTGATGTACTCCTTTTCCTAATTGGAACCAATCTGTTGATCCATGTCCAGTTCTAACTGCTGCTTCCTAACCTGCATATAGATTACTCAAGAGGCAGGTCAGGTGGTCTGGTATTCCCATCTCTTTCAGAATTTTCCACGGTTTGTTATGATCCTCACAGTCAAAGGATTTGACATAGTCAATAAAGCGGATGTAGATGTTTTTCTGGAACTCTCTTGCTTTCTCGATGATCCAACAGATGTTGGTAATTTGATCTCTGGTTCCTCTGCCTTTTTTAAAACTAGCTTGAACATCTGGAAGTTTATGGTTCACCTATTGCTGAAGCCTGGCTTGGAGCATTTTGAGCATTATTTTACTAGCATGTGAGATGAGTGTAATTGTGCGGTAGTTTGAGCATTCTTTGGCATTGCCTTTCTTTGGGATTGAAATGAAAACTGACTTTTTCCAGTCCTGTGGTCACTGCTGAATTTTCCAAATTTGCTGGCATATTGAGTGCAGCACTTTCATAGCATCATCTTTTAGGATTTGAAATAGCTCAACTGGAATTTCATCACCTCCACTAGCTTTGTTCATAGTGATGCTTCCTAAGGCCCACTTTACTTCATGTTCCAGGATGTCTGGCTCTAGGTGAGTGATCACACCATCGTGATTATCTGTGTCATGAAGATATTTTTTGTACAGTTCTTCTGTGTATTCTTGCCACGTCTTCTTAATATCTTCTGCTTCTGTTAGGTCCATATCATTTCTGTCCTTTATTGAGCCCATCTTTGCATGAAATGTTCCCTTGGTATCTCTCATTTTCTTGAAGAGATCTCTAGTCTTTCCCATTCTATTGTTTTCCTCCATTTCTTTTCACTGGTCACTGAGGAAGGCTTTCTTATCTCTCCTTCCTATTCTACAACTAACTCTACATTCAACTAACTCTACATTCAAATGGGTATATCTTTCCTTCTCTCCTTTGCTTTCACTTCTCTTCTTTTCACAGTTATTTGCAAGGTCTCCCCAGACAGCCGTTTTGCTTTTTTACATTTCTTTTTCTTGGGGATGGTCTTGATCCCTGCCTCCTGTACAATGTCACAAACCTCCATCCATAGTTCATCAGGCACTCTGTCTATCAGATCCATTCCCTTAAATCTATTTCTCACTTCCACTGTATAATCAGAAGGGATTTGATTCAGGTCATACCTGAATGGTCTAGTGGTTTCCCCCACTTTCTTCAATTTAAGTCTGAATTTGGCAATAAGGAGTTGATGACCTGAGCCACAGTCAGCTCCCGGTCTTGTCTTTGCTGACCGTATAGAGCTTTTCCATCTTTGGCTGCAAAGAATATAATCAATCTGATTTTGGTGTTGGCCATCTAGTGATGTCCATGTGTAGAGTCTTCTCTTGTGTTGTTGGAAAAGGGTGTTTGCTGTGACCAGTGTGTTCTCTTGGCAAAACTCTGTTAACCTTTGCCCTGCTTCATTCTGTACTCCAAGGTCAAGTTTGCCTGTTACTCCAGGTATCTCTTGACTTCCTACTTTTGCATTCCAGTCCCCTATAACGAAAAGGATATCTTTTTTGGGGTGTTAGTTCTAAAAGGTCTTGTAGGTCTTCATAGAACCGTTCAACTTCAACTTCTTCAGTGTTACTTGTTGGGGCATAGACTTGGATTACCGTGATATTGAATGGTTTGCCTTGGAAACAAACAGAGATCATTTTGTCGTTTTTGAGATTGCATCCAAGTACTGCATCTCGAACTCTTTTGTTGACTATGATGTCTACTCCATTTCTTCTAAGGGGTTCCTGCCCACAGAAGTAGATATAATGGTCATCTAAGTTAAATTCACGCATTCCAGTCCATTTTAGTTTGATTCAAGCCTCTTTATCTCCTTACAATTCAGACCTTGGGACGGTGGGATATATAAACATATCTATGGATTATATTTATAATCTCAAAGTGTCAATCCTTTATCTGCAGAGAGTCAAATAGAATGAGAGAAGTTATCGCTGGGAAAATAAAATCTTGTTCATGTAGGAAATAAAATGATATTTTCTTTCCTAGAAAACTGAAAAAAAGGTTATATATCATAAAACTAGATGTAGGAAACATAATAATGTAATGTTTCATTACAAGAGAAGATTGCAGAAATGATCCTTGCTGGATAATAGTTCCTATGTAAAATGACAGCTTGAAAGGTAGAAAAGTTGTATTCGAAATCTAGATAATTGTCCTTGGATCTGAGTGATCCTGATATTTCTTTCTGGACAGAGGAGCCTGGTGGGCTACAGTCCATGGGGTTGTAAAGAATTGGACACAAATGAACCATAAATACTTCCACACTTTCATACACATAATATGGCTCTAAAATGGCCACAAGGTGACTATCTTTGTCATCTGTCATTCCTCTAATTCTAGAATGTCTTGTATTACCAGGAAAATCAGATCACCCAATGGTGCAAAAAAAGCACTGGGGATGAGGGAAGAGAGACTTTGAAGGAAAGTAACCAATGCTGCTCTACCAAATAATGTAACCACTATGTCATGAAACCAACAACTCTACTGTGGCAGAGGACGAGTAAGCAACCAGATGTGGGGCCTCAGTCTGTGTGCAAGAATGGCCAAAATAAGCAGTTTGCTGTTAAAGCTTAAACTTTGTGTTTTGATGTATAAAGCCCTCAACTTTGTAAAACCTTTAGTAAAGACATTGAATGAAGGAGTGAATGAATGAGGGATGGATGAATGAGGGCGTGCAGGTGTGCATATTCTGAAAATCAGTTCAAAGGAACTAACTTCCATATTAGGATCAAGATAATGAGGAAAACACTTGGGATACTTGGGAGCTAAACCACGCTGAGTCCAGGCATGGAGCTTCTTATACCTGCTGGAGCCTGAGGGACCTAAGACTAAAAGGTTCCCAGTATTTGCTGCAGTTTTATGAGGGATAACAGACTTGCCTTTGGAGTCAGCTGCTGTTTACTGTTCAGTCCCTAAGTCGTGTGATTCCATGAGCTGCAGCCCACAGGCTCCTCTGTCCATGGCATTTTCCAGCCAATTATTAAAATAATTATTTTTAAAGATAAAATGTTTTAATATTTTTTATAATTTACATTATGTTGCTTGTTATATGGGCTTCCCTGGTGGTTCAGATGGTAAAGAATCTGCACGCAATGCAGGGGGCCTGGTTTTGATCCCTGGGTTGGGAAGATCCTCTGGAGAAGGGAACAGCTGCCCACTCCAGTATTCTTGCCTGGAGAGTTCCATGGACAGAGGAGCCTGGCAGGTTATAGTCCGTGGGGTCACAAAGAGTCGGGGATGACTGAACGACTAACACTTTCACTTTAATACTTTCACTTTTTTTGCTTGTTATATACTTTAAAATACTCAACACAAATCTAGTATAATACAAATGTATGTGGTTTAATTTACTACCCAAGGGGCAGTTGGTATAAAGAGGAGTGATTATCTAACATTAGATAACAAAGGCCACACTTCAGAGGTAACAATTGAAGGCATGTTTTCTTTTTTTATCCTCATTGCTTATTGCCACTGGTAGTTTTGTTAACCAGCATAATAAATATTTGAAATAGGTTCTTATTAGAGAAACAGGCAACTTCTAATCAGCATAATGAATATTAGAAATGGGCTCTCATTGGTGAAATGAATGGTATTTAAGATATGTAGACTGGCTAAGAGTCTGAGGAGCACCTGAGAGGACAGAAAGTTAGGATGTCTTCAATTTTTCTGAGCAGGTTTCATGAACTACTTAGTGTCAGCTTTCTAAAGGGTGTTTGTTTACAAAGTCCTGGGCCACTTTGCTGAAGCACATTTTTTAAATACTTATTTGTGTTTATGGCAGCGTTTTGTCTGAGATTCGGTTTTGAGAAAGAGGAGGAACTGTCCTTCTCCTTCCTTTAGCATTTTAACAGCTATCATTTTTCAAAAGCAAATAACTAAGAGTTGTACATGATCAACTTGCTAGAGTCAGTTTTTGAGAATTTGTTAAAACTTTCTTTATATGCATGTTGCATTTGTTTAAGTGTTTTTTTCACCAGTCTGTTATTACCTATGGAGAATAAAGAATGTTCAGACTCGGAGCTGGCAGCCATGAGTGACATCCACTTCTGGCAATTCCCTGGGTGACAATAGCTATCATTTCCCAATTTGGTTCCCTGATGCACTTCTGCCTACTTAGGCCTATCCCATTAGTCTCCATCTGTGGGGATATGAAGATTAACCTTGCTCAGTGTTACAATGGAGATTTGAATTGGAGATCAATTTTCTTTAGGGAAGAAACCATCAATCAATGTCAACCTTTTATTTATTCAACACCCACTGTATGCACATTATTGTTCTAAGTCCTTGGAGATTTATCAAGATTGCATCTGTATTATAGACCATGATCTCCAGAACTCATGATCTACAGGGGCATGGAAGATAAAAGGGTGCATTTAATTTCATTATCTGAAAGTAATCTTCAGTGACAGCTGTCTATAGATTCACTGCTGAGGGTTCTAATTTGTGATAGATTCATGTCTTTTAATATTCTCTTTTTTGGTTTAATTCCTCTATTCCTCCATACTTTCTTTTCTCTCTCCATACACCTCTTCTGTCTTCATTTTCCCCCTTTTCATTCTCCCTTTCACCCCCCCTTACTTCTTTCTCTTCTGCACTCTCCTTTCCTTCCTTCCCTCTTTTCTTTAACTGAATGGTTTCTTTGAGCATCTCCTCCAAGATAGTAAAGCTTTTAATCTACTACTTTTTTCTCCTATCTTCACATCAGGAGCTTTAAATGGCTTTATTTAAAGACAAGTGTTCTCAAAATAAGCCCATGGCACACTGGGTTTGAGCATTTCTGCTGCAGGCCATCTGAGGGCAGCTGGCCTTCTGCCTTCACTGAACCTTGGTATATTTCCTAATAGCCCAGATGAACCTGCCCTCTCCTGTTCCTTAAAGCTCCTTGCCCTCATTTTGCTACTTGAGGATCTAGGCATGTAGGGCTTTGAATCTTGATCCAGCTACATTCTGCCTCTGGCACTGGGTGAGGTGTCTAAATTTTCTCAACCCCAATTTCTTCACCCACAGAGTAGGAGGCACAATGTTTATAAAACAATATAGAGATAATTCTCTCCCACTTTGGTTACTGTTATCACTCTTGCTTTATTTCCCCTCTTAATTCTTGGTTTCTGATCATACTGGATCCTGAACCCTCTACTCCATTGCACTGGGATGGCCTGCCTGTGTCCATTCACCAGGTCTCAGACCCAGATGTGTCTCGTAACCATAGCATGCCTGTCTCCATCAGAATATCAGGTCCTCCCTGCCCCCACACAAGCTTGAAATGATCACCAAAACTCCTGGTTCTTTCCTTAGGCTATACCTGCATCTTAGGAACCATATATGTCAACAGAGTTTATTTTCTTGGGAAGGTCACTAATTCTTCCTTTATTTTCGTCAATAGTTATACATTTATTTAATCCCCTTCCCAGGATATATTTAAGCTCCAGTTGATACCTACCTACATGAGACGATTTAGAAATCCTAGTCATCCAAGTGCTTAAGAATTTAGGATCTGGGGTTGGAAAGACTGGCTTCAAATCTTAACTTTGCTACTTAGTAGCTGTGTGAATTTTGGAAAGTGTTTTAACAGTTTTAGGCCTTGGTTCCAACCCTACATATTTATCTAAAGACTGCTGTTTCATGTAAGGGTTCTAAAAAGCATGGTCAGGGGCAGCAGAGATATATTTTCAAATCTTGAACCTAATATTTATGGAATGCAGAAGTTTTTAGAAAATCTTGTTCTGCTTCTGTTTTTAATATATAAAACAGGATAATGGTGCACGATAAAGCATTGTGTCTGCCAGCCACTGAGTAAGGGGCATTCCTGTTACAGATTGAGGGGAACTGGGGAAAGGAGCACATATCTGTTCAAGGTTGTATTGCAGAGGCCAGACTGAGTGTTCTCAACTTGGTATTATTTTTTTTAAGAAAGGAGAAGGATATTCCTGGCCTGATACTACTGTTCCTTGTCACCTGGGGCTCAAAAGAACTAGCAGAATTGCAACTTTTCAATCTCTTTCAAGATGATGCCCATTAGTGCATTGTGAGGAAGGTAAGAACCTTGAGCAACATGCCCAAGCTTCAGTGTCCTGTTACTCTATGTTTCCTGCAACGCCAGCGTCAGTGTATCGCTCTGAAGAAACTGTGCGTTAAAAAATTAAGGATGAGTCTACAGAGCAGGATACACTTTTGGCCAAAAGATTGATGGAGGCCAAAGGAAAATGCCAGGAGCAGACTGCCAAGAGACAAAGGCTATACCTGTTGAGACCTTCTATCTCTGATTCCAATAAAAACATGATTTCCTAAGAGTAACAAATTAATGAGATCAAACATTGCAAAAGATTAAATGAGATACAGATCTATGAATATATTTAACTACAAAAAGGTTTTGAAAATGTTCTTTCTGGGTCCTAGAAGGATACCTTCACATAAGGTTCATAGTCACGGTTCAAATGGGTCGAGGAAAGAAAGAAAGATGGATTCTTTCTTCAGCCTGCTTTCCATGGTACTTGTGGCTGTCCTAGTCTCTTTCACTTTCCTCTGTTCTCATGCCTTCCCTCACGTATCACTCCCGGGACCCTCTTTTTTCTTTCTGTTCTGGGCCAGCTACCCAGCCCAAACCAACAAACAACAATAATAACAAAATCGCTTGTCTCTAAATCTCAATTCTTGCCGCAGAGTGCACGCACCCGTCTGTCATTTCACTTCCAATGTTTGATGTCTCTTTTCTGAGGGTCTCCTCTTGAGGGACACAGTGTGATGAAGGGTGGGGTTGCAGAGCATGCCTGAAGGCCCACTCATCGCTGCAGCTCGTCCAAAAGACAAACTGCTTTCCATGGTAGGGCAGTTGGTTGAAAATGATCCTTTTGACCAGATTGCTGTATTGAGGAAGCCATGTGGGAAGGGAAGAGCTCTGAAAAGACCTCTCCCTGTGTTTCTATTCAGGGTGAGTGCCTAACCAGTCCCAGGAAAAGGTATTGGGTTGGCCAAAAAGTTCGTTACAGTTTTTCTGTAAGATGGTATGGAAAAATCTGAATGAAAATTTTGGCCAACTCAATAACTTAAGTACCACATCACTTTCAGACCTTAAGACAACACCCCTACATGGAAATCTGAAGCATTTGTGACACCGAAGGAAATCTCTTCTGATTTTGAATGCAGAGTGTGAGGAACAGATTCTTATGTGCAAAGCAAAAGTTGTTAATTATGCAACAAAAAGAATAAAATACCGAATAAACCTACCTAAGGAGGTAAAAGAACTGTTCGTGGAAAACTATAAGACACTGATGAAAGAAACAAAAAACAACACAAACTGATGGAGAGATATACCATGTTTTGGATTGAAAGAATCAATATTGTAAAAATGACTACACTACCCAAAGCAATCTACAGATTCAATGCAATTCCTATCAAATTGCCAATGGCATTTTTCACAGAACTAGAACAAACAATGTTTACAGTTTGTATGGAAACAGAAAACCCAAATAGCCAAAGCAATCCTGAGAAAGAAAAAATGGAGCTGGAGTAATCAGGCTGACTTCAGACTATACTACAAAACTATAGTAATCAAGACAGCATGGAACTGACACAAAAAACAGAAATATAGATCAATGGAACAGGATAGAAGGCCCAGAGATAAACCCATGCCCCTATGGTCATCTAATCTTTGACAAAGGAGGCAAGAATATACAATGGCGAAAGACAGCCTCTTCAATAAGTGGTGCTGGGAAAACTGGATAGTGAAATGAAAAAAAAAAAAAAAAAAAAGAAAGAAATTAGAACACTTCCAAACACTATACACAAAAATAAACTCAAAATGGATTAAAGACATAATGTAAGGCCAAGACACTGCAAAACTCTTACAGAAAACATAGGCAGAACACTCTTTGACATAAATCCCAGCAAGATCCTCTTTGACCCACTTCCTGGAGTAATGAAAATAAAAACAAAAAACAAATGGGACCTAATTAAAAGCGTTTTTCACAGCAAAAGAAACCATAAATAAGAGGAAAAGACAACCCTCAAAATGGGAGAAAATATTTGCAAATGAAGCAACTGACAAAGCAGTTATCTCCAAAACTCCAACTCATGCAGCTTAATAAAAAAAAAATGAAAAAAAAAAAAACCAACCAATCAAAAAATGGGTGGAAGTCCTAAATAGACATTTCTCCAAAGAAGACAGAGGGCCTACAAACCCATGAAATGATACTCAACAATACTAATTGTTAGATAAATGCAAAGCAAAACTACAAGAGATATCACCTCACATGGATCAAAATGACCATTATCAAAAAATCTACAAACAATAAATGTTGGAGAGGGTTGTAGAGAAAAGGGAACCCTCTTGCACTGTTGGTAGGAATGTAAGTTGATAGAATCACTGTGGAGAACAGTATGGAGATTCTTTAAAAAAACTGAAAATAGAATCACCATATGACCCATCAATCCCACTCCTAGGCATATGCCTTGAGAAAACTATTCAAAATAGACATATTACATAATTAAAAACCACGTATTACCCCAATGTTCACTGCAGCACTATTTACAATAGCCAGCACATGGAAGCAACCTGGTATCCATTGACAGATAAATGGATAAAGAAGTGTGGTACGTGTATATAATGGAATATTACTCAGTCATAAAAAGGAATGAAATTGAGTTATTTGTAGTGATGTGGCTGGGCGTAGAGTCTGTAATACAGAATGAAGAAAGAGAAAAATAAATATATATTAATGCACATATATGGAGTCTAGAAAAATGGTACAGAGGAACCTATTTGCAGAGCAGGAGTAGAGACAGAGATGTAGATAATGGACATGTGAATACAGTGGGGGAGGGGAGTGTGGAACAAACTGGGAGAGTAGGATTGACATATATACACTACTATGTGTAAAGTAGATAGTGGGAAGGTGCTGAATAGCACAGGGAGCTCAGCCCATGCTCTGTGATGACCTAGAGGGGTGGGGTGGAGGCTCAAATGTGAAGGGATAGATGTATACATATAGCTGATCCATGTTGTACAGCAGAAACCAACACAACATTTTATTCCAATAAAAAATAAAGGTAACCTATATCCTATAAGCAACCTGAAAAACCCAAACAAAAAACAAAATTGTCCCCAAACTTAGACAAACAGAGACTATATGAACAGCAGTATTGGGAATGAGTTTGTATTGGGAGTTATGCACTCTAAATTTAGAACCTCAGAATGTTGTAGCTGGATACTCCAGAGTGGGGATGGGGAGGAGGTCCAAAATTCATATACCAGTGGGATAGGAGCACATTTTCTTAACGAGAGAAATTGCCTGGTGGCGACTGTGGCGTTAGGAAAGCGCTGACACCTAAAGGGGCAGATGCAACTTCACTTCTGGTGATCGTTGCTTTGATGTTCATTGTTTAGATTCTCTAATTTGTTAGGAGAATCTGGATCTTAACATAAAATCCTTCTAAATATGTACAGCTAATTAAAAAAACAAACAAGTAGATGCTGTGTTGTAATTGCCAATCTAGTTAATGGACTCCTTTTCTTTTTTTTTTTTAACTGAGACTCAGCAATGAGAAGTGATTGCTTTATAAAAGTTGTCAGAGACAAGTATTCTAGATATGATTGATGGCAAGACCCTAGTCCGAAATTCATTTATTAAGACCAATTCCATGGTCACTTGAATGCTAAAAGTACGCTGATGGAACGTAGTATGGTAGATCAAAAAATTAATCTAATTCTTCACTCCTCTTTAAATAGAACTGTACACTCATGCTGTTATCATGCCTTTGCAGTAGGTGGAGTACATATGCCCATCCTTGACTCTGAGCTTGACTTCGTGGACTGCTTTGACAAATGGAGTATGACTCAAGTGGAGCCTTAAAGTGTGTTTTCATATGTCTTTCTTCTGTGCTCATACATTTCTTATATTTCTTAGTGTGTCCAAATGTCCCCTTGGATAAGGCTCACTCTAACAGACTCATTTTTAACTTAATCACCTTTGTAAAGGCCCTATCTCTAAAGAGTCACATGTTGAGGCACTGGGGGGTGGGGGGTAAAGGCTTCAACACATGAATTCTGGGGGACACAGTTTAACACAGAGGTTACCATTATCTAGAGTGACCTTTTCTTGTTCAAAACCAGATACACCGAGAGTGCTAAAATGTCAAACCACAGCAGGTTCTGGGACAACTGGAGGAAACTAATTACTGGATATATGGCCATGCCATCCTGGTGGTGCTGGTGACGGTGAGAGGGGAGAGAGTACTAGGCTTTCCTCACTCTGGATCAGGGTCTGCTCCAATAACTCTGACTACTGTTACAAATGCTTGTTTCAGCTCTCAGGTTGAACTAAAAAAGACCTCGGCTGACAAATATGAAAAAAGATTTAATTAACCTCTTTAAACATTATCCCTCAGAACTGGTCTTGTCTGCTTTCTCACTTCTGCCTGTTGATCCCCTATCACCTGTGTTTAAAAATCTGTGATGCACATACACCTGTTCCTCGTGCAGCCTTTGTTTTGATGCTGCACAAACCCCAAAGTAAAATCAGTAGCTGCCATGGAAGATGATGCCCAGTATGGCCCACTTGCTTACACTGTTAGATTTGCAGAAACAACTGGGACTGTTTCTGCCTTTTCTCAACAGCAGTGGTTCTCAACCTGGGCTGCACTTCGGAATCACATGCAAAGCTTTTAAAGCCCTGATGCTGTCAGCACTCCTGACCAATTCAATCAGAAACACACTGGAGGTAAAACCCAGGGGTTAGTAGTTTTTTAAAGCTCTGCTGGTTACTCCATTATGCAGCTGCATTTCAGAATCAGCTCCTTAGATCCTGACTGCTCAAAGTGTGGTCAGTGGATCAAGAGCATTACCATCCCATGGGAGCCTGTTAGAAACGCAGAATCTCAAGCCCCACCCCAGACCTGTGGAATTGGAATCTGCATTTTAACAATTCCTACATCAGTTAGTGTTTGAGGAGCACTGAGCTATATGATCTGTTCTCACCTTTTGCTGCACACACACTAGTAATGCATGGGAAGCTTTTAAAATGGTGGTGCTCTGGGTGCACAGAAACCTAATTTGGTTACAACCATAGGAATGAGGAACAGCAATGAGGATTATTTTAGATCTCAGCAGGTGATTCAAATTGAGTTGCTGCTTTAATATTTCTCTATTTGAAACAAATGTTCCAAATAAATGCTGAAGCCTTAATAGGTCTGTGAGCCATGTTGTCTCCCAATGCCACGGTGCCAGCCAGGAGTGATGCTTCATCATAGGAGTTGTAGAAGAACTGCAGTTTGGACATCTCAGGTCCATTGGTGCTGGTTTATTTGTATTAATAGAATCATTATGGCTATTGGGACTTGGAGGGCCTAGAAGTGAATTCAAATAGAGGTCAGAATGAGTGCCCAGATATTTTATTAGGAAAAGTTCTGCCAGACAGAGATCCAGACCTGCTTCTGTCCTGCAGTTTGCCTGGGATGGGCTGGATCCAAGTTAAAATGAGGTTAAAATGAGATCATTAAGATGGATCCAAATCTGATATGACCAGTGTCCTTAAAAAAAGGGAAACTGCGGCACAGAGACGGATATGCACAGAGGGAAGACCATGGAAAGAAACACAGGGAGATGGCTAACAAATACAGGAAAAGATGCTCACCATTGTTCATTATTATAGAAATGCAAATCAAAATAACAGTGAAGTCTCACCTCACACCAATTAGCTTGGCCATCATCAAAAAAACTGCAAACAGTAAATGCTGGAGAGGATGTGGAGAAAATGGAACCCTACTGCATTGTTAGTGGGAATGTAAACTGGTACAGTCGTTATGGAGAACAGTATGGAGACTCCTTTTAAAAAATTTATTTGTTTTAATTGGAGGCTAATTAATTTACAATATTGTAGAGATTTTGCCATACATTGACAAGAATCAGCCATGGGTGTACATGTGTTCCCCATCCTGAACCCCCCTCCCACCTCCCTCCCCATCCCATCCCTCTGGGTCATCCCAGTGCACCAGCCCTGAGCACTTGTCTCATGCATCAAACTTGGACTGGTGATCTGTTTCACATATAATATACATGTTTCAATGCTATTCTCTCAAATCATCCCAGGCTCGCCTTCTCTCACAGAGTTCAAAAGACTGCTCTATACATCTATGTCTCCTTTGCTGTCTTGCATATAGGGTTGCCATTACCATCTTTCTAAATTCCATATATATGCATTAGTATACTATATTGGTGTTTTTCTTTCTGGCTTACTTCACTCTGTATAATAGGCTCCAGTTTCATTCACCTCACTAGAACTGATCCAAATGTATTCTTTTTAATGGCTGAGTAATATTCCACGGTGTATATGTACCACAGCTTCCTTACCCATTCGTCTGCTGATGGACACCTAGGCTGCTTCCATGTCCTGGCTATTGTAAACAGTGCTGCGATGAACACTGGGGCACATGTGTCTCTTTCAGATCTGGTTTCCTCGGTGTGTATGCCCAGAAGTGGGATTGCTGGGTCATATGGCAGTTCTATTTCCAGTTTTTTAAGAAATCTTCACACTGTTCTCCATAGTGGCTGTTTGAGTTTGCATTCCAACCAACAATGTAAGAGGGTTCCCTTTTCTCCACACCCTCTCCAGCATTTATTGTTTGTAGACTTTTGGATAGCAGCCATTCTGACTGGTATGAAATGGTACCTCATTGTGGTTTTGATTTGCGTTTCTCTGATAATGAGTGATGCTGAGCATCTTTTCATGTGCTTCTTAGCCACCTGTATGCCTTCTTTGGAGAAATATCTGTTTAGTTCTTTGGCCCATTTTTTGACTGGGTCATTTATTTTTCTGGAATTGAGCTGCAGGAGCTGCTTCTATAATTTTGAGATTAATTCTTTGTCAGTTGCTTTGTTTGCTATTATTTTCTCCCAATCTGAAGGCTGACTTTTCACCTTCCTTATAGTTTCCTTCGCTGTGCAAAAACTTTTAAGTTTAATTAGGTCCCATTTGTTTATTTTTACTTTTATTTCCATTACTCTGGGAGGTGGGTCATAGAGGATCCTGCTGTGATTTATGTCAGAGAGTGTTTTGCCTATGTTCTCCTCTAGGAGTTTTATAGTTTCTGGTCTTACATTTAGATATTTAATGCATTTTGAGTTTATTTTTGTGTATGGTGTTAGAAAGTGTTCTAGTTTCATTCTTTTACAAGTGGTTGACCAGTTTTCCCAGCACCATTTGTTAAAGAGATTTTCTTTTCTCCATTGTATATTCTTGCCTCATTTGTCAAAGATAAGGTGTCCATAAGTTCGTGGATTTATCTCTGGGCTTTCTGTTTTGTTCCACTGATCTATATTTCTGTCTTTGTGCCAGCACCATATTGTCTTGATGACTGTAGCTTTGTAGTATAGTCTGAAGTCAGGCAGGTTGATTCCTCCAGTTCCATTCTTCTTTCTCAAGATTGCTTTGGCTATTCGAGGTTTTTGTATTTCCATACAAGTTGTGAAATTATTTGTTCTAGTTCTGTGAAAAATGCCATTTGTAGGTTAATAGGGATTGCATTGAATCTATAGGTTACTTTGGGTAGTATACTCATTTTCACTATATTGATTCTTCCAACCCATGAACACGGTATATTTCTCCATCTATTTGTGTCTTCTTTGATTTCCTTCATCAGTATTTTATAGTTTTCTACAGATAGGAATATATCTACCTAAAGAAACAAAAGACCTAAGTATTTTATTCTTTTCGTTGCAATGGTGAATGGCATTGTTTCCTTAATTTCTGTTTTCTCATTGTTAGTGTATAGGAATGCAAGGGATTTCTCTGTGTTAATTTTATGTCCTGCAACTTTACTATATTCATTGATTAGCTTTAGAAATTTTCTGGTGGAGTCTTCAGGGTTTTATATGTAGAGGATCTTGTCATCTGTAAACAGTGAGAGTTTTACTTCTTCTTTTCCAATCTGGATTCCTGTTACCTCTTTTCCTGCTCTGATTGCTGTGGCCAACACTTCCAAAACTATGTTGAATAGTATGGTGAGAGTGAGCACCTTGTCTTGTTCCTGACTTTAGGGAGAATGCTTTCAATTTTTCACCATTGAGGATAGTTTGCTGTGGGTTTATCATATATAGCTTTTATTATGTTGAGGTATGTTCCTTCTATTCCTGCTTTCTGGAGAGTTTTTTTTTTTTTAAATCACAAATGGATGTTGAATTTTGTTAAAGGCTTTCTCTGCACCTATTGAGATAATCATATGGTTTTTAATCTTTCAATTTGTCAATGTGGTGTATCACATTGATTGATTTGCAGATATTGAAGAGTTCTTGCATCCCTGGGATAAAGCCCACTTGGTCATGATGTATGATCTTTTTAATATGTTGTCGGATTCTGTTTGCTAGAATTTTGCTCAGGATTTTTGCATCTATGTTCATCAGTGATATTGACCTCTAGTTTTCTTTTTTGTGTGGCATCTTTGTCTTGTTTTGGTATTAGGGTGATGGTGGCCTCATAGAATGAGTTTGGAAGTTTATCTTCCTCTAAAATTTTCTGGAAGAGTTTGAGTAGGATAGGTATTAGTTCTTCTCTAAATTTTTGGTAGAATTGAGCTATGAAGCCGTCTGGTCCTGGGCTTTTGTTTGCTGGGAGATTTCTGATTACAGTTTCAATTTCCATGCTTGTGATGGGTCTGTTAAGATTTTCTATTTCTTCCTGGTTCAGTTTTGTAAAGTTGTACTTTTCTAAGACTTTGTCCATTTCTTCCAAGTTGTCCATTTTATTGGCATATAGTTGCTGATGGTAGTCTCTTATGATCCTTTGTATTTGTGTTGTCTGTTGTGATCTCTCCATTTTCATTTCTAATTTTGTTGATTTGATTCTTTTCCCTTTGTTTCCTGATGAGTCTGGCTAATGGTTTGTCAATTTTATTTATCTTCTCAAAGAACCAGCTTTGGCTTTGTTGATTTTTGCTGTGGTCTCTATTGTTTCTTTTGCATTTATTTCTGCCCTAATTTTTAAGATTTCTTTCCTTCTGTTAACCCTGGGGTTCTTCATTTCTTCCTTTTCTAGTTGCTTTAGGTGTAGAGTTAGGTTATTTATTTGACTTTTTTCTTGTTTCTTGAGGTAAGCCTGTATTGCTATGAACCTTCCCCTTAGCACTGCTTTTACACTGCCCCATAGATTTTGGGTTGTTGTGTTCTTATTTTCATTCATTTCTATGCATATTTTGTTTTCTTCTGTGATTTGTTGGTTATTCAGCAGCATGTCGTTCAGCCTCCATATTTTGGAATTTTTAAGTTTTTCTTCTGTAATTGACATCTAATCTTACTGCATTGTGGTCAGAAAAGATGCTTAGAATGATTTCAATTTTTTTTGAATTTACCAAGGTTAGGTTTATGGCCCAGGATGTGATCTATCCTGGAGAAGTTTCCATGTGCCCTTGAGAAAAAGGTGAAATTCATTGTTTTGGGGTGAAATGTCCTGTATATATCAGTTAGGTCTAAATGGTTCATTGTATCACTTAAAGTTTGTGTTTCCTTGTTAATTTTCTGTTTAGTTGATCTATCCATAAGTGTGAGTGGGGTATTAAAGTCTCACACTATTATCATGTTATTGTTAATTTCCCCTTTCATACTTGTTAGCATTTCCCTACATATTGTGGTGCTCCTATGTTGGGTGCATATATATTTATAATTGTTATATCTTCTTCTTGGATTGATCCTTTGATCATTATGTAGTGTCCTTCTTTGTCTCTTTTCACAGCCTTTATTTTAAAGTCTATTTTATTTGATATGAGTACTGCGACTCCTGCTTTCTTTTGGTCTCTCTTTGTGTGGAATATCTTTTTCCAGCTCTTCACTTTCAGTCTGTATGTGTCCTTTGTTTTGAGGTGGGTCTCTTGTAGACAACATATATAGCGGTCTTGTTTTTGTATCCATTCAGCCAGTCTTTGTCTTTTGGTTTGGGCATTCATTTACATTTAAGTTAATTATTGATAAGTATGATCCCATTGCCATTTGCTTTGTTGTTTTGGGTTCATGTTCATA
This sequence comes from Muntiacus reevesi, assembly GCF_963930625.1. NCBI lineage: Eukaryota > Metazoa > Chordata > Mammalia > Artiodactyla > Cervidae > Muntiacus > Muntiacus reevesi. The sequence goes on along the minus strand of NC_089265.1, from coordinate 54,773,725 downwards.
CAGTCTTTCTGTGTTTCCTGTCTAGAGAAGATCCTTTAGCATTTGTTGAAGTGTTGGTTTGGTGGTACTGAATTCTCTCAGCTTTTGCTTGTCTGTAAAGCTTTTGATTTCTCCTTCATACTGCTGGGTACAGTAATCTGGCTTGTAAGTTTTTCTCTTTCATCACTTTAAGTATGTCCTGCCATTCCCTTCTGGCCTGAAGAGTTTCTATTGATAGATCAGCTGTTATCCTTATGGGAATCCCTTTGTGTGTTATTTGTTGTTTCTCCCTTGCTGCTTTTAATATTTGTTCTTTGTGTTTGATCTTTGTTAATTTGATTAATATGTGTCTTGGGGTGTTTTGCCTTGGGTTTATCCTGTTTGGGACTCTCTGGGTTTCTTGGACTTGGGTGACTATTTCCTTCCCCATTTTAGGGAAGTTTTCAACTATTATCTCCTCAAGTATTTTCTCATGGTCTGTTTTTTTTTTGTTGTTGTTTTTTGTTTGTTTTTTTTTGTCTTCTTCTTCTGGGACTCCTATGATTCGAATGTTGGGGCATTTAACATTGTCCCAGAGGTCTCTGAGGTTGTCCTCATTTCTTTTGATTATTTTTTCTTTTTTCCTCTCTGCTTCATTTCTTTCTACAATTCTATCTTCTACCTTACTTATCCTATCTTCTGCCTCCATTATTCTACTGTTGGTTCCCTCCAGAGTGTTTTTGATCTCATTTATTGCACAATTCATTATATATTGACTCTTTTTTATTTCTTCTAGGTCCTTGTTAAACATTTCTTGCATCTTCTCAATCCTTGTCTCCAGGCTATTTATTTGTAACTCCATTTTTTTTCTCAAGATTTTGGATCAATTTTATTATCATTATTCTAAATTCTTTTTCAGGTAGACTCCCTATATCCTCCTCTTTGGTTTGGTTTGGTGGGCACTTATCCTATTCCTTTACCTGCTGGGTATTTCTCTGCCTTTTCATCTTGTTTATATTGCTGTGTTTGGAGTTGCCTTTCTGTATTCTGGCAGTTGGTGGTTCCTCTTTATTGTGGAGGTTCCTCACTGTGGGTGGGGTTGGACGGGTGGCTTGTCAAGGTTTCCTGGTTAGGGAAGCTTGTGCTGGTGTTCTGGTGGGTGGAGCTGGATCTCTTCTCTCTGGAGTGCAAGGAAGTGTCCAGTGGTGAGTTTTGAGGTGTCTATGGGTTTGGTGTGACTTTGGGCAGCCTGTATATTGAAGCTCAGGGCTATGTTCCTGTGTTGCTGGGGAATTAGCTTGGTATGTCTTGCTCTGGAGCTTGGGTGGTGCTTGGTTTCAGCGTAGGTATGGAGGTGTTTGATGAGCTCCTATCGATTAATGTTCCCTGGAGTCAGGAGTTCTCTGGTGTTCTCAGATTTTGGACTTAAGCCTCCTGCCTCTGGCTTTCAGTCTTATTCTTACAGTAGCCTCAGGACTTCTCCATCTATACAGCACCGATGATAAAACATCTAGGCTAATGATGAAAAGCTTCTCCAAGTGAGGGACACCCGGAGAGGTTCACAGAGTTACATGGAGAAGAGAAGAGGAAGGAGGGAGATAGAGGTGACCAGGAGGAGAAGAGAGGGAATCAAAAGGGGAGAGAGCAAGTTAGCCAGTAATCTATTCCCTATGTGCTCTCCACAGTCTGGACCCCTCAGAGATATTCACAGAGTTACACAGAGAAAATAAGAGGGAGGAAGGAGACAGAGGTGGCCAGGAGGAGAAAAGGGGAAATCAAAAGGAGAGAGACAGATCCAGTAATCAGTTCCCTAAGTGTTCTCCGCAGCCCGGAACACACAAAGAGATTCACAGAGTTGGGAAGAGAAGAGATGGGGGAGGGAGGAGATAGAGGCAACCTGGGGGAGAAAAAGGAGAGTCTAAAGGGGGAGAGAGCAATCAAGCCAGTAATCACACTCCCAAGTAAAAATGGGTACTGAAGATTGGGTTATTAAAGGTATAAAATTTGACAACAAATACCAAAAAGCAAAGATTAAAAATCTAGAGTAGAGGTTAGACTCTCAAAAATGCAATATTAAAAAAGCAAAACAAAGTCACAGAAATTATAAAATATATATATGAAGTTTGCTTTAAAAATAAGGTCTTTTTTTTGCAAGGTAATAGTAGGTTATAAAAATGAAAATTAAAGACGTAATAGAGGACTTAAAAATAAAAAAAAATTTAATTTAAAAGGGCGATAATAGTAAAAATATATCTAGGAATTTCTCTGGAGCTGTTGCGGACAGTTTGGGGTCAGTTCAGTTTCAGATAGTTCCTTGATCTGGCTTATGCATCTCAAGATCTATAGGCCCCTTCCAATGTATTCAGTGCTAACTTCAGGGTTTTAATCTGTTGTACCTGTCACTTCCAAAGCGGTTCTCTCTGTTTATTTTGGCTTCCTCTGTTTGCAAGTCTCTTCAGTGTCTAACTTCTGCCCTGACACAAGGGGGCGAAGGTGGTCACTTATTTAGGCTCACTTGTTCAGTCCTGCAGTGGGGAGGGAGGAGCACTGCAAGCAAATCTCACTGGCGTGTGTGGGGAGTGTTTGCAGTGTCTCGGCCACACTGGGTTTGCCCCGCTCACGGCGTGTGTGCTTTCATGTTCTACACTGCTCAGGCTCCAGGTTGCTCTGCTGGGGAACTGTCTGAGGCCGGCCTTGGGTTGCGTGCACTTCCCAGGTCTAAGCTGCTTAGGTTCAGGTTCTCGGGTGCTCCACAAAGGTGCAGACTCGGTTGGGCCTGCGTTTTGTGCCCTTCCCAGGACTGAGCAGCTCAGGCGACCAGGTGCTTGGCAATCGCAGTCTCCTCCAGGTGGGGAGGGCATCTTACCGCCTCCCCCATCCCAGCCGCTCGGTTTTCTGGGTGGCAGCAAGAGTGCTGTCTCAGGTGTGCCATGTGTGTCCTTTGGGGAGCTGATCTCTGGCTGCGACCCTCCCAGTGGATGTGAACCATGCAGAGTCCCAAGAAGTCTTGGTTAGCAACGGAGCTTGTTTGCAGTTTGGTAGAGGATGCCTCTCTGGGGCTGCGATTGCCCCTTTCCGGCTCTGGCTGCCCCCTGCTGACCTTTCTCCGGCCTGCTGGCTCTCCTCTGGTATTCGCTCAGCCCTTTGTTCTGTGAGCGGACCTGGCAGTGCCTCAGGTTAGGGCTTTTTGCGGGATAGTTCTATCTCTTTTTTTCCCCTTCCTCTCTCTGGTTATCCCACAGTGTGGGTTGCTAACTCATGTTAGTTCCCTCAGATTACCCTCAGGGCATTCGGGCCCATCCTTACCCTAAGCAATGCAGCCTATGCCTCCCTTTTCAGCCCCCGCTTGCTGCTGGTGGCTGCGAGTGCTGGGAGGTGCCACTAGGCATGTAGTCTGTGGGTTTTATTTATTTATTCTTCCTCCTGGTTATGTTGCCCTCTGAGATTCAAAAACTCCCCACAGACCCTCCGGTGAGAGTGTTTCCTGGTGCTTGTAAACTTCTCCTCTTTTAAGACTCCCTTCCTGGGACAGATCTCCGTCCCTACCTCTTCTGTCTCTCTTTTTATGTTTTATATTTTGCCTTACCTCTTTTCAAAGACAGTGGGCTGCCTTTCTGGGTGCCTGATATCCTCTGCCAGCATTCAGAAGTAGTTTTGTAGAATTTTCTTAGCATTCAAATGTTCTTTTGATGAATTTGTGGGAAAGAAAGTGGTCTCCCGGTCCTATTCCTCTGCCATCTTAGGACCGCCTCCTGAAAATTGCTTAACAAACTACCACAGACCCAACAATCCCACTTCTGGGCATATACTCCGAGAAAACCACAATTCAAAAAACACATGTGCCCCAGTGTTCATTGAAACACTGTTTACAATAGCTAAGTCATGGAAGCAACCTAGATGTCCACTGACTGATGAACGGATAAACAAGCTATGATATATATATATACACACAATGAAATGTTCAGTTCAGTCGCTCAGTCATGTCCGACTCTTTGTGACTCCATAGGCTGGAGCATGCCAGGCCTCCCTGTCCATCACCAACTCCCGGAGTTTACCCAAACTCATGTCCATTGAGTCGGTGATGCCATCCAACCATCTCATCCTCTGTTGTCCACTTCTCCTCCTGCCTTCAATATTTCCCAACATCAGGGTCTTTTCCAATGAGTCAACTCTTCGCATCAGGTGGCCAAAGTATTGGAGTTTCAGCTTCAACATCAGTACTTCCAATGAACACTCAGGACTGATCTCCTTTAGAATGGACTGGTTGGATCTCCTTGAGGTCCAAGGGACTCTCAAGGGTCTTCTCCAACACCACAATTCAAAAGCATCAATTCTTCGGCACTCAGCTTTCTTTATAGTCCAACTCTCACATCCATACATGACTACTGGAAAAACCATATGTTTCACTAGATGGACCTTTGTTGGCAAAGTAATGTCTCTGCTCTTTAATATGCTGTCTAGGTTGGTAGTAACTTTTCTTCCAAGGAGTAAGTGTCATTTAATTTCATGGCTGCAGTCACCATCTGCAGTGATTTTGGAGCCCCCCAAAATAAAGTCAGAAACTGTTTCCACTGTTTCCCCATCTATTTGCCATGAAGTGATGGAACCGGATGCCATGATTTTTGTTCTCTGAATGTTGAGCTTTAAGCCAACTTTTTCACTCTCCTCTTTCACTTTCATCAAGAGGCTCTTTAGTTCTTCTTCACTTTTTGCCATAAGGGTGGTATCATCTGCACATCTGAGGTTATTGATATTTCTCCCAGCAATCTTGATACAACTTATGCTTCATTCAGCCGAGCATTTCTCATGATGCACTCTGCATATAAGTTAAATAAGCAGGGTGGCAATATATAGCCTTGATGTACTCCTTTTTATTTGGAACCAGTCTGTTTTTCCATGTCCAGTTCTCACTGTTGCTTCCTGACCTGCATACAGATTTCTCAGGAGGCAGCTCAGGTGGTCTGGTATTCCCATCTCTTTCAGATTTTTCCACAGTTTGTTATGATCCACACAGTCAAAGGCTTTGGCATAGTCAATAAAGCAGAAGTAGATGTTTTTCTGGAACTCTCTTGCTTTTTCGATGATCCAACAGATGTTGGCAATTTGGTCTCTAGTTCCTCTGCTTTTTCTAAAACCAGCTTGAACATCTGGAAGTTCATGGTTCACGTATTGCTGAAGCCTGGCTTGGAGAATTTTGAGCATTATTTTACTAGCATGTGAGATGAGTGCAATTGTGCGGTAGTTTGAGCATTCTTTGGCATTGCCTTTCTTTGGGATTGGAATGACAACTGACCTTTTCTGGCCCTGTGGCCACTGCTGAGTTTTCCAAATTTGCTGGCATATTGAGTGCAGCACTTTCACAGCATCATCTTTTAGGATTTGAAATAGCTCAACTGGAATTCTGTCACGTCCACTATTTTTGTTCATAGTGATGCTTTCTAAGGCCCACTTGACTTCACACTCCAGGATGTCTGGCTCTAGGTGAGTGATCACACCATTGTGATTATCTGGGTCATGAAGATCTTTTTTTGTACAGTTCTTCTGTGTATTTTTGCCACCTCTTCTTAATATCTTCTGTTTCTGTTAGGTCTGTACAATTTCTGTCCTTTATTGAGCCCACCTTGGCATGAAATGTTCCCTTGGTATCTCTCATTTTCTTGAAGAGATCTCTAGTCTTTCCCATTCTATTGTTTTCCTCTATTTCTTTGCAATGATCACTGAGGAAGGCTTTCTTTTCTCTCCTTGCTATTCTTTGGAACTAACTCTGCATTCAGATGGGTATATCTTTCCTTCATTTTCACTTCTCTTATTTTCACAACTATTTGTAAGGCCTCCCCAGACAGTTATTTTGCTTTTTTGCATTTCTTTCTCTTGGAGATTGTCTTGATCACTTCTCCTGTACAATGTCATGAACCTCTGTCTATAGTTCATCAGGCACTGCGTCTATCAGATCTAGTCCCTTAAATCTATTTCTCACTTCCAATGGAATATTAATCAGGCATATAAGAGAACACATTTGAATCAGTTGTATTGAGGTGGATGAACCTAGAGCCTGTTATACAGATTGAAGTAAGTCAGAAAGAGAAAAACAAATATTGTATATCAATACACATATATATGAAATCTAGAAAAACAGTATGAGGAACTAATTTACAGAGAAGAATTGGAGATGCAGATGTAGAGAACAGACTTGGGGACACAGCAGGGGAAGGAGAGCCTAGGACAAATTGAGAAAGTAGCACTGACATATTCATACTTTCATGTGTGAAACAGATACCTGGTGGGAAGCTGCTATGTAACACAGGGAGCCCAGCCTGGGGCTCTGTGTCAAACTAGACGGGGGGAATGGGGTAGGGTGGTTCATGAGGGAGGGGAGATGTATATATATATATATATATATATATATATACACACACACATATATATACGCTTATATTTATATATAATTATGACCAATTTGCATTGATGTATGGCAGAGATCACCACATCACTGTAAAGCAATTATCCTTCAAAAAAAAAAAAAAGAAACACAAGGAGAAAGATAGCTATGTGACTATAGTGCTCTATCTCTAAAAATCAAGAAACACCAAGGATTGCTGGAAAATAGAAGCTAGAAAACACAAGAGAGGATTCTACCCTAGAATCGTCAGTGAGAGCTTGGTCCTATGGTTGGTTTGATTTCAGATTTCTAGCCTCTGGGACTGTGAAACTATAGATTTCTGTTGTTTTAAGACACTTTGGTTTTGGTATTTTGTTATAGCAGTCATAGGAAAGTAATACAAGTAAGGCTAAAATGAATTAAGATGAAATTCTCCAAAATGAACCTAAAGAAGGAAAAAACTGGATAAGGAAATTACAAAATTGAATATCTCTTTTGAAAGATTCTTTTTACTGATAAATGTAAGTACACAGATGCTTAAAATAAAAAGCTAATGAGCCTTTGCTTAAAGATGTCATATTTTCCAGCATTCAGTGAATGGAACTTAACACAGGGCCATTTGTGAAAATGTGTTTTCCCTTTTGAAATTATTAAAACATACATTGTTGCTCTTTATGTTAGTTTTATGATGCATAATGGAATTCCAAATTAAATATTGCTTAGATGCTTATGCACTAAGGATTCTTTTGCAAGGGGACATAAGACTGGGTGGAAGAATATCTTTTCATATCAAGGCAGTGAGTCCTTAGTCAATGGTCAAAATGTACTTTACAGTAGGATTTTATTATGATATAAAAATATTTTTATAGGCAAAAGACTACGAATACAGAAAGACTTCTGTGTTCTATGAATCCTAATAGCAAGCATATTTGCCAAGAAGTCAGACACTGCCTTTTAAAACATGCTCATATCTTTTGTTTTATTTTTTGCTTCTATGTCAGTATACCTGGCAGTGCTAAATCCAAGGGACCTGGAAACCTTTTCTTATTTCCCCTCCTGATAGCCCCAGATGAAAGTACACATGCTAACTTGGCTGAGCTTTTTCATCAGTTCCTGAAGTTTCTACAAAAGCGTGTTGCTGACCAGGAAACTGGGTCAGGCAACTGTTCTGCAATAAAGATGATCTTTTGAAGTGTCTCAGCAGCCGCCTACCTTGAACAGGAGTCCTGTGGATCATGCTCTTCACAAATTGTGCCTCAGGCCTCAGATATTATTTCTCCTGCTTTAATAACAATGAAAAAAAGCTCTGCCCCTTTCCCCACCCCCACCTTCCTTTGGGCTTTCCGGTTGATGAACCTGTTCGTTTAAACAGAGAGTTTTAAAAATTGCTTTAAAAAATACAACCACTTCCTGAAGTATATTTGTAAAAGAAAGCTGTCTCTTGAAACTCTGTGAAGCTGTTACATAAGAAATATTACCATGATGTCATAGGACAGCCATCACTGACTTGAGCAGAATTTTCTAAGAGGCAGTCTGATTTTGACTTGAACAGGAGTTGAGCGTTCAGACTCAGAGGCATTTTCCAGGCCTTGGGATTTCCCATCCACCCCCAGCAGAGGCATTTTCTCCCTTAATTCCTCAGTAAAGAAAGAAATAAGTTGTGGTTTTCTTTTTATGTAATCTGACAATATTAGCATATTCAGAATGAAATACATAAAAGTCATTGGATCAGATACCCTTTAACAGGGACATGAATTATGAATCAATGAGAAGCTGTCACCAGCTATGTTACCTTGATATTAATAGCATGAATAGTCAAGGTTGGAAGTATTTGGGGCACATTTGCCATTAAACCCATCTTGTCTTTCAAGAGTGAGATAGAGACCAAGAAGGGGGAGAAGGATGAGGGTGTGAGAGTGGGATAGAGAGATGGAGGGATAATATTATTTATGAGGATCTTTTAACATCCAATAGAATTCAGATAACTCACCCGTTAGGAGTCCCAGGCCGATGTAGGTTCACTCAGATCATGCAATCTGAGAAAAGAGATATCATCACTAAATTAACCTTTACTGTCTACAAGGGCCAGAAGCCTACAGCAGCTGCTGCTTTTTACACAGTCTGAGAGCAAATATGATTTTCACATTTTTAAATAGTTGAAAAAAAATCAAATGAAGAATATTACTTTGTGACATGAAAATTTCATAAAACTCAAATTTTAGTGTCCATAAAGAAACCTGTATTTGAACACAGCCATGACCATTCCTTTATGTATTATCTATGGATGCTTTCTTATTGTAATGGCAGAGTTGAGTAATTGTGACAGAGACTATATGGCCTTTAAAGCTTAAAATATTTACTATTTATCCCTTTGCAGAAAAAAGCTCACAAATTCCCTATATATTCAAATACATGCATTTATAGATGTGTATGTGCTACGTGCATGCTAAGCCATGTCCGACTCTTTGAGACCCCATGAACTCTAGCCCACCAGGCTCCTCTGTCCGTGGGATTCTCCAGGGAAGAATACCGGAGTGGATTGCCATGTCCTCCTCGAGGGATATTCCCAATCCATGGATCGAACTCATGTCTTCTGCATCTCTTGTATCAGGAGGCAGGTTCTTTATCACTAGTGCCACCTGGAAAGCCTAATATATATGTATATATAAATATAAATATCTACCTATCTAATCTATACAGCTAGTATTTTTCTTCCATACCTAACCAAATCTTCCCTGTAGCAAGTATTTCTTCTAATCAAAGTAATATAAGCTGTGAAGCATTGTAACTACACATCTCTATTCTCATACTCCATTTTCATGGTTAAAGACAAAACTGGTTCAGTGCACAAAGAAATGCTTTATTCTACCCAGTGCACACCTTGATGAAGCTCAGTGTGGTTGATATTTACTCTGACTGGCAGGGAAGTATATTCACCCAGACACTGGGTCATAAATGAATCTGATATCCCCACAATAGCAACTTCAAAGGTGATATAAAAATGTTAGTAGTTAATATGCTAATGCCTCAAATGCCCATCTGGGGTGGCAGAATTCATTTCCTATCATCTGTAGTTAAAAAAAGACTTAAATTGAGGCTCTTAACTGGGGATTATTTAAACTGTGTTTTAAATTTTCAAGAAAGAGTTTAAAGATTATTACTTCCAGTGGGAGACTTTTCATCCAAGAATTGAAGACCCTTTCATTTAATTTTTACAAAATGACTAACAGGAAGCTGGAAGTAGCCAACTCAGCTCGGTTTGACAAGTGTGTCTCAGATGGTGTGATATAATAAAGAATATGTCCAGTCTTTGTCCCTGGTTCCTAGCACACAGCTTTAAGCACTTGGAATTTTCCTGGTATGAACATCCCTTTTTATTCATTAGAAGCCCCTTTCCACCATACCTGAGTTTACACTAACAGAGTGATCATGGTGGGCCCCCTAGATCATTTCCAGCGAGGGGCTGACCATGATAGAAATTAGAGAACTGGAACTTATAGTACTGCCCATCCCCACCCCGCCAAACTCCACGGAGAAAAGAGGGACAGAAGACTGAATTCCAACATGTGACCAGAGATTTAATCACTCATATCCACCTAGTGAAACCTCAATAAAAACTCTGAAAAATGAGACTCAGGGAGCTTCCAAACTTATGAACATATCGATCAATGTACTGGGAAGGTGGCACAGCTGTGAGTCCACAGAGATGGAAGCTCTGCACCTTCTTCGCCTCTTCCATTCGACAGTTCTCAAGTTATAACTTTTATAATAAAAAGGTAATTGTATGTGGAATGCTTTCAGTCAGTTTTGTAAGTCATTCTGGTGAATTATGAAACCTAAGCGGTGTTGTGATAGCCCTCAAATTTGTAGTCAGCTGGGAAGAAATGCAAATAGCCTGGGGACACCAGAGACCTGTGGCTGGCCTCTGAAGTAGGGACAGTCTTACAGGACTGAACCCTTAACCTGTGGAGTTGGTGTTAATTCTAGTCAATTAAGTGTCAGAATGAAATTGAGTTATATCTACTACACTTCAGTAAAAAGAGAATATATTAAAATTGAAAGACATTCAGTTAGTATCACAAAATAGTTGCTAGAATGCATGGTTACTTAGGCTAGGCCCAATGTAATACAAGGTGTTGAGGATGGAAAAATGGTAAGGCAGGTCTTGATCTCAAAGTGCTTACAACCTGGTTGTGTAACTATTTAGTAAGATCAAAATATGATCTTAGCCTGAGAGGGTGAACCTAATTAAGAAGGGAGTGGAACATAAGGGGGATGCAAAAGGCCCTTGTTTTTAGTGTTTATGAGTAAACAACACTGTAAACTATGAAAGCTGGGGCTCTCTGTGTCCATCATGCAGTTTTATGTGTGTTAATTCTCATTATCTGTTACTGAGTTTGTGTTCTTGGGGTATTGTGTGAGAGATTCATAGTGAGTGGAACTATTTGACTCTGGGAAAAACGGATATATTTGTCCCAAAGAGAATGGATGCAGAAGCCTTCACTGGGGTAAGTTATTCACTGGGGCTCAGTGAGTGTCTATAAATCATTTGTAAAGAACAGCGTCCTTCCTAATGAGAAATGAAAACTTTGGGGTGGTTTATAACCTTGAGGGAATTGAGAAGCAAGAGGTATGGCCCTGAACTCTAACTCTTGTCTTGAGAAAGGAAACATCATTAAATCATTTTCTAGTGCAGAGTGGGTAGGGCTGGAGCGAGAAGGATGGGGAGCCAGAGAAAGGGAAGATGTTGGCCAGAGGATAAGATGACCACGAAGCTGCAAGAAAAGGGTGCCAAGGGGATGGACTATTATTATTCTAGCTATTTTAAGCAGAAAAGAATTTAATACTAGGACTTGGGTTTTCACAAAACTGTGGTTGGGTTAGAATAGTGGGCTCCAGACGGGGCCTCCCAGTACTGATTTTAAGCATAATTTTGTAGAAGTAACACACCCAAGTAGTAGCTGCTTCTGCAGTATAGGTGGAAATTAGAGCAGATACTGAACAGATGAACCAAATGACCATAGTTTCCATGGGATGGTGAAAGGGTACCAGGACATTAGGACTTCTTAATCTTGTCATCAGACACTTGTACTTGAGAAACTTCGTTAATTTTTATGTCCTCCACAGTTTTGGACAGCTATTGTGAGAGTGTACAGGGAAGGAGATTTCAGTCCATATCTGAGGTAGGGCTTACAAAAGGAAGTAGGATTTTTTTGGAGGCCATGCAATCTGGTTGGTGGCAGCAGAAGCATTCTCACATGGAGTGGGAAAGAGGGTAAAAGAATCGAGGACCAGGTTTATAATGATTTCTTTTTACCTGGGAGCTCGAATTCTTAAATTGTTGTCTTCAGCTTCAGATGAATTTATACTATTTTAATAGAGGTCACTTCCTCATACTTCCATGTATGGATAGGCTCAGTGTCACAAGTCAAACTTCCAACAGGTGAATCCTCCTTTGAGCTCTAGACATGCTTAACACAATAATTAAATAATGGGTATATTTAAGCATGAGCACGTTGTTCATTTATGGATCAGTTTTGTGATCTTTAATTTTCACTCTCATCTAACAGACATTTATGAAGTGCTTATTGTGTGCAAAGCTCAAGGAAGAATAGAGACAAAAGATTGGTTTCTGACCTCAAATTGCTCACAGTTCAGTGAGAGAGATAACAATAAATATGCCAAAACACTGGAGTGTTACTAATTGGTAATTATTAGTTAACATTTACGAAGAACTTACAATGATTCAGGTACTGTGCTAAGATTTTTACTTATATTATTGCATTTAATCTTTACACTAATCTTTGAGTATGGTACAATTAATATCCATCTTATAGATGAGGAAACTGAGGTACAGGTAGGTCAATAAATACTGTAAGTGGGCTGAGCTATTGAGTAGCTAAAGGATAGTTTAAACCCTGTTGCGTAACTGCAGAATTGAGCTCTTGACCACCGGCTGGGCTACAGTCACTGGTGATAACACTAGCCCCTAATTTTCATTCAGTCTGTGTAAGATGATTTGGAGAATTGACCCACAATAAGGAGATACAAATGGACATTTCAGGTTGAGTTGAATGGAACTTACCAGCTAAACAACTGAGGGACCATTTTGGGGGCAGAAAGCAGGCCCAAAAAGTGTGAGAGAGTAAGGCTTATTTTAGAATTTGCAAGTAGTTTTACATGATACACAGGGTGGAGCTATGTACAGGACTGGTGAGAGGGAGGCTCTGTGAGCCTTGGCAAAGAGATTTTTTTAACTAAAATCAGAAGACATGGAAAGCTTTTAAGCAAGTGAGAACTAAGATCCTTCAGAAAAGGTTCTCTGGTAACATCTTATATTCAGGGCATGGATCTGGGAGCAAGAACTCCAAAACAAAAGTAAAATCATTACCTGATATTTCTTGGAAAGGATTTAATATCATATAGATTGAATGTTAACACAAACATCTTGATTTTTAAATCTCATCAAAGAATTCAATCTCCCTTTGATTGTTTTTTTTTTTAAACAATTTATAGGTACTCTTTATTTTTATATTAATTTTTTATTGGAGTATAGTTATTTATAGTGTGTTGTTGACTGTTTTCTAGGACTAATCTAAAACTAGGGAAAGCTAATTCAGACCCAGGGAAAGTTGAGAAGGATACTATAACAAGCATGCTTTTTCAGTCTCCCATCTCCGTGTGAGTGTGCTCAGTCACTCAGTTTGTCTGGCTCATTGTGACCTCGTGGTTTGTAGCCTGCCAGGCTCCTCTCTCCATGTAATTTTCCAGGCAAGAATACTGGAGTGGGTTGCCATTTCCTACTCCAGGGGCTCTTTCTGACCCAGGGATGGAACCTGCATCTCCTGCCCTGGCAGACAGATTCTTTACCATTGTGCCTCCTGTGAGTTTCCTCCGACCTCTACCTACCCCTTCATGAGATAAGCTATCTGTTAATTTCTCTCTCATGTGTAGAAACTGATGTGCATTGATGAGATCTGGGATGGGTTACACTCCATGCTTCTCAAAGTGTTCTGTGTCCAAATCTACTAGTGGACTAGGTCCTACCCTCTGAGATCTATAGATTAAGAGATACCCTTCTCCAGGACATATTGATTCCACATGGCTGCTAAGGCAACTTCAGGAGTTAACAGCCCATTCTAGCTCTTTCTGTTTCACTTCTGCAGATGAACCAAGTAGAGCACAAGACTTGGAATTCAAAAAATGGAGGAGGAGGTTCTATTGAAAAGTGGTACTATGCAGGGATTAAGCATGTCACCTCTGGATTCAGCAGTACATGAATTCAAATATCAGCCTCAGCATGTAGCAGCTATGCTAACGTGTAAAATATTTAACCTCCCTTTAAGACTTGATCTTCTTTGGCAGAAACCAACACAATACTGTAAAGCAATTATCCTTCAATTAAAAAAAAAAAAAGACTTGATTTACTTTGACCATATAGGGTAAAAATAGCATGTCCTTGACAATAATGTGGGAGGGTAAAAGAGATAATCCAGGTAAATATCATCACAGTCCCTATCACAAAGTATCTACTCAATAAAACAATTGTTTATTATTGTTGTTGTGGACAAAGAAAGACATGGTACACCTGGCCAAATTTCTCTTCTCTCACATTCTAACCCAGAAGAATTTTAAGCAGGTGAAATAATCTCAGGATTCTGGAATTTTCTTCCCTAGAACAAATGTGGATAGTAGTGAAACTACTTTGGGAGATGTCCCAAATCATTTATTGACTAGCTTTATCCAGTCCTACCGCTTATTCAAAGAAAAGTGGGATACAAAATGATCTATAGATTCAGTGTAATCTCTGGAAAAATTTTGATGGCTTTTTTTTCATAGAAATAGGAAAAACAATTCTAAAATCTGTATGGAACCACAAAAAATCCTGAATATCCAAAGCAATCTTGAAGAAGAACAAAGCTAGAGACAGCACATATCCTCATTTCAAACTATATTACAAGGCTGTAATTATCAAACCTGTGTGGTACTAGCATAAAAAAGGCATATCAATCAATTAAACAGAATAGAAAATCCAAAAATAAATCCAAGAATAAATGGTCAACTAATTTGTAACAAAAGAGCCAAGAACACACAATAGGGGAAAGGATAATCTCTTCAGTAAATGGTGGTGGTAAAACTGGATATCCACATGCCAAAGAATGAAATTAGACCTCTACATTATACCACACACAGAAATAAACTCAAAATGGATTAAAGACTTAAGTGTAAGCCCTGAAACTATAAAATTCCTAAAACAAAACATAGGGACTTTGGTCTTGGCAGTGATTTTTTTGGATATGACACCCAAAGCATAGGTGACAAAAGCCAAAATAGACAAGTGGGACTGCATCAAACTAAAAAAGCTTCTGTATAACAAAGGAAACATACAGTGAAATGAAAAGGTGACCTATGGAAAGGGGGAAAACATTTGCCAAACATATATTCTGTAAGGGGTTAATAGCCAGAATATACAAGGAACTCATATAACTCAATAGCAAAAAAGCAAAGTAATGGGTAAAGGACATGAATAAGCATTTTTCTAAAGAAAACATACAATAGTCAACAGGTAAATGAAAAGGTGCTCAATTTCACTAATCAGTGGAGAAATGCAAATCAAAACTACAATGACATATCACCTACTTGTGTTTGTATATCTCTGATCAAAAAGATAAGAGATAAAAAATGCTGGTGAAGATATGGAGAAAAAGGAACTCTTGTACAATATGGTGGGAATGGAAACTGGCATAGCCACTAGGAAAACAGTATGGCATTTCCCCAAGATATTAAAAATAGAACTACCTATTATTTAGCAATGTACTTCTGGGAATATCTGCAAAAAAAAAAAATCATTATTTCAACTAACACCAAAAAAAAAAAAAAAGAAGACTTTTTCATCATAGGGAACTGAAACACAAAGTGGGAAGTCAAAAGATAGCTGGAGTAACGGTCAAGTTTGGCCTTGGAGTACAAAATGAAGTGGTACAAAGGCTAACACTTTTGCCAAGAGAACACACTGGTCATAGCAAACACCCCAACAACACAAGAGATGACTCTACACATGGACATCACCAGATGGTCAATACTGAAATCAGATTGATTATATTCTTTGTAGCTGAAGATGTGGAAGCTTTGTGCAGACAGTAAAGACAAGACTGGGAGCTGACTGTGACTCAGAGTGTGAATTCCTTATTGCAAAATTCAGACTTAAACTGAAGAACGTATGGAAAACCACTTGGCCATTCAGGTTTGACTTAAATCCCTTATGATTATACAGTGGAAATCACAAATAGATTCAAGGGATTAGATCTGATAGACAGAGTGCCTGAAGAACTATGGATGGAGGTTCATAACATTGTACAGGAGGTGGTGATCAAGAGTATCCCCAAGGAAAAAAAAATGCAAAAAGGCAAAATGGTTGTCTGAAGAGGGCTTACAAACAACTGAGAAAAGAAGAGAAATGAAAGGCAAAGGAGAAAAGGAAAGTAATACCCATCTCAATGCAAAGTTCCAGAGAATAGCAAGGAGAGATAAGAAAGCCTTTTTAAGTGAACAATGCAATAAATAGAGGAAAACAATAGAATGGGAAAGATTAGAGATCTCTTCAAGAAAATTAGAGATACCAAGGGAACATTTCATGCAAAGATGGGCACAATAAAGGATAGAAATGGTATGGACCTAACAGAAGCAGAAGATAGTAAGAAGAGGTGGCAAGAATACACAGAACTATACAAAAAAAGATCTTAATCATCCAGATAAGCACGACGGTGTGATCATTCACCTAGAGCCAGACATCCTGGAACTTGAAGTCAAGTGGGCCTTAGGAAGTATCACTGCAAATAAAGCTAGGGGACGTGATGGAATTTCAGCTGAGCTATTTCAAATCCTAAAAGAATGCTGTTAAAGTGCTGCACTCCATATGCTAGCCAATCTGGAAAACTCAGCAGTGGCCACAGGACTGGAAAAGTCAGTTTTCATTCCAATCCCAAAGAAGGGCAATGCCAAAGAATATTCAAACTACTGCACAGTTGCACTTATTTCACATGCTAGCAAGGTGATACTCAAAATTCTCCAAGCTAGACTTCAACAGTATGTGAACTGAGAACTTCCAAATGTTCAAGTTGGATTTAGAAAAGACAAAGGAAGCAGCAATTAAATTGCCAACATACCTGGATCACAGAAAAAGCAAGAGAATTCCAGAAAAACATCTATTTCTGCTTCATTGACTCCACTAAAATCTTTGTGTGGATCACAACAAACTGGAAAATTCTGAAAGAGATGGGAATACCAGACCACCTTATATGTCTTCTGTGAAACCTGTATGCAGCAAGGAGCAACAGTTAGAACCGGATATGGAACAATGGGCTGGTTCCAAATTAGGAAAGGAGTACATTAGGCTGTATATTGTCACCCTGCTTATTTAACTTATATGCAGAGTACATCATCTGAAATGCTGGGCTGGATGAAGAACAAGCTGGAATCAAGATTGCCGGGAGAAATATCAATAACCTCAGATATAGAGATGACACCACCCTTATGGCAGAACGTGTAGAGGAACTAAAGAGCCTCTTGATGAAGATGAAAGAGGAGAGTTAAAAAGCTGGCTTAAAACTCAACATTCAAAAAACTAAGATCATGGCATCCGGCCCCATCACTCCAGGGCAAATAGATGGAAAAACAATGGAAGCAGTGAGAGACTTTATTTTCTAGGGCTCCAAAATCACTGTGGATGGTGACTGCACCCATGATATCAAAAGATGCTTGCTCCTTGAAGAAAAGGAATGACAAACCTAGAGAGTGTATTAAAAAGCAGAGACATTACTTTGCCGACAAAAAATCTGTATAGTCAAAGTTATGGTTTTTCATGTGAGAGCTCAACTATAAAAAAAGCCTGAGTGCCGAAGAATTGATGCCTTTGAACTGTGGTGGTGGACAAGACTCTTGAGAGTTCCTTGGACAGCAAGAAGGTCAAACCAGTCAATTATAAAGGAAATCAACTCTAAATATTCATTGGAAGCACTGATGCTGAAGCGCCAATACTTTGGGCACCTGATGTGAAGAGCCGACTCATCAGAAAAGACCCTGATGCCGGGAAAGATGAAGGCAGGAGAAGGGAATGACAGAGGATGAGATGGTTGGATGGCATCACTGACTCAATGGATATGGGTTTGAGGAAAGTCTGGAAGATGTTGAACAGGGAAGCCTGAACACGACTGAGTAGCTAAACAACAACAACATCATTATCTCAAAGGGGTACCTGCACTTTCATGTTCATTATAGCAGTATTCACAGTAACCAACGTATAGAAATAACGTAAGTTTCAATCAATGGATGAATGGATACAGAAAATGTGATAGATAAGTTATTCAACTTCAAAAAGAAGGAAATGCTGCCATTTGTGACACCATAGATAAATCTGTAGGGCTTAACACTAAGGAAATTAAGCCAGGCAGATAAAAGCAAATATTGCATTGCTTATATATGGAGTCTAAAGAAAAGAAAAAAATCAATTCATAGAAACAGACAGTAGAATGGAGGGTGCTAGGGCTGACGAGGTGGAGGAAATGAGGAGAGATTGTTAAAAGGGTATAAACTTTCAGTTATAAGATTAATAAGCTCTAAGGATCTAATATATCACAAGGTGACTCTAGTTGATAAGTCTTACTGCATAACTGAAATTTGCTGAGACAGTAACTTATAACTGCTCTCATCACACCAAATGAAAGGTAAATATGTGAGGGGATGGATGTATTAACTTGATTATAATCATTTCACAATATATATGCCTATAAAACCATCCCATCGCACACCTTAAATATATAAATTTTTATTTGTCAACTACATGCCAATAAACCCAGGGAAAAAGTAACAGCATTAAAGAAAAATGAATTATTACAATGCTTGCAAAAAAAGACAAAACAACTAGCCAAACAAAAATACAAAGACAAATGGGTTTAGTGGGGTCTCAGCACATCCTCTGAAAGGGACTTTCTGGTTGCAGCAGTTCCTCCCATCCCCTGATAGAAGGTGTAGTAATGTTAAATAATGTCTTCCTTTTCTCTCTACTTTTGCAACCACATCACACCCCTCAAATCAAAACACAATCAGCTGCCTATTGGTACACTGAAAATGATGCTTCCTTTTTATTAGTTTATTTTCTCCTAAGATCTCTTTAAAGACTTTGGCACCTCATCAATGAACCATCTGTTTTAACCTGATTAAATTATAGCAGATTGACTATTAAAAGATTAAGCAGTCAAAATTAAATAATATTAGATTTTTAAAATAAATGTCAAATTGCAATGTGCTTATCAGAGTAAATTATTTATTTTACCATACACACTAAGTCAAAAACACTCAATATCCAAACCTAAACTTATTGGGAGCAATTTTTACTTTTCTCAAGATGAGATGGTCATAAATAATATTTCCAGAACTCCCTATCACCACTGTCACAAACACAGATGCTAATATCTGCCTTTTCCTTATCTCCAGTATAAGATGGTCAGAAACAAAACTTTGGGAAATCTAAACTCACCCACATAGAACACAAGGAGGAAATGTCAAGACAATAACCAACACATCAATAGGCAATAAGATAAGGTCAAAAGTAAAACTGAGCGGAGGAAGCCAATGTAAGAAGAGCCTTTGGCAAACTCATTAAATAACTTCAGTTTGCTTCTTCTTGTTTTCTGTACCCAGTATTTTTCAACAAATATGAAGACCAATGTTAGATGTGCTGGGAATTTCTAAGATAAATATTCACTTCTTCAAAGAGTTTATAAACCATGTTCTGGCTTTGGCACCCTATTAAATTGTCCAACCCTCTGCCTCGCTTCCTCTAGCCCAAGATGACAACTAGCTAATCCGAAAACATACTAACCTAATATGTGACCTTCCTTTCTCTCTTTATTTACAGTGTAAAAGGAACCTGAGTAAATTGTGTTAAAGTCTTAGTTCCAAGGAATGCCTCTAACAGGGTGTCAGGCTTATGGACAGATATTTTTGAGCAAGTACTGACTTAATCTGCCCTGCATATAAGCAATGAAGTTGCAGGGTAGGATGACTGGGACTGGAGAAAGTGGTGAGGCTTAGTTCTTTTTGATCAGTCTGCAAAAGCACAATTTCAGATACTGCACAGATCTACAGATGTTAAGTTCTTCTGGGTATTTTATGACTTCCTGGGAACTCAAATACTGAATTGTGCTAACTTAGAAAGACAGAAGTAACTTTTAAGTAGTAGTGCTGAATCACAAGTCAGAATTAGAATATCAATGGTAAAGATCAGTCAGAAGTTTCTATTTTATGGGAGCTTTATTACTTCAATCAACAATTGTTCTTTTTATTTTCAAGAAACAGAAAGAAGGAAACAGCAATAAGCAGCAATGGAAAGGGAGTGGATTGCAGATTGCAAAGTAGGTAGAAAACATTTGAACATGCAAAACATGAGAGTAGGAAGGGATAAATCATAGATTTTGTGATGCTAATCTAGGTCAGGAATTTACAGTATATGATCAGCATGAAATGAAATACTTTCTCTAAAACCCTGCCTTTTGATAGACTGCATTCTGAGGTCTCTTAAGGGAAGCCATAGACATCTGCATTGTTGTCTCCACAGCAACCTGTGTGGGGACTTCAAAACATGTATGTGAGGGAAGTGGGGATAAATCATTTCCTGAAATATTAAAAATAAAAATATAGAAAAGGAAAGATTTAGTAGATGCCCAAGTCTATAAAGAGACTGGTAAGACTGGGATGTCATAGTGAAATTTCGCATGATGTTATCCAGTTTGAGGTTATTTTATCTGAATGGACCTAGGTATTTACATTTTTAAACAAGTTCCCCCAGTGAAATGGGTGCAGACTTTTGGAGACACATTCTCAGAAGCAGATCTAAGATCTGTGATGACTTTCTTTGTGGTCAACACTGCTTGCTGTCACAATACTAAGCAGGGCAGTATTGCAGAAGTGTTTCTAAGCCTTCCACACTTTTCTCTTTGTTACAAGTAAAGATAGCTCTGCCTTTCCCAGTACCTGCTCTTAGGTTGAAATTTGAGATAAGTTCCCTGCAGCTTAGAAATTAAGCCAAATTGGAATTTGACAATTACCTAGAATGTGGCTGTAAAAAAAATGGATGTGAACATAGATGATGACTTGGGAATAATAAAATTTTTAGAGCTTAATTTAGTCATAGCAAGAAAAACATCAATGTCACTTTTCTATTTTTTCTTTTTCCATTTATTTATCTTAGTTGGAGGCTAATTACTTTATAATATTGTAGTGGTTTTTGCCATACATTGACATGAATCAGCCATGGATTCACATGTATTCCCCATCCCGATCCCGCCTCCCACCTCCCTCTCCACCCGATCCCTCTGGGTCTTCCCAGTGCACCAGCCCCGAGCACTTGTCTCATGTATCCCACCTGGGCTGGTGATCTGTTTCACCATAGATAATATACATGTTTTGATGCTGTTCTCTCAAAACATCCCACCCTCACCTTCTCCCACAGAGTCCAAAAGGCTGTTCTGTATATCTGTGTTCTTTGGCTGTTTTCCACACAGGGTTATCGTTACCATCTTTCTAAATTCCATATATATGCGTTAGTATACTGTATTGGTCTTTATCTTTCTGGCTTACTTCACTCTGTATAATGGGCTCCAGTTTCATCCACCTCATTAGAACTGATTCAAATGTATTCTTTTTAATGGCTGAGTAATATTCCATGGGGTATATGTACCACAGCTTCCTTATCCATTCGTCTGCTGATGGACATCTAGGTTGCTTCCATGTCCTGGCTATTATAAACAGTGCTGCGATGAACATTGGGGTGCATGTGTCTCTTTCAGATCTGGTTTCCTCAGTGTGTATGTCCAGAAGTGGGATTGCTGGGTCATATGGCAGTCCTATTTCCAGTTTTTTTAAAGAAATCTCCACACTGTTCTCCATAGTGGCTGTACTAGTTTGCATTCCCACCAACAGTGTAAGAGGGTTCCCTTTTCTCCACACCCTCTCCAGCATTTATTGCTTGTAGACTTTTGGATAGCAGCCATTCTGACTGGTGTATAATGGTACCTCATTGTGGTTTTGATTTGCATTTCTCTGATAATGAGTGATGTTGAGCATCTTTTCATGTGTTTGTTAGCCATCTGTATGTCTTCTTTGGAGAAATGTCTGTTTAGTTCTTTGGCCCATTTTTTGATTGGGTCATTTATTTTTCTGGAATTGAGCTACAGGAGTTGCTTGTACATGTTTGAGATTAATCCTTTGTCTGTTGCTTCATTTGCTATTATTTTCTCCCAATCTGAAGGCTGTCTTTTCACCTTGCTTATAGTTTCCTTCATTGTGCAAAAGCTTTTAAGTTAATTAGGTCCCATTTGTTTATTTGTGCTTTTATTTCCAATATTCTGGGAGATGGGTTATAGAGGATCCTGCTGTGATTTATGTCGGAGAGTGTTTTGCCTATGTTCTCCTCTAGGAGTTTTATAGTTTCTGGTCTTACATTTAAATCTTTAATCCATTTTGAGTTTATTTTTGTGTATGGTATTAGAAAGTGTTCTAGTTTCATTCCTTTACAAGTGGTTGACCAGTTTTCCCAGCACCACTGTTCAAGAGGTTGTCTTTCTTCCATTGTATATTCTTGCCTCCTTTGTCTAAGATAAGGTGTCCATAGGTTCGTGGATTTATCTCTGGGCTTTCTATTCTGTTCCATTGATCTATATTTCTGTCTTTATGCCAGTACCACACTGTCTTGATGACTGTGGCTTTGTAGTAGAGTCTGAAGTCAGGCAGGTTGATTCCTCCAGTTCCATTCTTCTTTCTCAAGATCACTTTGGCTATTTGAGGTTTTTTGTATTTCCGTACAAATTGTGAAATTATTTGTTCTAGTTCTGTGAAAAATACCGTTGGTAGCTTGATAGGGATTGCATTCAATCTATAGATTGCTTTGGGTGGTATAGTCATTTTCACAATATTGATTCTCCCAATCCATGAACACGGTATATTTCTCCATCTGTTTGTGTCCTCTTTGATTTCTTTCATCAGTATTTTAGACATCATGACCAAGTGGGCTTTATCCTAGGAATGCAAGGATTCTTTAATATCCACAAATCAATCAATGTAATACACCACATTAACAAATTGAAAGATAAAAACCATATGATTATCTCAATAGATGCAGAGAAAGCCTTTGACAAAATTCAACATCCAGTTATGATTAAAACTCTCCAGAAAGCAGGAATAGAAGGAACATACCTCAACATAATAAAAGCTATATATGACAAACCCACAGCAAGCATTACCCTCAATGGTGAAAAATTGAAAGCATTTCCCCTGAAATCAGAAACAAGACAAGGGTGCCCACTCTCACCACTACTATTCAACATAGTGTTGGAAGTGTTGGCCACAGCAATCAGAGCAGAAAAAGAAGTAAAAGGAATCCAGATAGGAAAAGAAGAAGTGAAACTCTCGCTGTTTGCAGATGACATGATCCTCTACATAGAAAACCCTAAAGACTCTTCCAGAAAATTACTAGAGCTAATCAATGAATATAGTAAAGTTGCAGGATATAAAGTTAACACACAGAAATCCCTTGCACTCCTATACACTAGCAATGAGAAAACAGAAAGAGAAATTAAGGAAACAATACCAGTCACCATTGGTACAAAAAGAATAAAATGCTTAGGAGTGTAACTACCTAAAGAAACAAGAGACCTATACATAGAAAACTATAAAACACCGATGAACGTCACTTTTCAATTTGACTCCCACTTTTGGTTTAGCTCAAGGTTTCCGTGAGTCCTCACATCTTCTTTCTTACTCATTTTAATGACCTGTATATTTTCAGTTCTGAGACCATAGCTGAATGATTCCGACAAAATAAGAAATGAAAGTTCAAGGAAGAACTGAATTTTCCATATAATCCTTTGCATTCTCTAAAGCTATAGACTCTAAATTTGAATCCTTTGATTTTAAATCTCCTGAATGGAAGATCATAATTTTGGAAGGCTAGAAGCTAGAAGCAAAGATTTTGACAGTTTTCATACTATACTTCAGAGTAAGCTGAGTTAAAAAAAAAGTAATTATGTGCAACTCTTAAATTCAGTTTTCTAAGAGCACTCAAAATATTGTTTTTATTTCCATGATGAGATTCCTTTGCCTTGAAGTAAAAAGAATGGTTTAATGAAATTCAGCTATTAATGAAATAATGGAAAGAAAAATTATTAATAAGAGCCCTGGCCCAGTGCATTTTCAAAGGTGTCAATTAGAAAAGGGGCAAAGGTGAGGTTTCTGACAAGGTCACTGGCTTTCAAAGTCTGGGGAACAGACATTGAAGGTCAATAATTTTATCCATGTAGAATAAAAATGAGCAAGGCTGTATGGTACCTTTGAAGTAAATCTTGTAATAGGAGAAACAACAATTAAGTTGTTAAAATGGCAAAGACTGAAGAAAAATGAAAGTGTAAATAGAGCCTGTTCATTCTGCTTCCTGCTGTTAGAGGTCCTGTATCCATAGTTCTGGAGGGTAATTCAGAGCTGCTAAGATATACTTAAAAATAAACTCCAACCTCTAAACAAATTAGGTGGAGAAGGGTAAAAATTTTCTTGGATTTTTTTCAAATTCTTGACCTTGGAAATCATTGCCTCACATTGGGAATTCCTTTTAAAAACAAATGTTTAGATTTCTTTCTAATATGCTGCCTTCTATTACCAGGATCTCAATGTTTTTGGGTCTTCCCATGTTTCTAAAATTTAACCCAAAGTAACAGAGATTCCTGAAGACAGAGATGCAAGAGTGATTTAGGGAATATAGACAGGTGGATGTGGTTTCTCAGGCTAGGTTTCAGTACTTGGTGGGGATTCAAATTCTAGTTAGTTGACAAGCAAAGAGAAGATTCAGAAGCACAAGATTCAGAAGCACAAAAAATCATTCTTCAGATGCCTAAAAGTGTCTAACAGGAAATGAGTGTTGGGTTCATTCTGGATGACCTTAATGGGTCATACCAACCCATTAAAGTTATATACAGTGATTTATTTATTTATTTATTTGCCTCAGTTTAAGAGAAAAATTTCCAAAAGTTAGAACATTTTAAAATCAAAGTCTCTTTGGGAGAGAATGTTTAGCCACGCAAGATGACTATTGGAATGTTTTAGCAAAAAGTTACGATACATTGGATGAGAAATTGGAAAAATGGCCATTTCTGATCTCTTTAACCCTGGGATTATAATACACTAGTTGAAAAAAAAAAGATTACATGATACTATGATCCTAAAAGGCAACAAACAGCATGGCCATAGAGACATTTCTTTATACTTATGTATGATTAAAATGTTATTATCTTCTCCTAGGCTTCTGTGGCTTTTACTAGTTTTTAAAAATAAGAACCCTAGTCATTATTTTAACTTTGAACTTACACTATTCTGTAGTAAACCATTTTATGGATAATCATTGAGACATCCTCAAAAGTTCTACAGCATTGTTGTTATTATTATTGGCATTGGGTTGTCATGTAGGATCATTAGACATGCACCTGGAAATGTCATCATGTTGCTGGCCTGGAACACGAACGTATTTATGTGTTCCTATGTGAAAAGTCATATATTAAAAAAAGAAGAGAGCTGAAGTACCTATATTTAATAAATAATAGAAACATTTAATTTAAAAATCTAAATATAAATACAAATCTGCATCTATAAAAAGTCATATATTAGCCTCTTTATCTTCATGATTTGTTCTTATAATATTCATTTAATGGGAAAACAGTTATAACTATAGCCAGTTGTGACCTTGTTTACAAAAATGAGCTTCTTTAGGGAGAGTGAAAATAAATGAAAATTAAATTAGAAACATGACTCAGTTGAGTTAAAAATGATAACCTCCTATCTTCAATAGCCAGTCAACAGATATTAATATATACTATGTATAACATGTTGCAGTACATATCATGAGGATTATAAAGATGTGCATGACATGAATGTGGTATCAAGAACCTTGTAATTTAGTGTAGAAAGATGGAATTTAGTATCATAAAGCAAAGGATACATAGTGGGAAGTGAGTGACTGATTATTGAGGCTGAGTTACTGTAAAATGCATAAGGATTTTTGTCTTTTGTCATCAAATAAATACAAAATATGGTTAAAAGTAAACAGAAAGACTTCCAAACAAAGGAAGTCACTTTGAAGTATCCCGAGATCCACTCCCCAGAGTCAACTGCTTTTAATCACTTTTCCTTCTTTTTTCTTTTGATGTTAAGAGTATCCCCTAAACATATACACACACACTTAGACACACACATACACACAGGATTGATTTGTTAACTACAGAGTTTTGTCTATTAAATCTTGCTATATGGATGATGATCTAGCTCACTTACACCACCACAACTCAGCCGTTGGGTAAAGACCACATTCAGACTTTTGATGCTGAAGTGCTTTATATTGAAAAGTGAGTGAGATATTTTATTCATTGATTTCTATCATTCTATATGTATGGGCTTGTGGTCTAGTTCCCCAAATATCCTTACTGGTAAAGCATTACTTATGAACATGAAGTGTAACCTCTTCATTCTTGCATTTATTTATTAATTCAGTCAATAAATCTTTATTCAGTGCCTACTATATGCCAGGAACTAGGTTGAGTATCAGGAATAAAGTCCAGAGCAACATTTTCCCTCATGGAGCTTATTTTTATTCTGAGCTGACAGCCTCTTTGCTTTTATCTGTAGTCTAGACACTGAGACAAGTATTGAACAGATAATTATAATTGTGCTGTGTGCTATGAAGAAGTGTAGGATAATTTGCAAGTGTAATAAAGGGTTACCTCCAAGTTACCCTGAAGGTCAGGGAATTTATAGATGATTAAACTTTTATCACTTTTCCCCAGCATCTTACTGCTTTCACTGGTTTTAAAGAAATAAGAATTCCAAACTGGTCAACCACTTGTAAAAGAACGAAACTAGAACACTTTATAACACTATACACAAAAATAAACTCAAAATGGATTAAAGATTTAAATGTAAGACCAGAAATTATAAAACTCCTAGGGGAAAGCATAGGCAAAACACTCTCTGACATAAATCACAGCAGGATCCTGTATGACCCACCTCCCAGAATATTGGAAATAAAAGCACAAATAAACAAATGGGACCTAATTAACTTAAAAGCTTTTGCACAATGAAGGAAACTATAAGCAAGGTGAAAAGACAGCCTTCAGATTGGGAGAAAATAATAGCAAATGAAGCAACAGACAAAGGATTAATCTCAAACATGTACAAGCAACTCCTGTAGCTCAATTCCAGAAAAATAAATGACCCAATCAAAAAATGGGCCAAAGAACTAAACAGACATTTCTCCAAAGAAGACATACAGATGGCTAACAAACACATGAAAAGATGCTCAACATCACTCATTATCAGAGAAATGCAAATCAAAACCACAATGAGGTACCATTACACGCCAGTCAGGGTGGCTGCTATCCAAAAGTCTACAAGCAATAAATGCTGGAGAGGGTGTGGAGAAAAGGGAACCCTCTTACACTGTTGGTGGGAATGCAAACTAGTACAGCCACTATGGAGAACAGTGTGGAGATTTCTTAAAAAACTGGAAATAGAACTACCATATGACCCAGCAATACCACTTCTGGGCATACACACTGAGGAAACCAGATCTGAAAGAGACACGTGCACCCCAATGTTCATCGCAGCACTGTTTACAATAGCCAGGACATGGAAGCAACCTAGATGCCCATCAGCAGGTGAATGGATAAGACAGGCATGGTACATATACACAATAGAATATTACTCAGCCATTAATAAGAATGCATTTGAATCAGTTCTAAAGAGGTGGAGGAAACCGGAGCCCATTATGCAGAGCGAAGTAAGTCAGAAAGAAAAACACCAATACAGTATTCTAATGCATATATATGGAATTTAGAAAGATGGTAATGACGATTCTATATGTGAAACAGCAAAAGAGACACAGATCTACAGAACAGGCTTTTGGACTCTGTGGGAGAAGGTGAGAGTGGGATGATTCGAGAGAAGAGCATTGAAACATGTATATTATCATATGTGAAACAGATCACCAGCCCAGGTTTGATGGATGAGACAGGGTGCTCAGGGCTGGTGCACTGGGATGACCCAGAGGGATGGGATGGGGAGGGAGGTGGGAGGGGGCATCAGGATGGGGAACACGTGTACACCCATGGCTGATTCATGTCACTGTATGGTAAAAACCACTACAATATTGTAAAGTAACTAGAATCCAATTAAAATACATAAATTACTTAGAAAAAGAAATAAGAATTCTAATAATTATTTTAATTTTGACTTTATACTATAGTATCCCTGGCCTCCATGAGATAATGGTACTTCATTTGATATGTGAAGGATGAAGAGGAGCTAGATGACAAGTTGTAAAGAGTAGGAAGAGGATTCCAGACAAAAGGAACCATTATGAAGTGAGAATGAACATGGTATGTGGATAAACAGGAAGTGACTTCTCAATTTGATAGAAGTTTAAAATCAGAGATGCATTTACTTCATTCCTTAAGTGCTCTTTATAATTCTTTAAATCTTTAATTTCTTTAAAATAGAATTTGCCAGTAAAGAATACGATGATATCCTTCTATTCAGATAGGAAAGGAGGTAATAGATATTAAATGATACTTGTTAGACATCTCCCTCAGATCTTTTAAAACGTGTGAGGTACATGTCCTAGCTCCCCTTTTTGGACAGTCAAACCCTGGCACCCATTTACAAATGGGTTATATTATTGTAGATGAATCCAAATATCTAATGAAAATTATCTAACTCAGAGACCGAAACGAAGCTGCTCTAAGAATGTGTACTGAAGAGGAAACAAGGCCCCACTCAGAATGCAGCCAGAGATTTTCATGCCCTTCCGCACGTCACATGCAGGATCCAGGGACCGGGAGAGCGCTGAGTGAGCATGAAAAGAACACTTTTAAAGACTCCGTTCCTGCCTCTCCTTCAGCCACCCGCCCCCACTCCAAGCACTGAAGAAGCACAGGTGACAAAGGGGACTTGTGGATTGAGTGTGAGTACCAATGCAGCACTTTTAAGTGCTATTTCCCCCTTTAAGCATCAGTGAATTTAAGAGCTAAGAAAAGGAGAGTGTGCAGGTGTGCAAGCTGCCACTTGTTCTCTCTCCAAAAACCCTTCACAGTTCCATCTTCTCTCTCCTTCCTTCTGATGTAATATTTATTGTATGATGAGGTAGAAAGAAGAGAAAAGCTCTTCATGATTAAAAAAAAATAAATTATAATAGTTCTACCTGCCTACTTCCATTTTCTTGGGAGAATTCTGGCATTTGTTATTAGATCAAAGGCCTACATGGAAAAAGTGTTCACTAAAGAACTGAGAGGAATGAAAGAGGTGATGTTTATAGGCAAAATGAGCTCATGTGGTTATAAGACCCATGGATGTCATATAAAATATGGGGCTTGTGGTATATGTTCATGGTTAAAATGTTTAACTCGCTTGTTTTGCTAAATCCACGTCAACCTACAATGATTTAATCTTGGTCTACAGGTAATCATGGGCTTCCTGGTGGCTCAGACGGTAAAGAATCTGCCTATAATGTGGGAGACCTGGGTTTGATCCCAAGGTTGGGAAGATCCCCTGGAGGAGGGAATGGCTACCCACTTCAGCATTCTTGCCTGGAGAATCTCATGGATGGAGGAGCCTGGCAGGCTACACGCAAGTAAAGTAAATAGAACTTGCAAGTGAAGAACACTATGCCAACCTTCTACTCAGACAGGAAAGGAGGTAAACGATATTAAATAATACTTGTCACACATCCCTCTCAGATCTTTTAAAAACTGTGAGGTACATGTCCTAGCTTCCCCTTTATGGACAGTCAGACCCTGGCACTCACTTACAAATGGGTTTATTTTATTGTAGATGAACCCCAATATCTAATGGGCTACAGTCCATGGGGTTACAAAGAGTCGGACATGACTGAGCAACTAACACTGATAGGTAGTCATATTTATTCCAGCAAATTTCTTAAATTTTTATCTAATATTAATGAAACAGAATGAAAGGCAGTTTACTCATAATGTCTGGGAAATGCTTGATCTCCCAGTTAATGATATTTCTAGAGTTCAGTTATTTAGTTCTAAGTCTAAACAAGTGCTGTCTAGTAATATTGGGTTGGCCAAGAAGTTCACTCAAGAAGTTCCATGACATCTTACGAAAAAGCCTAAATGAACTTTTTAATGTTCAAAACCTAAATGAATGACCCAATATAATGTATGCCACATATATTTTGAAAAATGTTTGTAGTCACATTAAAAATGTAAGAATAAACAGATAAAATTAAGTTTTAGGATGTGTATTGTTTTATTCCATACAGTTGAGCTGTTATTATTTCAACATGTAATCAGTATGGAAAATTGAGATGCTTTACTTTTTTCATACTAATCTTCAAAATCTAATTTTGAACACTTAAAACACATCTCATATTGAATGCTAAGTTTTTATTGAAATAGTTGATCTGTAAACTCATAAAATTCAGAGCTTAAAAAGTAGATTCATATATAGAGAGCAGAAACATCAGTGGTTACAAGGGGTTGAAGGGAAGGAAGAGAAAGCACAAAGGAGGTTTAGGGCAGTGAAACTATTCCATATGATAATATAATGGTGTGTGCCAAGTCGCTTCAGCCGTGTCCAACTTTGTAACCCTATGGACTGTAGCCCACCAGTCTCTCCTGTCCATGGGATTCTCCAGGCAAGAATATTGGACTGATTTGCCATGCCCTCCTCCAGAGGATCTTCCCAACCCAGGGACTGAACCTGCGACTCTTACGTCTCCTGCACGGGCAGGTGGGTTCTTTACCACCAGCACCACGTGGGAAGTCCTAATATGATGGAGACATGCCATTATGCATTTGTCAAAACCCACAGAATGAACATCAGCAAGAGTGAACCATAATGTAAAGTAGGAACTTCGAGTGATAATTAGTTGTCAATGTAGGTTCATTTTGAATGGTAACAAATGTCCCACTCTGGTGCCAGATATTGATAGTGGGGGAGGTTGTATACGTGGAGAGAGAAGATGGGGTCTATGACAACTCTGTACTTTCTGCTCAGCTCTACTGTGACCAACCAAAGCTCCTTTAAAATATAAAGTCTATCAAAAACTATGAATTGACCAGTGAATTTTCTCATCAAACTTTCATTTGTATCTCTTCTGAGAAACTTATGTTTACATAATGCAGTATATAGTTTAGCACTTGCAGAATATCTTGTAATTAAAGAAAATTTTTTTCCCTTTTAGTTATGTCAATTACTATGTAATAGAACTTTGTTAAGGCCAGACCCTTGTTTCATATGCTTGTGTTCATATATTGGGCTTATTACACTGAATTTACCTTCCAATCTACTATTAGTAGAATAGAACATATATCTTTAAAACCATCAACACATCAAAGTAATAGACCTCGCAGGGCCCAGTAACTGAATCTAAGAGAGTGGTGGGGAAAGTTTTTTTTTTTTTCTTCTTTTATACTTGATTTTGTGATTTATAAAGGCATGGACCTTAAAGTGGATCAGTGAGAAAATTGACTTTTAAAAGTTTATGGTATTGAGATTCCTAGGTAAAATCCTATTTCTGTAACATAAAATGGTGTTGCTCCTTCATCTGAGCTCATCATCTCTCAGAGTCTATGGGAAGTGGTAGAAGAAACAGATTTTCCACAGCATTCCTTTAAGAATTAACATTTGTGAATCCTCACAATTTTACTTGGGGAGGTAGGCAGGAAAGTGTATATTTAAGCAAAGAAAGTGTTTCAAAATAAGTGCATTATTATACACCTGCTTCAGGGATTAGCAATACCTGACTACAGACAAATTAGATGTCTGGATCAATAGCATATACAGTGAAGCCAAGTGTTAAGTGAGGGCTACCTTCTGGATCCTTCTGTTTTATTACAGTGATTTCAAATAACATGGTCCATTCTGTTCATTTCAGAGAGCACTGATTGGAAACATGAGACATTGATTTGTGTGCCAAACAGAAGTAAAAGTGAGTAAGACAAGAGTCCCTGACTTCAAAGAGCATTGCTTGTCTGAAAGTTGAGTTCTCTAAGGAAGACATGAAATTTCCAGTATACTTTTACATTAACAACTTTAAATTCTAGGCTCTAGGGGAAACCCTTTTTTCTACTTTTCTTCCCTATAATGAGAAATGGGGATTAAAATGCTACCTGATGTTCTAGAACACTGTCTACCATTTCTCAAGTCCTAAAATTCTGGGCAGAATTGAACTGGAAAAGTCCTTTCAGCACCCAGTTATCTCTTGAGTTTAAATCCAAAATCTTTGCCAATCCCTTCTAGGGAACTAACTGGAAGATCTCTTATCCATCTCTCCAGCTTCATCTCTCTCTGGGTATCAATACGTTTGTCTTCAGCCACACTAGTCTCTTGATCTTCCTCACACATACCAAAGGGCTCACGACCTTTGGATTTGCTGTTTCCCTCTGCCTGGAAGTTTTCTTCATATAACTGACTTCTTCATCGGCCAGTTTTGTTCTGACACGACATTTCTTCAAGGAGCCTTTTGCTGACCGTTTTTTACCTTCCTCAAGCCCTGGTTCTCTCTAAACTTTTAAATTTTCTTTACAGGATTTATTTCTTCCTTTTAAATCTTCTCCACAGGATTTATTACTACTTAATTCACTTTTCTTGTCCCCTCTACTGGAATCCAAGGTTCATGATGAAAAGGGCTCTGTCTCATCCAGGCCACAGAAAGGGGTAGTCATCTCATGTAGGGCGCTCAGTAAATGGTTGCTAAATTAATGAATGTTTTATTCATCCATTCACTGGTTGAGGGGCTCTGGATAAGTCAGTTTACATCTTTTAATCACAATTTCCTCTTTCATGAGATTTTTACCTAGCATGAGTTTGAGTAAACTCCAGGAGTTGGTGATGGACAGGGAGGCCTGGTGTGCTGCGATTCATGGGGTCACAAAGAGTTGGACACGACTGAGTGACTGAACTGAACTGAATAAGATAATGCCTATGAGAAAATAATGAGAGTTGTTAAATATCACACAGATATTAAGTAAGTATTGTTATTTTTCCTTCTGAGGTTAACTGGGCCTCCAAACAGCTATCAAAATTCCTTAGATTCAGACTAGAAAACACCAGAGTCTGCTCTGTACAGCAAAAATGAGCCTCTGCACTTCAGTCCATCTGCCAGCAAATGGAGGTATTGTGGGAGGCATGCCATGAGGATTTTGTACCTCTATACAACCACAGTGTTGAGTCCTTTAAAGAAAAAACAGACTAGAATGTTGTAAGACTCATCCCCAAGGATGCCACGGTCTTTTGTGACTGTGTCTGTTGGGAAGGCAAAAATCTCTTACGGCATTCCATATACCAGTCTCAATGACTTCTTGTCTACAAAAGTATTCTGTGTTTAGCTACTATATTTTTGTCAGCTTAGGCATTATTCAGCTTCTGAAGGGTGCACGTAAGAAAACTGAAAATGAAAGGCAGTCAGCTCCCACTTTCTTAGATAATGATAATAATAATGTGGTAAACTGGTATATTCTTCAAGGAAATATGTAGGGAGATTCATTTTAAGCAACCTACCCTTATTAAATAGGATCTACTTAAAATAATCATACAGCTCAGATGATCATGATATAGGCATATTAAGAGTTACATAGAAGTACTTCAAAATAAGGGTAGCTGAATTTTGCTTTTGAATCTCAACAGTGTTCATATAATACATAGGAAAGAAAATAAGGGAGTAAATTATTAGCTGACAGTGCATATTAACTGCAAAGTCACTAAAACCTTTTCATTTACTTAAACTGATGGTATTACAAGCCACGTGCTAATAAACAGAGGAGAAGCAGCTTGCTGTGTACAGTCACTCCTTAGTAAGGTTAACAAACTACATTAACCATTCACTCATCTGTAACTCATAATTAATCACTCCTTGAAAATTACATTGTATAATAAATGAGGACAGACATGATTCATTAAAACTTCTAATTAATTCTATTTAATACTATTTCATAGTTCATTGATAAGTGCTGAGAGAAGATTACACTGTAGGATATTTGATGCATTACTGCTGAAGAAGTAAATAGGGGGAACATTATCTAAAATGAAACATGAATACTTGCAAATGAAAATGTCAGATGTTTATCACCACAGAGCCTACTTCTGTACTCAAGGGTTTTTTGGCATCACCAGTGGAAAACTCCATTTTCAGAGCTGAATCAATTGGTTGTAAAAGCTTTTCTGAGTTCAACCTCGATACTCAGCATCTCAGACTAGAAAAGAGAGCTGAGACCACTTGTTTTTTAATAACTGTCCATGTGCCTGTTTCAGGGCTAATGGCAGGACTCTTGTTAAGCAGATATTTCCACATTTGGAAGAAGATATATTTACATAAGAAGACAAATGCTTAACAGGCAATTATGGTTTAGGGTCATTTAATTGCACTGTGTATTTGTGTTTATGCATGTGTGTGTCTGTGTGTGTTAAGCTAGATATTAATATAGCAAGGATATTAGAGTCAAGAAAATCCCTGTGCATTAACTATAATGTACTATTTTCAGAGAA
Organism: Muntiacus reevesi; assembly: GCF_963930625.1. NCBI lineage: Eukaryota > Metazoa > Chordata > Mammalia > Artiodactyla > Cervidae > Muntiacus > Muntiacus reevesi. The sequence goes on along the minus strand of NC_089265.1, from coordinate 54,739,788 downwards.
GAGAAGGCTGTAAAGTATACAGTTTATAGCCTAGGCTGAGGAGAAGATAATCACTGCTGATAAGTGAATAATGTACTGGGTTAGCCAAAAGTTCACTTGAGCTTTTCCATAAGATGTTACAGAAAAACCTGAACAAACCTTTTGGCCAACCCAATATATTATAAAATGTGCAATAATGCATTATTAATTTTTCTTTTGCTTTACCAGTTATATAATACACCTTAAAAATGGGCTATAGTGGCTTCATGGTATCAGTAGAGAGAACTCTTAATGACAGACAATATTCACAAAGCAGGCACCTAGTAAAAGAAGCCGTATCTTGAATTCATAAATAACTTCTACAACTCAATAATAAGAAGACAATCAATTCAATAATTTGAACAGACACATATGAAAGGAGATGTACAAATGGTGAACGAATATATAAAAATATACTCGACATTATCAATCACTGAGGAAATGATAAAACCGTGCTATAGCAAAATACACTCATTAAACTTGTTAAAATTTAAAAGACTGGTAAGACTGAGTGCTGGCAAAGATGCGGAGCAGCTGAAATGCTCATATATCACTGACGGAGCGCAAGATGGAAAACCACTTTGGAAAAAACGTCGACAGTTTAAAAAAAAAAAAAGTCTACCATACTATTCATATGTATACTAACTCTATACATACTATACTATATACATACTAACTATACTATAATAGTATTCATATTCATACTAACCCAGCTATTCTAGGTATTTACGGAAGAGTAATACAATTTTTGTTTACTCAAATACTTGTATGTGAGTGTTCAGGGAAGCTTCATTAACAATGGCCCCAAATTATAAACAAACCAAACGCCCAATAATCAAAAGGATAAACTAAATGCAGTATATTCATACAATGGAATACCACTCAACAGGAAAAAAGAAAAACTGTCAACATGAATGGAAAAAGTCAGAAACAAAATCCTTAGAGTGTATGAAAATCTAGAAAATGTAAATTAATCCAGCATGACAAATAGTAGACAAAATATTGCCTGGGGCTGCGAGCTAAGGGAAAAGTGAATTATACATGAGCCATGAGGAATTTGACGGAGGTAAAATAAGTGTTTTGTATCATGATAATGGTGACGGTTCATTGGTGTAACTGTCAAAACTCATGAAATTTTATTCTTTAAGTGGATACAGTTTATGTGAGTTAATTATTTTTTAAATAAAGTTGAAAGTTTAAAATGAGTTATAAACTTGGTTGATACATCTCCCACTCAAAATAACAGGACTGTTTAGTAAAACAATTACTTTGAAACTTCAACTAAATTCTATCTACATAAGTGGCAGGTAGGATGGAGAAGGATAGTGCTCTAGGAGGAGTAGCCAGTTTTAAAGCATACATTGCTCATTTCTGGTCCTGAACAGGTGGGCACCAGCATGTTTCATTCTGCAGGAAAGGTGATCTGCAACTTTTCCTCAAGGTAAGTGACTTGAACATGCTGGAGTCAATGTGCCTCCAAATGTTATCCTTCCCTGAGTTTAAGAAGGAACTGGTTGAAGGAGTCGCTGCATGTAATCCAAAAATGGCAGTTCAGGTATCAGATCTGTATTTTTGTGCCTGCTTCTGCCTGTGAAAATCTGTGTGATTTCAAGCTCTGACATCTTTGGACACATTTCCTCATCAGAAGAGAAAGGGCTGAGCTAGTTGTTTTTGGAGGCCCAAGGACTGTGTGGAGGTATGTGTGTATAAGCTCTCTGGGGACCATGAAAGGGGATGGGAGCAAGGGTTTGCAGGGGAACATTCAAGTTGCCGGGGCTCTAATTTCTGCTTTCAAGGTGTCTGTTGTTGCAAAGCCTTTGACTGTGTTGATCACAATAAACTCTGGAAAATTCTTTAAGAGATGGGACTACCAGACCACCTGACCTGCCTCTTGAGAAACCTGTATGCAGGTCAGGAAGCAACAGTTAGAACTGGACATGGAGCAACAGACTGGTTCCAAATAGGAAAAGGAGTACGTCAAGGCTGTACATTGTCACTGCATATTTAACTTATATGCAGAGTACACCATGAGAAATGCTGGGCTGGATGAAGCACAAGCTGGAATCAAGATTGCCGTGAGGAATATCAACAACCTTAGATATGCAGATGACACCACCCTTATGGCAGAGAGTGAAGAGGAACTAAAAAGCCTCTTGATGAAAGTGAAAGAGCAAAGTGAAAAAGTTGGTTTAGAGCTCAACATTCAGAAAACTAAGATCATGGCATCCAGTCCCATTACTTCATGGCAAATAGATGGGGAAACAGTGGAAAGAGTGTCAGACTTTATTTTTTTGGGCTCCAAAATCACTGCAGATGGTGATTGCAGTCATGAAATTAAAAGATGCTTACTCCTTGGAAGGAAAGTTATGACCAACCTAGACAGCATATTAAAGAGCAGAGACATTACTTTGTCAACAAAGGTCCGTCTAGTCAAGGCTATGGTTTTTCCAGTAGTTATGTATGGGTGTGAGAGTTGGACTATAAGGAAAGCTGAATGCAGAAAAATTGATGCTTTTGAACTGTGGTGTTGGAGAAGACTCTTGAGAGTCCCTTGGACTGCAAGGAGATCCAACCAGTCCATCCTAAAGGAAATCAATCCTGGGTGTTCATTGGAAGGACTGATGTTGAAGCTGAAACTCCAATATTTTGGCCACCTGATGCGAAGAGCTGACTCACTTGAAAAGACCCTGATTGGGAAAGATTGAAGGCAGGAGGAGAAGGGGACGACAGAGGATGAGATGGTTGGATGGCATCACTGACTCAATCAACATGAGTTTGGGTAAATTCCAGGAGTTGGTGATGGACAGGGAGGCCTGGCGTGCTGCGGTTCATGGGGTCACAAAGAGTCAGACATGACTGAGCGACTGAACTGAACTGACTGTTGCAAAAACATTAAATAAAAATTAATCACAGCATTTGATTCTCTCTAGCCAAAGTTATATACCTCAAAACAGGAGCAAACTCATTAAAATATTTGCTTTATTAATGTTTTTTATTGTTGGAATGATGCACTGTTTCAATGCATATTGCTTATAATACTACTGTCAAATTTAATTAACATTTTCTAGAAGAAAAGTTGACAGCCTCAGAGCTCTTCAGTGGTTTACTCTAAAGAACACTTTAAAGGCAAGATCTTTGCAATTCTCAAAACCAGAATTAGTGCTTTTGAAAGACTAGTATAAACGTGTAGAAAAAAGATGTAAATCTTAGATGATGCTAAATTATTAACTTGACCTATGTTTCTCTCCTTATAGAATTGACCTTTTAGTGGTCTGGATTATCTACTCATTTTTAATTAAGTTTCCATATGGCAAATTGAAGCTGACCCTGTTACAATTAGAAAACTACACGGAAGGAAGGAGGCTATAAATATTGTGAGAGAATTTATATTTTGTTCATTATGTACTTAGACTTACAGAGCCAGTTAAAAAAAAGAAAAAAAAAAAGGGAAGAAAGAAAATGAAAAAGAAAGAAAGAAATGAAGAGTTGTTACAATACACTGGATAAAACAGCCAATAAGTTAATTGATCATATAATTATATACTCCTCTCATATCAAAGTCTTATTTGTTCCAGTTTCATGGGCAATTGATGTAATTTCCCTATGTAGGCTGTGAAGATATTTTATTTAGGTGTTTAGTAAGTATTTTAACAAGTTTAAATTGTTATTAAGAGGCAACAAAGTAGGAAAAAAAACATGCCTCAAAGGAGGTCATTTGGCTTTTCAATTGAGTTCTGCAATTTACTAACCTGGGCAAGTCATATATCCTGCCTGCACCTCAGTTTTCCTCTCTCTCTAGTGGGAGTGATACTACTTATGTTTCTGGGGAGTCATCAGATTAAAGGACGAAATATATGTGATAGCCTGTAAAACTAATATATTGGCATTAACTTTAGCATCTAATAAAATAATTTCTCACATTACTTCATAGGTTTTTAGTCCTTTACAATGTTGAGATAACCCGGGGGATCCAGACAAGGTGGTGACATAAGAGGCTCCCAAATTTCCCTCCCATGGATGGAAATTCAGCCACATGAAGAGAAATCCAGAAATGAGGTAAGTGACCCTTAAACATCAAGTGATTGAAAATACATCAAAAAATGTAGTATATGCTATGACACACTCTTACCATAAAACCCACCTCTGGCATAGTGCCATATAATCAGCTGCCTCCCAGCTTCTCCCTGAAGCGTGAAGGATTTGGACCACAGTCTTTTGTGCACCAACTTTTCAGGGTACCACCCAAGGTATAGGCGCCTAAATCACACAGCTTTGAAAGTGAATGAGGCTTGCATTTACAAGTCCCTTAGGACTACAGTAAACAAAGAAGCAGTTGTTAAAGAGCATATAAGCACTTGCCACAGCTATGGTCCCAGGGTTTAGTGTAGTGATAGCAGGCAAAAACACTTATCTCCCAGTCTTTCCAGGAAAGCATGTGACTGCATACTTCACTAGCTGCTGGGTAAGGATACTGAAGCCCTAACAGATACACACACATGCAATTCTACACAATAGCAGCACAACCCAAATTCTTCTAAGAATACTCATGGAACATCTTACAGGATAGGTCATATGTTAAGCCAGAAAACATTTAATAAGACTGAAATCACATCAAGCATCTTCTCTGAATAGAAAACTAGAGATCAGTTACAAAGGAAAACTGGAAAATTCACAACATAGCCCTGATCAATCAATGGGTCAAGGAAGAAATCAAAAGAGAAATTATTAAAAAAAAATCTTGAGACAAAAATAGATAAAATATCAAAACTTACAAGATGCAACAAGAGCAGTACTAAGATGAAATGTTATAGTGATAAACTCCTACAATGTGAAAAAAGTTCAGTTCAGTCATGTCTGACTCTATGCCGAACCCATCGACTGCAGCATGCCAGGCCTCCCCAACCATCACCAACTCCAGGAGCTTAATCAAACTCATGTCCATGAGTCAGTGATGCCATCCAACCATCTCATCCTCTGTCATCCCCTTCTCCTCCCACCATCAGGGTCTTTTCAAACGAGTCAGTTCTTTGCATCAGGTGGCCAAAGTTTTGGAGTTTCAGCTTCAGCATCAGTTCTTTCAATGAATATTCAGGACTGATTTCCTTTAGGATGGACTGGTTGGATCTCCTTGCAGTCCAAGGGACTCTCAAGAGTCTTCTCCAACACCACAGTTCAAAAGCATCAACTCTTTGGCGCTCAGCTTTCTTTTTAGTTCAATTCTCACATCCATATATGACTACTGGAAAAAAACCCATAGCTTTGACTAGACAGACCTTTGTTGGCAAACTAATGTTTCTGCTCTTTAATATGCTGTCTAGGTTGGTCATAACTTTCCTTCCAAGGAGTAAGCATCTTTTAATTTCATGGCTGCAGTCACCATCTGCAGTGATTTTGCAGCCCAAAAAGTAAAGTCTGTCACTATTTTCATTGTTTCCCCATCTATTTGCCATGAAGTAATGGAAGCAGATGGCATGATCTTAGTTTTCTGAACGTTGAGTTTTAAGGCAACTTTTTCACTCTCTTTCACTTTCAGGCTCTTTAGTTCCTCTTCACTTTCTGCCATGAGGGTGGTGTCATCTGCATATCTGAGGATATCGATATTTCTCCCAGCATTATTGATTCTAGCTTGTGCTTCATCCAGTCCAGCATTTCTCATGATATATGCTGCATATAAGTTAAATAAGCAGGGTAACAGCTTTGACGTACTGCTTTTCCTATTTGGAACCAGTCTGTTGTTCCATGTCCGTTTCTAACTGTTGCTTCTTGACCTGCATACAGATTTCTCAGGAGGCAGCTCAGGTGGTCTGGTATTCCCATCTCTTGAAGAATTTTCCATAGTTTATTTGTGATCCACACAGTCAAAATCTTTGGTGTAGTCAATAAAGTAGAAGTAGATGGTTTTCTGGAACTCTCTTGCTTTTTTGATGATCCAGCGGATGTTGGCAATTTGATCTCTGTTTCCTCTGCCTTTTCTAAATCCAACTTGAACTTCTGGAAGTTCATGGTTCATGTACTTTTGAAGCCTGAGTTGCAGAATTTTGAGCATTACTTTACTAGTGTGTGAGATGAGTGCAATTGTGTGGTAGTTTGAGCATTCTTTGGCATTGCCTTTCTTTGGGATTGGAGTGATAACTGACCTTTTCCAGTCCTGTGGCCACTGCTGAGTTTTCCAAATTTGCTGACATATTGAGTGCAGCACTTTCACAGCATCATCTTTTAGGATTTGAAATAGCTCAACTAGAATGCCATCACCTCCACTAGCTTTGTTCATATTGATGCTTCCTAAGGCCCACTTGACTTTGCATTCCAGGATGTCTGTTTCTAGGTGATTTCAAAGAAACAACCTAACTTCACGTCTCAAACAATTAGAGACTGAAGAACAAACTAAGCCCAAAGTTATTGGAAAGAAGTAAATAAGATGAAATAAATGAGGAGAGACTAGATAGATGATGGAAAAAGTCAATAGCTGTTTTTTCAAAAGATATATAAAATTGACAGTTTTTAGCTAGACTAAGACTAAAAAAATTCATAAATGAAAGAGGAAACATGACAGTTGATACCACAGAAATATTAAGGACCATAAGAAACTACTATTAAGATTATATGCCAACAAAGTAGATAACCTTTAAGATATTGATAAATTCCTAGAAACATACAATCTACAAAGACTAACTCATGAAGAAATAGAAAATCTGAACAGACCAATTACCAGTAAGGAAATTGAATCAGAAATCAAAAACCTCCAAAAAAAGAAAAGTCTAGGGGTTTCACTGGTGAATTCAACTAAACATTTACTTAAGAATTAATACCAGTCTTAGTAAAAACAGAACAGGAGGGAACACTTCCAAACTCATTTTACAATGCTAGCATTGCCCTGATGCAAGTCAGACAAGAGACACTAGGAGCAGAGAAAACAATAGGCCAATATTCCTGATGAATTAGATGCAAAAACTCTCAACAATGTATTAGCAAACCAAATTCAACAATACATTCAAAGGAAAACACAACATGACTAAGTGAGAATTTATTATGCAACAATGATTCGGTATATGCAAATCAATAAATATGATACACCTCATGAACAAAATGAAGACAAAAAAATCATATGATTATCCAAATAGATGCAGAAAAGCATGTAAGAAAATTCAATATCCATCTATAATACAAAGTCCCAACTTACTGTGTATAGGAGAAATGCTGTTTGTTGTTTAGTCGCTAAGACACGTCCAACTCATTTGCAATCCCATGGACTGTTGCCCGCCAGACTCTTCTGTCCATGGGATTTCCTAGGCAAGAATACTGGAGTGGGTTGCCATTTCCTTTTCCAAAGGATCTTCCTGACCCAGGGATTGAATCTGTATCTCCTCCTTGGAGGCAATACTTTATCAACTGAGCCATGAGGAAAGCCATAGAAGAAATGCACCTCACTATAACAAAGGCCATATACAACAAGCCCACAGCTGAAATCATATTCAATGAAAAGCTGAAAGCTTTTCCTTTATGATCAGAAATAAGATAAGGATATTCATTCTCATCACTTTTATTCGATAAAATGATGGAAGTCCCAGCCAGAGCAATTAAGACAAGAAAAATAAATTAAAATAATTTTGAAACAGAAAGGAATAAGCAACATTATCTCTGCTTACTGATGATGTGTTGTATATAGAAAATCTTAAAGACTCCACCAAAATTTGTTGAAATGATAAATGCATTAAGTATAGCTAGGGGATATGAAATTAATATACAAAAGCCAGTTGCATTTTGATACATTAATGACAAACTATCAGAAAAAGAAATTAAGAAAACAATCCCACTTACAAGAGCAGCAAAAATAATAAAATACTTAGAAGTAAATTTAACCAAGGAGGTGAAAGATCTGTAACTGAAAGTATAAAACATTGATAAAAGAAATTGAAGAAGACATAAGTAAATAGAATGCTATTTGCCTTCATAAATTAGAAAACTAATACTGTTAAAATATCCATACTACCCAAAGAAATCTATAGATTAAATACAATTCCTACCAAAATTCTAATGGAATAGTTCATAGGTAGGAAAAACAATCTTAAAATGGTATAAAATCACACACAAAAAATAGCCCCAGTAGAAAAAAACAATCCTGAGAAAGAACAAAGCTGTAGACATCACAGTTCCTTCCCTCAAATTATATTACAAAGCTATGGTACACAAAATAGTATGGTGCTGACATAAAACCAGACACAAAGATCAATGAAACAGAATAGAGAGTCCAGAAATAAACCCATGTACATAGAGTCATTTAATTTTTAACAAAGACACCAAGAATATACAATGGGGAAAGGATAGTTTCTTCAATAAATAATTCAAGAAAATTGGATATTCATATGTAAAAAAAAAGGAAACTGCACCCTTATCTTATACACTAAACAAAAACCAATTCAAAATAAAGATTTGAACAAAGACCTAAAATTATAAAAGTTCTAGAAAAAAACATGGGGAGTAAACTCCTTGACATTAATCTTGGTAATAATTTGTTGGATCTGGCAGCAAAAACAAAAACATACCAGTGGAACTACATAAAACTAAAGAGCTTCAGTACAGAAAAGAAAACCATTAACAAAATGAAAAGGCAATCTATAGAATGAGTAAAAATGTTTGCAAACCACATATCTAATATGGGGTTAATATCCAAACTATATAAGGAACTCATATAATCAAGAGCAAAAAAAGCAAATAACCCAATTAAAAAATAGACAAGGACTTGATATTTTTCCAAAGAAGACATAAGAATGGCCAAGCAGAAATGTGGTCAACGTCAGTAATCACCAGAGAAATGTGATTCCAAACCACAAGAAGATATCACCTTATACTTGTTAGGGTATCTATTATCAAGAATGCAACAGATAATAAATGTTGCAAGAATATGGAGAAGTAAATTGATACAGCCACTATGGAAAAGAGTAGGGAGTTTCCTCAAGAAATTAAAAATAGAACTACCAATATGATCCAGCAATGTCACTTCTGCATCTAAAGGAAACAAATTTATTACCTCGAAGAAATATCTGTATTCCTGTGTTCACTGCATCTTTATTCACACTAACCATATATGGAAACAACCTGTTTGTTAATGGATAAATGAGTAAAGAAACTGTGGTGTGTGTATATATACAATGGAATTCAGCCTTAAGGAGGGAAAACTTTCCATTAGCTATGACATAGATGAAATTTGAGGGCATTATGCTAAATAAATTAAGCCAGAGAGAGAAAGAAAAATACTGCATGGTACCACTTATATGTGAAATCTTAAAAAAAGAAAAAAAAATGTTGAACTCAGAAGCAGAGAGTAGAATGGTGGTTTCCATAGGTAGGGGGTGAGGGATATGGGGAGAAGTTGCTAAAAGGATACAAACTTTCTGAGATGAATAAGGTCTGATTGTCTATAATATGGTGAATATAGTTGATAACACCATATTAAATAATTGAGATTTGCTAAGAGAATGGAACTTAAGAGTTTTCAACACCACTAACAGCAAAAGGTGAGAAGAATAAAAAATAAAGTATTTGAAAAGTATCCCATAAAGACCAAGTGTAGATTAGCAGGGTATTATCTAAGGGTGATGCCATGAACACATACCTGGGAAAATGGTATTATCTATTTAATTTTAGTCTAGTCACCCTTTCCAGCCCACAGCAGGATCAGACCAACTCTGTACTACTCTCAATTTCATCTTATCCTTTAGTGCATTTGGGTAACAGCCTCAGAGGAAAAGCCTCCTCCTCTTCCCCATTTATCTCCTTCACCAGCTAGTCACAGAAATGTCATTACCTGTGACTGGCAAAATGCATTGTATACCATTACAAACAAGAATTTGACAGGCAGGTGTCCTGGGGTGACAGAGGTGGGCAAGTGACCAGACCATGCTGATAATTACCCCATAATCAAAGGCTTCATTGTAATGAAGACATTGTAATCAGGCACTCTTACTTTCTCTGTGTAAAATTCATAGATTTATACAGTCATAAAAAGTTTAGATTTTGCAATGTCAAAACACGAGAATTAGGAGACTGTTACAAGTGTTTTGAAACATAGGCAATTTTCTCTTAAATAAAGAAAAAGGAAATTTAACTATTTCATCAGTTGAATTTTTACAATTAGAATTTTGCAAGTAGCCTGCTAGAAAATTTAGGGGGATTTTTGGTTTACCTTCTCTGGGTTAGGTTTCAAGTATTTCCTTGAGCTGAAAATTATAATTATCATTCTTCTTTTCAGCAAATGGTACATAACTAGTTGGGCCATCTACTAATTTACTGCCTTTCATCTTCAAATTCAGCCTTTGTTCCCTGCTGGGTGACAACATTCGTCCTTTGCAATGGGCACGATGATAAGCTTTGTCAGTAGAGGGCAGAGGAGAGACAGTGAAGGAGGAAGTGACTCCTTGGTTTCATTGGTTTCTTCTTGGTTTTCCTGCATGGCTTCCAGTGGCATGTTTGATGGGGACAGCCAGCATGCCCTACTCAACTGTGGACCTGAGGTGTGCAGGCCGTAGGGGAATTTGAGACACTAGCCTGGCCCAGTGATTTCTGTGCTGAGACGCTACCAGGGTGGACACTGCGCTCCAGACTTCATGCCACCCAGACAATAAGCAGGCTCCTGATGCCTCAACCTGCTCCGTGGACTCAATCCCCAGTGTCAGTCAACCTGTACCCCAGGAGGTTGTTCCCCATGGCTCTTGCAGAATATGTGTACCTAGGCTCACACAATCTTGTAGGTAAGGAAGGCCCCAGTGCCTTAATTCCATCCTCATAGCCATCTACCAGTCTTGACCCATCTGTGCCCCGGACAAGTGTTTCCTGCTTGCCCAGTGATGCTGAACCAGCTTTGGCCTATGCATTCCAGTGAAATTCTTCATTATCCATCAGTTGCAACCATTCCTTCACCAACAAGGTCTGAATGCCAGACTTGGAGAGGATTACCCATCCCCCACCTCTGAGTTTGTTCTTCCCTTGGGCACTCGTGCTCAGCCTAGGACATTGTTCAGTTTTCCTTAACCCTTTAGAGTTACACCCCTGCTGCTTCTGTTCAGTCACTCAGTCGTGTCCGACTCCGTGACCCCACAGACTGAAGCACGCCAGGCTTCCCTGCCCTTCACCATCTCCCAGAGCTTGCTCAAACTCATGTCCGTTGAGTTGGTGATGCCATCAAACCACCTCATCCTCTGTTGTCCCCTGCTCCTCCTGCCTTCAATCTTTCCCAGCATCAGGGTCCTTTCTAATGAGTCAGTTCTTTGCATCAGGGGCCAAAGCATTGGAGCTTGAGCATCAGTCCTTCCAGTGAATATTCAGGATTGATTTCCTTTATGATTGACTGCTTTGACTAGATGGACCTTTGCTGGTAAAGTAATGAAACAGAAGAGTCCAAAATGCAGTACTTGGGTGCAGTCTCAAAAATGAAAGAATGATCTCTGTTTGTTTCCAAGGCAAACCACTCAACATCACAGTAACCCAAGTCTATGCCCCAACCACTAATGCCAAAGAAGTTGAATCTGAACCGTTTTATGTAGACCTACAAAACCTTAAAGAACTAACACCGAAAAAAGATGTCCTTTTCATCATAGGGGACTGGAATGCACAACTAAAAAGTCAAGAGATATCTGGAGTAACAGGAAAGTTTGGCTTTGGAATTCAAAATGAAGCAGGGCAAAGCTAACAGAGTTTTGCCAAGAGGATACACTGGTCAGAGCAGACACCCTCTTCCAACGACACAAGAGATGACTCTACACATAAACATCATCATATAGTCAATATCGAAATCAGATTGATTATATTCTTTGCAGCCAAAGATGGAGAAGCTCTATACAGTCAGCAAAAACAAGACCAGGAGCTGACTGTGGCTCAGATCATGAACTCCTTATTGCAAAATTCAGACTTAAATTGAAGAAAGTAGGGAAAACCACTAGACCATGCAGGTATGATCTAAATCAAGTCCCTTACGATTATACAGTGGAAGTGACAAATAGATTCCAGGGATTAGATCTGATAGACACAGTGCCTGAAGAACTATGGATAGAGGTTTGTGACATTGTACAGGAGGCAGTGATCAAGACCATCACCAAGAAAAAGAAAGGCAAAAAGGCAAAATGGTTGTCTGAGGCCTTACAAACAGCTGAGAAGAGAAGAGAAGTAAAAAGCAAAGGAGAAAAGGAAAGATATACCCATCTGAATGCAGAGCTTCAGAAAATAGCAAGGAGAGATAAGAAAGCCTTCTTAAGTGAACAATGCAAATAAATAGAAGAAAACAACAGAATGGGAACAATAGAATAGAACAGAATAGAATAGAGATCAACAATAGAATAGAGATTTCTTCAAGAAAATTAGAGATACCAAGGGAATAGGTCATGCAAAGATGCATACACTAAAGGACAGAAATGGTATGGACCTAACAGAAGCAGAAGATAGTAAGAAGAGGTGGCAAGAATACACAGAAGAACTATACAAAAAAGATCTTAATGATTTGGATAACCACAATGGCATGATCACTCACCTAGAGCCAGACATCCTTGAGTGTGAAGTCAAGTGAGCCTTAGGAAGCATCATTACGAACAAAGCTAGTGGAGGTGATAGAATTCCAACTGAGCTATTTCAAACCCTAAAAGATGATGCTGTGAAAGTGCTGAAGTCAATATGTCAGCAAATTTGGAAAGCTCAGCAGGACTTTCCAGAGGACTGGGAAAAGTCAGTTGTCATTCCAATCCCAAAGAAGGGCATTGCCAAAGAATGTTCAAATTATTACACAACTGCACTCATTTCACATGCTAGCAAAGTTAGCTCAAAATTCTCCAAGCTAGGCTTCAACAATACATGAACCAAAAAGTTCCAGATGTTCAAGCTGGTTTTAGAAAAGGCAGAGGAACCAGAGAGCAAATTGCCAACATCTATCGGTTCATAGAAAAAGCAAGAGAATTCCAGAAAAACATCTACTTTTGCTTCATGGACTACACTAAAGCCTTTTGACTGTGTGGATCACAACAAACTGTGGAAAATTCTTCAAGAGATGGGAATACTAGACCACCTTACCTGCCTCCTGAGAAATCTGTATGCAGGTCAAGAAGCAACAGTTAGAACCAGACATGGAACAATGGACTTGTTCCAAATTGGGAGAGGAGTATGTCAAGGCTGTATATTGTCACCCTGCTTATTTAACTTATATGCAGAGTATATTATATGAAATGCCGGGCTGGATGAAGCACAAGCTGGAATCAAGATTGCTGGGAGAAATATCAATAACCTCAGATATGCAGATGACACCACCCTTATGGCAGAAAGCTAAGAGAAACTAATGAGCTTCTTAATGAAGGTGAAAAATGATAGAGTGGAAAAGCTGACTTAAAACTCAGTATTCCCAAAACGAAGATCATGGCATCTTGTCCCATCACGTCATGGCAAATGGATGGGGAAACAATGGAAACAGTGACAGATTATTTTCTTGGGCTGCAAAATCACTGCAGATGGTGACTGCAGCCATGAAATTAAAAAATGCTAGATCCTTGGAAGAAAAGTTATGACAAACCCAGACAGCATATTAAAAAACAAGAGACATTACTTTGCCAATGCCCCTGTTACAGGTAACAATTGTATTAAACTTTCCATGTTCAAATTACTGTGTGATTTCTGTCCTCTGTTTAGACTTTGAATGATATAGACTTGGTAAGGAGGGTGGTCCCAGGATACAGACTTACAAAGATTTGATTTGACGTGCTTTGGGGATTAGGGGTGTTTGTGCCCTTTGGCTTAAGTACTGTCCTGCACTCTTTGCCAACAGGAAATAGGATAATAGTAACCCAAGGTATGCAGGGATATTGTAATAAATCAAACTATCAGCAGAGTTAGATTGTGATGAAGTATTCATTGCAGCAAATGCCTTGAGATCCCAAGAGGTTAGTCCATGTAGCAGTTACAACAGTACTGACAAGTTCAAGAACTCTGGTGTGGGGTGGATATATTTTTAAGGGCACTTGAGTACACACAAAAGAGCATAAGAATCTTATGTCCCTTAGTATTCAACTCAAGTCATAGTCTGAGAAACAGGGTTTCTAAGATAGCCTTAAATATTCTGTAATTTCTTGTAGTCTAAGAGTTAATATTGCTTAAAATCAAATACAAAATTTAGTTGCACAGATTGTTGAATTACAATAGTTTTATTCAGAATCTTGTAAGGTTTCATAGGTAAAAGATAGAATATAAATTGTAAAATAATGAGGCCCTGAATCTTGGAATGAGGCTATATGGTTTGATTCAGGAAAAAACTGGTACTTTTGACCCCGGGGTTGTCCTGAATTTTTCTTACCAGTAGGAATAGCTTAATTCCTCAGTGTCTGAGGAAACTAGCTTTACTTTGCATGAAAAGCCTCTACAAATCTCACTGGGGAAATATGTCCTGTTCTCTTCAAGACACACCACAACCACCCACTGTTGCTACCAGGCCTGTGTTGTTTTTGTTCAGTCGCTAAGCCATGTCCGGCTCTTTTACAACCCCATGGACTGTAGTCCACCAGGTTCCTCTGTCCATGGGATTTCCCAGGCAAGGATACTGGAGGGGGTTGCCATGCCCGCCTGAGGGGATTTTCCCAACCCAGGGATCGAACCTGAGTCTCCTGTATTGGCAGGCAGATTCTTCACCACCAGGGAGACTCACCAGACATATAGCCAGAGTCAAATATCATCAGGCTATAGGGGGCAGGAACTCACGATGACCCAAGAGGAGACAGTTTACTTATCAAAAATAATTTTAAGACTTTCCTAATATGCATTGGGAAATTAAAAGACGCTTGCTCCTTGGAAGGAAAGCTATGATAAACCTAGACAGCATATTAAAAAGCAGAGACCCCATTTTGCCAACAAAGGTCCACGTAGTTGAAGCTATGGTCTTTCCAGTAGTCATGTACAGATGTGAAAATTGGACCATAAAGGAGGCTGAGTGCCTAAGAATTAATGCTTTGGAACTGTGGTGCTGGAGATTTTTGAGAGTCCCTTGGACTGCAAGGAGATCAAACGAGTCAATCCCAAACAGAATCAACCCTGAATATTCATTGGAAGGACAGATGCTGAAGCGGAAGCTCCAATAGTTTGGCCACCTGATGTAAAGAGCTGTCACTTTGGAAAAGACCCTGATGCTGGGAAAGGTTGAAGGCAAAAGGAGAAGGGGGTGGCAGAGGATGAGATGGTTAGACCTTAGATGGTTAGCATCACCAACTCAATGGGCATGAGTCTGAGCAAACTCTGGGAGTTAGTGGACAGAGTAGCCTGGCATGCTGCAGTCCATGGAGCTGAAGAGCTGGACATGGCTCAGTGACTGAACAAACAACAAATGTGTATCAGCAGAAAGCTGTAGAAAATGTGTGGAGATGGAGTCTCAGAGTCTTACACCAAAGACGACAGAATATAACCCTAGATTGGGATGAATTTTTTTGGATACAGTATATTTACTAGAGATTTTGTGTTTAATGTATTAGTTCATGCAGCTGTAAGGTAGCTCTAAAAGCTAATTAGTTGCTAGGCAAAAAATTGGATTTCGTGATAAACCTCTAGTTAACGAAATTGAGATTCCAGAGCTTCCCAGTCATGTTATACATGTTATAGAAGAGAAAACCCAAAGGCTTTGGAGAGAATCCCAACACAGCAGGTTGACTTTGTCACGTGTGATCCGTACCTTCCCCCCTCCCAAGTATCAACCCTGAGAAAGCCCAGAAGGCATTTCCTTCACTTACTAAAGCATTTGGGAATGTATCAGTGGAAGGAGCACTGGAAACGTTCCATGTCTACTCTCTTTGGCTACGCACACCTGTATAAGGAGGTTCCTGATTTCAGTGGGCATAAGGAGGACCCAGAGGAGCAGAGGCCAAAGCAGTTCCTAATCACCAGATAGAAGGTGGCACATCCACCCTACGGGGCAGCAAAAAATGTCAGAAATCAGAGTTTTTTAGCCTGCAGAGATACTTGGCAGAGGATAATTGATAACAGTGTTTCTAGAAACAACACTAGATGAGCAGCCTATTAGAGTGTTGCTGGATACATCAAAGTGGAAGACGATTTCTCAAAGCCAGAACCCTGACCTGTGGACAGACAAAACAGGCGCAGACTGAGAAGACATTTGTGCTCCACATGAATATCCATTATGGTAGACGGGAATCCAAATAACCAGGTGAATAAAATGGTATTCTCAGTAGGCATCAGTCAACCTTTAGTCACAGTCACCCAGTGCTTGCTCAGTGGACCACAGTGGCCAAAGAGGCAGGGATGTAAGCTATGCACAGGCCCGCAAACAATGGGCTTTCCTTCACCAAGGAGATGTCACCGCATGACATGGCTCGTGTAGCACCGAGTGTCTAATTTACCAAAAGCAGTTCACATCCCATTCAAAAAAGACACGAATGGAGGTCCCATCTAAACCTAGTCCCTCAGCTTAGACATTAAGTGGAGTCAGTTATAGAAACTGCTTCTCTCTCTGAGGTTGAAGCAGTAGAAATTTTTAAGCTCTCTAAGTGATTCTGCTTGGAAACCAAGGGTGAGAAAAACTATGTCAGTAAACTCCACTACAAGCATATAATCCATTTTTTTTTCCTTCTGGCAAAATAAGACTCTTAACAATTGACAATCTCTAATTATTGTTTTGAAGCAAAATTAAGTCAATTTAGAGCAAGATTTAAATTAATACAGAGATTTAAATACATGTTGATAGATTTTACCACTAATTCTGCCTTATCAATTACTGCTTAACTTTGACTTCCTATTCTTAAGCAAATTTTTACTATTTAGAGTCTTTGCAGCTTTGGGGCATTCATAAAACCAACTGACTAACCTGAGAACCCCTTATCTGTGTTTGCTTTGTAATAAACAGGTTGAGCAAAGATTTAAAGCCTAGAGTGGGATACAATGCAGCTGCTGGTGTTGTGAATTTTTGATGACTTCCTCAAACCAGTGCAAGGTGATTAAGCCACAGAGGCTTCCTGCTTGGGTGTGAATCAAAATTCTGGCCCACTTATATAGGATCATCTCATAGCCTTGTGAGGAGAAGGCAATGGCAACCTACTCCAGTATTCTTGCCTGGAGAATCCCAGGGACGGAGGAGCCTGGTGGGCTGCCGTCTATGGGGTTACACAGAGTCAGACATGACTGATGCGACTTAGCGGCAGCAGCATAGCCTTGTGACCCTAGAGAAAACAGATTAACCTCTTAGCCTTTCAATTTCCTTATCAGTGAAATGGGGCGTCACCTGCAGTGTGAGTCTGGTTCTGTGTGAGGCCCCGTGGACAAGCAGCTGGATGGGGTAAATCTGAGCTGCCTCCCTGGACATCCACAGACTGACTCAACACCTCCCACTCCTCCTATGTACTGGCTTAGAGGCCAGGCTCAGCCCATACTCGTCAGATTTGCTGGGCCAACCTCCAGGCCAGCATTTCCTTGGCTCTGTCCAGCCATCTTCACCATGAAGCAGAGGCCAGGCTGGATCCCTGGCTGAGTGTACAGGGTCTGGCCCTTGCTTGCTGCCCTGGGCCCTCAACTCTGGACCTGTCACTCAGGACCACCATGCCCCATTCTCGATACTGCAATCTCCTCCACTGGAAACCACTTCCTCTCCAAAATGCCCCCACATCCTTTGAGAACCTTACTCAACCTCAAGGACCTTCTAGAACCTCACTCCCTTCTCTGCAGTCTCTAAGTCAGTAGCACAGCGTGGCCCACCAGAGTGTCACATGTGCATCCCCGGCATTCCCCATGGCTCTGGGTCTCACTGCACCTGCATCCCAAGAACCCACCGTCTGGCCCACCGAAGGGACCAAGAGACTGACAATGGATGGGTGGGTTCAGTGTCGCATCTACACCTGCAAATAACAGTAATAATCTGAAAGATGTGGGGGGGCATAATAAATGGAACATTATAGGTAAAAAAGTTTTTTAAAAAAGTACCTGGTACATATTAAGTGCTCACTGTTATTAGCTCATTAATTCCTAGAGAATTTCTTTTAAACACTGGTACACCTTTAAATCACTCCACTTCCCATCCCCTGTTACTCTGTTAGGACCTGAGTTTTGCACCCTGCGTGTGCCAGCCCTCCAACACTACTCACACACATAAACACATTGAGGTCAGTTCCACTATAGTGAGAATATGCACCTTAAAAACCAAGTTTTATGTTATGTTTCATGGAGGATCAGCTGCAGCTTGTGGAGGGCAATCATGAAATGGAGCACAATCTAGAGGGAGGGGCAAGTAAGGGAAGATTTGGACAAGGAGAAAACCCGAAAGGGATGCAGAAAGGCTAAACACTTAGTCTGCTTCAACCTGGGTCCAGTCACCCTTGGAAGCTTTCCCTTGAAACAGTAAATACAAAAGGAAGAAATATTAACCCAAACTGAATAACCTGTGTCTCACTGATGCTGTAAGCTTTTGGGAAGAAACAAACATTGCAGTCATGGCTAAAGCAAATCTAAGGAAGATACTCCATAGAAAATATGTCTAATCAGGCTGGAGCGTTTTATGCTCCCAACTGGTACTATCCACTAGAACTTTTGGGTGCGGACAGAAATGTCTATGATCTGTGTTGTCCTATGTGGTAGCATTAGTCATGCTCTGCTCTTGAGCACTGGAAATATGGCTAATGCAGCTGAGAAAGCAGTTTTAATTGCATTTAATTTCAATTAATTAAGATGCAAATGTGAATAGCTATACATGGATAATGGCTACTGTGTTGTACAGTGCAGTTCTAAACCTTGAAAGAAAACTGAAGGAAAAGGCAAACTATCTATAAAGCTTTAAAGGATGATTCATGTCAATGTATGACAAAAACAACTACAATATTGTAAAGTAATTAGCCTCCAACTAATAAAAATAAATGAAAAAAAAATTCTGAAAGAGATGAGAATACCAGACCACCTGAGCTGCCTCCTGAGAAACCTGTATGCAGGTCAGGAAGCAACAGTTAGAACTGGACATGGAACAATGGACTGGTTCCAAATCGGGAAAGGAGTAGGTCAAAGCTGTATATTGTCACTCTTCTTATTTAACTTCTATGCAGAGTA
Source organism: Muntiacus reevesi (assembly GCF_963930625.1). NCBI lineage: Eukaryota > Metazoa > Chordata > Mammalia > Artiodactyla > Cervidae > Muntiacus > Muntiacus reevesi. Next base: position 54,720,714 of record NC_089265.1, on the reverse strand, counting down.
CATCATGCAAAATGCTGGGCTGGATGAAACACAAGCTGGAATTAAGATTGCTAGGAGGAATGTCAATAACCTCAGATATGCAGATGACACCACCTTTATGGCAGAAAGTGATGAAGAACTAAAGAGCCTCTTGATGAAAGTGAGAGGGGAGTGAAAAAGCCGGGTTAAAACTCAACGTTCAGAAAACTAAGATCATGGCATCTGGTCCCATCACTTTATGGCAAATAGATAGGGAAACAATGGAAACAGTGACAGACTATTTTTTGGGGCTGGAAAATCACTGCAGATGGTGATTGCAGCCATAAAATTAAAAGACACTTGCTCCTTGGTAGAAAAGCTATGACCAATCCAGTCAGCATATTGAAAAGCAGTGACACACACATGAAAAAATGCTCAACATCATTCACTAACAGAGAAATGCAAATCAAAACCACAATGAGGTACCATCTCATGCTGGTCAGAATGGCAGCTATCAAAAAGTCTATAAACAATAAAAGCTGGAGAGGGTGCAGAGAAAAAGGAACCCTCTTACACTATTGGTAGGAATGCAAACTAGTACAGCCGCTATGGAGAACAGTGTGGAGATTCCTTAAAAAACTGGGAATAGAACTGCCATATGACCCAGCAATCCCACTTCTGGGCACACACACCGAGGAAACCAGAATTGAAAGAAACATGTGTACCCCAATGTTCATCGCAGCAACACAACAGCCAGGACATGGAAGCAACCTAGATGTCCATCGGCAGATGAATGGATAAGAAAGTTGTTTTACATATACACAATGGAATATTACTCAACTATTAAAAAGAATTCATTTGAATCAGTTCTAATGAGGTGGATGAAACTGGAGCCTATTATACAGAGCAAAGTAAGTCCGAAAGAAAAACACCAATATAGTATATTAACGCATATATATGAAATTTAGAAAGATGGTAATGATGACCGTACATGTGAGACAGCAAGAGACACAGATGTAAAGAACAGACTTTTGCACTCTGTGGGACAAGGTGAGGGTGGGATGATTTGAGAGAACAGTATTGAAACACGTATATTATCATATGTGAAATAGATCGCCCATCCATGTGTGATGCATGAAGCAGGGTGCTCAGGGCTGGTGCACTCGGATGACCCTGAGGGATGGGATGGGAAGGGAGGTGGGAGAGGGGTTCAGGATGGGGAACACATGTACACCCATGGCTGATTCATGTGAATGTGTGGCAAAACCCATCACGATGTTGTAAAGTAATTAGCTTCCAATTAAAAAAAGAGAGAGAGACATTACTTTGCCAACAAAGGTCTGTCTAGTCAAAGCTATAGATTTTCCAGTAGTCATGTATGGATGTGAGAGTTGGACTATAAAGAAAGCTGAGCATTGAAGAATTGATGCTTTTGAACTGTGTTGTTGGAGAAGACTCTTGAGAGTCCCTTGGACTTAAAGGAGATCCAACTAGTCCATCCTAAAGGAAATCAGTCCTGAATATTAACTGGAAGGACTGATGCTGAAGTTGATACTCCAACAGTTTGGCCACCTGATGCAAAGAACTGACTCATTTGAAAAGAACCTGTTGCTGGGAAAGATTGAAGGTGGGAGGAGAAGGGGATTACAGGGCATGAGATGGCTGGATGGCACTGTTGACATGATGGACATGAGTTTGAGTAGGCTCCGGGAGTTGGGGATGGACAAGGAGGCCTGGCATGCTGCAGTCCATGGGGTTGCAAAGAGTCAGACGCGACCGAGCAACTGAACTGAGCTGAACTGAACTTGCCTCCTTCAAACCCATCCTACCCCCCTGTCATGGCACAACTGCCAGGGGTTTGGGTAGACTTGTCCTCACTCAAGTAACCTCTGTTCCAAATTGGGACAATTTATACTCAGACCAACCAACACGTGGCATCTGATCATGAGGATATGTTCAGATTGTCCAGTGAGTGCAAAGCTCATTGGCTGCAGGAAGCCCCTCTCACAAGCCTCCATTGATACCGGCCACCACCTTGCAATTGAGGAGGAAACTAGTGTTAAAGTTCAGCTGACAGAGGAAGGAAAAGTGGCAAGAATTACAGAAAGGTGGAGGCATGTCCTGATCACACTTGAAGTTCACCCTCCATGCTTTTTGCATTCTCTCATGGTGCTGTTATAAAATTTTCTTTTCTAGTGGTTCCAGTGTCACCCCATCCCTCACTTCATACCAATCAACCACGAATGTTCCTTGTGTGAAGATCAAATGAATTTTCCTTTCCTTTTTTCCCCTAACCATATACATTGTTCAAAACCATGCTCAATTTCAGATTCATATTGTCTCTACAGTTTTCTTGTGTAGCCTTTTCCTCCCCTGGAGTTTGATTGTTTTTTTCCTTGGGTGATGATACATATACCTTTCTCATCATATCCCCAAATAACCTCATTTCTTATTCACTTTGTATTTTCCTAAAATCTTTTTATTTTTCTGGAAGATATTTTACTTGAATCCTACTGATTTACTGATCTAATGTGATGGTCAACTTGCCAAATACTCATATTATCAAATAGTTGATTTTCAGGGAATTTTTGTTTCCCTAATGAAAGCTTAATATCTGCTCTTCCCCCCCCCCCCCCACCCATCCTGCCCCTGCTTTCACTCTTATCATTTTATAAAGAAACAAATAAATGGGCTTCCCATTAACCCTGTTTACTGGCTTTTCTATTTGTGTGAACTCATGTCCTGTCCTTGCCCTGGCTATGGCAGACCTGGGATGACAAAGTATTTCAGAGCAAGACAGAAGAAGGCAAGAGCCTCAGTCAACAGAACACCCCAGGGGATTGCATTTCGAGAACTCATGCAATCAAATAAAGGGTCAGCAATTGGAGCAAAACAACCATTCCAAAAGAGGGAATCCTAACGTTTGCAACAACATGAAGACGTAGGGAAGATATTAGGAGGAGTTCAACAACTCAAAGCATTCTCTTCAAAAAGGGCTCCAGAGAAATAATTTTTTTAACATGATGCCTCATTGAAAAGAACGTCTTTTTGCCCTCATTCTCCAAGCCAGGCTTCAACAGTACATGAACTGTGAACTTCCAGATGTTCAAGCTGGATTTAGATAAGGCAGAGGAACCAGAGATCAAATTGCCAACATCCACTGGATCATGAAAAAAGCAAGGGAATTCCAGAATAACATCTATTTCTGCTTTATTGACTATGCCAAGGCCTTTGACTGTGTGGATCACAATAAACTGTAGAAAATTCTTCAAGAGATGGGAATACCAGACCACCTGACCTGCCTCTTGAGAAATCTGTATGCAGGTCAGGAAGCAACAGTTAGAACTGGGCATGGAACAACAGACTGGCTCCAAATAGGAAAAGGAGTATGTCAAGGCTGTATATTGTCACTGTGCTTATTTAACTTATATGCAGAGTACATCATGAGAAATGCTGGGCTGGAGGAATCACAAGCTGGAATCAAGATTGCTGGGAGAAATATCAATAGCCTCAGATATTCAGATGACACTACCCTTATGGCAGAAAGTGAAGAGGAACTAAAGAGCATCTTGATGAAAGTGAGAGAGTGAAAAAGTTGGCTTAAAACTCAATATTCAGATAACAAAGATCATGGCATCTGGTACCATCACTTCATGGCAAATAGATGGAGAAACAGTGGAAACAGTGGCAGATTTTATTTTTTTGGGCTCGAAAATCACTGTAGATGGTGATTGCAGCCATGAAATTAAATGACGCTTGCTCCTTGGAAGGAAAGTTATGACCAACCTAGACAGCATATTAAAAAGCAGAGACATTACTTTGCCATCAAAGGGCTGTCTAGTCAAGGCTATGGTTTTTCCAGTAGTCATGTATGGATGTGAGAGTTGGACTATAAAGAAAGCTGAGCACCGAAGAATTGATGCTTTTGAACTATGGTATTGGAGAAGACTCTTGAGAGTCTCTGGGACTTTAAGGAGATTCAACCAGTCCATCCTGAGTGTTCATTGGAAGGGCTGATGCTGAAGCTGAAACTCCAATACTTTGGCCACCTGATGCAAATTGCTGACTCATTTGAAAAGACTTCTGATGCTGGGAAAGATTGAAGGTGGGAGGAGAAGGGGATGACAGAGGATGAGATGGTTACATGGCATTGTTGACATGATGGATATGAGTTTAAGTAGGCTCCGGGAGTTGGTAATGGACAGAGAAGCCTGGCATGCTGCAGTCCATGGGGTTGCAAAGAATCAGACATGAGTGAGCAACTGAACTGAACTGAAGTGATCCATTTAGAAATTGGTGAGATTTAGAATTACAGGTTCTAAATAATTTTACTTTTAAAGTTTGAAGGACAGAATTGCTGTTTTTAGCTTGAATTCATTCTGATGAAAAATCTGATCCAATCTGATTCACATTTTTAGAGGTCCCACATGCCAAGAATTTCTTTATAGTCTTTTGTTGGCAGACATCTTCATGCTGGCTTCTATCACTCTTAGGAGTTACCATTATGGATTTAGAGAAAAGAGAGAAAACAAATGGTTGTGCTCAGTCCACTTGTTGAAAACCTAGCTCCTCTTGATTTGCCTTAATTAAGTCAGCTCCTTTGGTTTATATAGTGTATAAGAGTGTATAAATGTCTACATTCAACAATAGATTATGTGACAATGGAAGGAAAATTAGGTCACTTTCGATCAATCCAGTTGGGTCAATTGTAAATTAGAGTGTCTTGAGAGAAAACCTGAAGCAAAAAGGTACTTAAGAAAAGAAAGTAGAGTCAGCGTTTGCACAGGGAAAGTTACTAAGGAGAAGCTGAACTGAAGCCATGCCAAAGAGTAATTTTGTAGTGTTGCTGTTCTGATCAATATTTATGCCAGGCCCTGGCTAAGTGATAATTGCATCAGTCCATGAGGGAAAGATAAATAGAAATAAGGATGAAGCGGAGTTTGAATGTAAGTTATTTCTTGTTTCATAAATTGCTTCACCCAGATAATTTGCTTGATCAGAGCTCCCACCAGATTGAATGCAAATGAGTTGTAGCAAAAGTGAACTGGGAGACAAAAGTCCTGAGTTTACAAAAAAGCACCTGTTCTGCAATAATTTGTGAACTCTCTCTGTCAGTCCAGACCTAGTGTCTCTGCAGTTAAAAAAAAAATCCCACTTTAAAATAAAAAGAGGGCATGGTATTCCCTGATGTAACATTATATTCTGAGTTCTAGAAACACTTCCCTTCTATTTTCCAGTAAAAGCCCATTTACATTGATTAATTAAAAGAGAGACGTTTTCTTTTGGCAATGGTAACACCGATTGCCCCCTATTTAGTGCCTTATTAATAAGAAATACTGGGTAGGAGGTACACATTAGCAGAACAACATTTCAGTGCTAGGGCAAGGTTTTTGGCCTCACGCCTTTGAATGGCTGGCCTTCTAAGGTATAACTGTCTGTGTCCCCTTCTGAGACTCAGGGAGACTCCTGAGATTCTGATGGAGTCAGTAGCAAGGCAAAGACTTTCCTTCATAGTTAAACCATTAAAAAATTAACAAACGGATCTGAGAAGAAGACACAACACCAGAAACTGTTGGGAGGGTTGGGTGAAAACGAACCATCAACTAGAAAGTTACGTGGGAAAAAATAAGTGAGAAAGGAAAAATGACAGCTGAAAAAAGATTTTTGTAGTCTATGAGAAAAACAACATAACTACCAACTCCCACAACTTCTGCAGTATAACAGCTATGAGAACCTCTGAGAGGCTGGAGAAGATGGGTGAAGTCCCTGCTCAAAGAAATCAAAGAAGTGGCAGTGACCTTCTCACTACAGCTGGGCAGGCCAAGAGGAACCCAGATACATGGGTCACAGGATAACTGTACTAGGATCTAGCTGGAAACAGTAATGCATAAAAGGGATACAACAGAAAAAGAGACTGTTTATGAGCTCAGAGGCCAACAACAGCCTCTTCTCATCCCCTGGTCATCTCCATTGTTACAACAGAAGGAACTCTGTCTTCGAAAGCAGATAATTCGATAGATTAGAATCATTAATGCTAAGTGCCAGCATTGAGCTCATAATGGGCTGGTTAGTTTTATTCCTTGTCAAGGACATGGAATTCCTCCTGAATTCTGACTAGATATTCCAAACAAAGGGAAAAAGCTTAAAAATACATGAGGGCCAGACAAACCTCTTCCCATTTTGTCAACATTTTCACTCCTATACGCAATGAAGTATTTTATAAACAAAAGTTTCAGTGCTAGAATTGATGCTATACACAATCACCTTGAGGAACTAATTAGTAGGTTTGCTTTGATCCTCCATATGAAACATAATACATCTAAAGGCACCAGGATGATATTTAGTACTGATGTCATGGGAGGGAAAATTTATCTGATGGGATCATGAATCCTCTGAAGCTGTTAGTTTACTTAAATTACTTGTAAAAATAACTGTACAAAAGCAGAATAAGTAAAAGAGAATACTAAATAAACATGAGAGAAGGTTTTCCTTTGAGTACTATTTCTGTTTTATAATCAACCAAACGTGCCCATGTCTCCAGATGTTTGTGGGAACTCTGGCAGGACCAAAATATAGCCCATAGATATTCTGCACCCAGTTACCACAGATGGAATTGTGTTGCTCGGGTCAGAGAGTCATAGAAGTGAGAAACCGCTTAAAAATGGTCATCTGAAACTCTACTCTCTAATTCCCATCTAGGTAAGACAGAGCATTCTTACTTGCTTCTATTAGACTCACTCAATTTGGGAAATTAATGGTGGGAACCATCATTATGTCACCTCTCTCCCAAACAATAATCCTAGATGTCATTTAGTCAAGGTTGTGGCTTTTTGATTGAGATGAAAAGCAATCAAAAGCCCCCAAATGTCTTTGTTTTTCTTTAGGAAACACAGTGTTACTCTCTTACTTGGCCCATTATGGAATAGAAAGATATAAGACAGGGATAACAATATGTCATTTATTGGATTGCTGTAAGTTTGGGGATAAAATATCTCCAGGTTTGAGATCTTCTTATACTTTTAGATTTAAAGACAAGTTCTATGCTTCTATCCCTTGTGGTACGTGAAGGGCAAAGCCATCTTTAAGTTCTTGGGAATGTCATGGAGTGCTACTATCCTATGTTAGTTCTGAGTCTGAGGTTCAGCTTCAGATGAATCCCCCTAATTTTTCATATCTGATAACTGTCCTCTACACTGACTCCATTCTGATGCTGCAGAACTTGAGCCCTTCAGCTCATAGGTTAGGCAGGTGAGGGGGCTATACATATCTCCATGGCTTGGAAAGTTCTTTGGCTCTGTATGTTCTTTACGTTGCCTTCATTCCATTTTTCTGACTCCTGCAAAACAGGATCTTTGGGAAGACACTTTTTCTTAGCTTATTATTCTTCCTTCCATTTGAAAGTAGACCTAACGAACTTTCTTAATGACTCATTGATACCCCTAAGCCAGTTTTATCTTTGCAACTCTGGAGGACACTTTTGGTCAATTTTTCCAGGTCTTCTCCTCTATCGGTCTTTGAAAGAGGGAAAAAGAGTAGACTTATTCACCCACATTTCCATGATATGGATTAAACCAGCCATCTGAAAAGGCAGAAATGGTGAAAGCCCATATGAGATTTAAATAATAGTTTATTGGCTCCATAATACCAATAAGCCCGTTGAAACCTTGACAGAGGTCATCTCCTTTGAGAGGAGTTCAATAAATGGTGTTTATGATGATTATTTCTCTTTATCACACTTCATAATCACCATTCTGTGGTTGCTACTTAACATTGTTCTTTCTAATGTTTTAAACAAAATCACTTTCTACTATAGAGAACATGCTAGTTTATCACAGATTATGGTTAACAATTGGAAAAGACCTTGATGCTGGGAAAGATTGAAGGCAAGAGGAGAAGGGGATGACAGAGGATGAGATGGTTGGACCGCATCAATGACTCGATGGCCATGAGTTTGAGTAAACTCTGGGAGATAGTGAAGGACAGAGAAGCCTGATATGCTGCAGTCCACAGAGCCACAAAGAGTCAAACATGACTTAGCAAATGAATAACAACAATGTTCAACAAAAAATAGATGCTGCAACAAAAATAAATCCCTCTGGATTCTAACCCCTACATTTTATAGATCAAGAAACCAAAGACCAAAATACGTCCAACCTACCCAAATACACAAGTGGTGGCAGCAATCTGAATGAGAGACTAGGGCCCTTAGCCTACTCTATTTAGATCTGCCGATCAAAGACTGACACACAGAGGGTATTTTGAACCAAAGACCTATGAGTTCTGTGGTTTCTTTTCCATAAATATGTTTATTATGTGGCAAAGTCTATCCTATTATCCTATCTACCTGCCATTTAAAAATAAATTAGGTTATTATAATTTGATAAAATCTATAAATTCTCTAATTTTTCCAGGATCATATTGTTTTGCACATAAATTAATTATATAGGAAAACTTTACAATCTGATATCTGTAAAATGCCAGTCAACTTTGTATGTGAGAAGGAAAAATGATGAGGAAAACACTGAAATTTAAAAAAAATCCAGCATATATAGAGGACAACGGAGCTTCAGCTCTGTCCAGTCGCTTAGTCATATCTGACTCTTTGCAATCGCATGGACCACAGCATGCCAGGCTTCCCTGTTCATCACCAGCTCCTAGAACTTACTCAGACTCATGTCTATTGAGTCAGTGATGCCATCCAACCATCTCATCCTCTGTCATCCCCTTCTGCCCCTACCTTCAATCTTTCCCAGCATCAGGGTCTTTTCAAATAAGTCAGTTCTTCACATCAGGTGGCCAAAGTATTGGAGTTTCAGCCTCAGCATCAGTCCTTCCAATGAATATTCAGGACTGATTTTCTTTAGGATGGACTGGTTGGATCTCCTTGCAGTCCAAGGGACTCTCAAGAGTCTTCTCCAACACCACAGTTCAAAAGCATCAGTTCTTTGGTGATCAACTTCTTTATAGTCCAACTCTCACATCTATACATGACTACTGGAAAAACCATAGCTTTAACTAGATGGACCTTTGTTGCCAAAGTAATGTCTCTGCTTTTAGTATGCTGTCTAGGTTGGTCATAACTTTCCTTCCAAGGAGCAAGCGTCTTTTAATTTCATGGCTGCAGTCACCATCTGCAGTGATTTTGGAGCCCCCCAAAATAAAGTCTGTCACTGTTTCCATTGTTTCCCAGTCTATTTGCTATGAAATGATGGGGTTGAATGCCATGATCTTAGTTTTCTGAAGGTTGAGTTTTAATTCAGCTTTTTCACTCTCTTCTTTCACTTTCATCAAGATGCTCTTTAGTTCCTCTTCACTTTCTGCCATAAGGGTGGTGTCATCTGCGTATCTGAGGTTACTGATATTTCACCCAGCAATCTCGATTTCAGCTTGTGCATCATGAGGCCTGGCATTTCACATGATGGACTCTGCATATAAGTTAAATAAGCAGGGTGACAATATACAGCCTTGACATATTCCTTTCTCAATTTGGAACCAGTCTGTTGTTCCATGTCTGTTTCTAACTGTTGCTTCCTGAGCTGCATACAGATGTCTCAAGAGGCAGCTCAGGTGGTCTGGTATTCCCAGCTCTTTCATAATTTTCCACAATTTATTGTGATCCACACAGTCAAAGGCTTTGGTGTAGTCAATAAAGCAGATGTAGATGTTTTTCTGGAATTCTCTTGCTTTTTTGATGATCCAGCAGATGTTGGCAATTAGATCTCTGGTTCCTCTGCATTTTCTAAAACCAGCTTGAACATCTGGAAGTTCATGATTCACATATTGCTGAAACCTGGGTTGGAGAATCTTCAGCATTACTTTGCTAGTGTGTGAGATGAGTGCAATTGTGCAGTACTTTGAGCATTCTTTAGCATTGCCTTTCTTTGGGACTGGAATGAAAACTGACCTTTTCCAGTCCTGTGGCCACTACTGAGTTTTCCAAATTTGCTGGTATATTGAGTGCAGCACTTTCACAGCATCATCTTTTAGGATTTGAAATAGCTCAACTAGAATGCCATTACCTCCACTAGCTTTGTTCATAGTGATGCTTCCTAAGACCCACTTGATTTCATATTCCAGGATGTCTGGCTCTAGGTAAGTTATCACACCATTGTGGTTATCTGGGTCATGACGATATTTTTTGTACAGTTCTTCTGTGTATTCTTGCCACCTCTTCTTACTATCTTCTTCTGTTAGGTCCATACCATTTCTGTCCTTTATTGTGTCCATCTTTGCATGAAATGTTCCCTTGGTATTTCTAATTTTCTGGAAGAGATCTCTAGTCTTTCCCATTCTATTGTTTCCTCTATTTCTTGGCACTGATCATTGAGGAAGACTTTCTTATCTCTTCTTGCTATTCTTTGAAACTCTGCATTCAAATGGGAATATCTTTCCTTTTCTCCTTTGCTTTTTGCTTCTCTTCTTTTCTCAACTATTTGCAAGGCCTCCTCAGACAGAAATTTTGCCTTTCTTTTTCTTGGGGATGGTCTTGATCCCTGCCTCCTGTACAATGTCACAGACCTCCACCCATAGTTCTTCAGGTATTGTGTCTATCAGATCTAGTCCCTTAAATCTATTTCTCACTTCCATTGTATAATCATAAGGGATTTGACTTACGACATACCTTCATGGTCTAGTGATTTTGCCTACTTTCTTCAAGTTAAGTCTGAATTTTGCAATAAGGAGTTCATGATCTGAGCCACAGTCAGCTCCCGGTCTTTTTTTTTTTTTTGCTGACTGTTAGAGCTTCTCCATGTTTGTCTGCAAAGAATATAATCAATCTGATTTTAGTACTGACCACTGGTGATGTCCATGCATAGAGTCTTCTCTTGTGTCGTTGGAAGAGGGTGTTTGCTATGACCAGTGCGTTCTCTTGGGAAGACTCTATTAGCCTTTGCTCTGCTTCATTTTGTACTCCAAAGCCAAATTTTCCTGTTACTCCTCATATCTCTCAACTTCCTACTTTTGCATTCCATTCCTCTATAATGAAAAGGACATCTTTTTCTGGTATTAGTTCTTGAAGGTACTGTAGATCTCATAGAACAGTTCAACTTCAGTTTCTTCAGCATTACTGGCTGGGGCACAGACTTGCATTACTGTGATATTGAATGGTTTGCCTTGGAAAACAACAGAGATCTTTCTGTCATTTTTGAGATTCCATCCAAGTACTGCATCAGACTCTTTTGTTGACTATGAGGGCTACTCCTTTTCTTCTGAAGGATTATTGCCCACAGTAGTAGATATAATGGTCATCTGAGTTCAAGTCTGGTGCTGTAAAGAACAATACTGCATAGGAACCTGGAACGTTAGGTCCATGAATCAAGGTAAACTGGGAGTGGTCAAACAGGAGATGGCAAGAGTGAACATCAACATCTTAGGAATCAGTGAACTAAGATGGACTGGAGTGGGTGGATTAACTCAGATGACAATGTAGCTTATGTAAGACAATTTAATATGAGAGCAGGTCATCTGGTTCTTGGCTTCAGCAGATCACAGACTTTAAGAAAAAGTCTGTCTAAGGCGTATGTTATAACATCTTCCTTCACTGTAAGCACGCATTCTAGAAAACCTGCCTGGAATTTCTCCATCACGGGAGCGCGCATGCACACTCATCGCCACTTCTGTGCGGTACGAAGTCGCTGGGGCCAGCACGCCTTCTTGTTTCTCTGGCTATTTCCTACCAAATAGGGTTCCCAAGTCTGGTTGCCTGGCCACACAGCTCAACTGGTTTATCTTACATTCCTTGACTACTGTAAATAGAGGCTCATGGGATCCAATTATTACTGTTGCTTCCTTCCTGATAGAGTTATTAGACATGTGAACTGTGGGCAGCCTCTACAGGATTCTTGGGGGATACTTCACTATAAAGACTGGAATTCAGCTTCCTATCCAGGGATAAGGTAAAAGGACATCACCAGAAGAGAAAGGCTTGAACTGCCTATTAAAGTGTCAGAATCCCTAGTATCGGTGAAGCAAGATATTACATTCCAGATTTTTACCTTAGATTATCTACTTAAATCAATCATTTTACCTTGCTCATTTACTCCAGGGCTAATCTCTTTTAAAATAGTTTAGATGACTTTTTTTTTTTAACCTTTGAGACATTCTTTCTCTTATTTTTTATGTATATGAAAAAATGAGCATATCACTGAATTGTCGCTTATTCGTCTCTGCATGAAAGAACAATTAAGTGTTTGACCAATCAAAGCACATGATGTAATCTCTGAAGCTCTTTACGACTTGGAGCTTGCTGATTGGGCATTCTTAAGTAATTAGGCTACACTCGTTCTAAGACTTGCATGGATGTGACGAATTGGCCATACTTAAACATCACACCAAACCATGAATTCCACTGTGTGAAGTAGGACCTGAGATACTGATTCATTTTATTGTTTTTAGTTAAGTTGTCCTCAATTTAAAATTGACTAGCTGGTTATGTGAGCTTTGTGCAGTATCCTGGAACTTGAATTAGCTCTTCGGGGTTGCAAGTGGGAATTTAATGATATCCAGTAAAACAATGACAAAAAGGTCCAATCAAGGGCTTCTTGAGGCTTTTGCAGATAATTGTAATGCTTTTTCAGTAGGAAAGGCCCTGCCAGTTAGCCACCTAATTAAGCAAAATGACTTGTCTGATAAATTCAATCCTCTTAATGACGACCAGATGCCCACCAAAGCCACTGGAGATTTTATGAGTAATGATTATTAAAAACTGTTATTATCTATTTCACACTAGAATTTTCTGTTCCTTCAGAGAACTAGGATTACATTTTAAAATTAAAGGACCAAATAGAAATATGATTTAAAAAAAAAATACAGGTTTGCATGACGTAGGAGATCAAAATCCCCAAACCAGAAACCTGGTGAGCACTGTATGGGATGTAGCTGGTTAGACGCAACACAAGGGGACATCTCCATCTATTCATATTCAAAGTTAGCCTCCAGGTAATAAGGTACTATTTCAAAGCATGAGTTGGTGTAGCTCCTCTAATAGATCTGTCACTTAATCAGTGCCTTAGTTTCCTAGTGGATACAATGGAGTAATAGTTCCTACACTATTTGCGAACATTTTGCAGAAGGGAAAAAAACATTTTGAATTCTGCAGCACATTAGGCTTTCATGGAAATAATGCAGAAGTTTAAAGATATTTCTTAATGCGTCATGGGTTCCTGTGCCACTGAATGGATAGTTTTGCAGTATACTTAGCCTGAATGCCCATCCAGAAACCTGGCACAATCTCTTGGCTGAAAAAACTTAAAGAGTGGCATAAACATTCAAGTGAACTGGCCATGTACCCTTTGTTTTTACCAGGGGTGGGATAAGTGTGGGTGAAGAAAACTATCAACTATTAGTACTATGACATGTCATAACATGAAGAACTCCCTGTTAATATGGCTCCCTGTTGTTGGGGACACACTGCCTCTCCTCCCCACGTGATCATCCTCTTCTTTCAGAGCCAGTTCAGCACCGACTGTGGTGTGCACTAGGTCTGTCCTTTCTTTCTCTCTCTTTCTGAAATAGAGATGGATGTCTTTATCCCAAGGGGCTATTTTCTTGACTCCCAGAGTATTCTAGTTCCCTAATATGCTCCCATTTGGCCAGAAGGAAAATAGACAAATTGTGTTGGGCTTCTGCGAAAAGCTGTATTACCCTTGGCCAGACTGGATGAAAGAGGGTTTTCCGTAAAGCATGATTTGTGGAAGGATATAATTGACACTTTGGTGCATCTTTTTTCCCAGCTCGCATACCCAGCTCCCCTCTTCTCCAATCTTTGCTGCTTGTCACTTTCAGGTATCGGCACTGGAGCCAACCCCCATATGTAGAGAGATCAAAATGTCTGGGAGTTTGTTAACTCCCCTCCCACAGAGCCAGTGACTGTATGGCATGCTGGTGGCACACAGACCCAGCTCCCTTAATTTGAGGCCAAACTGTAACGTATACTCCTGAGCTCCGATGGGATTTCTCCTGAAATCACATCTTTGCTTGGCTTCTTCCCCATTCCTAGTCTGCTTCCTACCATTTCTTGGTTTGGTTTCTCAGGGAGCATTTCCATAAGAAATCACTTGCATGTGAATCCTTGATATAGAGTCTGCTTCTAAGAGGACCTTATCAAAGAGCCCAGGGGAAGGGGAATTCAAGAAGAGGGGATGGGGAGAAGGAATGCCTTCTCTTGGTAATGGTGGGGGAAGGCGATTATCAAAGCTCAGAATTCTTGCTCTTAACAGATAATAATACATGGATATTGCCCCTCAAGGAATTATCTAGATATTTAAGAGCTGGATGCTGCAGATGATAAAATGCAGGGTAGACACATGAAGGGATTGGCTTAAGGACATAAAATTCCATGGCAAAGCTAGTACAAAAGTCTCCTGACTTTTTGACCCATGGTTTCCCACCCAGCCTGGAGTCATACAGAACAGTTTAAATCTCAACTCAGCTACTTACTAGTTTTGTAACTAGTAGTATGCTTATTAATGTTTAGCAACCAGCTTTTAGGGGAGAGGGTACCCTGGCTTATAGTGTTTGCTAAATTGCATAGTGTAAATACTTTCATGGTGGCCAGTTTTAAGCTACCACGTGATGACACTGCATACAAAGTTGAGGGAGATGCACACAATTAGTTCTCAGAGGCCAGTGTGTGTCAGGTCCAACATATTGCTGCCTCCAGCCTTTCAAAGCCTCTTTGTTCTATGCCCTCTTCTACTACATAGATGTATTTATACCTAGTCAATGTTTTATGAGGATTAATGTTATGACACATAATTGCCTAAAACTAGTTACTATTATCATTAATACCAAGGAAAGCTAAAATTAAAAATGATATAAAACAGGATAAACTTACAATTTATCATTGATATTTGTATTTTTTAGGTTTTTTTTAGTCCATTTTCTTTCATTCGTTTCTTTTTTAAATATCCAGAGTTATCTCTTAGTTTCACATCTCATTTTTTTTTTTTTTTTGGCTGCACTGCCTGTGGCATGTGGGATCTTGGTTCCCCAACCAGGGACTGAACCCAGGCCCCTTGCACTGGAAGCAGAGAGCCCTAACCACTGGACTGTCGGGGAATTCCCTGTTAGATTGTGAAGCACAAATTATAGCCAATGCTACTTACTAAAATATTTGAGGGGAAAGTTTTGTGGGCGAGGGAGAAAAGCAATATAAATTATGTTGAATAACAACAACTCTGCTTCCCTGTGCAGGGAATACACTTGAAGGACTGTGTAGCTCAGATGGTGAAGAACTGCCTGCAAAGCAGGAGACCAGCGTTTGATTCCTGGGTCAGGAAGGTCCTCTGGAGAAGGGAACAGCAACCCACTCCAGTGTTCCTGCCTGGAGAATCCCAGGGACAGAGGAGCCTGGTGGGCTGCCGTCTATGGGGTCGCACAGAGTCGGCCACGACTGCAGCGACTTGGCAGCAGCAGCAAAGCCTGTAACAGTAGACATGTAACAGTATTCTTGTTTCTGAGATTAACTGCTAGCAAATATCAGGTTGTCACTATTTGTGGGATTTCCATTGGAGCCAAAGCAGTTTGTATTATAGCAACTGGGAATAATTACCTCTAAATATCAACAAAGATACGGGATTCTTTTTCATCACTGTCATGAGATGGAAATACCAAGAGGCATCAAACAAATGTAGGGCATGTTGCAAAACTTGTTGTTGTGTTAATAGAAGCTATTATGTGAACATTATATCAGTGATTAGAAAATTGCTAACATTCATAAAGAGCGTGAGAGTTCCCCTTAGGGATTTGCTTGTGTTTTGTAAGCATGTTTTGCAGAGAAGCAAGTAAAACACTAGGTCTTTAAAAGTTGGGCACATCCAATAGGAATCCTATTCATCTTCCCTTCCTCAAGAGCTGGATGAGAGGAACTGTTCACTAGCTCCTCTCACTAAGTGTTACTTGTTTCTTTAGCACTGTGGAATTTGGCTTTATCCACATCCTAGGAACCTTCCTCCACCTTTATTTATTGCACATAAACTTTGATTAAGTTGCCTTCAGGGAAGGCAGTAAAAAGAAGGGAGTCTAGCAGAGCTAAGAAGATGATACAAAGAATGTGAGAGAGATGTTGGCCCAGGAAGGAATCTTATTCATCAAAATGTTTTCTGAGAGGATAGAAATGTTCATCCAATTGCATGAATTGTGTACATTGGCATTTCTTTTTAGGTGCAATATTTGTTTCATGCCCACAATCCTGCTTGCAACTTGTTATCCATGCTTTGGGCATGATTTCAACATGAGTTCAAAGAAGAAAATGCAGCCAAGGCAAAAAGAAGATATGAGGGAATGTGATGATTCAAAGGGAGGGTTTCTATGAAGTAGAATGTAAAGTTGGCCTCTTCCTTTTGGGCAGAAAAATCTTACGGAAATTCTACTCAGTAATAGGAATTGGTTAGTAAGGAAAAGTGCCTTTTTTTCTTTAATAAAATTATATATTTTAAGGTGTACAACACACTATTTTGAAATACAAATATATATAGAGAAATGATTGCTACAGTCAAGTTAATTAACACAGTTACCACTTTGTATGTGTGTGGTAAGAGCACCTGAGATGTAATTTCTTGGCAAATTCCCAGTATTCAATGCAATATTATTAGCAAAAGTCATCATGCCATACTCTACATCTCTAGACTTACTCATTCTACATGATTGAAACTTTGTACCATTTTACCAACTTCTCCCCATTTTCCTCAACTCCATAGACCTTGCTATTATACTCTATTTATATTACATTTATATTTATAATATTATACCACTATTATACTCTCTGGTTCTATGAGTTTAGACTCTAAATATAAGAACGATTATGCAGTCTTTTTCTTTTTGTGTCTGATTTTTTTCACTTAAAATGATATTCTTTAAGTTTAAATATATTGCCACAAATGGCAATATCTCCTTCTTTATTAAGACTGACAAATATCTCATTGTATTTGTGTGTTATGTGTTTGTTTATGTGTATGCGTTTTATCTCAATTTCTTTATCTATTCATCCATCAATGGACACACACACAAAAACCCTATTGGGGGGATGTAAATTGGTAGAGCCATTATGGAAAATCATATGAGATTCTGCAACAAATTAAAAATAAAATCACTATATGATCCAGCATTCTCATTTCCGGGTATATATCCAAAGTAACTGAAGTAAGAACCTCAAGGAGACAGAAGTGCTACCGTGGTTCATGGCAGCGTTATTCACAACAGCTAAGATATGGCAAAGTGGCCTTTTGACTGGTCTCTTCAAAATGCTTCTCAAATGAAAACAGCTATTTTTACCAACTTTTTGTGAGAATTGGAGGGAAGGATTATTACCTGAGAAAAGAAAAAAGAAAAATGAAGGAGGCAGGCGCTGTGCCTCAGTCTGCATTTCCATGCAGTGGGAGCTACATCCTCACAGAGGGATGCTTGCTGTCAGGTCCCTCAGGCATAGTCGCTGAAACCAAAACCCCAGACCTCTACTTGCTCTCGTTTTTGCCCTCTTGTTCTCTGCCCGTGGGGGCTGAAGCCCTCCTTCTGCTTCCCACTGGTGCAGAGGGTCATCCCGGCCGCCTCAGGCATCCCCCAGTGAGCGGAGCCTCGGGCCTGGCTCTGTCACGGCCCATCTCCCGCCTCTCAGAGGCCTGCAGAGAAGCGGCCCAGCTGGCAGGAGCGTGGGCTGCTGCCTGCCTCTCAGCGGCGTGTCTCCTCACAAACTGGCCAGAGGCTGTCATCTGCGAGGAGATGGAGCAGGGCCAGCAATTTCAGCTCACAGTCGACTCTTCTCTGCCCAGCAAGGTCGGGAAATCAAGAGGCAGTTTTCCCTGAGGAGCTCTCATTTTTGGTAGAGGCACCCCCCTTGTGTTTTCAGGTCAGGAAACTCAGAGCGGAGCTCTGTCATCGAGTCTACGCACACCCGGAATCGTGTTCCCGCCGTGCGCTGAGCATGGAGCACTTCCACGCGCTGGTGCTCGGTGTGGGGACAGAACTTATGAAAACCCAGCCCTGGCGCTCAGGCTGCAGCTCACAGACTAGCGTGGAAACAAGCCTATGGCTCATAGCTTGGGAGCAGAGTGTGTGAAAGGAGCATGGAAGAGCATTTAGAAAAACCTCTGGCCTGCAAGAGGTCACAGAGCGAGCGCGGCCCGTAAGCTGCTCCCTTGGCCCATGGCCCCACATGCCATGACTCTCTCCATGACTGTCTTCTTTTCTGATCGGCACTTTGCCCGTTCTTCCCTGTGTGGGCTTCAGTCTCAGGCAGGCACCCTCCACAGGAGAGCCCCATGGGCTCCAGGCTGGCAGCCTCGGCAGCACAAGAGCGTGTTCGCCCAGGTCCCAGCAAAGTCCCAAACTCTGACTAGACCCAGGGGTCACACAGCCATGCCTGGAGAAGACTTGCCCTAGGCCAGTCTTTTGGCCTCATTTGACCTGATTGGTCGGGCCTGGGTCACTCTTACCTCAGTATAGAGGCTGAGATGTTTCCCTTTTAAAAGGGCTCCTGTTAACAAAATGAAGAGGAAGGGATTGCAGGGTGGCAAATATAAAATCTGTACACTGCTTGTACCTAGCCCTGGGCTTCTGTTTCTCTATGCATTAATTAGGTAAATGCTCTTTAGGACAGTTTAGGCAGAGGAAGAGGCAGGGGCTGGAAAGAGAAAGTAAAGGAGAAAAGAAGGGAATTGTCCTGTTGATAAAGCAGTCAGGAAAGCAGCAACCTGGTAACATTTAAGATGTCTCAGACTTGTTTAAAACTTTCTTATTAACTTAACCCATAAACCAAGACTCATTTATTTGGAGTACCTAATACATGCTGCACACAGTTCTAAATGCTGTGGAGGCGGCAAGTTGCATGACCTCATAGAGTTCACATTCTAATGGAAAGATAGATAAACATGATAGAGATAGATGTAGAGATAGAGACAGATGATGCTAGATATCTGAGGAGGAAGAGGAAGAGCAAACAAAGTAGGGATATTATTTTTGACTTTTGGGAATTTTTACTTTTAGGAAGAAACTAAATATACCTAGTCAAACAGCCAGATGATAGCCCAACGCTATAAGAAAGTACACTGCGGTTGGGGTTTAGTCACTAAATCGTGTCCAACCCTTTGTGACCCCACAGACTGTAGCCTGCCGGGCTCTCTTGTCCATGAGACTTCTCAGGCAAGAATACTGGAGTGGGTTGCCATTTCCTTCTCCAGGGGATCTTCCCGACCCAGGGATTGAACCTGGGCCTCCGGCATTGGCAAGCAGATTCTTTACCACTGAGCACCTGGGAGGCTCCATGGGAGTACACTAGACATGATATAACCAGAGGCTAGAAATGTTGATCATAGGAGAGAGCGGAAGGATTGAGGTTACCTGAGAAAGGTTTAGTGGTATCATTCTCCACGCTCGCAGCGTTGTTTGGCGAAGCTAAAAAATGTCCTAGTATTGTAAGAGGAAGGGAACAAACACTGGCCAGTGTTTCCCAAAGTTTCCTGAAAATAAGACTTACCTCAAGTGTTTTCATAAGATTGTTTTCCCGGCCCCTATCCAAAGCTTCTGATTCATATCTTTCCAGGATAGGCTGGGCAGTCTATATTTTAACCAGTACCCTTGTTGCTTCTTATCATCAGGAAAGTGTGGGAACCCTTACCTAGGGGGCTGGCAGGTGCAAAGCGAGGTGGAACCCAGTGTGTGAGATGTCCTAAGGCCCTCATTCATTCTGAGCACAACTGCTTTGCATTTATTTCTGGCAAGGACTGCTGAACTATCGCAAAAGACCATCTCTTCTTTGGTTCACAGAATGTGAGGATGCAAGAGAATAAGAGATGGCTACTGGATTTAATAGAAGGTGCAGAGAATACACCCCAAGTGCTAGCAGGTCATGTGAAAGGAGACAGATTTTCTCTGCCAAACAGAGAGGGGGCTGCAAAGACTGCAGACCAGGATATCCTGTGTGTGTGCTTCTAATTCAATTAAGTCCCTCTGTTTTCCATCTAGCCCGCTTCCCGAGTGCTCCCCTAGCATACGCGGCTGCACTAACAACGCCTTGTGGGCACACAGTCATCCCCACGGTGGGAGAGGACAGCTGCTCAACAGTCACGGCACCACGGGCCTGAAGGTGAAGAACAAGCCCTGGATACAGCTTGGGAGGCCCCAGGTAGACCGCAGGGAAGATTCCTGACAAGACAGAAACCAGAGCGGAAATTCTGCTAAGGCTATTACTGTACTCCACATCCATAATCTGTCAGGAAGTGTCTTGGGTGTTTGCAACTATATAAATAGCTAAGACCTTAGGGCTTCCTAACTAAGCTTGTGGGAATTAATAGCATCACTACTTGCTGCTGCAGGTGGAGTCTTAAAGTCTTTTTTCTGATCTCTAGGTAGTTGATGAGATTCAAGGTAGCCAAGATAACCCTGCCAAAGAAGCCATAACCAACGGGGTGAATATTAGAGTTGTTCACAGAAATATTTCTGGTTCTGACGGGACTCACAGTAGGGCTGCAATTCTCTACTCCCTGAAAGGTGAGTGAGGCCATATGATTTACTTTGACCAGTGAAGTATACTGTTCTTCTCTAGACAGAGGCTTTATAAGCTGGTATATGATTGGCTACTGACTTTTCCCCTCGACCACGGTGAAAGGCATGTGGTGGTAGCTGGCTAATTTTTCAGCCTGACCCTAGAGCCAGGCTGCTGCAGGACAGCTGGCCTGTGATGGACCTGTGTGTGAGGGAGAAACTGCTCTGTGGTTTGCAGCCACTGGGATTTGGGAGTTATTTGTTTCTGCAGCACGGCCTTGTCTACTGCTAACCAGTGCTATGCTCAACTAGTCATTCAAATGTAGCAGTCATATGAGCAGGAATTATCAAGTTGCCTTATCAGACAGATAGGAAGAAATCTGTAATTAACAAATCAATAGGATTGAAAATCCCACAGAATGTCTGACTAAAAGCAAGGCCAACCTTTCTTTACTCTTTGAAAATAAAATGCAGCTTTTCATTAAACAAATAGGCTTCTAATTAGGCTAATGAGATACTTTCATTACTAATAGTTTCTTCAGCATAACTTTTGTTTCTGCTTGCCATTTTCTTGAGTTGGTTTACATTCCTTTTTGGCCTAGGTTATTACCCTAGGTGCCTAGGTGTCTCCTCTGCCTCTGTGACTTATCTCTTTTCATCCTGTTTCCAGGCTGTTTTTATTATTAACCTCAATCTCAAACCCTAGTTTACTTTCCTGCTTGCTCCCTATTGCTCATGTGATAAAATACTTGTGATATACAAAAAGTGAGATAGATCTTTAAATTTTTCTTATAAATGATCTAATTTTCTTTAATAGTGAGTAAACACAAAGAAAGCTCAGAATGAATCTGAATTATTAGCAAAATGTTTATGAATAAAGACCCATAACTTTCTCCTAGGTTCCCAACACTTGTTTCTGAACCAAATGAACCTTAATTCAGGCCCAGGCTCCAAAGGGTCTCCTATACTGTGTACCACCATGAAATCAGGGACAATTCAGAATTCCAGCAATTTTATTGTCTAATGTATTCTTACAATAAACCACCACACTTGAACCTATAAGGTCTCTTCTTATAGTGGAAGGAGCTGCACTAACACATTCAGCTTGTCTTATATATTGTTTGAATTACAGAAAGCTGGGGTGTATTTTGAATTAGTAACTAACTGTTCTTGGTATACACTGGGTGCAAACTGATTAATTCAACTCTATTCAACACATGGATTTTGTATTATGCTGTAGTATATGTATATGTCACCAGGTGATCTGAACTTTTAAAATCCCCTGATCTTATTTGAAACAAAATTTGTTATTTTTTGCTAGTCAAGTAATAGATCAAATCTATTTCTTATGAAAATGTTATAGTAGCAGGAGAAAAAGATCAAAACATAAATCATGTTTAGTCTCACCACCAAAGAAAGATTTTAACATTATTTTAGATTCGGAAAATTTCCTTTTAGGAAATAAGATTTCTGGGATGTCTTCCTCCTCACTTTTCAGACTGTAGACAAGCTGCACATAACAGTCATTCCTGAAAATGACTTGAAGGGCCTCACGTGGATAAAACGCACGGTACACTCACTCATCCCAATCCCCATTTACCGGCCTGGGTTCAGTTAGGGAAGCAAAGCTCTTATGAGTGTTATGGGAATAGAGGATTAATTATGGAAATTAGACCTTATACAAATGTGGCCCCTTGCCCTGCTGGGAAGGTGAAAATCTGGAAGTGAAAGCTGAAGGAGAGAAGAGAGAATTGCTAATACATCCTTGTGATGCCCACTAGCAATCTCCTGAAGTCAGAACCTGAAGAGAAATACGAAAAACCAGCCTGTCCAACCACCAAACTGGAACAATGAAGGGGGAGCTTCAGGAGGTATCCTTGGGGAACTGTCATGTCTGTGCAGATATTGCCTCTGCAGATGTACTGGTGGGCCTCGAGCAGGTGGTGTAGGCTTGAAAATAGAAGTTCACATTGCTGAGTCCACGCATAACCTTCAGCCCTCCTGACATGGCCACTGTTTCTATTAGCCCAATGAGCAAAGACGGGGACACTCAGAAAAGAGGCTGACCACATCCACAGAATAGGTCATCCTGCTCACTGGATCATTGAACTTCTCTGCTTTTTTTCTATTTCATCTTTTTGCATAATTTGTAGAGATCTACTTTCTTTTATTTTTTTAAACCTTTTATTTTACATTGTGGCATAGCTGATTAACAGCGTTGTGATGGTATCAGATGAACAGCAAACTAAATAGATACATAGCAAACTATGTATCTATTCTTTTTCCAAACTTCTCTGTTGTGAGACATTAAGATCTTTTCATATTTTGTCTTTTCTGAGAGACCTATCCACTTATTTCTCCCCAAACCTTCTTCCACTAACATTTAATAGTATGCCTTCAAGTCCATAATCGTCCAACCACACCATTAGACAATGCCCTTGAATCCACATAGCGTCATACTTTGCCTTCTCTCTTTCTAGGCAAAAAAGAATAACCAGGTACACTGCTCAAAAGCTCTGCCTACTTGCAGGATGTCCCCCCACCATGTCCTTGAGGCCACTCAAGTCAGGCTGTGTCACCACCACCTACTTTTAGATGCTGCCAGCAAAACCGTCATCGAGCAAGCATGAATTTTTTTGTCCTTGGTCAGCTGGTCATAGGGGTAGACTGAGAGAAAGAAGGGAGTACAGCAAAAGTAGGAATCACGAAAATTTGAGCCCCATCTTCATGGGGCCTCTCAAATAGAGCATTCCCCCTTGATGGTGCAGTGCCTGCCCAAGTCTACGGCTTGGTGAATCAGACACTGTTAATGGATTCCCTGCTCAGAAGCACCTTATGTGGGATGCCATAATGGTAACAAGGTATTTTGTAAGTCTACAGTTCATCATCAGACATCCAGTCTCTACTGGGGCCAAGCAGCAGGCCGGCAGCTGTTTCTCAAAGGAACTGTTAACTGTAGAGGATAGTCTAGTTCTGCTCTTAAAAGTCTGCACCGTGGTTCTCTAGAGGGGAGCAAAGGCTCCACATAGGTTCTCCACCTGCCAGTGAAGCTCGCTTTTTTCAAACTACATGAAAGAATTCACCTTTCCAGGTCTCCTCCTTTATGCAACACTGTTCTATAGAACTTGATCGCTCTCATTTTGATCCCTACTTCCAATGGGGGCTGTTTCTCCTTCCTGTGCCATCACATAATGAGCAAACCGCCTGGGAGACCTGCGCCTTAGAGTGAAACGGAAAGATCACACTTGTCTAGGAGAGACATGGAAGGAGGAAACAGGGAAAGAGTTTTTCTTAAACTGAAGTCCTCTAGAATCCCTAAAGCCTCTGTAAAGATCAGCTTTGACTCCTATGATCTGGTCCTCTGAAGCAGGAGTTGGGGGCATCGTGTCTATAAATTCTTCCATTAGACTGGCAGGCAAGACTCAAAAGAAAACATGATTCAGAAGCCAAGGTTAGAAGGGACATCTAAAGATCATCAAACACTCAATAAATTAGAACATTAACCCAGAGAGAAGAAAGCCGTATCTCTCCCAGCTCTGTCATTAGCCAGGTGAGAGAGGACTGGTGGATCCAGCTCCTGAGTGAGGAAGGCTGACTTCTCAAACATCCCTCTGGGGGAGACATAGTGATAGTCCGGGGAGGGTGGGCTCAGAGTTCCAGAGTCTGAGCTTTTACCTTCCCATCACCTATCTCAGTAAGGTCCAGCAATAATGTGCAATTTCTTTGCTTCGATTGAAATTTCAACCTCGACTGAACCCAGTCAAAAGGACTGGAGGGACATCTGGGATTACAGGAGGTGGGATAAAGAGTGCTTTCTTGCTAATGAAGTGATTTAATTTACTCTGCCAAAACTCTGGATTAGATCAGATGTCAACTCTTCTGGGAAGCATCCCTGTGTGCCCCAGGTGGGATGTTTTGTTCCTTTCTGAGACCTCCTGCCACAGTCTGTTGCTTATATTTTTGCTAAGCCCTTCTTTCAATATGCTTTGGATTGCAGTTAATACCCAGGATGTCAGCATTCTCCTTTCACTAGGCCACTTGTTCTCAACTGGGATGTTAAAACTCAGGATGCAGCAATCAGCAACGAAGTGTGTTATAAATTACAACTAAAGGTAGGTAAAATAACAACATATAAAAGATTCAAGGTGACACTACGATATGTTTCAAGTCTTTCAGTGCTGCTTCAGTTCACCAGCTTTCAAGTGCAATGTCTTAGGTGTAGCAGACATGGGTAGAGAAAGAACAAATGTACCAGGAATTGTTCAGGAGTCTAAGTTTGCTTTTGAGAGTGGCTTGTACATATTAATGCCATCCACTAAGTAAGCTGAGATAAAAATTGGGAACTGCTGTATTAGAATGAGAGCTCCTTCAGAGAAAGTTCCCTGATTCACCAGTGCCTATATTAACCGTGCTGTCCAGCATGATAATACATACTTAATAATAATATGTGAAATAGAGTAAAGAAACTGAATAAAATTGAAAGTCCAAAGTAAATAAAATATATCAGAGTGAGGTGTGGGAGAGGGGAAAAAAAGAAAATCATAATTTCCTGATGGGGTTTGAGTGAGTTATTTATGTGATTTGTATAACAGAGTCACAAGACTTTTTAATAATAAACAATAGACATGTATTTCTTGCATGTCTGGGGTCAGCCGGGGTTTTGGCTAGGTGGCTCTGCTGATCTTGGCTGGGCTTGTTCATGGGTCTGAGGTCAGACGAGCTGGCCGTCAGCTAGTCCGTCTGACCTCACTGAGACAACCAGGGCTAGAGCTGCTCTGTTTCCCTTCTTCCATCAGGCTAGAGCAGGCACGTTTCCATGGTGATAGCAAGGGGTAAGAGAAGTCACGTGGCAACACACAAGGACTTTGGAGGCACAGACTCGAAACTGGCCTGCTATCACTTCTGCACAATTCCTGGCTAAGAAGTCATGAGACCCGTGCACCACTCAAGAAACAGAGAACGGGACTATATCTTTTTAATAAGGAACCACAAATTCATGTGAGAAGGGGTGGATATGCGGACTGTCAAGTGCTGGGGTCATCACTGCCTCTGACTACAGAATCTGAGAAGACGACCCACGCAGGAGCAGTGACGCTTAGGATTGAGGGCTATTTTGTTCAGTGAAGTTTCACACTTCCAAGACTCTTCTGTTATTAAATCTGGTGTTGGAATGTTCCTTAGTTGTTCCCGGATACAAATGCTCTGCACAGATTCTTTTACATCAGACTTTATATCTGCAAGGGTTATACTAGCAAGCATTGTGATGACAAGGGGACATGGCTCCTGGAACCTGTCCATTTTCCAGGCATGGGCCTCTGCACACGAACACTCCTGCCTCTGACAATGAACCTCAAGTAGAGCTCCGTAACCATCTCGGGTTC
Organism: Muntiacus reevesi; assembly: GCF_963930625.1. Taxonomy (NCBI): domain Eukaryota; kingdom Metazoa; phylum Chordata; class Mammalia; order Artiodactyla; family Cervidae; genus Muntiacus; species Muntiacus reevesi. The sequence continues at coordinate 54,694,897 of NC_089265.1, read as the reverse complement.
ATTGTTCCTCTTACGGGCTCCTGGGGGGAATCAGAGAAATAAGTCAGGACATATAAGTTAGTCCCCCCAGCAGCTCTTAGGTAGCAAATATGTGTAACAGTGGAAATGAGCCTGATTGCTCTCCATTTATTTCTGCAGCTACCAGTTTCCTCTCTTGCTCTCTGTAAAGTTTAAAACAACATCAATTTTTAAGGACTTAAAGTGCTTTTCTATTTAAAATCAAACAAGACAAGCATCATTTTCATTCTGGGACTGTACTTTGCTTCTTGAAGTGCAGTGAATATATAGACACCCACTGAAAAATAATAATAATAAAGTAGCTAAGTGATGGAAATGAGTAATTGCTTGGCAGCGAGTCTGCCGGGAGAGCACTAACACCGCACGGCACATATTTCATGAATAATGAGAGGAGTCTCAGAGCTGTGCAATCACTGCCTATTGGGTCAGAAATTTCACATTAGTGGATTCATCAGAGCAGATCAGTGTCATAAAGACACTCTTTCCCGAGGTAAACACACCGTTCCTTCACTGAACTGTCATCTCTCCATTGCACAGTGGATGCAGCTGAGACCTGAGAGGAGGGGCATAACTGGGTTAGGAGTAGTTTATATCCATATCATTCTAAATTCTATCTGCTTATTTAGATAGAAAGGATGTTTTTTTAACAGAGAAGAGCTAGTAAGTCTGTGGATAACAAAAGGCTTAATAAAGCAGAGAGAGACAGAGTAAACAGCGCACACCTACTTCTATGAAATGTTGCTTAACGGTGATTGAAACTCAGAGGATTTTAAAGCTGTGAGAGGGACTTCAGACCTTTTGTTCTAGGACTGCCTTGGTGTGGTAGTCACTAAGTGCTTTTCACCAATTGTTCCCGTTATTTCTGGTCCATCGTAGGTTTTACTTCCTGCCTTTTTGCAGCTAGGCGTAGTCATATGACTTGAGTGGATGAGATTGTGCTCAATGAATTGTGAACAGAAGTGATGTGGTCTTTTCTGGATGAAGGTTTAAGTGCCAGTGTATAAGCTGCCGTGTTTCTTCTACCAATGTCTTGGGGCTGGGGTGCAGAGGGGGCTACAGTAGGGGATTGCTACTCAGCGAGCTTAGGTCCTGGAGAAAGAACAGCAGAGAGCCCTGCCCCCAGATAACCTCTGATGAGTGTGTAGCATGACTGGAAAATATATGTTGTGAGCCAGAAAGACTGTGGAGTTTTGTTACCACAGCACACTTGAGCCTATCCCGGCTGATACACTGAGTACTTTCTTCGCTTTTGCTCAAAGTATCCTAGATGTGGCATTGTGGTTAAGAACACTATTTTACAGTCAGATACACTTAGATTTGAAAGATAGTTTGAAGTGACTATCAGTCCATATAAGATAGAAACCAAGGTAGTTTTGTTAGGATTAAATAAGATAATACATTTAAGATCTTAAGTGTAGTACCAATCATCATCAACAAATGCTTGTTAGATAAGACAAAGGCAGTTGTGCTAAACCAGCAAGCAAACTTTCCCCTTAGAAATAAATGATATTCTTTACCTACAAGTACACACATTCCATAATCTACAGAACTCTATGTTTCCTTCTTTTATCCTTACTGGAACCATAGAATATTGGGATAAAGAGCACCTTAGTTACAATCTCATCCAAACTCTCGAGAAACCAAGTCCAGAGAGGTGAGGGATTTATCCTGAGACATATACCTACTTAGTGGAAGAGGCAGAATTAGGACTAGAGCCGCCACATAATTTACCATCCAGATAGGACACTTTTGAAAGTGAAGGGAGAAAATTGTTAGCAACTGTGCCAGAAGAACAGGTGGAAACTCGGACTTTCCCAGGCAAACCAGAACATATGGTCACCCTCGTTAGGATTTACTCTCCCAGACCCTCTGCCTGGTGTCACCTTCCTTCCCAGCAGATGTCTTAATCCTACTGGTGTAAGAAACTCTTCATCATTCTACATCTAAGGATGTAGGGAAGGAAGGGACAAAAAACAGCTTTCCATTTTGACATTCTCTGTAAATCTTTACTTCCCCCCCTGCTTTCTTTAGCTTAGTGTCTTTACTGTCAAGTTTAACTGCTTATAATACTTCAGTAACTGACTTGCTTTAAGCGGTAATGGCTACTGATTACACGAATGGGCCTGCATTTGAAAAAAGGTTCCATTGCGTGGCAGAGCCCAGAGGTGATTTCCTGGAAAAGCAACAACAACAACAAATAGATACTTTGAGATAACAAGCAACAGAGAGGAGAATATAGCCAAAATGGGAACAGAAACCATCAGTGGAACTTCTCCAGAGATGACCTACTTCTTCATTTTCAGACACATTTCTAAAGGAGACTGACTCTTCCCCTGTCAGTGTACAGAAGAGAAATTATATTTTTGAAGGTGTTTGAAATTAACTCATGAGAAAAATCAAAGGTCCAGAAAACATATCCTGGTGTTCTCGTCAAGTTCCAATCCAACAGTGAAAGTAAGTCTTGTGGAAGAGAAAGGCCATGTGAGTAGCTGAGATGCTGGGACCCTTCTCCATTTCTGACAAGGGTGCTCCTCTGATCCCCTTGTGTGTGGACAGGCCGGGTACTTCTGGCTAGCCAATCTGTTGTGTCCGTTTCTAAAATCGGAGCGGCCTGTCCCATGACGAAGCCTCAGGAGAAGGTGTTGGTAAAGCATGGCCTTTTGGACCGTTCCCTATCAAAACCATGAGCACAAACATGAGCAAATATACTGGATAACAAAGTAAGGACGGCAGAGGAGACGTACCTTGGGCACGACTCTGCTGTGGCTTGACCACATCCCCGAGGCACCTTCACATCACACGGGCTGCGCTTGCCCTGTGGCTTCCATCTGCTGAATCATGATGCAAGGTTGCATGTGAAGACTTAAGGTGTTGAACTTCCCGCTGCAGTGTGCTTTTTCTCATTATTTGGAGTCTGGAGATGTGGTAGTGAGCACCCCCATGAAGCCCCTTGGCCTGCTCTTCCTTCCTCTCCAGTCTTAGGCTTTTCAGCCTGGACTCACCACCCTCTAGCCACGTCACCCTCATGCTCCTCACACAGACCAAGCTTGGTCAGACTTCCAGGGCATTTGTATCCTTCGGTCTGCCTGGGATACTCTTATGGTTGGCTATACTTCATCATTTAAAATTCAAGGACTTCCCTTGACTATGGTATCAATGGCATTAGTAGTAAAGAACTTGCCTGCCAATGCAGGAGACATAAGAGATGTAGGTTTGATCCCTGGATCAGGAAGATCCTCTGGAGGAGGGCAATGGCAACTCCAGTATTCTTGCCTGGAGAAACCCATGGACAGAGGGGCCAGGCAGGCTACAGTCCATGGGGCTGCAGAGTCGGACAGTACTGAAGCAGCTTGCCACACAGGCACACATGTTATCAATGTAAGTTAGAAACATATTTCCAGAAAAGTTTCTAGAATCTAATAGGTCCTCAATAAATATTTCTTGAAAATATGAGTTAATAAATAAATGAATGAATGTATTCCATATTGATTCTGGAATCAAATGATCAAGGAATTTATTCTTTAAGACCATCTGAGACCTGATGGGAGACTTCTTCCTCTCGCATGCTATTTCTAAGGGTTCTATACAAGATGCACTAGAACCAAAGGTATTCAGAATGCTCAAGAAAGAGAATGACCCAGATGGACAGAAATTCAGATGATCCAGACTTTCTATTGTATCCAATTTAGGGTCATCCCTGCTGTGTTTGCATTGTCCTTCCCAGCTCTGCTCACTTCTCTATCTTCTCTAGTCTCATTCTCTGCCTGCTCTCAGCACTAGAATGATCAAATGTGCCCTAATGTTCACTCTACTTCTTGAAACCAAATGTTTTTGAAAATGCACTTTATCTCTAAGCCAATTAACAAATTCTTTAAAATGATGTCTTATTACAGCTGATTGACTCTCAGAAAGATCTACACACAGTCATTCTATTTTTCTGCCCAGGGACTTTTCTGTGCTTATCTTTTAGGAACAAGACATCACATTTTCTCCTACATTATGACTAAAGTCAAAAAGCCCCAGCCCAGTAAAACTCAAATTGGGTTGAATCGGAGTGATTAAATAAGCTCTGAATGATGTGTTAATTTCAACAAAAGTGTTTTTTAGCTCAATGAGTTCTAAATCAAGTTCAAATTCAGGAGAAGATGTGTGATTGCAATCCAAGGAATGACAATCTTTGTCTCCCATGCCATTATTTATTTGAGAATGGGAAGAGAAAATCACTGATGGAGTTACTCAGTTATCATGCTTCAGGTCATTCACTCCATCTTAGGAAAAGTCTGTGACATCAAGTTGCACAAAGTTTATGGGTAACAGAACCAGAGAGAGTAACTTTGTAAAGGACATGCGATGATTTACAGGAAGACCTAAATTTTCTTGACTCCATTATATTATTCCAATTCTCCCTCTCTTTGTTCTCTCTTTTTCTCTCTCTCCCTCACCCCAACTAGTCTAGTCTATAAGGTCCGAGAATGCATAACTAAGCCCTTTATTTTGCCTTGCTTTTAATTCACACACATTGAAAGGAACCATAGATGGATTAAGTGCAGACTATCAGATCAGTTAGGCGAATATATTGGATCTCTTCTGTTTGTTCCTACAGATTCAATCTATGCCCCAGGTAGCTGACCTTTAAGGACCCATCACTAGACCTCTTGCCTGGCATTCAGTTGGGGTCAGTAAAAGGGAGTCAGTCCCTGGCAGGGACTAGAGGGCAGGAGCATGAAAATACTTGTTCTGTGCTCCCATCATGCCAGGACACATTGGTCGGCCAGGACCTTCCACAGAAGGCTTTGTCTGGCAGTAAATCTCTTGTCCTAAGCAGCTGGCTTTCTCCTCCTGCCCCTTAAGGTCTAGAGGGATCCCGGCTGATACTGGTCTGGGGCGTGTCACTATCCCTAGGTGGTTTGCTGACCCCTGCCAGCACCGATGGAAATGGCCTCTTTATTTAACTCTCCTTGAATTATTACATTTGCCTGTACAGCTTGTTTCCTGCCGTGTCTCTGGTCAAAAAACAGATGGATAGATGAAGGAAGCCAATACGTGTCTCCAGTAGAAAGTGGGCGTTGGTTAGTACAAGCCTCTGGCTAGGACTTCTCCATGCACATTTGTTTTTCCAACCTCACAGTAACTATCTGAATCAGACATTACTGGGTCCATTTTACAGATGGGAACTGTGTCCCAGAGAGGTCATGTAGTATGGTCGGGATCGCACAGCTGGTAGATAGAGATGGTCATGAGGTCCCCCCAAATCCTATCTGACCCCAAAGCTGTTACAGCGATTGCATGTGGAGAGCAAATAATTCCTCACAGATACAGAGAAAGTAGGAGTGAGGGCAAGAGTAAGTCCCCAAGGAATGGGACTTCCCTGGTGGTCCAGTGGCTAAGACTTTGTACTCCCAATGCAGGGGGCCTGGGTTCAATCCCTGGTCAGGGAACTAGATCTCACATGCCACAACTAGAAGTTTGCACGCTGCAACTGAGTTTAAGGCTCCTGCATGCTGCAATTAAAAAAGATCCCATGTGCTTCAACTGAGATGGTGGGGAGGGGTAGGTAGTCAAATAAATAAATATTTTAGAACTACCTAAGGAATGAGGGCTGGGTGGGAGAGGCTGACCTATGTGTTCTTCTGGAATCCACCAGCAAGGTGAAGAAATGAAGGCCAAGGCCTCTTTCACCAACAACACTAATGGGTGGATAAGAGCCGGGCCATCCTGGCCACTAAACTTCTCATGACAATGGGGTGTCTTTGAGAAGTTTCCCACCGGCTCTTGGCCTCAACCCTACCAGTCACCTCCTGAGGAGGCAAATCTTTCTCTGCGTTTCCACCCCCCTCTCCTCGATGCCTGCACAATCTGGGACAGAAGCGTAGCACCTCAGCCTCCATTTAATGCTGGGGATCGGTGTCTCTGTGCCTCCTCCTCCCTGTGAGTACAGAGCTCTGCACAGCCTGAAATTCCCACCTCTGATGGAGAGCTCTGAATTATTCATCAGCCCAATAATGGCAGGTGATGAGATCTTTTCCCGATATGTCCCTGTCAGTAGATGTTTATTAATCTGTTTCACCAGCCGCCCTGCTCTGACTGCGGGGCCTGAAGAACCCCACGCGCTGCCTGACACGTATCGGCAGAGACAGCACTTTAAAGACTCCCTTTTGCCTGGGAGGTCATCTGAAGGTTATTAGGAACAAATTATTTCTTCATTTCCGCTGACTGAGTAGATAGCCTTAATGATCTGTCACCTAGCAATAGCCTGCCTGTTCAAACATAAAGAATGGCAGGCTGATGGGCTTATAACTAGAATCAGTTCATTTTAGCTATTCTCTTGTCAAGCATGTTTCCAAGATACATATAGTATTTACATATTCATGAGCCTCAGCCGACACTGATGCCGTGAGGGGGCCTGTCTGATAATGTGATACAAGTTTGTACTGTGTCCTCAGGCACTTAAAGTCTATTAAGTGAATAAAGTCTACCCAGGGCCTCTCTTCTTGGAGGTGTTCTCCATTTTAAACACTGGGATGCTATCCCAATTTCAAGCACTCATCTCCCTCTCCTTCTCCCTTCCCTGCCCCCAGCATCCATCAGAATCTGCCCTCCCTACCGCTTACTGAGAGGAAGCTCTGCTTTAAAGAAAGGGAGCAGGCCACTGGGAGTTTTCCCTCCTCCCAGCAGGGCAAACCCATCCATGAGATCTTTGCTTTCACATTCCTTTAGGCTTTGTGTAGGTAAGTCAAATGACATTGTATAAAGCAAAGTGAAGCGGCAGCTGGCTTTGCACATTTTGGACTCTGACAGCACTTTCGAGTCTCCTTGGGCTACTTGTAGCTAATTATTATTTCATGCCTTTGACTTCGCTGGCCTATGGTCTTGTCTCTGTCTGTCTAGTTGAGGATGGTGCCTGAGGCATAAATCTTGCAATGCAACTAAATCACCTGGGGAGGACCTGAAATTTGTCATCTGGAGAGAGAGTCTTATTATCCCATCTCCAATCTCCCATTTTCTATGCTACTCAAAACACTTCTTATCCCTACTGTTGATTCTTAAAAGAAAAAATGTAAAAGGATATAATTAGTACGTATGTTGTTAGTATGTATTCGTATGTGCATTGTTATGCCAGTTTGGACATCTCTCTGCTAAATAAATATTCTATGTATCTATTTATCTTTCATTCATTCACTTGGCAGCCTGTGGCTGTGCTATGAAACTCTAGAAGGCCTAGAATATCTGAGTCCAGTTTGGCTTTGTACCATTTTTCTTAGGGGCCAGGTTCCATCTTCATGAACACTTACATGCCAAAGAAGGTAAATTGCTTTTTAAAGTACAACTGAGTTGTCCTTGAGTATAGGATACCTTAGTTACTTACACAGAATAAGTACAAAAAGAATAACAACATCTCATATAGGAATTGTTGGGGAGATTTCAGAGACTGCTCACTTCCTTTAAGAGTCAGTTTTTCTACATGTGAAATGGGGATAATAACTTGAATCGTTTTTCCTACTTGTAAAGTCGTTATGAGGATTAATGAGATAATAAGTTGGTGAACCTATTGGGAATCCCTTGAGGAGCATTAGAATTGACTCAAGGCATAATTGTTTGGCAGATAAATAATTAACCCATTAACCTAACTTTGAGCCATTCATTCAGAAATTTTGTCAAGCACTTTGATTTATTTTTCACAGGAGCTTTAGGGCTGTTCCTGGGCATGGACTCCAGGAGGTTGAGGGACATAAAATCACATGAAAACCCAAGGTAACCAATGAGGGATTGCTCTGGCAGAAAAGAGTGGGATCCTAGGAACACCTGGGTCTCCCCTTCTGCCATGACAGAAACTCCAGTTTTAAGAAAGCAAGCTTAAAAAAATCTAGGCCTTTGGAGTCTAATATGGCAACCACTAGCCCCAAGTGGCAATTTACATGTACATTTCATTAAAAGAAAGTAAGATTAAACAAATTAATTTCTTAGTCAGAGTAGCCACACTTCGAGTGCTTGCTCCCTATATGTGGCTAATGGCTCCTGTGCTGGACAGAGCAAATATGCAACGTTTCCATCCTCTCTGAGGGTTCTACTGGACGGCACTAGACTAGGTTACTCTCAAACTCGCGTGTGCATGAGAATGACTCAAGGAGCTTCTTAAAATCTGTATTTCTGAGACTCTCAGAAATCCTGATTCTGTAGGTGTGAGGAGAATCATGGAAATCAGAATATTTACAAAGTTCTCCAAAATAATTCTGGTGGTGGTGGTTGGTGACAAAATCTGGATTTCCCAATGCTATTCAAAGTGTGTTCCATAGACTGGCAGCATTTGCATCACCTGAGAGTTTGTTTAAAAGGCAAATTGAAGAATTGAGTACAGGGCTCAGAAATCTATATACAAGCTTTCTGGGTGATTCTCATGGATGCTAAACTTTGAGAACCACTAATCTAGACAGTAGAACAATGCAACTGTAGCCTGAACATTGCTGAAATTTAGATATAAATATTCACAGTCTAAGATGACTACACTGGGATTTACTTACAGTTACATCCTACGGAGATCAGTCCTGGTGTTGATTGGAAAGACTGATGTTGAAGCTGAAACTCCAATAGTTTGATCACCTGCTGTGAAGAGCTGACTCATTTGAAAAGACCCTGATGCTGGGAAAGATAGAGGGCAGGAGGAGAAGGGGACGACAGAGGATGAGATGGTTGGATGGCATCACTGACTCAATGGACATAGGTTTGGGTGGACTCTGGGAGTTGGTGATGAACAGGGAGGCCTGGCGTGCTGTGTTTCATGGGTCACAAAGAGTTAGACATGACTGAACAACTGAACTGAACATGGAATCCACTTATACAAAATTCATCCATCCATCCATCCATCCATCCTTCCATCCTTTCATTCATTCACAGCTTTTAGGATATCTATTATGTGGTAGTCATTTGTGATGAAAATTGGGAATTTTCAGCAAAGAACAAAATTTTCATAATCTTTCAGGTTAGTTTGATTGTTTCTAACTCAATTTTTATTATTTTCCTTCAGTTTTTGGCAGGATGGAGTACAAATTTAAAGTACTTTCTAAACTAGAGGCTGGTTCACTGCACTAAGCAGCCCTCCAATTGTTTCCATCAACAGGTGGTTTTGTTTAGGTTCACACAGATATTAAAGGTTAAATAATGCTAGAAGTCAATTTTCCAAACCTAGGCCAGTACCAGCAGTGTTTAGGGGCAAAAATGAGTAATGAAATTTTCTAACTAATTCATAATCAAATGTTCTAGTGCTTACTTTAGTGGCTTTAGTTACTGAATATTTTCAATACCAATTGGTATAAAACAAAGTTTTATCACAGCATTGATAATAACCCTGATATATATGAATTTCACATTCCATTTTTTCCTTAAAATATGTTTCAAATAATTTTGTTTTTAATTTTTTTTATCATGGAAAACTCTAAACACAGAGAAGTAGGAGAAATATTATAATAAACTCCCATGTATCACCCCCTAGATTTAATAATTCTTTCAATTTATGGCTGATCTTTGTACTTCTCTCTACTTCCATCCAATTCCCTTCTCCATATTATTTTGAAGAAAATGTCAGGCACCTTTAATCTTTTGATAGTTCCATATATCTCTAAAACATAAGGACTTTAACACACACACACACACAACCATAATACCATTATGATCATAGTGAAAAATAAAAAAAATTTTGTAATGATATCAAATATTCAGTTTTCCAATTTCCACATCCTTCAATAATGCATTTTTTTCACTTGTTCTGAATTAATATAAAGTCAATATGTTGCTATCAAGTGATATTTCTTAGTCTCTTTCAATAAACTGATAATCCATCTCTTTTTGTTCTCATATTTATTTATCAAATAAATTGGTTTGGATGTCCTATAGCTTTTTATATTCTGAGTTTTGTTGATTGCATATTGTTGGTATCATTTAGCATGTTCCTCTATCCTCTATATTTCCTGTAAATAGGTAATTGGATCTAGAAGCATAATCATATCCAGTTTTTTTTTTTTTTTGCAAGACCACTTCATAGGTGATGTTGAATTATTTCATCAGAAAGCACATGATGTCACTTCATGATATTAATAGTTATTGACACTTCATGCTGAGATCCATTAATTAATTTTGATTTTTAAGTTGGTGATACCCTAACTCTCTTATTCCTTACTCATGTATTAGCTAGGATGTTTTTATACAGAGAAGTTTTCACTTATCTACTATTTAACTGGTATAACTTCATTTAGGAAGGATAAGAAAAATGCTTCATTTTTCTCTTTTATTTATCAGTTGGCAAATGATAAGTTGGTTCACTAGCAATTAGTTATTTTCCACTTCCTTCTTCCCATCCCTCCTCCCTTCCCTCCTTCCTCTCTCTCTCCTTTCTTTCAACTCACTGATTGCAACATTTTTAATATATTTCATTTCATTGCAGTTACTTTACTGATTTTCAAATTACCCCATCTTTGCTCAGTAGGAGCTTCCTCAGGTTGGTTCCTATGTCCTTTTGACACAGTGCTCCTTGGGCATTTTGTATATTTCTAGGTTTATTTTGTATATTTCCTGCTCTGAACATGGGGCTGGAGATTTCTACACATTTCTCAGATCTGACTTTTTTCTTTTGTGGAAAATTTTATTTGGAGTAAAAAATTTCAGGAGGTTCATTGCTATAGAGTGGCTCAGTATTTATAGGTCTTTCCAGGAAGCAGAACTAGCAAGTATATTATCTAAAGATGAAATATATCTTGAGTTTATGCTGATTTTTTTCCAATTCCAATTCAATACTATTGGGTTTCTGTGTTGCTAGCTTCTTTATTATTACACATATTGTGAATTGTACCAAAATCCCTCCCACTTTCAACTGTTGGTATTAAATTAGCTAGCTGTAACTTCCAGGGGGAGGCTGGGGATCTTGCATTCTTAAGTCTGTCAGCACCCTAACTTCCTTGGGTTTCCTCCCATACAGGGGCTGATGTTATGTTGATTTTACAGATGATATGATGCTCCTTTCCCCCTGCCTGTTCATATTAGGGGTTCAGGGGGGATACTTTACCACCTAGCTTTGTTTTAGTTGCAGTCAGGGTTTTTGTCTGACATCCTAATTCCTGTCTTCTTCAATGAGAACATTGATGAAATTCACAAATTGCACTCTCATCTTCCTCTTGAAGTGTATTTTAAGTTTTATGCTATGCTGTAAAAGATGAATTGTTTTCAAATATATTTTGATAGAATTCCTGTTTGTAGCTTCAGGTTCCAAAGATTTAAAGGAAAAAGAGGACTAAGTTTCCTCAGGTGATAGTTCAGTTCAGTCGCTCAGTCGTGTCCGACTCCGTGACCCCAAGGACAGCAGCACACCAGGCCTCCTTGTCCAACACCAACTCCTGGAGTTCACCCAAACTCATGTCCATTGAGTTGGTGATGCCATCCAGCCATCTCATCCTCTGGTGTCTCCTTCTTCTCCAGCCTTCAATCTTTTCCAGCATTAGGGTCTCTTCAAATAAGTCACTTCTTCATATCAGGTGGCCAATGTATTGGGAGTTTCAGCTTCAACATCAGTCCTTCCAATGAATATTCAGGGCTGATTTCCTTGAGGATGGACTGCTTGGATCTCCTTGCAGTCCAAGGGACTCTCAAGAGTCCTCTCCAACACCACAGTTCAAAAGCATCAATTCTTCAGCACTCAGCTTTCTTTATAGTCCAGATCTCACATCCATACATGACTACTGGGAGAACCATAGCCTTGACTAGATGGATCTTTGTTGGCAAAGTAATGTCTCCGTTTTTCAATATGCTGTCTAGGTTTGTCATAACTTTCCTTTCAAGGAGCAAGTGTCTTTTAATTTCATGGCTGCAGTCACCATCTGCAGTGATTTTGGAACCCAGAAAAATAAAGTCTGTCACTGTTTCCATTGTTTCTCCATCTATTTGCCTTGAAGTGATGGGACCAGATGCCATGATCTTTGTTCTCTGAATGTTGAGCTTTAAGCCAGCTTTTTCACTCTCTTTCACTTTCATCAAGAGGCTCTTTAGTTCTTCTTTGCTTTCTGCCATAAGGGTGGTGTCATCTGCATATCTGAGATTTTTGATATTTCTCCTGGCAATCTTGATTCCAGCTTGTACTTCATCCAGCCCAGCGTTTCTCATGATGCTCTCTGCATGTAAGTTAAATGAGCAGGGTGACAATATACAGCCTTGACATACTCCTTTTCCTATTTGGAGCCAGTCTGTTGTTCCATGTCCAGTTCTCACTGTTGCTTCCTGACCTGCATACAGATTTCTCAAGAAGCAGGTCGGGTGGTCTGGTATTCCCATCTCTTTCAGAATTTTCCAGTTTGTTGTGATCCACACAGTCAAAGCCTTTGGCATAGTCAACAAAGCAGAAATAGATGTTTTTCTGGAACTCTCTTACTTTTTCTATGATCCAATGGATGTGGTAGGGATGTTTAATAAATGGGTCACTCTCATCTTTGTGAGTAACTGGAGATTTCATAGAGAAACTCAGCTGAAATGACTATGTTTAACACTGTGTAACAAAAATCCATTTTTATATAAATTTAATATTTCAATGAGAAGAAAAATGGAGGCAGATACCACAAAATACTTTTTTTTTTTCAAAAAAACAATTCTGAATGGTTGAAAGGCAAGATAACAGAAAAAGGATAAAGGAGAACCGACTAACACCTATCTTTGAAAAATAACAAATTTTAATAAAATAAAATATTAAATAAAATAAAATAAAACATTTCCTCCAAAGTAACCATTTGTGAAGACCAGAAATAATTTAAAAATCCAGGCCTAAAAATAGATAGTATTACAGCAAATAATCCAGAGCTTGCTAAAACTAGTTTAACTATTAGAGTGGTTTTCAGAGAATACTTTAGTCTCTAGTATTAACTTGGGTATTTTCATCTTTACAACACAAAAACTATAAAATATTTTAGAATAAAATTAGAAATTTGCACTGTTTATTTACCACCTATTATCTTGTGCTTCAATAACTTTTGTATCAAGATATATTCACACAGCATAAAATCCACCATTTTAAGTGTATAATTGAGTGGTATTCATATCTATGTTTACAAGGTAGCAAAGCCATCACAACTATCTCATTTCAGAACATTTTCATTATCCTCCCCCTCAAAAACCCCAGACCTCTTAGTAGTCACTCCCCATTCCCTATCCCCAAGCCTTGACAGCTATGAATCTACTTTCAGTCTCTATGGAGTTGCCTATTGTGGTCTTTTCACATAAACCCCAAATACAGTGCCTGAATATACAAAACTTTTAAATCAAAAATATATTTTCCCCCATTGGTATGGAAGTATTTCTTCCCAGGTGAAAAATCTCTACATGCATATTATTCTGTTGTGCAAAGCACAATGTTCCATGTTATATTCTTTTGAATCTTTTACATTTTGAATTGATGCTACTTGATAGCTAATATCTATTATTCTTTTCCTATTCAGGTGCCTTTTTTATTGCTTGGATTATAGAGATTTGAACCCCCTTTCCTCAGCCTGACTGGCCAGAAATGTCTTTTTTGCCTGGTCAAGTAAATCAAATGGTCAGGTTAGGGGTATTTCAATGTCCTCATTTCTTAAATACTCACAAAAGCTTTCCTGGAAGCTTTACTACTTCTACTGTTCATGTTATTGATTCATATACTCCTCTATTAAAGAATGATTGCATCCCTACTTATGCTATGCTCTATGTACTATATACTAAGTGCTGGGAAAACAGGAATGCTTCCAAGTCACTAGTTTCCACTTTAGAGATGTTGTAAGGGCAAATAGGTTATTGCCATAGAGTGTGATAACAGCAGCAAGAGGAAACCGTACAAGGGGTTCTGGAAGCCCACTTCAGCTTTGGCAGTCTGCAGAAAGCTTCCTTGAAAAATTGTTGCCTAAACCAAAACCCTAAGGATGAGCAGGAGATAAGTGATACGGGGAAATAAGGATGGGGCCAAAGATAACTCAAAATACTTCCTTGGATTCTAAGTACATTAATTTAATAAAGTTAATTTTCACCTATTCTGAGCAAAGTCCTATATGGTATAGAAAGATAAATGTAGAGTATATGAAAATGTATATGAAGTTAATATTTTTGAACAAATAGATGAATAAATATATCTCAGCCAATGCCGTGAACTTTCTAACAGAAGAAATATAACCTGTTGCATGCTTTATCCTCAGCACTTACAAAAAGACTAACACAGAACAAGAATACAAATACTAGTTTGGTACTGATCATAACAATGATCAAAAATGGGGACTAGCTCTAGGGAAAAAATGTTTTGTAAAAAAGTAAATATGCTTAGATAACCAGGAAATTAAAACTGATGCATTGGTCAAGCTGCTGCTGCTAAGTTGCTTCAGTTGTGTCCGACTCTGTGTGACCCCATAGATGGCAGCCCACCAGGCACCCCATCCCTGGGATTCTTAAATGTTATTTGTTTTTCCAAATAACTTTTACAGATATCATTATCTTCTAACACTTTTTTCTGGTGAATGTTTATACTTGTTGTGAAAATTTATGAGCAGATCAAGTTAGCATATTGAATAAGTGCATCTATCCTACCTCACTAAAATCCCAATACTGTACAATAAAACTAAAAAAAAAAGGTATAAATCCAAAATAATAAAGAAAGGAATGGGGAAATAATGTCAGACAGGAAATGCCATCAAACTTCCAGAAGATGGAAAAAGGATCGAAATTTCAGCCAAAGAAACTAAGTAGAAGCCAGAGCCTAAAATATACAGACAAAAGTCTCCAAGAATAAGGCAGCTGACTTCCCCTAGCAGAATGCTGATGAAACTCCCAACTGAAATTTGTAAGTACAACAGGGCATGCGTGAAAGATGGATCTAAAACTATAGGGAATAATTAATCAGAAGTCTATATAGAACAATAAACCACCGCATATTGAGTTACAGTGGGATGACAGCCAAGCATTTACATTTTAGACCAAATGAGCCTCAGATAGTTTTTATCCCAAATAAGTGGAACAAATTGTCTTAGATGATTTTGAAGCAGCTAGTGTGAATAACTGTGCCCCAGAATAAAATCCTTTATTTTCTACCACTTGCAGAGCCCATCTTACCTTACTCATCTTAAAACTAACCCTGGTAGTTATAAAACTTCTCTCAATAATACAGGACTCTCAGCCAGTCTTTCTATTGCCTTATTCTTATGTTTGACTAAATAATCAACTTTAATCAAACATTTGAGAACAGTCTAAAACAGAAAAATTACAGCTCATAAACAAATGGAAAACTGATCCTTGACTTAGGACACAGAAATGAACTTAAACACAAGAGCAAGCAAACAGTCAAGAACAACTAAAAATAAATGCCCCTCTTATAACTGTACTCAAGTAATTGAGAGGATATGAACCTCCAAATCAAGGAAATACTATAAAACTGGAACAATTACATAATAAAAGATTTTTAAAACTAAAAATAGGGTTGCTAAAATAAAATAAAATCTCCATTAGAGATGGAGTAAGTAAATTCCCCTAAGATATAGAACAACAACAACAACAAAACAATAAAATGTGGGGGAAAGGAAAATATATTTAAGGTCAACCCGGAGATACAACATTTGACTGTAGCTCAGGAAAGGAAGACCTGAGTGTCAGCTAAGATATCTGCAATAAAACTTATACCTAGACACATCAATGTGACATTTCAGTACAGGAAATAGAGGTCATATAAGCTTCCAGAAAAGCAAAAACTGAAGACCTCAAACAATCAAGAATCAGTGTATAATAAGCTCTCAATGACAAAACTGGAGCAATGCTTTTTAATTTGCAATGGTAAAATTATTTTTAACTTTATTTCTACTTATTCAAATCATTAGTTTAGTTTTTTCTTTTTCTGAGATCAGAGTAAAGACAATTTTCAGACATGTAAAAGATACATTTTGACCTTTTTTCTTTTCAAAGCACATATTCCAATTTTTAAATTTTTTTTTATTTTTTGAAAGTTGTTCAGTCGTGTCCAACTCTTTGCGACCCCAAGGACTATATAGTCCATGCAATTCTCCAGACCAGGATACTGGAGTGGGTAGCCTTTCCCTTTCCTTCTCCAGGGGATCTTCCTAACCCAGGGATCAAACTCAGGTCTCCCACGCTACAGGTGGATTCTTTACCAGCTGAGCCACAAGGGAAGTCCAAGAATACTGGAGTAGGTAGCCTATCCCTTCTACAGTGGATATTCCCAACACAGGAATCGAACCAGGGTCTCCTGCATCACAGATGGATTCTTTACCAGCTGAGCTACCAGGGAAGCCCAGGATGCTACTATGAGGATACTTAAAGATGTGTTCTAGCAAAGAGGTAACCCTAGAAACAGGAAGTTATAGGACCCTAGAAACAGTTATTATACACTAAGACAGCAATAAAGGATTCCCCAATAGACCTAGGAAGAAATCAATCCAAATTTGAGTAGAGAACAGAGGACTCTAAAATGGATCAGTGAAATCCATTTAAAACATGAAAAAGGCAGAGAGCAAAGAAAAAAAGATAATTAGATACTTATAAAGAATAGCACACTGTGCAAAAGAGTCGTGGTCCAAATTGCAACAAGAAATGAAGACTTCAAGGAAACTAGCTAAGTGGATTCTACCAGTAGAAAAAGCGTGTAAACACTGGAAGGGTAGAGAATATGGTAAATACTGTTCATGTATCACCTTCATGCAAAGAAGGAGACATCAATAAATGCTGTTAACAATGAATAAAATCGCTTGGAAAAGGCAATTCAAACATAAAGCAAAATGCAGCATGTTTTTGAAGAGTTACTGGCATATAAGAATGGGTAACTTTCTAACATTTACCTTTAAGTAATGTAGGGGTCTATGTATTTAAACTGACAAGAAGGCAATATAATCATAGCACAATTTATGATTCTCCTGTGAATAAGATTACATAGCCACTGTGTTGTAAATATAGAATTTAGGCCACCTATAGGCAAAATATAAGAGACTGTTTCAGAATTATGATTTTTGAACACAGTATCTTTGGCATACAGTCAGCAAAAGCAAGACCAGGAGCTGACTGTGTCTCAGATCATGAACTCCTTATTGCAAAACATAGACTTAAATTGAAGAAAGTAGGGAAAACCATGAGACCAAGCAGGTATGACCTAAATCAAATCCCTAATGATTATACACAGGAAGTGAAAAACAGATTCAAGGGATTAGATCTGATAGACACAGTGCCTGAAGAACTATGGACAGAGGTTCATGACATTGTACAGGAGGCAGTGATCAAGACCATCCCCAAGAAAAAGAAAGGCAAAAAGGCAGAATGGTTGTCTGAGGAGGCCTTACAAATAGCTGTGATGTAAATCCATGGCTGATTCATGTCAATGTATGACAAAACCCACTACAATATTGTAAAGTAATTAGCCTCCAATTAATAAAAATAAATGAAAAAATAAATAAATAAAAAGCCATTAAAAAAAAAAAGAAGAGAAGCAAAAGGCAAAGGAGAAAAGGAAAGACATACCCATTTGAATGCAGAGTTCCAAAGAATAGCAAGGAGAGATAAAGTGTTTCTCAGTGATCAATGCAAAGAAATGAGGAAAACAATAGAATGGGAAAGACTAGAGACCTCTTCAAGAAAATTAGAGAATCCAAGGGAACATTTCATGCAAAGATGGGCACAATAAAGGACCGAAATGGCATGGACCTAACAGAAGCAGAAGATAGTTAAGAAGAAGTGGCAAGAATACACAGAAGAACTATACAAAAAAGATCTTCATAACCCAGATAACCACAATGGCATGATCGCTCACCTAGAGCCAGACATCCTGGAATGTGAAGTCAAGTGGGCCTTAGGAAGCATCGCTATGAACAAAGTTAGTGGAGGTGATGGAATTCCAGTTGAGCTATTTCAAATCCTAAAGATGATGCTGTTAAAGTGCTGCACTCAATATGCCAGCAAATCTGTAAAACTCAGCAGTGACCACAAGACTGGAAAAGGTCAGTTTTCATTCCAATCCTGAAGAAAGGAAACCCCAAAGAAAGCTCAAACTACCACACAATTGCACTCATCTCACACACTAGCAAAGTAATGCTCAAAATTCTCTAAGTCAGGCTTCAACAGTACATCAACTGTGAAATTCCAGATGTTCAAGCTGGATTTAGAAAAAGCAGAGGAGCCAGAGATCAAATTGCCAATATTTGCTGGATCATCAAAAAAGCAGGAGAGTTCCAGAAAAACACCTACTTCCGCTTTATTGACTATGCCAAAACCTTTGACTGTGTGGATCACAACAAACTGTGGAAAACCCTTAAAGATATGGGAATACCAGACCACCTTACCTGTCTCCTGAGAAATCTGTGGGTCAAGGAGCAACAGTCAGAATTGGAAACGGAACAGCAGACTAGTTCCAACTTGGGAAAGGAGTGCACCATGGCTGTATATTGTCACCCTGCTTATTTAACTTATATACTGAGTACATCATGCAAAATGCTGGGCTGGATGAAGCACAAGCTGAAATCAAGACTGCCCTGAGAAATATCAATAACCTCAAATATGCAGATGACACCACCCTTATGGCAGAAAGTGAAGAAGAATTAAAGAGCCTCTTGATGAAAGTGAAAGAGCAGAGTGAAAAAGTTGGCTTAAAACTCAACATTCAAAAAGCTAAGATCATGGCATCTGGTCCCATCAGTTCAAGGCAAATAGATAGGGAAACAATAAAAACAGTGAGAGACTTTATTTTGGAGGGCTCCAAATGCAGATGGTGCATTTGCAGATGGTGCATCTGCAGATGCTGACTGCAGCCACAAAATTAAAAGACACTTGCTTCTTGGAAGAAAACCTATGACAAACCCAGACCGCATATTAAAAAGCAGAGACATTATCAACAAAGATCCGTCTAGTCAAAGCTATGCTTTTTCCAGTGGTCATGTATGGATGTGAGAATTGGACCATAAAGAAAGCTGAGTGCTGAAGAATTGATGCTTTTGAACTGTGGTGTTAGAGAAGACCCTTGAAAGTCCCTTGGACTGCAAGGAGATCTCACCAGTCAATCCTAAAGGAAATCAGTTCTGAAAATTCCTTGGAAGGACTGATATTGATGCTGAAACTCCAATACTTTGGCCACCTGATGCAAAGAACTGACTCTTTGGAAAAGACCTTGATGCTGGGAAAGATTGAAGGCAGGAAGAAAAGGGGATGACAGAGGATGAAATGTTTGGATGGCATCATTGCCTCGATGGACATGAATTTGAGTTAGCTCCAGGAGTTGGTGATGGACAGGGAAGCCTGGTATGCTGCAGTCCACGGGGTTGCAAAGAGTCAGACACGACTGAGTGACTGAACTGATTGACTGAACACAGTGTTTTTGGCATTGTAAATATTAAAATAAATGTACAGCTAGATTTAGAAAGGTGATAGAAATAGATATAAGTAATAAATCAAGAGACAAAATAAAATGAAATCATAAAGATCCTCAATCAATGCAAGGGAAAAGAAAAAAAAGGGAAAAAAAGGATAGGGATGTTAAAAGCAATAATTCTTTAATAGGAATGAAGTAAACAAACTATTTAAAAGACTGTAGTTGTGGAAATGGCTAAGAAATTCAAGACCGTAACATAGTTAATGTTACCTATAAAAATTCACTTTAAATATAAAAACAGTCTGAAGGATAGGGAAAAGTACACTACACAAATGCTAGCTAAAAAAAGTGGAGTGGCTAGTTTCAGGCAAAGAAGACTTGAGAACAAGAAATATTACCAAAGATAGAACAAGACATTGCATAATGATAAAAAGGGCAATATTTAAAGAATCAGTACAAATACTAAATCTATTTGCACTTGACAACAGAGTTTCAAAACATATGAGACAAACATTGATAGATGTGAAAGTGGAAAGAGACAATCCGTAACTACATTTGGAGACTTTAACACTCTCATTTCAGTAATTATTAGAAGTCAGCAGGAAATAATTAAGGCTATAGATGACTAGAACAACATTATCAGTCAATGTAACGTATTTGACATTTATGGGATCCTTCACCCAACAGCAGCAGAATACACATTCTTCTCAAATGCACATGAAACATTCACTAAGAAAAAGTACATCCTTAGCCATAAAAGAAACCTTAGCAAATTTAAAACAATTTAAATAATACCAAATATCTTGGTCTATAACAAAATTAAACGTGAAATCAATATCAAGAACACATAGAAAAAGTTCAAAAGTATTTTAAAATTAAGCTATATAATTCTAAATTACCCATGGAACAAAGAAGAAGTCAAAAGGGAAGCCTTTGAAAAATATTCTGTACTCAATTAATATGGAAGTAAACTATGTAAACATGGATATGATATGCCAGGGGGCAACTAAGTCTGGAAGCCACAGCTAAAGAACCCACATGCTCTGGGGCCTGTGCACCACAACTAGAGAGAAGTTCATGCACTATAACAAAGATCCTGAGTTTTGCAACTAACACCCAATGCAGCCAAAAATAAATTTTAAACTTAAAAATCTAGAAATCAGTAACCAAAGTTTTCAACTTAAGAAACTAAAGGAAAAAGATAAACCAAAAATACCATCAGGAAGTAAATAATAAAGATTAGCACAGAAATAAATGAAACTGAAAATAGGGAAAACAACAGAGAAAATTAATGAAATCCAAAGCTAGTTTTTGAGAAAATTATTAAAATGAACAAATCTCTAACCAGATTGACGGAGAAATAAAAGAAGACACAAAAAAGCAGTAGGAGAAAAGAATGAGGAGACATCACAACCAACACAGATCAAAATGATTGAGAGGCTACTAAGAGTATATCCCTGGCCCATAAATTCTATAGTAAAATGGACCAATTCTTTGAAAGACAGAAACTATGAAAACTCAGTTAAGAGGATTAGATAACCTGAATAGTCCTCTGTTTATTAAATAAGTTGAATGAGTAGCTAATAATCTTCCATAAAAGAGTACTCTATACCCAGGCAGCTTTACTGGCTAGTTCTTCAGTGAAATACAACTTAAAACTATAATAAAAGACTAGTGCATAGCTCTAAGGATAGTTAAAATTAAAAACAACCCCCGACTCTTAAAAAAAATCCTGAAAGTATCAAGTACTAGAGACAATGAAGAATAACATGAACTCTCATTCATTGTTAATGGACATGCAAAATGGTACAGACATTTTGGAGAAGTTTAACAATTCTTATAAACACACATCATATTAACTAAGAAATCACACTTTCAAGTAAATTATAATGTTATGTTTGTACAAAATCTGAGCTACAACTGTCAAAGTGTAAACAATCCAGATGTCTTTCAGTGAGTAAACAGATAAATAAACTGGGTGCATCCATACGATGGAACATAACTCAGCGATAAAAAGAAATAAACTATTAATTCATTCAATATTATGGATGAATTATAAAATGTATTTTGCTAAGTGAAAGAAATCAGATTCAAAAGTCTACATATTGTACGATTTAAATTATATAACATTCTGGAAAAGACAAAACTATAGGGATGGAAAACAGGTCAGTAGTTGCCAGAAATTAGGAATGCACAAGAGGTAGCCTGCAAATGGACAGCACAAGGCAATTTTTAGGACAATGTGGAACAACAGACTGGTTCCAAATAGGAAAAGGAGTACATCAAGGCTGGATATTGTCACCCTGCTTATTTAACTTATATGCAGAGTACATCATGAGAAACGCTGGACTGGAGGAAGCACAAGCTAGAATCAAGATTGCCGGGAGAGATATAAAAAATCTCAGATATGCAGATGACACCACCCTTATGGCAGAAAGTGAAGAGGAATGAAAGAGCCTCTTGATGAAAGTGAAAGAGGAGAGTGAAAAAGTTGACTTAAAGCTCAACATTCAGAAAACTAAGATCATGGCATCTGGTCCCATCACTTCATGGGAAATAGATGGGGAAACAGCGGAAACAGTGTCAGACTTTATTTTTTTGGGCTCCAAAATCACTGCAGATGGTGATTGCAGTCATGAAATTAAAAGACGCTTACTCCTTGGAAGGAAAGTTATGACCAACCTAGATAGCATATTAAAAAGCAGAGATATTACTTTG
This sequence comes from Muntiacus reevesi, assembly GCF_963930625.1. NCBI lineage: Eukaryota > Metazoa > Chordata > Mammalia > Artiodactyla > Cervidae > Muntiacus > Muntiacus reevesi. The sequence continues at coordinate 54,672,816 of NC_089265.1, read as the reverse complement.
CCAACAAAGGTCCATCTAGTCAAGGCTATGGTTTTTCCAGTGGTCATGTATGGATGTGAGAGTTGGACTGTGAAGAAAGTTGAGCGCTGAAGAGTTGATGCTTTTGAACTGCGGTGTTGGAGAAGATTCTTGAGAGTCCCTTGAACTGCAAGGAGATCCAACCAGTCCATCCTAAAGGAGATCAGCCCTGGGTGTTCATTGGAAGGACTGATGCTGAAGCTGAAACTCCAATACTTTGGCCACCTCAGGCACTCATTGGAAAAGACCCTGATGCTGGGAGGGATTGGGGGCAGAAGGAGAAGGGGACGAGATGAGGATGAGATGAGATGAGGATGAGGATGAGATGAGATGGCCGGATGGCATCACCAGCTCAATGGACATGAGTTTGAGTAAACTCCAGGAGTTGGTGATGGACAGGAAGGCCTCGTGTGCTGCAATTGATGGGGTCACAAAGAGTCAGACACAATTGAGCAACTGAACTGAGCTGAACTGAAGTCTTCTACATGGGACTGTGATGGTGGATACATGACTTTGCCACGGTCCATAGCACTGTATATTAATTTGTATGGCATAAAAATTAAATGGCATGAAGGCGATGGGAAGAAAGAAGAGAAATAATTTTGAAAAACAGTAAGGTCAGATTTACTAAGCCTGAAGTAAAAAAGAACTGTACACAAAACTATTGTATAGTTTATACATTTTTTCTTATAGAAATAAGATTTAGCAATTCTGAAACTACTATATCACTATGCTAGATTGAATAAATAAGTAAGTATATGTAGATTATGAGATCCCAGTCACCGTCACTGTTAGAAAAACAATTTACAGATAAGCAAGCTGGAAATACTAGGACGAAGCCTATATAACAGATTAGAGTTTGAGAAATTGGCATGAACTCATGTTTACAAGTACATGTGTGTGTACACACAGAGAGACAGGTAAAAAAAATTTAGATATAGGTAAAAATTTAGATACAGGCAAAAATTTAGATATGTGCATATACACGGATTAATATACATACTTTATTTCCTACCTTGTTCATTGAAATGGACAGACCATGATACTTCATCCACAATGGTATACCTAGTACCCACCCAGATATTTGTTTCTAAATACCATTCTTTAATCTAAAAGGGCCAGAGAAACTTGGAGAAATGGCTGATTCTAGGGCTGGAGTAGGAAAAGTGAATTTGGATCATCTTATAGTTTCAGAAAGTAAAGAAGTACTAAAAAAAAACAAAGATGGGGCATATCAAAAGGACACAAGTGAACCTGAAAAAGCTGTCAATGGTTAAAACTGGAACAGTTTAAGTGAGAAAATAAATTATATTATTAGATTACAACTCAGTGAAAATAATATCCATGAGTCCATACTGATATAAATAATGTTTGCATACACACATACATAACTAAACAGAAGAGAAGGGACAAGTTTCCCTTACAAAAGAATTTATAAATGTGGAGATGAGAGAAATGGAAAAATCACTATTAGAATACCACAGTAATAATTACTACATGCAAGAGCCACTGACAAATTCTAAATTAGTGGGAGAACCTTCAAGATAATATTTGTATAGTCTTAAAGTATCCTCCTCCAAAAAATTTATCATTTTTTGTGAGGATTTTAGCATATACCCACCACTCAGAAACCCATGACAGAAGGAATTGGAGCTTAATTGTTCTTTCTTTGAGTACGGCTGCACTCATGAGTATGACCCACTTCTAATGAATAGCACGTGGAAAGGGTAAAATGATAATTTACAGTGGAGAAACGTTGCTGATCCAAGTAATAAGACTTGTATGTCTCAGCCAGGTTAATGTCACAGGTAATAGTGTTGATATATCATGTACCCCTGATACAATGAGAAAGGCAGCTCTCTGGTATTCTTCCCCCAAATCAGTAACTTCAGCACAGTCATGATAAAACATCAGACAAAAACCTGACCACTACTCTTTCAAAGTTTTGAGATTATGAAAGAGAAGGCTTCCAAGGAATGAATACTAAGAAATTCTCATAGATTGGAGGAGAGACAGTAGAAAAGTTGACTAAATACAAATATGGGATATATGATTAGACCATGGAACAGAAAAAGAATACAGCAAAGGAATAAAATCTCTCATTTAATCAATAATATTGTATTATTAGACATCATATTAAACCTAGACAGGATATTAAAAAGCAGAGACATTACTTTACCTATTAAGGTCCGCATAGTCAAAGCTACGGTTTTTCTAGTAGTCATGTATGGATGTGAGAGTTGGACCATAAGGAAAGTTGAGTACCGAAGAACTGCTCACAGCTTTTGAACTGTGGTGCTGGATAAGACTTTTGAGAGTCCCTTGGACTACGGGGAGATCAAACCAGTCCATCCTAAAGGAAACCAGTCCTGAATATTCATTGGAAGGACTGATGCTAAAGCTAAAGCTCCAATACTCTGGCTACCTGATGTGAAGAACTGACTTGCTGGAAAAGACCCTGATGCTGGGAAAGACTGAAGGCAGGAGAAGAGGACGACAGAGGATGAGATGGTTGGATGGCATCACTGACTTGATGGACATGAGTAAGCCTTGAGCAAGCTCCAGGAGTTGGTGAAGGACAGGGAAGCCTAGCATGCTGCAGTCCATGGGGTCGCAAAGAGTTGGACATGACTGAGTGACTGAACTGAACTGAATGGTAGTTTCTTCATTTTGATAAGTGTCTCATGGTTACATCAAACATTAACACTGGAGTGAACTGGGTGAAGGATATACAGACTCTGTGCTATCTTTGCAACACTGCTCTAAATCTAAAATTACCAATGACCACCAAAAAAATCTTAAAATGGACTTGGTTAAAGGAAGTTTTGTTTTGGAAAAGGAATATATTAAGCAGAAATGGGGATCAGAGGCTGTGATTGTCATGGCAATTTCATTTGTAAGATTTGTTTTTGTAACCGTGTGTGTGTGTGTGTGTGTATGTGTGTGTGTGCGTGCACACACACACTAAGTGCCTTCATTCATGTCCAATTCTTTGCAACTGCAGTCTGCCAGGCTCCTCTGTCCATGGGATTCTCCTGGCAAGAATACTGGAGTGGGTTGCCATTCCCTCCTCCAGGGGATCTACCTAACCTCAGGGATCGAACCTGTGTCTCTTATGTCTCCTGCATTGGCAGGCAGATTCTTTACCACTAGCACCACCTGGGAAGTCCTTTGTAACCACATGCACATTTCAACAAAAATTAAAACCAGTGTTAACCTATATGGGAAAAGAATCTGAAAAAGGATGAATACACACACACAAACAGATTCAGTTTGCTGTATATCTGAAATTAACACGGCATTGTAAATCAACTATTTTCCAATAAAAATTAAAACAAAAACAATGGTATTCCATAAAGAGATTCCTTGGTCAACAGATATGAAATACACTTAATACTTTTGGAGAGTCACAGCATACCTTTCCATACTAAACAGAGAAACTGTAAATTAACAACAAAAGAAGAAAGACAAACTTTTTGTAAAGCAGCATTCCTTTACCTTATTTGACCACACAAACAGGCATTAGCCTTACTGGCAACCACCATGAAGTAGAATGCAGTTTGGACAATGTGGCACTCTGTTCCCAAGAGTAAAAGCAGACAACAACTGAGACATTGATGTAAGGCCCTCTAACCGGTAGAGATGATCTCCTACCATTCTCTGGAGCCCTTAAATTACTAAACCTGTCACCGCGGTTCCTGTCTGTCTCCAAACATCCTGCTACGTGGCACAATTTTGCCTTCTTAGGTCCAGTTAAAGAACCTGCCTGCCAATGCAGGAGACCTAAGAGACTCGGTTTCATTCCCTGGGTCAGGAGGATCCCCTGGAGGAGGGCATGGCAGCCAGTATTTTTGCCTGAAGAATCCCAGGACAGAGGAGCCTGGTAGGCTACAGTCCATGGCGCCACAAAGAGCTGGATGCAACTGAAGCAACTTAGCACACAGGTCCAGGGTCCTTTTTGCTACGTAATCATTTTGCAGGTCTTAACCAACTTCATTCTGATTCTTGACATGTGTAAATGGCCCTTGATGCACAAGCATAATTCTTGTGCTCTTCCCCACAGCAAGAAAGACAGACAGAGCTCTGGGATCGTCTACTGGATGTCACCTCTCCTATGTGGGATGAAGATCACACTCTGCCTTGAAACCCAGGAATCAAAAAGGTAAGTTTCTGTCTGCTGGGTCCTTCAAAGCCTCCAGTGCTTCAGGGAAATGGGAGGCTCTGTGCCTTACCTGGATTCTGGTCCTAAAGGGATGGTTTCTGGGAGTCAGACAAAATCTATGACTGCAGCTGTTGTAGTTTGCATGGTCCTGAATCAAGGCAGGTGGATTATGTATTCTCTTTGTTTTCACTCTGGATTTATGGGAAGGAAGGGTTATTTTTCCCCTTGTCCAAATATCTTAAATCATTCAAAGACAGCATTAGATTTTAAGCAGAAAAATGCAAATGTAACTGGGACACTTACAATGACCTAAATGCATGCTGATTACCTTTTCTGTTATTTTCTGGCCTTAAATAAAGAAAATAAAATAAATGTCAGCAGTAAGAAAAATGAAAGTAGGTCAGACTACAGAACCATTAGATCAAAAGCAGTTAGAGCCAAACACACCTTTCCCAAGTGGGAAGCGAGAAATCAACATGTAAATGAAAAGCATTTGAAGAGTCCTAGCAGTTCCTCTATTAGCCTTGGCAATTAGCAGGAGGGTATTAAATTATTCTGGAGACTGCATCTTGTAACTGGAACAAAGTGGAAACGCTGGTAATGTTACTGAAAGAGATGAGTCACTCCAAAACAGAACTTCCACTGGGTGGGACTCACATTCTCTAGAAAATGAGAAGAATGAGCTATGAAGGATATTCCCTGCTGAGACAGATCATGGGGAAGACAATCCTGATACTTCTCAATCAACTATAATTGAAAGCCCAATACACTACCATGTGATGATCAAATGCCTACAGCAGAACCATGGCCTCCCATGGCTGAAGACATATCAATGTATTCATTCCTATTAATGATTGTTATGCCATGCTACTCCTTGTTGAAATTTTGCTTCTGATGTCCCATTATATAAAATCAAGTTCACACACAGATCCTTGTCCTACAAATTTTAACAGAGTCAATACTGTCTGCACATGCATGAAGGAAAGAGAAGCAGCTAAACAAATAAGGAATATATCTGCCAAAAAAAAGCTGCTTAAAAAATGTTTTTAGAACAAGACAACATTTGTGAAATATCCTCTCAAAGAAGGAAAGGAAGCAGTTCTGAGAATTTAGCTAGGTAATGTGATAGTAAAGAAGGCTTTAAAAACTGATGGAGGATTTTAGAGACCAAACAATCAATGATTTAATTGATTACAGGTATTAACTCTCAAAAATTTAATCCACTCTTGTTTCAATTACAGATAGTCCACATAACATCTGTTCTCTTATATTGCCCAAATTACTATGAATCTACGGAGAATCTTGAGCTTTTACCTAGAATGTCAAAAGTATCACATGACAAAGACCCGAAAGAGTTTCAACTTTAGAGGAAGATGTATTTCGAATTCCCTTAGGTCTAATCTGCAGGAGAAATAAAGCCCTATTTTACTACTAGTTGTTAGCCTTTGGAATGTACCATTTTCCACATCATTCAAGAAAAAAGTAGGAAACATAACAGGGCCCACCACTTTATATTCAATACATTCTAAGTGTGTGTTGGAAATGCCTTTTATATTCTCGGACAAATGGAATTTTCAAATAGCAAAAAAGAAAAACTTACCATTCCTTAGCAATATAACTCATAAGATGGGCTCTTCAAAAGGTCACTTGAGTTTGTGACAAACAAATCACTTTATTTTTAAAAGAGCATCATAATGCTTATTTACTCAATTAAATATAAAAGTGGAAGTATATAACTTCATTTTGATTAGTAATTTTTAGACTCTTTATATTGTATCCTGAATTTACATTTGAAAACTCACCAACAAGCTTACATAGAAAGGGAAAAAACCTAGAACTGCCAACTTTCTCTTCATCTAGTGAAGATGAACAATAGAGAGATGACACAATCTTACTTTAAGACAATATAAAGCTACAATAGTCAAGCACTCAAGTGATGCTTTTGAACTGTGGTGTTGGAGAAGACTCTTGAGAGTCCCTTGGACTGCAAGGATATCCAACCAATCTATCCTAAAGGAAATCAGTCCTGAATATTCATTGGAAGGACTGATGCTGAAGCTGAAACTCCAATATTTTGGCCACCTGATGCGAAGAACTGACTCACTAGAAAAGACCCTGATGCTGGAAAAGATTGAAGGTGGAAGGCAAAGAGGACGACAGAGAATGAGATGGTTGGATGGCATCACTGACTCAATGGATATGAGTTTGAGTAAACTCCGGGAGTTGGTGATGGACAGTGAGGCCTGGCATGCTGCAGTCCATGGGTTGCAAAAAGTTGGACATGACTGAGTGACTAAACTGAACTGAACTGAATCAAGACAGTGTGGTACTGGCACAAGAATAGACAAATAAATCAATGGAACATAGTAGAGAGCCTAGAAATAGACCACACAAATATAGTCAACTAATTTCTGACAAATGAGCCAACCCAATCCAATAAAGAAACAATAGACTTTTTAACAAATGGTGCTGGAACAGCTGGATATCCACAGGCAAAACAAAACCAAACCAAATGAAACAAAACCAAAAAACAAACATAAAAGAATAATTTTTAAAATGAATTTATTATAGATCTTATATTTTTAAAAATTCTCAAAATAAATCACAGACCTAAATGGAAAACATGAAACAGCAAAACTTCTAGAAGATTACCTAGGAGAAAATCTAGATGACCTTGGCAATGAGTTGTTAGATATATCACCACCCCCTAAAATCCATCCATCAAATTTAACTTCATTAAAATAAAATTAAAAACTTCTGCTCTACAAAAGAAATTGTTAAGAAAATGAAAACAAGCTACACTGGAGAAAATATCTGCAAAACACATATCTGATAAAAAAGACTTGTATTTAAAATATACAGTTCAGTTCAGTTGCTCAGTCGTGTTCGACTCTTTGCAATCCCATGAATCGCAGCACGCCAGGCCTCCCTGTCCATCACTAACTCCCGGAGTTTACTCAAACGCATGCCCATCGAGTTGGTGATGCCATCCAGCCATCTCATCCTCTGTCATCCCCTTCTCCTCCTGCCCCCAATCCCTCCCAGCATCAGGGTCTTTTCCAATGAGTCAACTCTTCACATGAGGTGGCCAAAGTATTGGAGTTTCAACTTCAGCATCAGTCCTTCCATGAATATTCAGGACAGAGTTCCTTTAGGATTGACTGATGTGATATCCTTGCAGTCCAAGGGACTCTCAAGAGTCTTCTCCAATACCACAGTTCAACAGCATCAATTCTTTGGTGCTCAGCTTTCATTATGGTCCAACTCTCTTATCCATACATGACTACTGAAAAACCATAGCTTTGACTAGATGGACCTTTGTTGGCAAAGTAATGGCTCTACTCTTTAATATGCTGTCTAGGTTGGTCACAGCTTTTCTTCCAAGGAGCAAGTGTCTTTTAATTTCATGGCTGCAGTCACCATCTGCAGTGATTTTTGGAGCCCAGGGAAATAAAGTCTCTCATGGTTTCCATTGTTTCCCCATCTATTTGCCATGAAGTGATGGAACTGGATGCCATGACTATGACTTTCAGTTAATAATGTGCTAATATTTGTTTATCAACTGTAACAAGTATACCATACTAATGAAAGATGCTAATATTAGGAGAAATCGTGGCAGGGGGTGGGCAGGCAATGGGGTGGGGGTATGTGGGAAATCTCTGTATTTTCTACTGAATATTCTCTGTAAACTTAAAGCTACTTTAAAAATAAAGTCTACTGATATAAATAAATAAATAAACAAATGTTTTAAAAAGCACCACTTTTCTGAAGGAGGCATATAGTCTCCTCAGTGAAAGTTAATGACCAGCCTCAGCAAGTTAGTTTTTCCCTCTGTTCCCCATGCTTCTCCCACTCCACTTCCACCATCAGCTCACTCTTATTAATTGGTGAGACCCTGTTAAGTGATATCCTGAGTCAGGTTCTAAGACAGGAACCGTATTGAAAATAATCTTGCTATGATAGTAACATAGGATGTTAGTATCCTATGTTCGCTGGATCATCGAAAAACATAGGATGAATATAGTCATCTTATGATACTAACACAGGACGTTAGTATCCAAAGTTTGGTGGATCATCAAAAAAGCAAGAGAGTTCCAGAAAACATCTATTTCTGCTTTATTGACTATGCCAAAGCCTTTAACTGTGTGGATCACAATAAACTGTGGAAAATACTGAAAGAGATGGGAATACCAGACCACCTGATCAGTCTCTTGAAAAACCTGTATGCAGGTCAGGAAGCAACAGTTAGAACTGGACATGGAACAACAGACTGGTTCCAAAAAGGAAAAGGAGTACATCAAGGCTGGATATTGTCACCCTGCTTATTTAACTTATATGTAGAGTACATCATGAGAAATGCTGGGCTGGAAGACGCACAGCTGGAATCAAGATTGCCGGGAGAAATATCAATAACCTCAGATATGCAGATGACACCACCCTTATGGCAGAAAGTGAAGAGGAACTACAAAGCCTCTTGATGAAAGTGAAAGAGGAGAGTGAAAAAGTTGGCTTAAAGCTCAACATTCAGAAAACTAAGATCAAGGCATCTGGTCCCATCACTTCATGGGAAATAGATGGGGAAACAGTGGAAACAGTGTCAGACTTTATATTTTGGGGGTGCTCCAAAATCACTGCAGATGGTGATTGCAGCCACGAAATTAAAAGATGTTTACTCCTTGGAAGGAAAGTTATGACCAACCTAGACAGCATATTAAAAAGCAGAGATATTACTTTGCCAACAAAGGTCCATCTAGTCAAGGCTATGTGTTTTTCCAGTGGTCGTGTATGGATGTGAGAGTTGGACTGTGAAGAAAGCTGAGCACTGAAGAATTGATGCTTTTGAACTGTGGGTTTGGAGAAGACTCTTGAGAGTCCCTTGAACTGCAAGGAGATCCAACCAGTCCATCCTAAAGGACATCAGTCCTGGGTGTTCATTGGAAGGACTGATGCTGAAGCTGAAACTCCAATACTTTGGCCACCTGATGCAAAGAGTTGACTCATTGGAAAAGACCCTGATGCTGGAAGGGATTGGGGGCAGGAGAAGAAGGGCATGACAGAGGATGAGATGGCTGGATGGCATCACTGACTTGGTGGACATGAGTTTGAGTAAACTCTGGGAGTTGGTGATGGACAGGGAGGCCTGGTGTGCTGCAGTTCATGGGGTCGCAAAGAGTCAGACATGACTGAGCAACTGAACTGAACTGATGATACTAACAATGCTATGATTATGAATGAAAGGGAAAAAATATTAGTCAAAGAACATACTCTGTCAACAAGGCCCTATTTCCAAAATATATGACTAAAGGTTGAGAGGTGGGGTATGTAAGAACACTCTCCATTCTACTGTGATGTTTTTAACTTGAGAGGACGCCTCTCTGTCCTCTGCAGTATGGTGGGAGGAAAGCTTCCTTCCAGAGCTTCCTCTGCCCTGGTTTTCCAATAAGGCAGAGTCATGGAGTAATTTATCAGTAGCTCTCAGGATTTCACCCCTGGCTTTATAGTGGCCAACATTCTTATATTCTGTTCAGAGCAAAATCAAAACAAAAATACCACATCAAAATGCTTGCCATCTATATCCCGTGATATGAATAAGGAACACCCAGTTGGAAGGTTGCAGCAGAAGTTACCACTGACCATTCCATTTAACTTGTTAACTCTTTTCCGGGAAGCGATCTTGTGTGTGCTGTATCCATAAACTGAAAGGATATGTGCTTCTTAACCTCCACAGTTTGGAGAGATTCCCCCCAAGACTGCCCCATCCCAGTCGTAAGTCAGTTCAGTCCTCTCTCATCATCACTTTGCCATAGATAAACCTGGTAGGGCTTAAGCAGTGGAAACTAGAAGTCACATGGTCCAAGTCTTGTGCCACCACTTCAAGGCAAAGATTTTGAGTCAATTTTATTTCATTCTAACCAGAATTGTCAGCCGAATAAATCGAATACAGTACTCCACAAAACAAAAAATATAACAGTCAAGGCAGTGTATTAACAGACCAGCTTCTGAGTTTGCTTTTATTAATAAATGTTTATAGCCTTTGTGATGGGCATCCTCTGGGATGAACAGAAAAGGAAATCAGGGCTGCAGATTTTCAAATGACATACTGTTGTAGGTGATGACACATACAAACCCTAACTAATACATATTGGCCTCTAAAGAGCTTGGGTCCTAGCCAACATGTTTAGAACACTCATATAGAGAATGATTGCTCTTGTATCCTGCCCTTGGACTTGACACCCCACTCAATATTAAAAGAGGCAAAGAGTTTAGGAATTTCCACTTGTGGCTTGCCTATGTTTCTGTCTTGTCAGGAACAAGTAAACACATTTTGTCCAACTTCTAAGATTGTAGACACACATATGGGACATTGAGTCAGCATCTTAGGGAAGTAAGCAATTCACAGCAGCTCCAAAATCAATCAGACACAGGAGACAATGGAGACAGTCCTATTCTTGCTGTCTGATTACCCGTGGAACCTAGAACTCTTGGGATCAATGAATCTAGCCACTGGGGCCATAGAGTGTCAGTTTGCATTTATGTTTGAAGTAATGAATGTGTGTGTTTATACTCCATGTCTGTTTTCTTGCTAGGCTAAACTTGTAATAGTCCCTGTCACTGATGCTGTTTACTTCACATCTGTTTTCTTCATTAGGGAGCTCACTCAGTTATAACCAGTAAAAGAACTTAGTTTCCCCAGCACATTTTGCAACTCAAATCAGTCCCCAAAGTGTTTCCATAAGCTCCAATTTGGCAAAAATACAAAGCTTGACTTGCTTCTGGAATTTCAGAATGCTAAAAAAAAAAAGGAAACTTTCCCCCAAGCACTGAGCTTAGTTACATTGTTGCCATATCCATCCAAGGACTCAAATGCTCCCCAGTTAGTCTGGCTAGGCTTAATTTGCTGTATTATTTTAAAAGATGTGAGGACAGAAAATATTATATATGAGCTACTGGTGAAAGAAGACTGGAAAAAAAATCATTCTAAAATGTTCATTGCAGTAATGATGCTTTGAAAGCAGTTTTCAGAATGTCAAATTAGCAAGCATCATTTTTATTCCTGCCAGTATGAAACACCAATGAAGATGCTTGGCCAAACTTTTCAAGTGCCTCCTAGTAAGCCGAGCAGGAATGTAAATAAGGAAGCCAAACATGGTACAGGCACCTGGCAAAATTCCTACTTCCAGTGGAAATCAAATTTTTAATCTTCCATTATATCCCTATTAAGTCCTCTAAAAGAACAAAACATGATGGTAGCTTCCAAAAAGCAACTTGCCTTTGCCACTGTTTTATACAACATGGGGTTCCCTTAGCCAATGGGAAAGCTGAATTTAGGTGTCAAAGTGAGTATTTATTTTTCTGAACTTCCTCCTCACAATCAGGAATTTAGAAAAACTGGACTGTCTTCTCCCTACTGCTTTAAATAGTTTTAGTTCTTCTAGAGTCCCTTCTTTTTCACTTTATAAATTTTTTTTACTAAAGACCTCTAGCAAGGGATTTCTTAAATATCAACAGCATTGAGAAAATCTGTCTTGTCTATCTAAGGAGATCATACCCTGGTGGCTCAGATAGTAAAGAATCCGCCTGCAATACAGAAGGCCCGGGTTTGATCCCTGGGTCAGGAAGATGCCCTGGAGAAGGGAAGGTCAACCCACTCCAGTATTCTTGCCTGGAGAATTCATAGCAAGAGGAGCCTGGTGGGCTACAGTTCATAGGGTACCAAAGAGTCGGATATGACCAGGCAGCTATTCACTTACTTACTATACTTCGTCTATGAAAAATTAATTCTGATTCTAAATTTGACAGAATCTATTTTTTTCCCCCTAGGCTTGAAAGGCTGCATAAAACTTTTCTTTATTTCTGTCTTTGAAGTTTAACTCTTTAGGAACCATGTAGGCAAATTGAGACCCAGAAAAGGTACAAAATACAATGAGAAAATGGTATTCATAGATATTTCGGGGGGAAAAGATGGAGGGACAAGGAAAGAAAAGAGAAATGCTGCTGGTCCAGTACTCCCAGCCCTGTGCCAGGATTTCTGTCTCAGGCAACAAAGACAATCTGTGAACCTGTGGGCACATATCTAAAGTCGCTTAGACCTACACATTTTCTGATTGTCTCTGTCTGATTAAACAAGCCTCAAAGACATAATGAATAATTTATGATAAATCAATGTCTACATGGAATAAAAGCACATTTTAAAAGGATTGTTTTATGTCTAAATCCAAAGTGAATGCTAAGCTTGTACCTTTTTTGTGAGCTCTTTCATTACCATTGTTTTGGTTTTATTTTTAATTGAAAAAATAATTAAGAATAAGAAATAATATTGAATAGCACTTTTACAGGTGGTAAAGTAAGCTACATACATTATCCCCGGGACCTTCACAACAGAATGGTTAGGTTGGTTGTCAGCATTAGTATGTGTTTGGGATATTAGCTCTCTAGAGGAGTGAATGGAGACGTGTGATGCGATTGCCCTAACCCTTAGGCAGCACTATCACATTTCAGCTCACGTATTTTACAATCTAACTCTGGGTCCTTTCAATTATTTAAAGACTCATTTTTAAGAGAGGCTTCCCTGATAGCTCAGTTGGTAAAGAATCTTCCTGCAATGCAGGAGACCCTGGTTTGATCCCTGGGTTGGGAAGATCCCCTGGAGAATGCAAAAGTCTTTCCATTCCTATATTCTAGCCTGGAGAATACCATGGACTGGTATTAGTCCATGGGGTCTCAAAGAGTCAGACACAACTGAGTAACTTTCACTTTTTAAAGAGAAGCTTTTCTCAAGACTTCCCAAGTGGCTCAGATGGTAAAGTGCCTGCCTATAATGCAGGAGACCCGGGTTCGATCCCTGGGTCAGGAAGATCCTCTGGAGAAGGAAATGGCAACCCACTCCAGTACTCTTGCCTGGAAAATCCCATGAAAGGAAGAGCGTGGTAGGCTACAGTCCATGGGGTTGCAAAGAGTCGGAAACGACTGAGCGACTTTACTTTCACTTCACTTTCTCAAGCTGTGGGACAAACCCACTTATATGCTAAGGAAGTTCTACACAGTTTTTAGAGGCCAAGATGCAAGTCTCAGAAACCTTCCACTATTCCAACGCTTATTCATTCCTGAGCTACAGTGTTCACGAGTGGGAGGCTTCTGGGGTGTACTGAGACTCTATAGCTCTCAAAACGTCAAACCAGAAAGGATATTCTTTATCTTGCTTGCATTCTCCTGATCTGATATAGCAGAGTCCTCCCCATTATCCCCTTAATTCACTCCCAGATATAAATATTCAGGAAAGAAGCGGGTCCTAACCTAAACATCAAAAGAGTATTATAGAAGTATTTTATTGCCTTCTCTTCCTATATCCCAACAATTTCAAATGGTTATTGGTGAAGTTAACGTTACCCGTATCTTATCTGAAAGGAAGGGTAGGAAGACATACAGCAGAAAGGCTCTGCTATCTGGAGCCTTCTCTGAGTGTGCTAAAGTATAAGGTTGACAAGTTCTAGGTGAGAACTTCTGAATGTATCTTTCATTTCAGTTTGTCTTGCCTCTCAACTTCAGGCTTCCTTTTGTAGAGTTAAAAACACTATGTGTCCTTCACATTTTACCTTCGAGATTTTCCAGAGTTTATATAAGTATTGAGCAACTGTAGCTCCAACATCTCTTGGGCACCTACCTTGTACAAAGAACTTGTGAGACATAACACAAGGTTAGACCACTTTGAGACAAGTCCCCATCCCCACCCTATACCATCTCTACTGCTTCCTCTGTATGCTAAAGAAAAGTGATGTGGTCTGACAACCAAGAATATTGTGCAGAACAGATCTAGTCATCTTGAGTAGTTTTGGTCTTATCAGAATTTATCTGGTTGCTATTATTAAGTGGCAATGGTGATGATACCCAACTTATGGGATGTTTTTAAAAGGAAAAGTGACATAATGTAAGAACTAAATACTACATGAACATAGTAAACATTTGAGAAACAGTAGTTATTATAGTTTTGAATATTATATCCTGAAGGAAGTTGGAGTGATGAAGTGGTGGGAAGTAGGGGCTGTATGAATACTCCCGTTGAGAATTTAGACTTGGGAAAGTATAAGGCATTTCTTCCTAAGTACACTGGCAGCTACTGAGGACTTGTGATCAAAGGTAACTTAGGATCTTGCTTTTAGGTGTCACTGGTAGTTTCTGACGAGCTACTTGATCTAATACATAGGGACTTAACTCAGTGACTGCTTCCTGAATCCTTAACAGGTCCTTTGAAGTACAACATTTCAGAGAAATTGAGGATTGTCTGAAGTGCTTGGCAACATGTATTAGCTCTTCAGATGTTTAATGCTTGCATATTTCACATCTTTCAAATAAAGAAACCTGGGAGAGTCAATGGAAAAGATTACAGCAATGATGAACCTAAGGAAAGAACTTTGATTCAATCTAAAAATTCAACAACCTCTTTCGAATACTTTCTAAGGCAGAACAGATGATAGAAAAACAGGGAAAATCCTCTCTTCTTGGACTTGAGGAAAGATACATCACAATTAACTATGATACAAGTTTTACAGTAGAGGCAGAGACAACTAGAATTTCCTTGGAAGGAAAACAGATGTTAATTCTGAGGGTAATGTTCAGAAGCAGTAGAATAGGTGGCTTTAGAGCCAAGGTCTTGAAGGTTGGCCAGGATGCTAATAAAGGGAAGAGGGAAAAGAGTACATAAGATAGAAAGAACACAAAGAAAAAAGGTGCCAACAGAGGAAATGACCAGAGAGAGCTGAAGAATACATAAATTCATGTAACATTTGAGAGGTATGACCGAAGGTGATTCCTCGTAACATTTCCCTATCACAGGGGGAAACTACAGGGCTTCCTGATCAACAGTAGAAATGTGTGCAAGTGGAAACCATCAGTTTCATTCTGCCCTGTAAGGGATGCAAGTAATGATGCGCCCACCCAACTACCGGCTAACTGCCGCAGCTCTGGGAACTCAGCTGGTATAGTAGCTTCTGCAACACAGAAAGGAAGCTATGTAATCAACTGACAGTTTCCCAAAAACCTAGCATCTGCTCCCTTCATTATTTATGCTCTCCTCACCATCACTTGGCAATTCATAGTATTTGGGTGTAGATGAAGGGATTTGCTTTGAGTTGCTTCACTGAAAAAAAAAAAATTAAAGATCTGTAGATTTAAATGCATTTGCTTAGTGATATGGAAAGTAGGTGTCCGCTCTTTTCCTGAAGGTCATCTTTAAGCTGACTGGAGTCAGAAGTGTAATTTTTGTCATGCTACTATCATGCCCTCCCTCTAAGAAACTTCAACAATTTTCTCAATGTTTTGGTTGTTTTGCAGGGACAGTTTATCCATTAAGCACAACAGGCAGATTGCCAAGGGTGCCTGATACATTTAGGGGGTTGCAAAAATATTTTAATTTCTTTTAAAATAAGGAGGAAAAAACTTTTAGAGTCAAAGAAAAAGTTTAATCTTCAAATGATAATTCAAGAAAGTGAGAATTTTAGAGCCCTTGAAAATCTATTACATTGTTTAAAATAGGAAAAAAGTTGAAATATTTAAAGTTATATAAAAATTAATGTTTAATATTATTATGGAAGAAGGGGCTTGTGAAGGTAAGAGTGCTCAGAACCCACTAAAGTCAAAATGCAGCCCCCTCTGCTTTTTTCACCCCAACAAAAGATTGCTTCTTTCCCCGAAAAAACTTATCTCACTAAAATATTACAAGGGGAAGTTACAGAACTTAAAATAAATGACTCAAATTTGAATATGCTTTTGCCATTTGGTGGTGCATGTAAGCACTCTTTACCTACCTCCAGATGATGCTTTTTTCTAGAAGAGGCTTAATTTAATCTCTAAATTTATATCTACAATACTTTTTGGAGCTAACTTTTTATAAAAACTTCAAGATTCCTTTTTCTTTTTGCATGTGAATATTCAGCTGTTTTTAATACCATTTGTTTAACACTGAATTGCTTTTGCATCTCTGTTGAAAATCAAAGGCCTGTACTCACATGGGTATATTTTTGAATTCTGTACTCTGTTCCAATGACTTATGGGTTTCTCTTTTGGCTAATATTACAATGATTACTGCAGTTTCTCAGAAATTTGTAAAATAGGATAGTGTGATTCCTCCAACTTTTCTTTTTCAAAATGTTTAGCTACTCTACTTCCTTCGTCTTTGTATATAAATTTAAAAATCAGTTTGTCTATGTCTACCAAGAATTCTGTTGGGATTTTGATTGAAATTATGTTCATTAACTATAGATCTGCTTAGGTAGAATGGAGATCTTTACCATGTTGAGCTATCCAATCCAAGAACATACTATAACTCCATTTATTTAAGTTATTGGCATTCTTTCATTAGCACCTTATGTTTTTCAGCATATAGAACCTAAACATGTTTTGCTTGTTTTATAACTATGTATTTCACTTTTCAGAGATATTATAAAGGTCTAGATTCAGTTTCCAACTGTATATTGTTAGTATATAGAAATTTTGTGTCTGTATTTACTGTGTGCCCAATGACCTTTCTAAATCTCAGTTTTGGAGAGCTTGTTTTTTTATATGGAAAACAATCATGTCATCTTTGAATAGGGGGGATTTAATTTTTCCCTTCTGATATGTGTACCTTTTATTTATTTTTATTGTCTCATTACAATAGAAAGGCCTTTCAGTGTGATGTTAAAGAGGGGTAGTGAGAGTGAATACCCTTACTTTATTCCTGATCTTGGGAGAAGGCAGCCTCTCACCATTAGGCGTGATCTTGGCTGTAAATTTTTGTAGATGCCTTTTATCAGGGTACAAAAGTTCCTTTCTATTACTCCTAGTTGCTGAGAGATTTTATACTGAATGAACATTGAATTAGGTCAAATGTTTGTATGTCTATTAATAGGATCATGTGAATTTTCTCCTTTAGAATGTGATTTTAGTGGATCGCCTTAAGTGATTTTTAAACAGTGAACCAGTCTTGCATTCCCGGAATAAATCCTACTTTAAAAAATAGATTATCCTCATTTTAACATGTATTCCTGAATTCAATTTAGTAATATTTTTTTGAGGACTTTTGAACCTATGATCATGAGGGACATTGGTCTACATAGTTCTTTTCTTGAACCATTTTGTCTGACTTTGGTGTCAAGATAATGCTGGCCTAGGAAAGACTGTTTGCAAGGTGTTTCTGATTCTTCTGTTTTCCAGAAATGATACTGCTTAGAATTTTAAATGTTTAAGTAGGATTCACTAGAGAAATAATCTAGGCCTCGAGATTTCTTTTTGATATATTTTAATTAAAAATTCAGATTCTTTAAGAGTTAAGGACCCTTGTCTACTTCATCCTCAGAGAGATTTACTCCTTTATGGTTTTTGAGGAATTGGTCCATTTATATAAGTTGCTGAATTTTGTCTGTAGAGTTGTTTGTAGTCCTCAATTATTACCTTTTAAAAGACATCATGATCTATAGAAATATCTTCTGTATCATTTCTGTTACTGGTAATTTGTGCCTTCTTTCTTTTCTCTTTGATTGTGTTGCTAGAAGTTTATCACTTGTATTTTTTTTTTAAGATTGTAGTTTCTTTGATTTTCTCTAATATTTTACTGTTGTTTTAAATTTTACTGATTTCTGTTGCTAACTTTATTGTTTCTTTTCTGGTACTTACTTTGGGTTTAATTTGTTTTTTTGTGTCTAGTTTCCTAATGTAGATGTTTAGATTGTTGGTTTGAGATTGGGGCTTTTTATAAAGAATTAATGCTATTAAAAAAACATCTTCCAAGCACTGATTCAGTTGTATTCTACAAATTTTGATACACTATTTTTTAATTTCTATTTAATTAAAAATATTTTTCAGCTTCCCTTGATACTTCTTCTCTGATCCATGGACTATTTAGGAGTATATTGTTTAATCACTAGTTTGAAGACTTAGTTATCTTTGTTATTGATTTCTAGTTTAATTCCATTATGATCAGAAAACATACTCTCTGATGTCAGTTCTTTGAAGTGTATTAGTATAAATGTTTATATGAATATAAATATAAATGTTTGTTTTGTGACCTATACTACGAAACAAACAAAAAGTCTATGATGGCAAAGATTCCATGTGCACTTAAAAAGTATATTCTACCACTGTTTGGTATGATTTTATATGTCAATTTATAATCACAATGTCAAATTATAGTATAAATGTCAATTATATCTGGTTGGTTGATAATGCTGTACAGTTCTTCAGTTTTTCTTTCCTAGGGATTGACATCACATTCTCTTCTCAGATGTGACTCAAACTTCAGAGTCCCACCTCTTATCTACATGTGCTATTCTAGTAGATTTCTGCCCTCTGATTCACCAACCCTTTAACCCCTAATTCCCATTTGGTTCTGAGGTTAATTAAATTCATTCTCTGGTTTTCAAATGAGACCATGATACTAAGAAAAAGGATGGGGTTGTACATTTCACCTCTGTCCTGGGACAGCCCTGCCTTGGCCTTGTGATAAACACATATTATCTGTCCCAAAAGTCTGAGCAGTTGCCGTGGTGTTACATGACAAGAGGAAGGAAAGAAGAAACAGACAAGGCAGATGTCAGGAGTAGATGAGAGATCAGGAGGAAGCCATTGATGGGTTTGATATACCTTGTCTTCAGTTTTCTCTCTCCAACCTGGAGGAGAAAAGAATTTAACAGGATCAGAAAGGTATACTGTCAGCCAGTAATCCTGGGCATCTCAAAACACTTAAAGGACTCCCCAAAAGTAAGATATAACAGTTTGTTGACAATCTTGTAATATGACTCTCATGATGAACAGTATAAAATTCAGTTGTGATTTTGTAAACTGTTATAATACTTATTTATTTGTATATATTCATTAATAAAAATGTTATTTGGCACCATTTGCTTAGCAAATTCTACAAGCAATAAGTGCAATTTCTCTAATTAGGAAATAATTAAAACCACTGAATGGTGTTCAGCTCTGCTGAAGTCAAATGATCTATTAATTAATAATTAATTAATTATAAACTTCATAAGGTATCTTCTGTGTTATGGCTTACAGAAGCTTAGTCAGTCATTAAAAGTTTCAACTGCTTGATTTGATAATTTGGAAAGTGTTAAGGTCATATGAGAATTTTAGCTATATTTATACTTCAAGTCCAAGCCAGGTAGGCTTTCTGGCATAGAGTCTGGTGACTCTTCAGAGAGTTGGCGGAGGAGTGGGTGAGCTGAAGAAATGAATGGGGGAAGATTAGAAAAAAACCTAGCTCTTTAGGTTGACTATGGCAAATCAATCAGCAAACCACATTAAAGTGGTCTGAAAAGGTGAGAATGGACTTCCAGACAGATTTAGGCTGGGATTTCTGAGAGGTTTCTTTTTTTTCTTCTCGCCTGTAAGCTTTACCATGTATAGAATGTAGTCTTGATTACTCTTTATGCTGCTAATAAACTTAGTTGGACAAACACTCATTTGTTTACCTTCTGACAGGCTTCCTTATCTTGTGTCTGGGTTGGAATGTACCAGACTAAGAGCCTGTGGTCTTGCCTCACGGGGTAGTATGAAGAGGAAGATCAAAGTTGGAAGGGTAAATGAAATGCCTACAAACCTGGACCAGAGGACAGACAATCTCTTTTAATAGGTCATTATTTTGAAAAGAATGCAAAGCTGGATGAATTCCAACCTGGAATTAAGATTGCCAGGAGATATATTAGCAACCTCAGATATGTAGATGATACTA
This sequence comes from Muntiacus reevesi, assembly GCF_963930625.1. Taxonomy (NCBI): domain Eukaryota; kingdom Metazoa; phylum Chordata; class Mammalia; order Artiodactyla; family Cervidae; genus Muntiacus; species Muntiacus reevesi. The sequence goes on along the minus strand of NC_089265.1, from coordinate 54,652,930 downwards.
TTCTATTGGCAGAAAGTGAAGAAGAACCTCTTGATGAGGGTGAAAGAGGAAAGTGAAAAAGCTGGCTTGAAACTCAACATTCAGAAAACTAAGATCATGGCATCCAATCCCATTGTTCGATGGCAAACAGAAGGGGAAAAAAGTGGAAGTAGTGATAGACTTAAATTTCTTGGGCTCCAAAATCACTGTGGACAGTGACTGCAGCCTTGAAATTAAAGGACACTTGCTCCTTAGAAAGAAAGCTATGACAAACCTAGACAGCATATTAAAAAGCAGAGACATCTGCTTTGACATCACTTTGCTGTTAAAGGTCTATATAGTCAAAGCTATGGCTTTTCCAGTAGTCATGTATGGATGTGAGAGTTGGACCATAAAGGAGGCTGAATGCTGAAGAATTGATGCTTTCAAACTGTGGTGCTGGAGAAGACTCTTGAGAGTCCACTGGACTGGAAGGAGATCAAACCAGTCAATCCAAAAGGAAATCAGTCCTGAATATTCCTTGGGAGGACTGATGGTGAAGCTCCAATATTTTGGCCACTTGATGTGAAGAGCCAACTCACTGGAAAAGACCCTGATGCTGGGAAAGATTAAAGGGAAAGGAGAAGAGGGTGGCAGAGGATGAGATGGTTAAATAGCATCACCAACTGAATGGACATGAATTTGAGTAAACCCTGGGAGATAGTGAAGGACAGAGGAACCTGGTGTGCTAGAGTCCATGGAGTTGCAGAGTCAGAAGTGACTCAGCCACTGAAGAATAAGAATTTTGAAAAGTAGCTGTTGTACTTGATAGTATTTACTTAACAGAGAAACTGAGGTTGGTGAGTACACAGACAAGATCATAAAGGTGCAGTTTTGTGCAAGTGTGAAGTCAGGCAGAAGAAGACACTTTTGGATTTTCAAGGTGCTGAAATGAAAATCACTTCTTAAAAGTCAATCATTTTAGGGTTGTGTAACATCTCTATTGAATTATGATTAAACATACAATAAAGGGTACAATTTGATAAGTTTGGACATGTTTATACCTGCAAAATTATCACCACAATCAAAACAAGAACACAGCCATCACTCACAAAAGTTTCCTCATGACCCTTTGCAACCTCTACCCTTTCTCATTCCTTCTTGTCCAACCTTATCCCCCAATTCCCAAGCAGCCACTGGTCTGCTTTCTTCTACTATAGATTTGTTTGCCTTTTCTAGATTTAATACAGTGCAATCTTTGTCCCAGATGGTAAGGGAAGCTCATTCTACCTATTAAAGACTTTACACTCATTTTTTGCTCATTTTCACTTTCCTCCAGGCCTCCATTTAGCTTTTGTGTCTGGGGACAGACAGTGTCTGGAATCTACCCCCACTATTCATGATCTTTTGTTCTCTCCGGTTGCTGGGGTGACACCTGGTTGCAATCCTAGCTCTGCTGCCTTAGCTTTTGTGCTACTCCAGGTAGAGCTGTGGGTTCCTACATGCTATTTCTTAAAGATGCACCCTGGGCAAGCAGCCTACCCAAAAGCTGAGCCAGTGGACTCACTTCAAAGTGAGTCCTTTCTCCTCCCAGAGGATTAAACTGCCCCTTCGACTGTCACTGGTTTCCATCCTTTTTGTTTCTGCAACAGTGCCCCCTTCCGTGAAGAGGTCTCACTCATCACTTCTCCATAAGGCACCTGGCATGGAGCCCCTCCTTTCAGTCTTTCAGTCTTCCTTCTTCAAAGACTGATCTCATTCTCTTCTCAAATATAATATCCGCCTATCCTATGTATAACACACACACACACACACACACACACACACACGCAATCATCATCCTTCCTTGGAGATAAGTCTTATATTTCACTTTAAAGTTCTCACTACAGGAGAAATATGTTTACGCTGGGTCACATTTGTATCAAGATGGACAGATGCCTAAGCTCTGGAACAGCGTTGCTGATCTCTTCAGGCTCTCCTTTGCTCTTTCTCTTCCTCTTCCCAACTCCTGCACCTACCATGACCTTCCTCCCTTCTTCTCCTGGTCTATTAAGTAATATTTTATTGCCATAAGCCCATTAATGATGGTCATGGGTATTCAGTATTTCTAAAGCTTTCCATCATATATCACTTTGCAGTCCTCATTTTCATAATTCCCAAAAATCGGGTCAGTGAATTTCCCATGCTATCATGTAACACACAAAAGGGATGGTGGCTCAATCTAGGGTCACTCAAAGAGTCAGGTGCATCTATGAGATGTGAAATTTTGACAGCCTGCTCTTTGTTTACTGGAGGCTGACTGAATATAGTGCAGAGACTGTCTTCCTCGCTTCATCGGGCTATTTGTAATCACTCAACAAGATGGTATCTCTGTAACAGCAGCAACAGCACACAGGAACGCAGCTCGAAGATAATTACACACAAATGGAAACCTGAAGAATGCGTGGCGAATGTAATAAGACTTCATCACTAGGAGCCTGTTTCCTCGGACTCCTCTGAGAAAAGGGTTAATGTGAAAACCTTGCCAGTCAAGGACAACTTAGGATGGCAGGCAGAGAAATAAATACCCACTCACAGTCTCTCGTTGCCCAAGTGAGCGCTGCTTTATTACCTGGGTCAGGAAGAGTATAAATTTGGAGGCCATATATTACAATTTTCCCCTGTCTTGAACTGTTAACAGCCTACCTCTGGCTTGGGTTGCAGCCTTGAAAATCTATGAGCTCTTTTCTACTTCGTTGGAGCATCAGAAATGTGCTGGCCCAAGAGCTGGAGCAAATGCAATTATGGAAATAGCCATGCTTTGTTATATCATCCTACAGAAACTCTCCTGAGTTTATACTGGAGGAGGAATTTTGCTACCCTGCCCGACTCACCATAACTTAATCTGTGTTCTGAGACTCTTCCTTATAGTTGATGAATTGCCCTATAATTGAAATCGCCTTGGGTTTTCACTTTGTTCACTTTAAATTATGTAATCCAGGCGTTTAAAAATTTGCTGACAGATTCACCATTAAACAAAATGGCCCACTCTTTAAAGCTAAGGCTGCGGTATAGGGTCAGGGATTCTCGAGTATTTGAATGTTTAGGATGTCAGCCAATTTGAGAAGTAACCATTTTTTAAGACTTATTAATGCTTTCATCCAAATATTGTACCTTCTATCTTTCCCCCAAAGCTATCTGTTATGGGCTGAATTGAGCCTCCCCAAAATTCGTATGTTGAAGCCCTCACCCTAAGTACCTCAGAATGGGATTGTGTTTAGAGACAGAGTCTTTGGAAAGGTGATTAAATGAAAACGAGGCTATTATGGTGAACCCTAATCAAATCTGACTGTTATGGTGAACCCTAATCAAATCTGACTGTGACTTTATAAGAGGAGGATATTTGGACACACACAAAGACACCAGGGAAGTGCAGAAAAAAGAATATGTGAAGATATGGAGAAAAGACAACCATCTATAAGCAAAGAACAGAGGCCTCAGAAGAAACCAAACCTGCCAACGCTTGATCTTGGACTTAAAGCCTCTAGAATGAAAAGAAAACAGCTTTTATTATTTAACCTTCTCAGTCGGTGTATTTTGGTATGGCAGCCTTAGCAAGCTAACATACTATCCAAAGACCGAGATCTGATTAAAACTTAATTAAAAACCTAAAGTTACATGAAGGGAATGATTTGCTCACCTAGAAATGGTTTAAATGGACTGTCTCAATAGAGCAGTGGTTATTCTTGGCAGACTGTTACTGCTATATGCTTTTTGTTCATTCATTTAGCAAACTTTAATTCAGAATTTGACTCTTGCACAGTGCTGGGCACCAACAGTAAAGCAAGGGTACAATAAAACATATGACACATTTAAGTGACTATAATATAAGCAAACATAACATACTCTGTGCACAGTACAAAACAAATGAAGCAGGAGTTCAGAGCAGTGAGAAAGACCTTCTAGCAGGGTCAGTCTGGGATGTGATATTTGTAATAGCAGAAGCAAAGCTGGAAAGGAAGAACGATAATAGGCACAAGTAGACAAACAGCAAGAAGAGTATTTTCATTGAAAGGCAAGATTAACAAAGCATTGGTTACCAAACATAATATTGGAAGCATGGTTCACTGGGATTCTAGAGTTAGATGGGTAAGTCAACCTACACAATTACACCCAAACACTTAGCAAGATGGGAGACAATAAAAGTTATAAGCATGAAAAACAGTAAGGCAGCTAAGAGCCCTACCTTCAGAGTAGACTAACCTGGCTCTGTTTTCAGTCCTACCTTGACCTAGCTTTATGGCCAGTTGGTGGTTAGTTACTTAATGTATTTAGGTCTCAATTTCTTCTTCTATAAAAAGTGCAGATAACAACACTCTCCTACCTCATAGAGTAATCTATATCTCTATCTATCTAATCTAAACTTCTACTTGGTGCTTGGTCCAAAGTAAGCACTCAGTAAATTTAACTTTCATGATGATGAAAAGGAGGATTTAAAATTTCCTTTCAGAAAAACTAATTTTGAAGTGACATTATTAAAGAGTACAAGGGCTTTTTTATTTAGTAAAATCTCTAAATCATTCTAGATAGGGTTTTTTTTTTCTTTTAATTATTACTTTTCTTAAGATTAAGTATTTTTCCTTTGAAAATAATTAAAAAGAAGAGATATGAAATTTAATGATTTGGTTCACTAAACAGATTAGAAATGTGCAAAAATGAAAAGTATTTATACACCGCTAAGTACTCAAATAAAAACATTTTTTTTTTTTTTTGGTCAGGAAATCAGTTTGGGTATGATCTCATCAAACAAAGGAACTATTTGAAACGTAGACAACCGAAAACATATTTTTTAAATTTTGTTTTGTTTGTTTTAATTTTGAATGTTCACTTTCTTGGATGCAGAGCCAGGGTACTGAATGAGAAGAATCTGGAATGGGCAGAAGGTGGATTAATCTTTCCGTAATCTCATAAAAACCATTGTACTCAGATTCAAACAAAACTCCAGGCTGGGTTCATGTCACCGTTCAAAAGAACATAAGACCATTTCCTGAGCTTGGCTCTATTACTCTTTTTTTTTGGCCTCTACAATTGGCAGATGCTGGTGATGAGGCCATGAATTTCCCTCAACACAAGTCTAATGGCAAGCGGAGTCTGAAAGGTCCTGTGCCTAAGCTTTCAGCACTTTCTCTCCCAGGGGAAATTTTGGAGTAAGCACATCCTCTCATGACTGAAGCTGTTATTTATTACAGCTCAGATAAACTGATGGATCCAGCAGCCGTGGACCAGAGCTGAGCTCTGCCTCAGGATGCTGGAGACCTTGTCAGATGTGTGCAGCCAGCAGACAGCTGTAAGGCAACCCCTGACCTGGGGGCCCCACCAGGGTAATCACTGTTGCAAATGAGTCAGACTCACTGTGGCATATGCTGGAATCTAAAATAGCCCCCTCAGTCACCACCCTGTGCCTGGATGGGCTTGACTGCTGCTCGTGTGTGCTAAGTGCAATCTCAAAGGGTTAACAGAGCAGTCATAAAGAGGCTAGCAACTTCTCCCCCATCCCCCACTTCCCCACCCTAGATGACTTCCCAAACCCATTTAAAACAGAGATGGATGCCAGTGAGTCTTCTATACCACAGCCTGATCTTGGGCTGCATAAGATTACTTTTCAACAATATAAGATGCATAAGTGCCTTTTCATCGTATGAAGAAAGCATGCCCACTGGCAAATGAATCATATTATAAAAATTGATTGTATCCCAAAAGGGAAAAAATGTTATTGAAGATCCAATGGCCTGGGATGATACACCATTGATCATTGTAAGAAATACTTCCAGAAACTGTTTTTAATCTTTCCGCCAGAGCATTAGCAATTATTCTTTAGCCCATGGTGAGTAATGACTTGAGTTTCCCAGCTTCTCAATCGATAAAACATTTACCCTACCGCTACAAATGTGCTCTTCGCTTAGACAAGCAGAATTTTTCTTCCAATTACTCTTTTTTTAGTGTGACCTCATAAAATATTTTAAAACATATTTCAAGGCTTTTTTTTTTAAAGGAGAGGAACAATGCTCTTCCACGTGCTTATATTTTCCCCTTTCTTTTGAGAAATAAGTCATGACGATTTCATAGTTATTTGAACAGTTAGAACTGCTTTTTTTAAAAATCATCTTGTGCAAACTTAAGACATGATTTGAGTCCAGCCAACTGCTTTATTTTGGGGTTAGCCAATAATAAAACAACCCTCTTCCCATTTTGCCTGAACAAAGACTTGAATTCCTTTGAAAATCAACAACAAAATAACTCCCAAGGAGGGTGAGCAACTCCTCCACTTTCTCTGCATGGTTCATAAAACTATAGCACTGGCTAATGGAGAGCAGCCATAAAACACACTGTTATCAGGGTAACAAATAGCTGTGCAGAAAATTAGAGATAAAGACAAACATCCAGAAATGCCCTCTGATGACAGAAAAGTTAACGTTCCAGCAAGTTCTCCTTTCCAAAGAATTCATGCTGTATTTCCATTTGAAATTACAACCTCAACTCAAGCAAAAGTGCCCACTACTATTTCTTATCACAGTTGCTTTCTGTCTAGAATAAAGTCTACTTGGGCATATTTATTAAAAATGTTCTCACATAAATGAATTAGAAACTTCTGAAAGAAGGTTGATTTGTGCCGGGTTTTTGTGTGAAGGTTTGGTTTGTAATCACAGGCACTTTTGTCAGGTTTGAAAAATCCAATTTGGCATCAATAAGGTGCATTTTTTTTTTCTATTTATAACTAAGGGTGGGTTTAAGAACGTGTGCCTAAACTGAGTGGACAAGGTATAGAAGTGTGAGTTTCCATCTGCTGTCACAGGTTTAGGATGCTGTTGGTAAGTGGGTGAGAATTCAGAGCCTCATTAGCTTAAGGAGCCCAGTTTTAGAAGACTCAGGTGCTTTTACCTTTAAAGTGGAAAGGAATTTCTGGGATATACGCCTTGTTGGTATTTATCTGTGGAATGTGAGGCAGGAGAAGAAACTGCAGACTTTTAAGCTGGGGGCGATTCCTCTCATCAGATTTTGCTCAGAATGAAGAAGTATAGATCAGGCACAGAAGTATAAATGAGGCACAGCTGGCTGGAGTAAACAGTTATAAACATATGCATCACCTACATATGCCATCCACATCAGTCGTGTGGTAAAATGATCACATCAAGCTAACGATGATAACTCTTAGGATAAAGAGTCAGGAATAATTGTACTTGAAAAATTGCCCAGTGTAAATATATATTTCTTAGGTTTCCTAACATGTATTTGACCCAATCTGGTGCCCCTGGGCTTGATTATTTAATGGTAACTCTTCTTGCTTTATTTTTCCACTCATTCATTTATTCAGCAAATACCAGTACCTTCAAAATGCTAAGTGTTTTACCCCACCCCTGACTCCTTTGAACTCAGACTCTACTAGCCATGACATGGCAGTCATAACTGACACAAGGACAGACGGAGCAAAAAAATGCTGTCAAAAGACCTCATGGTGAATATGGTATCTAAACTTGATCTTGAAAGCAAATAGGATTTTATTCCATGCATGGATATGCAATCAAAGGCTGAGGGGAAGTAAGTACAAAAGCATACTTTTCTTGGGAGATTAAAGAACTGCCTCTAATTAGCCCACTGTCATCTTGCAGTATACCGAGAGCTGCATCTATTGCTAGGTCTCTAGGGATGCCATTGGTCTGAGCCTCATGTTCACAAAAATATCAAATTTTGACTTTTGACTTAATTAGCAAATAATGCTAGATTTAGCAATAGAATTAAACTATTTTTTATAAACTTGATAGATTTTTTTTTTTCCTTATTGTACTTGGAGCCACAGAGATGGAAGAGACCTTGTGCCTTCTTTCACTCATATTTTCAGGAGATATCCTCCCAAACTACATGGTTTTATCTATCCTCTATCCGCTCAATAGCCCCTTGACTCACCCAGTGGTATTTTTTCCCTCTTCATTGTACCTAAAGAAATTGTTAAAGAAAAGGCCAGGGCAAGAAATAGTGCATTGACAGCTAATGAGGAGGATTTTTTAAAAAAAATTTGAAAAGTGCTTCTCAGTTCTAACCCTTTGTCACAAAGGACAGTGGTGAAGATCAAATGGGGTGGTGCCCTTGAAGCATTCTGTACTCCATAAAGCATCACACAGACATAAGGGATTATCGTATATTGTCATAAATATTTTGAAGAAAATGAATGCCCAGGTTGGCAATGTTCTTCCCCCCAAAGTTTGCTTGCTATTGTAGAGACATAATCTTCACTCATTACACCAAGTCAGCACCCTGTGCGGGGACTTCTCTTGCATCCTCTAGGAATGCCATATTTTAAAACTACCATTATACCATGTCATATAGCTGCAGACCCCTGGCTGCCTCCCTTTCTCTACCTGGAAGGTTAATCAAACGCAAGCATTTCCTCACTGTGTAGCAGGCGTCCTGGGGGCATACAATTTGGGATTAGTGACTGACCCTGCTGTTCATTCTGACAGCACACACTCCAGATTGCATTCTCCTTTTAATAAGCAGAGCCAGTAGGAGAAAAGGCAAGAGTCATTAACTAAAAGTTAGCTGAGGATTGAAACACAGCAGCCTCTGCTTCTAAGAATCTCTCCTGAAAAGAAACCTTTTGTCCCTCAGCAACCACATAACAGCATCTTTAAGGATTTCATGATAATTTGTCTTGACCTTTAGCAAAATGCAATCTTATACAATAGTTGGTCACTTATTTTCTTGGTTGCTTACCTGTTATTATATTTCTGGCATTGTTGAAGAGAATGAACTTAGGAGAGTGAGAACAGCTTAGGCAATAAGCTTTTTTATGGAGTACCATGACATACTCAGAATGTAAAGGATGAAGCGTAACCGCTTAGCAGGCAGCTGTCAGTGATTCATATCTGAAACCTTCCTCACTGGGCTTCAGATGCAACTGAGAAGTATCCCAGTGAGAGTTCCCGTCACTTCCCTTTATTCCATTCCTGGCTTTCTTCCCCAGTGCCACAAGTCAGCATTTCCCCTCCTCCTTGAAGTCTTGGGTTCTGGATTGCTTAATCTTACTGTGTCAAGGTTGAGTGACTAGAGTTTATTTTTAAGTTTCACTCCATAGCTATTAAGGTATTACTTTTCTACTTTATTTTGTTTGCAAGTTGATTTTAATTCATCAGTGATTAATTTTATCAAAAGACATTAATGTGGGCATACTATTTTATGAACAGTGAAAGCTAACAAAAATAATTGCAAAGATTTAATTTAATCATGGACAACAGCGAGAGAGACACATTCTCAACTCAGGGGCAGGTGGCTGGGGTATGAGGGGTAAGGCTGCCATATAAGCTTGTGTAATTTGTGAACTGACCTACTTCAGGGCATCCTTTGCAGCTGGGCAGTGAACTGTCTGCAGAGATGTACAAGGTATCCTTGGGTAGTGAGTCTACATCCTTGTTTGGGGGTAAAAGAAGCACATAAAAATAAACCCTTGGACTACCTTCTCTATCATCTTTCAGTCATATGGCCTGTCTAACATCTTTTCATCATATGTAAAGACTACTATGATCTATGATAACATTACGGCAGTAAGATGATTGGAAAATTGTCACTTTGAAGAATGTGCTTTAAGGTAGTACGGTTGGCAGAATCTCCAAAGATGCTTACACCTTAAAACTCGGAACCTCTGAGTATGTTATTTCACATGGGAAATGTGACTAAGTTAAGACTTCTAGATGGGAGGATTTGGCTGGATTATCTAGATCTTGGTAGGCCTAATTTAATTACATTCATCCTTAAAAGCAGAGAACTTCCCCCAGCTGTGGTCAGAGATAGGTGATGACAGAGAAGTCAGAGAGACACCAATACTGCCGACTTTGGAGATGGAGGAAAGGGCCTTGAGCCAAAGGATGCAGGCAGCCTCCAGGAATTTGAAATGGTAAGGAAAGAGATTCTCCCCTAGAACCTCCAGAAGGCGTGCAGCCCTGCTAACGTCCCTTGTCAGACTTCCAACCACAGAACTGTAAGACAATTAATACGTGTTGTTTTCAGCCACTGGTTTTGTGGCCACTTGTAACAGCAGCAATAGGGAGCTGATGCAAACAGCCATTCCTCCCTCTTATTCTGCCCTCTATTCCTCTCCCAGCCCTCCACACGCTTCTGTCAATGATTAACTTCATTTACATGTCTGAAACAAGAGAGAGAATGGTTTAGAGAGGGTCAGGAAACCCTAGGGGCCAGAGAGTAAATTCTGCCATGTAGTTGGAAAGCAGCCCTAGATATTACATGAATAAATGTGTGTAGTTGTATTCTAACAACACTTGATTACAAACACAGGAGGTTCACCAAGAGGCAGTAAATAGTTTGCCAATCCTTGGTTTAGAGGCGTGCAAATCAAAAGGCGGTCCTCAGGCCTTCAGCATCCCCTGGGAGCTTGCCAGAAATGGACCATTTCAGGCCCTGCTCTAGGCCTACTGAATCAGAATATGCATTTTAACCAGATCTACACATGCTGTATACACACATTCAAGCTTAAGCATTGCTTTAGAAGTTCTAGTGTTCTAGGGATGATGCAAGATTATCAGACCCAATATTATGATTAACATCCTGTTTCCAACTGCAGAGCAAGAAAGGCAGATGAAAGACAAAAAAAAAAATAGTATGGGCGTTTATTATGCATCTACTATGTGTGGGGGCTTTCAGATGTTCTGTTTAATCTTCATAGTAACTCTTCATGCCATTTTTCCTAATTGTTACAGAGGAGAAAACTGAAGCTTTCCCAGGGTCTCTGATGAGTGTAAGCAGAGATTCAATACTCAGTGGCTTGGACTCTAAAACTCGATTTTTTTCTACCACACCATACTTGAAGTGCTTGTCTTCCAGACATGGTTAATATAACCTGCAACAAAAGTAATTTTTCCTGTTTGATATAACCTGCAACAAAAGTAATTTTTGGATTTAAAAGTTCCTTGAGATCTACCCAAAAATTACATCACTGGAACTTTAGATGAGTATAGTGCGCTTCATCCTATATTTTTATAAAAAATTTTCAAGATAATATATATGTTTTTCAGTCCTCATCATGAACTGAGAGGCTCCTGGGTGACATTCTGTTGGAGAGACTTGACCACGTAATTAGCATCGGCAAAGCAGAGACTCCTGTGGCCTATGCTTTTGAGGTTAACTATAATAGTTGTTATTTTTGATTTATAAAACATTCCCATAGTTGAACTTCTGGGCACAGTTACCAAATGGATATGCAGTTAATTAATTCTCAGCCACTTCAGTCTCAGCTCTGTACCTCTCCAGCCAGCCTCTTCACATCCATCAAAGGATTGTCTGATGAGACAGATGGCCTTAGCACGGGGCCCTGAAGGACAACTTTGGGGAAAAAGAGTAGGAAGGGGGAGATTTCTAAACTACGCACTTCCTAATGAAACACTAGAAGCAGTATGATCTTTAGATATAAATTCCATAGATACAGGCACTTCTGGTCCTTCAAAGCTGCAGGGACAATAAGCAGAAGATGATAGCAAGTGTGCCTAGGATATAGAAACTAAGTTAGACTCAAGCAGGAAAAGGGAAACCACATCTGAGTTTTATGAGGACTATAAAGACTGGATTCTCACATAAAATGAAGGGCTTTTGCAGCTTTCACTGCCCTGGAGGACTCTCTCCTTTCTGGCTGATGCTGCAAGTTGGAAAATCCTAAGTGGCCTGCAGTGCACTTTCCACTTCCAGCAAAAGGGATTCTCTTATGACCGCAAATTAAAGAATCACTCTTGTCTCAGGGCGCAGGACTCTGCCTACTCACTGTCATTAATGTCTCCCATGGTCACCTAATTCTTCAGTAACTGGAGGACTTTCAGAATTGGACCACCTCAAGCTCCTCGCTCTGGCCTTTCTCTTTTCTAGATTCGGGGGCACCTCCCACTTTGCCAAAGCAAACTGGAGTTTCTTTATTCAGCAGATGGCTACTTTTTGATAAAGAGCAAGCTCACTGAGGACCAGGATTTTGGAATGCTAATTCTGGTCTCTAGATGGCAGTCTAGACCTGCTAAATTTGACTACTCCCCAATCCTGGGTGAATTGCTGAAGCCACAGTTAAAAATAGAATCCAACCACAGAAAATCTATGGAGATGGCATAATAAGACTCAGATGTTAATTTTTGGTTGATGGCAAATAAATGGTTGGGTCTGAGTACCAGGTTGAAAAAAAGTGTGTCTACGAACATGCTAAAAATGCTGTTTGGCAGTCCTGTTCTGACTGCAAATTTCAAAAGTGATAAATATGGGCAGTTCTATGATGGAATGAGTGGCTTAAATACAGAGAAATGTCTGAAATAGTGTGCTACCCCAGAAAGTCAAGAAGTTGGCCATCACCAAATTAATTAGATCTCTTTGCACACTGCCTATTTATATGGATATCCTTTAATCAATAAAATCTGAAATAGCTAGTTTGATCAAGAACATTCTCCATTTCTTGAAAAAATTTAGCAAGAAGGGATGGCTGTTGGTAATAGTCATGAATAAAACTTTTGATTGATTTCAAATAGTTATTGACCTTGTGTAGATGAAACTGAGTTCAGTGTTGAGTTCAACCTGGGGTTGGCCGAGCATTTGGATCTGGAAGAGGCCTTAGGGGTCATTTATATGGAACCTTCTTACTCTACAGACAACACAACCAAGACTTAGATACCATCCAAGGTCCAAAGACATGAGGTTGAACTGGTTTCCATGTGACTCCAGGTGGAGATTTGGTTTTATGTGCTCATTTTATTTCCAGTCCTATGTAAATATTATATGTCAAAATACCTCTCTATTGAGTGCAAATTGTAATAGGGTATCCAAACACTATTTTCATTTTTTCATTTAAAATATTCTTTTGAAATTTTAAAGATACAGGTGTAAGTACTCTATGTTTGCAAGAGGTCTGATACAAGCTGTGTGGTGCAATTCTTTAGAAAAGGCAGCAGAACATGAAGACTGGAAAGTATTGGATAATTTTACTGTGGGATGCAGGACCAGCTCTCCTTGTCTCAGTATTGTCACTTGTGAAATAGTAGTAATAAGGTCATTACTGCCTACTTTATAAGATTGTTTTAAGGATCAAATAATATGTGAGGGGAGTAAATACATTTTGTAGAGAGCCATACAAAGAGTACAAATATTGACATCCCAAATAAGGTTTTCTAACCACAAAATAAAGCATGGTAAAAATCATATAGAGTTTTTTTTTCTTTACAAAACTTGGTTAAGTGAAAGAAACCAGACACAAAAGGTCACATATTGTATTATTCCAATTACATGAAATATCCAGAATAGATAGATGTGTAGAGACAGAAAACAGATTGGTGGTCGCCAGGGCCTGGGAGAAGAGGGAGATGGGGAATGACTGCTTAATGGGCATGGACTTTCTCTTTGGGGTGATAAAAATGTTTGGGAGCTACATAAAAATGTTGGTTATTGAACATTGTGAAAGTACTAAATGCCCTTGAGTTGTTCATTATAAAATAATTAATTTTATTTATGAGAATTTGAAAAAAAGACTTGGTGTGTGGAATGGTTTAGGGGTGGGCAGAGGGGTTGTGTCAGGAGTGTTTGTCCAGACAATTTACTAAATGAAATCTCAGACTAACAGGCTCCTTTAAAAAAGCATGTTTGCAATGTTTACTTTCAGTTGCTGTTACTGTTTGACTATCTCCATGAAATTCTGTCCACGGTCCACACCGTGTTACTGAGTAGTTTCCAATGGTAACATGTCCCGTGAACTCCACAGATGTTTAGACAAATGCCCTTTGGCCTCTGGAGTCCTCTGATCCTGCTATGCAGTTGCTACGAGGGCTACAGAAGACAAGAGGTTTGGGGAGGAAAGGATGGTTTCATTAGTTCTCTTTGACCCACTCTTGACAATTCACCGCTGCTAGAAATTACTGTTTTGCTTGAAATGGTTCCAGGTGCTGACTTTTTACCCCCATAGTTAGCAAATCTTGACTTCTGTGTGTTTAACTTTCCTCAGTGGACCTCTACCCTGAGCTTCAAAGAGAACTGCTATTTCATGGTATCAATTTTCTCACTGTAGGACATTGCTTTCTGATCTTTGCAAGGGCCCTGATTCTATTCCAAACATATGGGGTATTTTCAAAGGCTGTCAATTAATATCAAGAGGATTTTTTGCCTTCATTTACACTACAAATATTAAGAAATGATTAGTCAAGTTTTCAACATGTTTCTATGTCCTGCATGATGGAGTAACACATACACGATTTGTGGCCCAAAATTTTAAGGAATGACTTATCTTATAATTTCGTGAATCATTTGTTATTCTGGGGGGGTGGGGAAGCTAAATAAAAACAAAAAAGAGAAGCTTATATTAGATATAGAATCAGATAATCTGAACACTGAAATAGACTTTTCTATATATTTGTCCAACTAATAACATGGCATTTGAATATAACTCACCAAGTTCCCACCAGATTGCTGTCTGCCTTAAGTTTGATAGGAAGTATTAGAACATCAGAAAATTCTTCCCTAAATTGAGTCAAATTTTATCACCTTGCAACTTCTATTACTATCCTTGGGTGTATCACTTGGAAACATTACATTCATGCTTGGTCGCTCAGTCGTGTCAGACTCTTTGTGAACCCATGGACAGTAGTAGCCTGCCAGGCTCCTTTGCCATGGGATTTCCTAGCTAAGAATACTGGGGTGGGTTGCCATTTCCTTCTTCAGGGGATCTTCCTCTATAGACTTATGTTTACTCATGTCTCTATAAGAATTTGGTACCCAGAACCAAGTACAATATATCAGCTATTTAAAGTTTACACAGGAGAGACTGTAATAATGAACAACTTCTAAACAATAGGCATGCATGAATGAACCAAGTGAATATTCATATTTAGATGACTGTGTTTCAATCTTCATATTGGTTATTCAGGGGGGTTAATTATAGAATACAACTGGCAAGGTTGAAGTTTAAGAGTTTAGAGATATGTTAATAATAACAATCTACAACTGGAAAGAATATCAGGACAGCGGACAAAAGGATTTATATTAATTGTATCCATGCCCTGAACCAGCCAATGTGGTTGGTATTTTGCACATTTTTTTGGTTTAAGATTTACTTGTCCCTCACACTTGAGCTCAAAGAGCACTTCCTCTGTGAAGCCGCCTCTGATTCCTCCTTCCTATGTTTCATAATATCTCCATAGACCTCTTTTGGGGAACTGATCACTTCATGTATAATTAATGTTTACCTGCTCACTTCCTCCACCTGACTGCAGGATCCTTTATAACACATGGTGTCTAACTTGACTTTCACACGTGTTGTATGAATTAATGAATGTTAGTCTTTCATTAGTACATCCCAAGTGGCTATAAATTAAGAGGATGGATCACATTATCAAATGGAATTCCCTCAGCAAAGCCTTAGAGGATCACAACTTTAAAATTTGTGGTTTCACTCACATATTGATTTGATGCTCTCATTAAAATCATGAAACATTTTATTTGATAATCTGAAGATAATTTATCCAAAATGGTTTTAACTTCTCTTTTAAAAAGCTAATGATTGTTTATGTCTTCATTTAGCTAAATTGTTATGTCTTTATTTAGTTCATAATTTGGCTCCACATCTATATTGTATATTTTTCTCTCTTTCAAGCACTTAATGATAGTAAAGAAAAAGTTTATAAAGTTCAGCTACTTTCACACAAGTTAGAATGGGCATTATCAAAAAACTACAAACAATAAATACTGGAGAGGGCATGGAAAAAAGGAAACCCTCCCACACTAGTGGCGGTAATTTAATTTGGTATAGTTACTATAGAGAACAGCATGGAGGTCCCTCAAAAAACTGAAAATAGAATTACCATATGACCCAACAATTCCACTCCTGGGCATGTACCCACAGAAAACCATAATTCAAAAAGATACATGCACCCCAATGTTCATTATAGCACTATTTACAATAGCCAGGACATGGAAGCAACTTAAATGTCCGTCAACAGAGGAATGGATAAAGATATATGTGGTGATATCTACAATGGAATATATGCAATGGAATATACAATATTCCATTGTATACAATGGAATATTACTCTGCTTTAAAAAGGAATGAAATAGTGCCATGTGCAGAGATGTGGATGAACCTGGAGGCTGTCATACAGAGTGAAGTAACTCAGAAAGAGAAAAACAAGTATCATAGATTAACACTTACATGTGGAATCTAGAAAAAATGGTACAAACTTATTTGCAAAGCAGAAATAATGACACAGATAGAAGGCAGGAGGAGAAGGGGATGACAGAGGATGCGATGGTTGGATGGCATCACTGACTCAAGGGACATGAGTTTGGGTAAACTCCGGGAGTTAGTGATGGACAGGGAGGGCTGTCGAGGTGTGGTCCATGGGGTCGCAAAGAGTCAGACATGACTGAACAATTGAACAGAATTGAACCGAGAGAACATTTATGGAAACAAAGAAGGAAAGGGACAGTGGGACGCTTTGGGATATTGGGATTGACATATATACACTGCTGATACTATGAATAAAATAGATAACTAATGAGGACAGACTGTATAGCACAGGAAACTCTACTCAGAGCTCTGTGGTGTCCTAAATGGCAAGGAAATATAAACATGAGGGGAGATAGATACACACACACACACACACACACACACAACATTATAAAGTAACTATACTCCAATAAAAATTAGTGAAAAAAGTTTAGCCATTTTGGCATAGAATGTTTTACACAGAAAAGAACTGTATGTATATATTCAAATCAGCACATTCCATTTGTAAAATGGTTGGCTGCCATTATGTATCTATCATTATAGTATTTATTGATGGAAAATAGCTAATTGGTTGAAATCACAGGTCTTGAAAAATATGCAAACAAACCTAAATATATGTGTTCTGTTGGGTGAAAATCTTCCTATCCTATTAAGAGTGCTGTTTTTTCAGTTTTGTGAGAAGCTGACTTTCCCATTTGGGAAACACATATTTTCCATTTAAAGTCATCCCCCAATTGTGTACAGATCTTTATAGTAAAAACTGGGTACCTGCTAATCATACAATTGCCTCCACATGGATGAAAATATCTGACAAGAGGTGGAGTTTAGGAAAGTAACTTTTAGAAAATAACTCCTGATTTTCCTAAGATAGACTTACTGAGTAAAGCTGGAGATCAGTGGCTTAAAGGGGTACCAAGACTAGACCAAATGAAGTCTCCCTGCCTCTAGAAGCATGTCCCGTTTTGATGTCTGTTCAAGTTGGGTCTATCACATGATTTTCCACATGGGCACTGATACACCAGGCACCAGTTGCCCTCTACCTCATGGAATATATTTGTAGCCATTGTGTGTATCCTCTGAAAATTCTCTCTCCCAGAGAAAAGATTCTTAGGTAATGTTATTTGGAAAAATTTCATTAAGTTTTTTGAGTCAAGGTTTTCACCATATCACTAATCTATTTATACTTTATAATCTATTCACCTCCAAAACCTACTTAAGACCTCTCATGCCTACAAAAATCTTATTACAAAAGTAAAAAAGTAAAATTCTGTCAACTAAAAATGCCCTTAATTCAGTTTTCTTTGTGTCTTACTCTGCAGGCAGAGCTGTAAAATATATATTTAAATCCTTAGGAAAAATTAGGATTTTCCAGTGTGGGGGACATCATTGCTTACTGTGATGCCCAACCATTGGAAATTCCAGATCAACCTGGTTCAAATAAAGTTCAAACTTAAAAAATAAATAAAAATCAACCCAACATCTGCTGTTTTTCATCTTTTTCTTCTCCCATTCTTCCTTCTTTTGTTTCATCACCTTTCATAGCCTAATCATGGTTTAAAAAATAAAGAGTTGCAGTCCTGATCTTATCTATCGAAGAAATAACCACTGATCTTGAAATAATAGTGAATTTCTGGAGGCTGTGTCCTCCTCTGTTGAGGCGACCTCTTGGTTTCTGAAAAAAGTCAAGGGTAGGTAGGTATAGTTTGATCTGTTGTGACCTGGTGGGGACACTGACCTTTAAATCAAATGGGAATGTTGACTACTTAAGCAAAATCATAGACAAATCCATTCTCCTCACATTGGTCCAAAAGCAACTACGTTTCTATCACTGCTTCATCTTGAACTAGACCCATAGGCTGTAATAGGCCTCTGCAACTGCTTAGCAGCAACAGAAAACAAACAGAAGTGCTGTCATCTCTTCCAGTTTCAAGTAGATAAAGACAGCTAATCCAGTAATGGCAAGTTCCTAAGTCCTTTCTTGTGGGGAGAAATCCTGGAGGATCTCTTTCTCCAGGAGCAGCTGGGACGATTTAAAGTAGGAACACCACCCCACCCCCACCCGTTCACCCATGTCCATTTATTTTGGACATACTACAGTAAATCCTCCCGGAGACACGAGCTGCTCATGTTTCACGGTGGAGCAAATGCAGCTTCCGTTTGTTTGGTGATATTCCTCCTGACCGCTGACCCCTGGATTTGCACTGCTCTTTGCAAGAAAGGGGCTCTGTGGGGTGACTTGCTTGTGTTTACCGGCATGTGGCCACGCTCGTTTCTGACCAGAAACTCACTCCGTTTGGACAGCAGCGTTCTGCTGAGTAAACCTGACCACAGGCAGTGGTTCGTGCAGCTACGAAGCTCCGGGACCTGGGAAGGGGCAACTGAGGCGGCCTCCTGAGTGGGCGAGCCTTCTGGGACAGTCCTGGGAAACTGCAGTTATTTACACAGCTTCCCAGGCTTGTTGTAGGAATGCCTGGAACATCAGGAAGAATGTCTTTATCTGTAGTATGTTGAATTATAAAGTAAGAAGTGGTGATGGCAGCTAAGACTGTTCTCTCCTGGTCTCCACTCCAGAGCAATTGCTTACCCTCCCGAGTGTGTGAGGTTAAGATTCGCAGTCCTCTGTGCTTCCAGGGTGGATGCTGTGGCCTTAACTTGTGGGAGACTCAGGCGAGTCACTTGCCTTTCATCTGCCTACAAGTCAAGGCCATCTGCTGGGTGCTATGGGTGTGCCTAATGTCTAATGCATAGCAGCTCCCGTTAGCAGTTTTCAACCCTCTGAGCTCGAATCACCTCAAGTTCAAACCTCATTGCAAAAATAAGAAACCGAGGGAAACAACAGTGACCGTGGATAATAGTTGTTATTCTATGAATAGGCTGTCTTATATGTACGGCTTGCTGTATGGAGAGAAAGTGAAATGACAACACTAAATAAAACAGCAGGGTAGAGGGAAAATCTGAAGAAGCTATTGTTTTGCAATGAATTTTAAAACCAGGAAATTGCTAATTAAATACTAAATAGAATCGAATTCCATTCTCCCAGGCTGGAATGTAAAAGTACCAGGTTTGAAAAAGCACATGGAGTTCCACCTTTAAGTTTCATATTCTGTCCGAGTAAGCCCTCATTATGTGAACGGTATGTTACTAATGGACCCACACATCAGGTATAGAAAGCTAGGATAGAGAAGGAAAATAAGCGTGAAGTAAGCCACCTTGATATGATGGTACGTTAATATCATACCCTCAAATCAGGTATAGCAAGCTAAGAGTGACAGAAAAATAGCCTGAATTAAGCCACATCAATATGGAGACCCTTTCATTGCTATCTCTGTATTTATGTATTATATATCTAAAAACGCACTGGGAAATACCATATATTTTTCATAATGCTTCAGAGCTTGCTACAGCCAAAGCTCCACCTGAAGCTAAATAAGCAAACATTCTAATTTCCTATTTTTCTCAGCTCAAACACAGTAGTTATTTCAGAGGCCATTGAGGAGGAGGGCAGGTATATTTGCGTTATGCCTGTGGATCTGTTGCCAAGCACACCATCTTGCTGTTGACACAAAAGCCAGCTTTGCCTGGCATCAGAGACCTCAAAGCCCCCTCATGGAAAGGCACCCCCAAATCTGGAAGAGGCCTTTTAGAATTTCCAACCTTTTCATTATGGCATTAAGGTGCATTAATTGCCTCCTAGTCATGTGGATGCAAGGTTATATTCATTGACTTAAGTTGACAACTTCCTTTTTGCTAAAGCTAGTTAGGAAAAAGCACTTCAAATGTGTTTCTAATGATCTCATAAACACTGTTTCTTCTGATTGCTAAGTAGCTTCCTTTCCTTTCTTCTCTTTTTAATTCTCAGTTTCCAGTTCCTCTTCATTATGGCTCTGAACAGCTGAACTTAGGCTCTGAAGTGCTATTTCCCAGTCTTCTCAGGAACATGACGACTTTATCAGAGATTATGGATGGAAGGCTTAATTGTCACTGAGCTAGATGGAGCCAGAAATGACTTGGATTTCAAGTAGAACTGAAGAATTTCTTTTGGAACCAATGGCAGGAAGCTTTCTTAATAAACATGTAGACAGTGCTATGTCTCAAATTTTCTTGAAAACTTCAAGTGTTTTATTTAACAAATATCTATTGTAAACCAGGAAGAGATTGAGAAGCTTTATCTGCATTAAGAAATGTATGTATATGATAGCCAATAAATTTGTTATTTTAAATCCTTTAATGCTGAATGTAATTGGCATCAATAATCTGATCAATTGGGCAGAAAGCTGCTGTTAAAGACTCTTATAAAGATGTGGGGTTGGCATATTATTTGATGGAAATAGCAGATGAGTTTGTGCCCATGCACCAGCATGGCCACACTGCCGTATCTAAACTATCATCAAACGTTAAGAGAAATAAAGGCCATGAACAACCCAGTACTGCACATCCCTTATAATTCTTCTCTCCAAATCAGTTCAGGCAGAGAAGATGCCCTCGATTAGATGTCTGTTCACCAAACTAAATTAGCAGGACAGTAAGAGTTGAAGATCTTATTTTTTATTCTTTTTTGCAAACATAACTAAAAATGCAATTAATGTAAAGAGGATGGCATCCATTTTATTAAACATTAAACATTTTTTATTAAATATTTTATTTCCCATGTATCTGTGTAAGAGGCTATTTTTCTAAAAAGACACATCTTATGCCAACTTTCCATGATATTTACACAGAATCTACAGAGGATTAAATGTTTTCCAAAAACTAAGCACTTCCTGTTGAAGTTTTAGACAATCTTTTCAAACAGTTGTGGACAGACAACTTAGCTACTACTATCATGAATGACCTCCAGTATTTGGAACCCAAAGAGCAAACAAACGTTTACTTCACCAAGAAACAGTCCTGGACAGAAGATGAACTTTGCCATATTTTACCTTCTCATAACAACTTACTGGAAATTTGTTTGGTAGTCACCCAAACACTAGCTGTTCTAGAGAATATGTGTATTTGTAATCCAACCAGCACCTCCCAGGACTTAAAACACACACACACACACACACACACACACAGCACAACTGGGTGCAAATAAAACAAGAGAGAGAAAAGTTTAAATTTAAAATTATATACTTCATTTTTCCCCCTGAATGTTTGTTTTACCTTTCAGGTCACTGGTTTCCATAAATTCCCTGTGTCTTAGCAGTATAGAAGATATTTTTAAACATAGCTCTTATGCTAGAGTGTACATTAAATATTTGTTCAGCTGATTAAAACAGTTCTACATTTATTTAATGTTTGAACAGTAAACAGTTTATTGAAAACTGAAATGTCTTTTTATACATACACGTATGCTCACACAGACACACCTCTCAGAAGAGGGGCTTCTGTTATGAGGTTTCTCAACTTCTACTACTGAGTATAAATAGCCCCAGGGTAAATCCCATTTCCAGACATAGTTATCATCCAAGGAGGGATGGGGCTCTGGCGGGGGCTGGTCCAGGTCGAGGGTGGGCAGGAGCGGCAGTAACACGGCAGCAAGTGACTTAAAACCAGAAGAGTTTCATTTATCTTAGGTGGGGGGTGGGGGGAATTACATGATCTCAGATATTAAAGGTAGTTCAGACACACCTCGGTAATAGCCTTCTCTGCCCTTTACCCTGATTTGTTAAAACAGAGGATATTCTGACCTCAGATAAACTGGGAAAGGTTGAGATTACTTTAAAGGATGACAAACAAATGGAAGATAAACTTTGTAGGTATGTCTTTGCTTTGTCACCTATGGAGTCTGAATGAACCAGAAAGGAAACAGTCACACTGTTTATGTTAGCTTCTGCAATCACCCCTCACGAGGAGACTGTATATACTACTCTGTTAATTCTCACCATATCTCTGGTGAGTAAGGTATGTGTATACACTCAGCGCATTATGTTATCAGGTATGGTGGATGTAGTGTACTGGTTAAACAAGAAGTCTAGGCGTTTTAACTGTATAGAAACTGTCAACTTTGAGGATTAGAAGGCAATGTTTTAAAATGACTTAATATTGGGGCTTCCCTGGTAGCTCATTGGTAACGAATCTGCCTGGCAATGCAGGAGACACGGGTTTGATCCCAGATCTGGGAAGATCCCAAGCGCAGCAGAGCACCTAAGCCTCTGCGCCACTGCGCTCTGGAGCTTGGCAGCCGCCACTGCGGAAGCCCGTGTGCCCAGAGCCTGCGCTCTGCAACAAGAGAAACCACAGCAACGAGGAGCCTAGAGAGGGGCCCCTGCTTGCCACAACTAGGGAAAAGCCTGCACGGCAATGAAGACCCAGTATAGCCAAAAGTAAGTAAATACAGTTATAAAGTTACTTAATATTAATCAGCTACATTGAACATAATGTAATCTTCTCTGGTAACTCACTGAGTATTTTAAATTAGGTAACACTTAGGATTGTGCATTCTGAATATTATTGTAACATCAGTTTGTAAATTTACAATTAAATGACTCTCCTGTTTCAAGTAGACAAACAAGTACCAGGACAATCTGACTTATTATGTGATAGGACGTTAAAAAAAAAAAACTGTTATTGAGCTAGAAGTGCATTAATGGAGAAATTGTTAACATATGAAGCAAAAAATGAAGTGGAATATTATGTGGTACTTAAAAGGAATGAGGTGAATCAATGTGTATTGACATAAAGCCATATCTAAGACATTTTTAACTTTAAAAAGCAAGTTGTAAAAGACCCTGTCTAGTAAGTGCCACTTTTGCTAAAAACAAATCACACATCCATAGGCTTACATGCTCAGAGAGGCAAGGGGAATTTCTGGAAGATAGACAAGAAACTGTTAACAATGGTTACATATAAAGAGTGAATATGTCACAGAATGGACTTTAATTTTTTGCTTTATGCTATCTGAGCTCTTGGAACTTGTAACTTACAGCTCAAAAAATTATAAAAATATGAAGTTAAATTTATATTTTTATAAATAAAAAAACTATTTCAAAAAGAATGTTAATCAATAAGAATTTACTTCACATACTGAAGTAAGCACTTCTCTTTAAAAACAAGTTAACTTTCAAGAAGGCCAATTGCGCATGAGGACAAAGTGACATTATACAGATGACCAATGCATACATACAGGCTGTCAAGGCAGGCAGCCCATGGAACACTAAATATAGATTTAGTAAGTGCCAAAAGTGGCACTTACCAGACATGGTCTTTTACAGCTTCTTTGGAGTTCTCTTAAAATTATTATACAAAAATGTTTACAATTTGGCTTCCTTCTTTTCACTGTAAAGGAATATAAGTAACTTTTTATCCAGCAGCCTTAACTCGGTGGCAGTAATAACTTGAACACTCTAATTTTTCCAACCACTACTTAACCATGTCCTAAGGAAAAGTCCCTGAACATCCCTCAACAACATTTAGAGAATACTGGTATCTTTCCAGGCCCTTTCATCTAAGTCTAGCTCACAATTCTTTTCTTACACTTCATCTTATCTGCTCCCCTCAAACTTAGAGCTATCTCTAGCACTAAATATGCCCTAATTTGAGCTCAAACCTGTAATTCCCTTATCAAAACCAGATTCCTTTTATAAAGAAGTCTAGAAGGAACACTAGAATAATTGCTTCTTGACTTAAGCATCCATAGCTACGGTCCTTTCCCTGTGGATGGCTGGTTCCAGCTAACACTGCCCAGTTACGGAAGGCCTCAGTGGGTAGTCACCCAAATACATAGGGTGCATGAGTAAGTTTTAGCCGGGCCCTTTGGGGCTCCTTCTGCAGTTTCCTGCCGGAGTAGGGGCTCCAACTCCACCTCCATCTCCATGTCTTCCTCTGCTTCCCACCCACCAGCACGCTCCTCTTATTGACAGTACAACCTACAGCTGCTTGCTTCCGGAGTTCCATTGTTTGGTCACCACACTTTTTGCCTAGCATCACGGCCCTAGTGCAGCTAGCCTTCTCGGCATCCACTAAACCAGAGGAAACCCAGGCCTCCCTCCAAATCCCAATAGTGGGAAGTCAGGCTGCTTCTTTACTATATTTCCTCTTCAATCTGTAACCCTTCAATTCAGGTTTCTCTAGTTCATAGACACAAAGGGCAGGGCAGCAAGTTCAGTACCCGGAGTCATGTCTGAGAGGAGATGGATATGTCTGGTCCCGTGTTTGCAAGTATTCCGTATTTGTTTCAAGTTCTTCTCTTGGAGGGCTCCCCACACTTGAATTTAAGGAAGTACAAAAAGCAAACTCCTTAACACAAAAACACTGTATGGCGACAAGGCTATTGCCACCACTCAGATCCTCGGTACTTTCCCCAGCCCCCTGCTCCAGTCTGCTGCGTATACTGTCTGTAGGAAAACAGAGCTGAGATGGAAGATGGGGATGTGGCACCCAGCAGTTTTAAGCGGACTCTAAGTAAGCCCTGGTAGTAGGGGTCCCCAGTTGTTGGTGGCTCTTTTTAAATTTGGGGGCTGTTAGTTCTCTTATTCAACTTCAGTTTTGGACTCCAGACATTCATGGGGGTAATTGAAAAGTACCATTCAACATGCTTTTGTAGTCACTGATAACAGGACACTTCAGGATCAAGACAGTAGTCAAGATTTAAAATGTCCAAACACAACTGGTACCGCGGCCTCCTTGGGATAGCAAGAGCCATGACTTTGGGGGCACTGCACTGTTCACATCCACGAAAATGCATAAACGGAAAGCCCAGCGACAGAGGACTGCTACAGCTCCTAATTCAGTGGAGGGCCATTGCTACACCACTTTCTGTGCATGTGGTGTGGACTGCAGACATGTGGGAGGGATAAAGTGAAGCCGTTCTGTCCTTGGGGAGTTTGACACAAAGTCACTCGTTCTCCACATAGTGTGCTGTTCTACAAAGTAAAGCAACCAATGCTGAGGGAAGGCAACGTCCAGGGCAATCTGGATCCATGAGTGTGGATGAGTGGGACTTAAACAGAGGAAGTGAGTGTGGCTGGTGTTTGAAAAGACTTCTGCAGAAAGACACTAGACAGGTAGTTTCAAATGTGTTTGGTAGAAGCTAACCTTCACAGGGGTGACTCAGGTATCACCGAAAAATGGCAAGGAGGGCAAGGGAGGCCTGGGGAGGCAGGGATGACAGGACGCCTCCAAAGAGCTTGGCTTCCCCCAGTTTAACATTATCAATTTCTATCTACAATTCCATATTCTGAAAGGATTTGTAGGTTTAGTATTGTGAAAATGACTGGGTTATGAAATAGATAGTTACTAGATGCACGGCAAAGGGCATATGTACAGTGGATTAGCTGGACGTCGAGTAGGACTGCCATGTTTGAGAATAATGAGGTGATGGGAAGAAATGGTACAGTGGGGAGGGAGATGGGCAGGTTGGGGAGAAAACTGAGAAAAAGTTGAATGGCTTGAAGAGTACTGATTTGAAAGCTTATGTCATTGAAAGATTATGAACAAAAGATGGGGAAAGTAATGTTTAAGGAAGATTATTCTAGCTGTGCGTCTGAATGTCTGTGCCTGTGAGTATGTGTGGACACAACATGCATGTCCAGGAAGTAACTCAGTCTATAACCTTTCCCAGTAAAGCAGAATGTTGACGGTAAAAATCAGGGAATGGAACTAGTAGTTCTAACTTCTACTCTGTTCACCTTTCTCTTTAGTAGAGCTCTTACCGAGGAACTGCAGTCACGTTCTTAAGGAATGTCCTTTGGAACAGGACCCCCACCTATTAGGACTCCTTAGCCATGTCTGGGACAAGGACTCATTCCCTCTTGCGGAGCAGCACTGTTCTTTCCTCTACCCCATCCCACAGAAAGAGGGATACCTTGTAAAAACAGGAAGTCTTTTCAGGCTATAACCAAAATAAGCTGCTTAAAGTAATCTCAGTGCTGCCAAATGTTCAGCAAAGCCTTGACAGTGTTTAGGAGAAACCTCACTGAATCCCTCAAGTAATGAGTTGAAAACCACAGGATGCTGTGAGCTTCACCACAGGGAGCCTTCTGACACTTTTTAGCAGATGGCAGTGTATACACTTCTTTTATGTACAATACTTCTCTAAATTAAAGATGATTTCTCAAAAACAATTCTCTTAGAGAGAGAGAGTGGAGAAAAAACCCTCACACATACTCAGCTGTAGACAGCCTCATTTTTACATAAGCCGTGAAGAAATGAAAAGTCATGGTACTGTGGTATGTTTCTCACAAATCCTCTGGATGTTAAATGCTGAGAAAAATTAAGTTTTCACATTCCATTGGGTGAGAATTCTCTGAGGCCTGAAGATCTAGAAAAGTAGCACTTTAAAATTATCTTATACATAAACTATGAAATGACCATCACTTGATTTGATCGGTAAATAAAATAGCTCAAAAGATAATGTTGTTAAAATGCTACACTCAATATACCAGCAAATTTAGAAAACTCAGCAGTGGCCACAGGACTGGAAAAGGTCAGTTTTCATTCCAATCTCAAATAAAGTCAATGCTAAAGAATGCTGAAACTCCACACAATTGCTTTCATTTCACATGCTTGCAAGGTAATGATCAAAATCCTTCAAGCCAGGCTTCAGCAGTACATGAACTGAGAACTTCCAGGTGAATGAGCTAGATTTAGAAAAGGTAGAGGAACAGAGATCAAATTGCCAACATTCATTGGATAAAAGAAAAAGCAACAGAATTCCAGAAAAACATCTACTTCTGCTTCTTTGACTATGCTAAAGCCTTTGTGTGGATCACAACAAACTGGAAAATTCTTCAAGAGATGGAAATACCAGACCACCTCACCTGCCTCCTGAGAAATGTGCATGCAGGTCAAGAAGCAACAGTTAGATCTGGACCTGGAACAATGGACTGGCTCAAAATTGGGAAAGGTGTACATCAAAATGGTATACCGTCAACCTGCTTATTTAATTTATATGCAGATTACATCATGCCAAATTCCAGGCTGGATGACTCACAAGCTGGAATCAAGATTGCTGGGAGAAATATCAACAACCTCAGATATGTAGATGATATCATGCTAATGGCAGAAAGCCAAGAAAAACTAAAGAGCCTCTTGATGAGGGTGAAAGAAGAGAGTGAAAAAGCTGGCTTAACACTCCACATTCAAACAATGAATTATCATAGCATCTAGTCCCATCACTTCATGGCAAATAGATGAGGAAAAATGAAAACAGTGACAGATTTTATTTTCTTGGGCTCCAAAATCACTTTGGAGAGTGACTGTAGCCATGAAATTAAAAGATGCTTGCTCCTTGGAAGAAAAGCTATGACAAACCTAGACAGCATATTAAAAAGCAGAGACATCATTTTTGCTGACAAAGGTCCCTATGGTCAAAGCTATGTTTTTTCCAGTAGTCACGTATGGATGTTAAGAATTGGACCATAAAGAAGGCTGAGCACTGAAGAATTGATATTTTCAAATTGTGGGCCTGCTGAAGACTCTTGAGAGTCCCTTGGACAGCAAGAAGATCAAACCAGTCAATCCTAAAGAAAATCAACCCTGAATATTCACTGAAAGGACTGATGCTGAAGCTCCAATACTTTAGCCACCTGATGCAAAGAGCTGACTCATTAGAAAAGACCCTGACGTTAGAAAAGATTGAGGGCAGGAAGAGAAGGAGGTGAGAGAAGGTGAGATGGTTGGATGGCATCACCAACTCAACGGATACAACGGATACTGTCTCACTCCAGGAGACAGTGAAGGACAGAGAAGCCTGGTGTGCTGCAGTTC
Source organism: Muntiacus reevesi (assembly GCF_963930625.1). NCBI lineage: Eukaryota > Metazoa > Chordata > Mammalia > Artiodactyla > Cervidae > Muntiacus > Muntiacus reevesi. The sequence continues at coordinate 54,625,002 of NC_089265.1, read as the reverse complement.
ATGGGGCTGCATAGAGTTGGACACGACTTAGCAACTGTAAAACAACAACAATTTACTCACTATTTTTATCACACTACATGCACTTTTTGCCCATGCTCTGAATTTGAAATAATGAGAATATTTTGCTTAGGAATTTAGCTTTAGCAATTAGGGCAAAGGCTCAAAATAGAGCCTAATGTGTGGATACCCAAGGGTTGACTAACAAATTCTTATAAAGTCTAATTCTGTCAACAACTAGAAGCTACGCACAAAATGTTGACATTTTTCAAACGGTTGCTTCACTGATTCAACCAGATTAACTGGCAGTTTGGTTTTTACAGATTCAGTACCGTCTTTATTACTGAGATTCTATCTTGCTTTTATTTTTGTTTTGTGAGAGCTCATAGATCAATAAACAAATACCTGTCATAGTCCTCTGGTAGGTGGTTAGTCCTATCATTTAACCACTGTGTGGTTCTTTGGTCTCTCATTGGCATTTTGAAGCATGATGTCTACTTCCTATCTGCCTCACCAGGGTAATATGAGGAGATTATGACTTTCAAAAGCCAAACATAATTTTTAACTCAAAATCTCTGTCTACCATTCATCTATTTAACAAAGGTAAGTTGTAAATTCTCTGGGAAATACAAAGGTACAAAAGATTTGATTCCTGGTAGAGGTGAACTAGGAGTCTAGAGGTGGGACTTAGGTGAATAGCTACATATAGAAATTGAGAAGAAGGTGGTAGGTTCTTTGATGTAATAACAACGGTCAGCATTTATTGCATATTCTCTATAGGCCAGATGTCTGGTTAATGCTTTATATGTATGATCTTATTTGATTATGTCAACAACAACGTGAAATTGATACTATTTTCTTTATTTTATAGAGGAGGAATCCAAGGTTTAGAGAGATTAAGGACTCCCCAGGTATCACAAACTATAAGAGTCAGAGGTAGAACCAGGACTGAAGTCCAGATCTTTATGTCTTAAAATCCTCTCTTCATAAGCACCAGGAGCTTTCCTAGTGACACAGTGGTAAATAATCCACCTGCAACAGGAGATGGGGTTTGATCCCTGAGTTGGGAAGATTCCCTGGAGAAGGAAATGGCGACCCACTCCAGGATTCTTTCCTGGGAAATCCCATGGACAGAGGAGCCTGGCAGGCTATGGTCCATAGGGTTACAAGAGTTGGATACCACTTAGCAACTAAACCACCACCATCACTTCATAATCACCATCTGTTATTCTTTTCCAGTGTCTATTTTTGGTATGGATGCTATGAATATTCAGTGGAGTCAGCCAATACTTCAGACTTAAGAGAGGATGTGAGATTAAGAAGTGGCATTTGGTTTGGGTTCTGCAAGATTGAATCAAGGAGAGAAGAAGATAAATCAAGAAAGAAGAAAAGAGTGGGAGGCAGAGACATAGGCCTGGGAAATTTAGGTCCTGCTTGGGAAATGTGAAGAAAGGTATCTCTGAAGGAATGTACCCCTTATCTTCTAATTGATCTGATTGTAGCATCCTGAACAGCTAGGCAATAATCCACCCTCCAAAACCTCTCAGTTGCTTAGTCATACTGGTAGCCAAGTTTGCGTGTGTGTGTGTATGTACACTCTTTAGATGGTTAACACGTTTGCCTGGGGAAGAACTGAAGTAGAAAGGGTTTGCTTTTGCCGGCATGTGATTAAGAATATTCCACCATCAACGCATATGCAACATGACTATAATTTGCCAGAGAGTGAACTCAAGCCCATTGAAGAAAGAAGCAAAAATTCAAAAAACAAAGTTCAAACATTGGCTTCCCTTTGGTTTCATCTACGTATCAAATGTATGTTTTATGTTGGTCTGCTGTGGCATAGTCTATCTTGTACATTAGTGTGACATTATCTTGTTCTCTTTGGCATAGCCTGACATTAGAATTAGGGGATGTTATTTCATACCTGACTGTGAATGTAAAAATCCCATTTTCAAATGTATAAGTGGCTAAGGGAATGGGCAGCTGATATCCTTACTACCCAATACACCTTCAAAATACAGAGTGAACTTGCCTTGGGAAAAAAAAAAAATCCAGTTAAGACTTTAAAGGAAAATTCACTGGTTACAGTTTATCACTTCTGACCCTCTGTTTTTTTCTCTGCTTCATATACCTTTTCTCCAATTGCCATGTAGGCCAGAATCAGAGATGATATGATTTCATTTCCCAGAAAGGTAAGGTAATCTCAAATTTTGAGATTTAAACAGGCCCAAATAATATATTTTTCTTCTACCGTGGAAATATTCCAAAGCATAGATAGACTCCTGCAAGGATTACAATTTTAAATGTATTTAGAATATTAAAGAAAAAAAAGAACAAAAACCAGGCAATTGGGCTTCCTTGGCCTAGTCTTAGAAGCTTCCTAGGTGGTTCAGATGGGAAAGCATCTTCCTGCAATGCAGGAGATCCATGTGTGATCCCTGGGTTGGAAAGATCCCCTGGAGAGGGGAATGGCTACCCACTCCAGTATTCTTGCCTGAGGGAATCTCATGGACAGAGGAGCCTAGTGGGCTTCAGTCCATGAGTTTGCTAAGAGCTGGACATGACTCAGCAGTTAACCCTTTTATTTTCAGTCTAGTTTTACTCTGACTGCCTCTATTCAGCCAGCATCTCTGAGAAATCGTGACTTTGGGAGCTTTCTCCCAGAGTCAGAGAGACTCCACAAACATGGCTACGCTCTGCTTTTCATTTCTGGTACACAGAAACATGGGATCATTTTGTACCTGAGACTGGCACATTATACCATTTGTTTAATTTAACCTCATAGAGGAAAAGGCATTTCTTTCCATGTTAAAAAAAAAAAAAAAAAAAAAAAAAGGGCAGCAGCAAATAAATATTAATTTAAAGCAAAGTGCATGGGTAGGACCTTCCACTATCCACATGTGCAAGGTGAAGCTACTGTGAATGCTTGGAAGGCCTCTCAACTGAAGGTGAAGCTAAAGCAGTACTGGATATCTGGGGTCCAAAAGATGTAACATGCCTTCTGCTGGAACCCTGGAGAAATGGGAATTGCAAGGTTATTCTGAGAGTCAAGGTTATCGAAAGGAAAAGCAATTGGTTGGGTAGATTCATTAAGTGTTCTCTTTCTGGTGAATCCTAAATAGAAGAATTTTCAGTGTTTTGGGGCATGTTCAGAGAGAAATCAATGGAAGCCAAGAACATCATGTAGTGCTACAGAACGGTACAGGAAACAGGGGGAAGGCCTGTTCCCAGCCAGGACCACTTGATCCTTGGCATTACATGAAGACGGCCTCTGTATAACATAGGATACTTGGTTTTCTCATTCCTCCTGGAGAATTTTCACCACAGAGGATGAACAATAGGAATGGAAGATGACTTTTATGTGAGGTTTTTGTGTGGGGGTGAATGGCCTGATGGCTGAATTAGGGGCAATTAACAGAAGAGAGGAGTCTGAATGTGTCCTACTGCATGTGGTAAGGTGTTCAAAAATATGTAGTTGACTGAGAAGGAATAGGTCCTATCTTCAAAATACCCACTAAAAGTCAAATTCTGCAAGAACTGAGCTGGGGTAAGAAGCTGGATCCAAGCTTCAAGAGCCTTATGATGAGGAAAATTTCATGATGATGAAAATGCAAATTCTGCAAGAACTGAGCTGGGGTAAGATTCTGGATCCAAGCTTCAGGAGCCTTATGATGAGGGAAACCTACCTTCTTTTGTTTGAGGGGAAGTTGTTTTGTGGGAACTGAGGAAGACTTGAATTCTAAGGCCACATCTGGGAGATTTCTGGCTGAAGTTGTTTTGCAGAAAAAGGGGGATAGGAACAACTAGTCCATATGTTCAAAAATGGGTAGGATACGGGGATAGGACCCCTAGCAGCACAGAGGAGTCTGCCAGGCCGACTATGGCATGAAAGGTGACGGAACAGGAAGAGAGGATTCACATTGTCTTGTAACTTCTGGAAATTTGAACAAAGATAACAGGTTCCTTTTTTTCTGATTTTCCCTCTCCTAGACTTAATTCTGAATTCAGAAGATTTTAATCTTTTCACTACACATGCTATGTAATTTAAGGGCTTGTGGCTGATCATTTATTCAGCCCCATTACATTTCCATCAGAAACAGTTGAGTTTCCCACAGAAGTACAGAATGCTTTATACATTATAAGTTTCATTTGCTCATTTGGGTCTCACAGATGGAAACTTGCAAAAAATTCTCTTACTCTTTTTAGTAATTAAATCTCATTCAGTGACTGATTATCTGGGAACAAAATCTTCACAGTCATATATGAGATACAAGAGCCTTTGCTAACGTACAAAAGAGCAATGAAAATGGGGAAGAAGATACGGAGATGTTAAAATAAACATCCACAAAGTTTCCATCTAAAATTAAAGCTAGCCCATAACTGGAAGTGAGCAAAAAGTCAACTGTTTTGGAAAATACCTGGTCTCTGTGCCTCAAACGGCTTGATTTTTAAAGTGCACAAAAGGAAAACTCTAAGACTGGAGCGATTTCAGTAAAGTTTGAGAGACCTATGAGACTTCCATAGTTCCCTACGTAGTTTGAATCTCAGAAAATAGGCACTTATAATGAAAACAAGAATAGACTCTTAACTATAACACTGCTAGCAGGCATTGCTATTATAGCTAGACAATTTAGTGATAATGGGCGAGTAGGAAGAAAATTAAGTAGCTTTCTGAGATACAAAAAAATCCTAAGCCAGAACATATTTGGTCTCATGTTCTAGTTCAAATGCAAAGTCAGTTCATTAGTGTAATTTAACCTTTTCATAAGCCTCTCAGCGATAAATTCCATTCATACATTGGAAATGCCAGTTGGTAAGAATACTCTGTGAATGTGAGAGCACTGAAAAAGGTGGGTTGGACTATGATTCCCTCCTGCCTCTTCTATCAGAGCAAAGATGAGTGAATGGCAGATTTTTACCTTTCCTGAGTAGATATCCTCATTCCACTCCATTCAGCCTGAGCCTTAGGGCAAGCCAGGGTTTTTGGCCATTTACTACAATAATAGCAAGACAATTTAGCAGTAATGGATAAGTAGGGAGCAAATTAAGCCATTTGCTGAGATAGAGAAATGAAGCCAGAAAATATTTGGCCTCATGTTAGGCTTCAAATTCATTGTCAATTCATTAGTGTAATTTAGTCCCTGCATAAGCCTTTGAGTGATAAATTCTACTAATACATTTGAAATGCCAGCTCTAAGAATAACTCATTGAGTGTTGAGTAAAATTAAAAGATGGGCAAGAATAAATCCTTCATTTTCATCTCATATGGGAAGATTTATGAAGGCCTCTGAGAAGGAGCATCTGTCTGCTAGTTGTAAATTGAGAGTATTAAGGGAAAACATTGGAATATTTTGGTTACATTAGTGAGAGGAATGTATTAACTCAAATGCTTTTGAGATCTTTCCCTTTGGGGCCAAAGATTACTCTTGATGAAGAACATGTGAACTTTTAGAATTCATCTCCTGCTTGGGAACAAAGGCCATAGCACAAACAATGTTAAATGGCTGGTGTTTTGGGGAGTGGTTTCTAAGAAACACAATTATGTGTGGGATGTTGGTGGCTTTTTTTTCATATGGATATGGTTTTCTCTATGCTTGTGAGTTTTCTCTTTCAAGTCCATAGAGGCTGCAAATCAGAGGACTTGGAAAATGGCTGGGGAATGTAACTAACCAATATTTTACTTTCTTAGCCAAAAGAACAAAAAAATCAGTCCATTTCACTAGTGAGTTTCTCTTGCTGGTGTTTTAAAATTGGATACTTTCATGATAAAATAAATCATTCATTCAAAGAAAAAAAAGGAAAAGGAAGCAAATTTTCTTAAAGATCTATACATGCAAGATGCTTTATTTAAATTAACTCAATTTCTCTCCAACAAATTTATGAAGTGTGTTGTATTCTGAACTTAGAGAAGAAACCACAATTTCAAAGGAATAAAGTAACCTTCTCAAGGACAACAGCTAATCACTAGGAAAACTGGGATGGAAACCAGGTATATCTCAGTCCTTGGAGTCAGATTCAAGCACAGGTCTGTTGGCAGGGGTGAGTCTGGGATATGCAAAACTGACTTATGACAACAGGCTTCTGCAGCCTGCTGTGTCTGGAGTGATCAGTCCTACTGTAGTCATTTGGACCTTTACCCCTTGTCATGACGCTCGTTTTGGCCACAGCTACGTTCTTAACTCTTTCTGCTCTGAATTGTCATTTCTGGCTAGAGATCCTGGGACTAGCTGCTGTCTATCCTCAACTGTGCTTTAGTTTGCAGGAAAGATGCAAATAGCCACCCAGTCTAGCCCTTAGACTGCTAGGAGACCATGCTTTAGAAGACACTATTCTGGCCCTCCTCTAATCTTGCTCCTGCCCACTGGGGTTTCCAGATTAAACCAATAAAATATAAACTTTAAAAAACATTTATATTTTAACAGTTAAGTTCTAATTTCAGAAAAACAACAAAATTTTTTTTTAGTCTAAGTATACTCAATATAGTATTGGGACATGTGAAAAGCGAAAGTGTTAGTCACTCAGTCACGTCCGACTATTTGCAACCCCATGGATTGTAGCCTGCCAGGCTCCTCTGTCCATGGAATTCTCCAGGCAAGAATACTGGACTGGGTAGCCATTCCCTTCTCCAGGGAATCTTCCTGACCTAAGGATCGAACTTGGGTCTCCTGCACTGTGGTGGATTCTTTACCATCTAAGCCACTAGGGAGCATATTTATTATACTAAAATATTATTTACCTAAAATTCAAATTTAATTTGGTGTCCTACCTTTTCTGGTAACCCTGCTCCCCATAAGCCAGAAGTGTGGGGCTGTATAATAAAGAATTAATCTTACCCAAGAAAATTTTTAGCCTTCAGCCTCATATCCTGGGAGTTAATCTCGAGGAAGTGTGTCATTGTTTATCTGGGGCCCCTGGGCCATACTAGATGACCTAACAATGTGACTTATGATGAGGGATTTGGGTCACATGGTATCTTCTCTACCTCCAAAGGAGATGGAGACCATAGGTATCAGCTCAGCCTCTGCAGGAACTTGAGACTAACCTCAGGCATATGGAAAGTCAATCATAAACATGACTGAGCCCCAGTGAAAACTATGGACATCAAGGCTTGGAGGAGCATCCCTGGTTGCCAATGCTCTGCATATGGTCACACCCGGGTATTGAGTAGAGTTAATGCTGCCTATGACTTCCCTGGAAAGGGTAACTGGAAGTTTTGCATTTGGAATCTTGCTGGACCTTTTCCTGTGTGTTTCTTTCCTTGGCAAGTTTTTTTTTTTTTTCCATGTATTTTTATTAGTTGGAGGCTAATTACTTTACAATATTGTAGTGGTTTTTGTCATACATTGACATGAATCAGCCATGGATTTACATGTATTCCCCATCCCGATCCCCCCTCCCACCTCCCTCTCCATATATATGGAATTTAGAAAGATGGTAACGATAACCTTGGCAAGTTTTAATATGAACCCTTCAAATGTAATAAACCATAACCATTAGTATAGTAGCTTCCGTGAGTTCTGTGAGTTCTAGTGAATGATCAAAACTGCAGGTGGTCTTGGGAGCCAATGAACTTGCAGCTGGTTGTCAGAAGGCAAGGCAGTCTTCCGGGTTGTGCTGCCTCTAAATTCTCCAGGTCAAGGGGATGTGCCCACCTAACCCCTCTTCTAGAATCTAGAACCTAAAAAAATGCTCCAAGTACCAAGATTCTGAAATTCCCTGCCCAAAGAGGGAATAACCATGCTTCCAGAGCCTGTGTGAACCTCTTCTCCAGATCTGCTCAAGGGTGGGTCATGCCACTGACATAGGACACTGAGGTTAGAGGGGGATGAATGGTGATCACTCGGGTCAAATGCATAGAGTTTATATGTGTTGGCTTGTGGGTCCAAACATGTATGTGAAGGTTTTTCATTTATATGACCAAGCTGGAGTGAGAAGAGACGGGTGGGGGAGGACCACAGGGGTTTCCATCTCTACTTTTGTCATAGTAAGTGTTAGGGCCTGAGGTAAGTCTCATCCTTCTCTGCCTTGTTCTGTTGTTCAATTCATCCCCACTTTAAGCTTCTCTTCTCCTGTTTGAAATGACAATAGCTAGAGACTTCCCCACACTATATGGTTCAAGCAGGGTGATATGCTCTTCTTGAGCAAAGAACAATCTCAGCATCATCTGTAGTCCCTAACTTGGGAATGTCAAACTAAGTTACGTGGGATGTCCTGAATTCTAAAAAGTCATCCATTGTAAAATCCACCCCTGAATTAACAGCACCTTTTTGCAGTGGGGAAGAAATATCTTACCAAAATTAATATATTTACAAACTACAGGATCCATTTTTTTTTTCAGGAATCTTAAAATATGAAAAACATTTAAAGTTGAGGAAATATGGCATATATAATACTATCATGCCTCTATGTTACTTGAGAATTTAAAAAGCTTTTATACACCTTTTATCTCCATTTCATCCTCATGATGACTCTTGCAGTGGCAGCCAGAGCACCATGACAAGCCCAGTTCCTCTTAACCCACCGGCAGCAGAAATTCCCCTCTTCTTTCTCTCCCCTTTGCCCCAACTACTAAGAAACTGAAACTGAAAGTGAAAGTCTCTCAGTCATGTCTGACTCTTTGTAACTCCATAGACTGTAGCCTGCCAGGCTTCTCTGTCCATGGACTTCTGCAGGCTATAATACTGGAATGGGTAGCTGATCCCTTCTTCGGGGGATTTTCCCACCCAGGGAACGAACCCAGGTCTCACACCTTGCAGGAAGATTCTTTACCATCTAAGCCACCAGGGAAGCCCAAGAATGCTGGAGTGGGTAGCCTATCCCTTCTCCAGAGGATCTTCCTGACCCAGGAATTGAAGGCGTCTCCTGCCTTGCAGGCATATTCTTTACTAGCTGAGCTACCAGGGGAGCCCCCAGTTACTAAGACCCGTCTGTAATCTGAGAAACTGACTACCAACATAGTCTGGACCTGCACTTCTCCCATTTTTGTGTCTGTGTTAGGAAGGGATAGAGGCCATTTGTGGGCTACTTGTGTGAATGGGATGGGACTGGGTCTGGGCCGGGGCAAAGGAAGAAAGAATTAGCTGTTTCTATACACAAACACGGCTTCCTTGATAGCTCAGTTGGTAAAGAATCCTCCTGCAATGCAGGAGACCCCAGTTCAATTCCTGGGTCAGGAAGATCCGCTGGAGAAGGGATAGGCTTCAGTATATACCCACTCCAATATTCTTGGGTTTCCCTTGTGGCTCAGCTGTGTAAAGAATCTGCCTGCAATGCGGGAGACCTGGGTTCGATCCTTGGGTTGGGAAAATCCCCTGGAGAAGGGAAAGGCTACCCACTTCAGTATTCTGGAGTGGGTATCTCTGGCCTGGAGAATTCCATGTACTTTATAGTCAATGGGGTCGCAAAGAGTCAGACACAACTGAACAACTTTCACTTCACTTCACTTCATACATGCACATAGGGACAGAACTGTGCTGCTATTCCTTCTTTTAGATGACTTCCTGGTGAAGAGAAAGAGACTTGAAAGGGAGAGTCAAAAGTCCCTGCCCTGTCTGCAGGTAAAAGGATGGGCCTTGGACGTGGGAGAATGGGTATCATGGAATTTTGGACGAACCACTTTACCTTTTGAGCCTGAGTTTTACCATATGCGGAATCGAACAAGGATTCTTACATCATGGGGTGGCAGAACTATTAAGTGATACAGTATGTGAAAAAGGCTTTGCCCAATACATGGCACATAGGTTTGTTAGTTTTTCCTATTATCTTAAATTTGAACCTAGTATAGATTCTTGGCATAGTAGATGCTCATTTAGACAATGGCAGCTCTAATGATGATTATTGCCAACTCTTGCTCAGAGGTAGCTTTAAGGCAGAGTCCTTCTCAGTGTCACTCAGAGGACAGAGAAGATTCAAAGAGGAATGAGTCAGAAGAAATGTACTTTAACAGAGCATTTTAACATAAATGAAGTCAGGGTTCTTTCTAGGGAAAAGACAAAAAGCTGTGAGTCTCTGGTTGTGCCTAGCACGGGGAGAACTCCAATCTAGAGAATGTACAAGGACTGGCTCCACGTATAGACCCATGATTTGAAAAGATGACTTTTTGGGATGGCTGTTTCTACCTGCTCTCCATCTCCCCTCTTCTTCTTTCCCTTGTGGTAAAGATAGAGCTCTTAGAGAAGGGCTGTGTCATCTTCAGAGAACCGAGGAGGCAGAGAAGCAGTCTCTGCCTATGGCCTGAGAGGGAAGGTTATGATTTGAAATCATGAATAGTGGGGGCAAAAGAGAGGCTGGTAGGAAAACTCCCTGAAAGCAAATAGAAAAGGGAAAGAGTAACCCAGAAACTACTCTTTGTCTGAGACAGTCTCATGATATGTACTTGGGCTGCAGGCTCCCAAGATTCTTGGTTGCAAGTTTCATTAAACAGAGAAGAATCAGGGCAAAGGGGAGGATGGGATGATTAGGGGGAGTTTGGAGTGTTCTTCTGCCATCATCACTCCTCTTGCTTTGGGAAGAGAAATGAAACAAAATCCTAAATAGAATCTGGGAGCTATTTCCCCCAAATCACCAGTGATAAGCCACACTGACTGGATTCTATACATTTTCCATGAGGGAACCCTGTGAATTCAACTACTCTTTGTAACACTGTTTCTGAGGGGAAAATGTTTGACTCCCTCATTTGCTCATTTCTCCACTGATCAAGAAATGACCTATAGGAATGCAAACCCTACCCAGAAGGGTAATGGTTAATGCCGTCCACCTAAGTAGAGAAAGGTGACTGGTGTCTGCTGTTTTGCTTCAGGCAAAAAACGAACTGAGTCCTTGAAACCAGATCAAAGAAGGCTCCCTGTGAAAGCTGCACAGGGCAGGCAGTTACCCTGGAACACATGGTGTCCCTGGGAACGCTCCTGCTTTCAGTTGAACAGACCCTGGGCCACATCTGCTCCAACATTCTCCCCTTAGCATCTCCCTTATTTATGTCCCCCATTCATTCTGAAAACCCCGTTCTTCCCTGTATCCAGAAAAACAGTGGGAATATTCATCCCTTGTTTCTAGGGAAAACCCTACCTCTTCCATAAAGTCACATGGATTCAAATTCTGCAGCAAATTTTGGAGCCCACATTATAAAGTCTATTTTATTTTATTCTTCTATTAAATTTATACTGCTTCATGTAGTTGAATATTATTTTTCAAATTATATTGTCAAGTTTTTTAAGGGCAAGGACTGATTCCATTTATTCCTCACATAATACTTTACAATTCTGAAACTCAAGAATGTTTTTGAAGATGTCTGGTTACTCACATGTTTCCAGACAGCAATGACTGCCATCTGCCTATTCTTGAGCCACAATCAGCGCCATCATCACTGAACACATCCCGATTGTCCACCACTTGTATCACTCTGACGCTAGAAATTCTGTACAGTAGCTCAGTTCACTAAGTGTTTTTGCAATCAACATTTTATTTTTAGGTTCACAACCACCCTGTAGGTTAGACATTTTTAATCCCATTTTACAGGTGATAGAATGGAAGATAAAAAGGGTCAAGTGACTGTCCTAAGAGAGAACTACAAGTCAAAATCTTCTTAGTGCTCTATGAATACCCATCTCTATATATTTGTGAGCATGAAATGATGAGACTGTTTTGAAACTAATGCTTAAAAGTGTCTTTCTGAATATGTAATAAACCTCCCCAAATTTCAGTGGCATAAAACACTGCCAATCCTATCAGGCAGGGATTTGGACAGGGCCCAGAGGGGCCTATCCTGTCTCTGTGCTGTGATGCCTGGGCTTCATCTGGGTCTATCACATGCTTGAGGCAATATGTCTTGGGTATTGGTCATTTTCCATATGACATCTCTTGGAATGTCTAAGATAGCTTTTTCATTAGCATGTGACTGGGGTCCAGATGACAATGGTTAGAAGAGCTGAGAGTGGTCTTTCTCTATCACTCTTTGCCTACGTAGTCTTTCCATCAGCCATACTGGGTTTTCTGAGAGCATGCAGATCTTAGGATAGTCAAATTTCTTACATAATGGCTGGCTTTCCTTGAAGCAGAACTTTCCTTGAAGCTGGCTTTCCTTGAAGCAAGATTTTCCTTGAAGTCCAAGCCAATGAAATGGAGTTGCATGATTACTTATGACATAGATTCAGAAGTTATACAGAGTCACTTCTATCACATTCTCTTGCTTATACATGGTCCCTCCTTTGTATTATGATATTTCTCTATACTTGTCATATAAACATGTGACACTATATTCTAATCACTTGCTCCTTAATACATCCAATGCCTAGTACTGTTCTTGACATCTAGTAGCTACTCAATGTTAAGTCACTTCAGTCATGTCTGACTCTTTGCAATCCAATGGAATTGGCCTGCCACACTCCTCTGTCCAAGGAATTCTCCAGGTAAGAATGGTAGACTAGGTTGCCATGCCTGCCTCCAAGGGGATCTTCCCAACTGAGGGATTGAACTCATGTCTCTTAGGTTTCCTGCATTGGCAGGTGGGTTCTTTACCACTAACGCCACAAAAATATTTGTCTACAACAAACAAAAGGTCACTATTTTTACTAGAATTACAATCAATTCCTCAAAACTTACTTATAAGCAGACTGCTCTAGATACCACAGTACACTTTAAAATGTCAGATATAAACTTCCAAGAAAAGAAACTCAAATTGTTCTTTTTAATGTTTGTATGTTGCTTTTTATAATTTAATATAAAATACTTCACTTAAAAAAAAATCTAGCCATATGTAAACTATTGCTGCCTTTTATTCAGTGTGGGAGTGGACAACCAACCCAAAGAAATGAATTGTGGGAGGTATGGTTCCTTAAAGAGACATTCATGGAAATTAGCTAACACACTTATTTTAATTAACTTTTTTAAAAATCACAAATCATATGCGAAGGCAGTCCATGTGTCTTTGCTCAAAATGTTCCTGGAAAAGAATAAAGAATGTCAAAAGACAGACCTCGGGGGTGACTGAGTCAGAAAGTCTGTAATTTATACCTGAAATTGTTCCTTTTCATTGCTAGGCAGTAGGCTTGAAGCAATAAGGCAAATGTGACTTTAATTGGTTCTGAAGATCACAGAAATTGCAGAATATTTTCCATTCTCATTTGTCTTTAAGATCTTGTCTTTCTATTTGCTCTTGTGACTTCTTTGAACCATTGGTTGTGTTTGAGTACCTTTTTATTTTCCACATATTTGTAGACTTTTCAGCTTTGCTTCTGCTATTGATTTCTCATTTTATTCCATTGTGACTGGAAGATTCTTTGTATGTTTTCAATCTTTTAAAATTTGCTAAGACTTGTTTTGTGGTCTAACACATGGTTTGTCTTGGAGAATGTTTATGTGCACATGAGAAGAATGTGTATTCTGCTGTTTTAAGATTCTGTATATATTTTTAGGACTAATTGGTTTATCGTATTGTTCAATTCCTCTATTTCCTTATTGTCTTCTATCTAGTTATTTCTTCCATTCTTAAATGTGGGGTATTTAAATTTCTAACTATTATTGTAAAATTGTCTATTTTCTGTCAGTGTTTCCTTCACATATTTTTGGGCTCTGTTGTTTGTATATATGCTTATAACTATTACATGTTCTTGATGAATTGACCTCTTTATCAATATATAATGTCTTTTGTCTTTTACAACAGTTTTTAACTTAAAATCTATTTTGTCTCATTTTCATTTAGCCACTGTGTTCTTCTTGTTAATACATGCACGGAATATCTTTTTTCCATTCTTTCACTTTTAAACTATTTGTATCTTTAGACATAAATAAGTCTCTTTCAGACAGCATATAGTTGGATTATGTTTTCTGTCCATTCTGTCAATCTTTGCCTTTTCATTGAAGAGTTTAATCCACATACACTTAATTATTGATAGGAAAGGATTTATCATTGTCATTTTATTATTTGTTTTTGGTATGTCTTATAGTTTTTGTCCCCTTCATTCCATTGCTGCCTTCCTTTGTATTTAATTGATATTTTGTAGTGATATGTTTTGATTACTTTCTCATCTCCACTTGTGCATATTATATAGGTATTTGAATTGTAGTTACCATGGAGCTTACATATACAATCTTAAGTTATAACATTATAATTTAGACTAAAACCAACTTAAATTCAATTGTATAGAAAATTTTACTTATATACAGTTCCATCTTCCTTGCCCTTTAGGTTACTGATATCACAAATTACATCTTTATACATTCTTTGCTCAATAACATAGATTTATAAATTTTTGCATTTGTTTTTGAGTATTATAGAAAATAAAAAGTGGAGTTACAATCCAAAATTACAGTAATATCTTTATTTTTGCCCTTGTATTTATCTTTTGGCTGGATGGCATCACCGACTCAATGGGCATGAGTTTGAGTAAACTCTGGGAGTTGGTGATGGACAGGAAGGCCTGGCGTGCTGCGATTCATGGGGTCACAAAGAGCTGGACATGACTGAGCGACTGAACTGAACTGAACTGATTTATCTTTACTGGAGATCTTTATTTCTTCACATGATTTCAAGGTACCATCTATTATCCTTTCATTTGCCAAAAAGCATTTCTTATAAGGCATGTCTAATGGTAATGAACTGTCTCAGCTTTTGTCTACCTGGAGAGGTCTGAATTTCTCACTCACTTTGAAGGATAATTTTGCTAGATATGAAATTCTTGGTTTGTAGGTTTTTTTCTTCCCCCTTTCAGCATTGTAAATATGTCATTCTATTGCCTTCTGGATTTAAAGGTTTCTGATTAGAAATCAGTTAATAATCTTATTGAGGGTCACTTTTGTGAAGAGTTGATTCTCTCTTGCTGCTTTGGGGATTCTCTTTTGGCCTTTAAGTCTTGACAGGTTAACTATAATTATTTCAGAGTGAGTTGCTGAGTTTATCACTCTTGGAGTTTGTTGAGCTTCTTGGATTTGTAGATTCATGTCTATCATCCAACTTGGTAAGTTTTGTCCATTATTTCTTCAAATATTCTTTCTGTTCTGTTCTCTCTTTTCCTTTTGGGACTTACACAATATGTATGTTGACCCATTTTATGCTGCCCTACAAGTCCTTTGGGCACTATTCACTTTTATTCTTTTTCTTTTTGTTCCTCAGATTGAATAATTTCAATTTTCCTGTCTTCAGATAGCTGATTATTTCTACTTCCTATTCAAATCTGCCACTGAACTTCTCTAGTGAATTTTTTATTTCATGTATAATACTCAGTAGTGCCAGAATTTCTATTTGCTTCCTTTTAATAATTTTAATCTTTGTTTATATTCTTATTTTGTTCATGCATTGCTTTCCTGCTATCATCTAGTGTTTTGTTCCTGTTTTTCTTTAGCTTTTTGTGCATATTTAAGACATATTTTAAAGTCTTGGTTTAGTGAGTCTGATTTCTGGGTTTTCTTTGGAACAGATTCTGTCAATCTATTTTGATCTTTGAATGCTCTATATACTTTTGTTTCTTTGTATGCCTTGTGATTTGTGTGTGTGTTTGTGCATGTGTGTGCGTGTTAGAAGTTAGGCATCTGACTATTATAATGTGGGAAGCTCTGGAAATCAGGTTCTTCCCCTTCCCTAGGTTTTTTTTTTGTTGTTGTTGTTGTTTGTTTTTAATTGTTGAATACTACAGTGGCCCATTTGTTGGAGACTTCTCCAAGCTACTTTATTATAATCAAAGACTGTTCCTTGTCATGTGTGATCACTTAAGTCTCTATGTTCAGAAAATGTTTTAAAAAAGATTTCCTTAAATGCCAGGAACTGTCCAGTCTTTGCAGATTGGGTCTGTTCTACGACAATCCTTCAAAACTTCGCTAGGTTTGTTCTAAACGTAGGGATAATCCTGAGGTGAAAACTTAAGGTCTCCTCAGGTATTTTCTGAACATGCACCTTGCTTGGGCATGTGCACAGACTTCTAAATTCCCCTATATACAAGGGCTGCTTTTGAAAGTTTTAATTCCCTGAAATTAATTTAATTTAAACTAATTAAATAATTCCCTGAAATTCCCCAGCTTCTCCTCCAAGCATTAGATGGTCTATTGTACATCTGCACATGCAATCTCATGCCCCAGGCATCTGTGTGGTTATAATCACTCTGCACCTTTACTGAACAGTGCTCACTACTTTTCCTGGCTACGTTCCAGCGTGGGCAAAAGAGAGATAAACACCTTATGTCAGTCCTTTGGAAAGCTGTCAAACTAAGTTAGAACAGACATATACAAATGATTTACAAATAAATTCTGCTCTCCTTCCTCTGGTTTGAGGTAAGGAACTGGGAATCAGGATTCTTCTGCTTAAAGACCAAAACCAGTTGCCATGAAAGGGCAAAAGGGAAAAATGGTTTTTCCAGGACAGGAATGAGTAAAAATGCTGCAAAATTTTCCTACCCTTTGCAAGATGACTTAAAAAAAAAAAGAAAAAAAATATATATGGCATTGGCTTGGTAACTGTAAACCTTTGTTTTTCAGAGCTTAGACATCCTGTGAAAAATTTTTAACTCTATTTTAAGAAGTCACGTTTGGAGCTGATCTTCTTAGGCCATTGCATCTAGACCAGGTGAATTCTTATTTCCAAAGGTACATTTCAAATTTATAGACTTTAAAAATTGGCTCAAAATGGCTTCCACAATTTTAAGAAAAATTAATATGTTGGAATGGCAGTTCCTTGTTTGGATTTACTAAAACTTTTTATTTTAAAGCAAACAAGCAGTATACTGTAGCTGTCTGGCATTACAATTCTGATCAGCATTGTTGGTATTCAAATTAACACTAAATATCAATACTTCATAATTATAGTCCCTTAACCCACTCAATAAACCTGGTATCTGCCTTTAAACATACCACTGGCTTTTTAAATTGGCAAATATTGGACCTTCTCTCTTATTATTTTTTCACTCTCTTTTTTACTCTCTAAATGAATAAAGATGACTTTATTCTATTCTTACTGAGCTCTGTCTGGATGGAGCCAAATTCTTCTTAACCTTTCTAAATGAGTTAGAAAGTCAAATGTTTTCATAATTCCCTCTCCTTGAAAATGTATTTCTAAGACCTTTAGCAAAATTTTATACATGCAGACTTTTAAAAGGGGAAAAAAACTGGGAAATTTGATCAAGAAATTTTCCTTCGCTTCGCATTTAATAAAGTATCTTCCTTTCAAGCCATTGTTCAAAGACAAAAAGAAATGATAAGAAGAGTCATGGGTCCTGGAAGAATTCCCTTTATCTTCTTAGGAAACCAAATTTCATTGAAGAAGAGAAGGCAAAGATCTAAAGCTATCTATGTTCATAGGGGCACCCAACCAGGCCAGATGAGACAAAAAGCAGAGTGAGGGATATATTTCTAAAGATTCTCCATGAGGTCAAAGAAGAATACAAAGCTTTTGGCTTAAAGAATATTGTCTATTTTTGCAAAGTGCAGGATTATGTGGAAACTGATTAAAACACAGAATTCTTCCTACTTTCAACAATGAAGCAAAGGCTGGTTCTTGGGAAAGCACAGGAAGAAAAATGCATAGTTACCCTAAATTTATCTCCCCTCACCAGGGCCCCCAGGGTGCTGGCTAATAAATGGTTTCTCACTTGCATACCAGCTGCATTTGCTCAAGGCTCTTCCAAAGAGTTCACCGACCTCACATTAGTCAGCAGCTTTCTACAAGAAAAAATCTTCATTTTGACTCACTGGAGGATTAGTCAGCCTTATAAAATACACCAAATTCCCCTTTCTCAGTAGGACATTTAATTAACCTCCATTGATTCACCAAGCAAAGCAGTCAATGAAAAATTTTTGGCTTTTCACTGTAGCCCTGGGATATCTGCCTACTTCTTGGTAATTTGAAAATTTTTATCCCAGTTTCATTCTAAATTTTCAAAGTAGAGATAATATAGAAATAATTTCTTCCAGTAACCCAACAGCACTATTTACGTGGTGTAAATTGAACTACCTAATGAAGTGACGGGGGAGAAGTTAGAAGGTTGTCTTTGTGAAACAGTGTGTACACAGACTGTGTGTGCACAATCACTTGGGACTGTTTCAGAGAGGCTGCCTGGGAAGCCTTCCTGAAACCTGAGGTTCAAGCACCTCTCAGAATGCTCCCTGAAGTGTGGCTATTCTTACAGGAAGGCTCTGTCTGAAAATGGTTCATATCATGGACTTGACTCCAAAGCAAAAGGAAGGAAATATGTGTGCATGGGGGAATGTTGATTTGAAACATCATTTTACCTGACCTCTGGGCAATTACATAGACTAATATCTCTGTTCTATTGTTGAGGGAAAAAAGATACACCTCTAAAGTCTTAAGTAACAATATACAAGATTTAAGCACCTAGCTGAACTCTGAAATAGTTTTTTCTCTCCCTAACCCTCTAATATGTTTTGTTTTCAAATTCATATACAGTAGAAATTTATCAACTACCCCTCTATGCTAGGAGATTTTCTAAATTTTCTCACTTATTATTTGGAATTACTCTGTGAAATAGGCATTAGGAGCTCTTTTATAACACCTAATGTCACATAGTAGGTTCTCAAAGAATACTTGAATGAAGAAAAGCTCAATGGATAAATGAGTATAAAAATGGCTCAGATAGTGTTAAGTGATTTGATCATAATCTCAGAAATAATAAGCTACCGAGCTGGTATTTGAGTTGAAAAAATGGGGACTGGGCTAATTGTAGACTTTGTCTAAGCTAGTTTGCCCATTAAAATATTTCAGTTATTTTTAGGATGTATCAGTGACTTTCAAATGTTATAAATAAATGGGACTAATGTCTTCTCACAGATTGTATTTATTGATGAAATAAAATCTTCAGAAGAATTTCTGCCTTACTTCCCCAATTCACTGGCAAATGAGTACAACAAAGTCATATGCCCATTTCTTGGAAGCTCATGAGTATTCCCACTCCTTAACCTGTTCACCATTCTGACAAGCAGCTTACTTGTAAGATGTACCTCCAAGGCACGTGCATCAAATATTCTGACAGCAGGATAACTAATCTCTAGTGGAATTAAGGAACAGAATCCTCTATTAAGTGGGGAACACTTAATTACAGAAGACCATGAGCTTGTTCCCAAGGAGTGAAGCTACTTGTCTGCAGCTCCTGTTCATTCATGAGAGGTCAAACGTCTGTACAGACCTTCAGGCTGACCTCGTCTGACCATTCAAGTGTTGCGAATACAGAACCTGGTTGTTTCCATAACAGTTGCCTTGCATTCCCCAGTATACCTTTCTTCCAGGAACTGCTGAAAGTTGTGACCTGAAGCTGTTCTCAGATATGGTCACCTCTGGAAAAACGCCAGAGCACGGATGCTGGACTTCCAAGTGAGAGCCTCCAGGGGGTGCTCTTTACTGTGACACTACTGCTGGAAAGAGAGCATCTCTTACTGTAGCTCTGTTCACAATCTTCTACTTTGTCATCCTGGCATCACACTATAGGTGTGACCCAGAAGTAGCAGGAACTACCTGCTACCTCACACTTCAAACTCCTCTTCCTCACTTGACATACATCTCTGGAAAACTGGTCCTGCCAGTGAAACCCTGAGGGCAAACCACCTCCTTCTTACTTTTCTCTATTCAAGATATGAGGCAACTGATTTGGCTTCCCTAAGTGAGGAATATAGACTTCAAAGTGAGACCCAGCTCAGAGTTACATGTTGTCTTTTTCTCTCAACTCTAATTCTCTAACCTCTAAGCAGTGGAAACGAGAATGTGCCAGAACTTCACAATGAAATCCATGGTGCATTAAACATAAATACATTCCAACAACTTGTGCCTCTCTTTGAATCAAGACTGCCAGGAGAAATATCAATAACCTCAGATATGCAGATGACACCACCCTTATGGCAGAAAGCAAAGAAGAACTAAAGAGCCTCTTGATGAAAGTGAAAGAGGAGAGTGAAAAAGTTGACTTAAAACTCAACATTCAGAAAACTAAGATCATGGCCTCTGGTCCCATCACTTCATGGCAAATAGATGAGGAGACAGTGGAAACAGTGACAGACTTTACTTTCTTGGGCTTCAAAATCACTGCAGATGGTGACTGCAGCCATGAAATTAAAAGATGCTTGCTCCTTGGAAGAAAAGCTATGACCAACCTAAACAGCACATTAAAAAGCATAGACATTACTTCGTTGACAAAGTTCTGTCTAGTCAAAGCTATGGTTTTTCCAGTAGTCATATATGGATATGAGAGTTGGACTATAAAGAAAGCTAGCACCGAAGAATTGATGCTTTTGAACTGTGGTGTTGGAGAAGACTCTTGAGAGTCCCTTGGACTGAAAGGAGATCCAACCAGTCCATCCTACAGGAAATCAGTTCTAAATATTCATTGGAAGGACTGATGCTAAAGCTGAAACTCCAATACTTTGGCCACCTGATGTGAAGATCTAACTCATTTGAAAAGACCCTGATGCTGGGAAAGATTGAAGGTGGGAGGAGAAGGGGATGACAGAGGATGAGATGGTTTGATAGCATCACTGACTCAATGGACATGAGTTTGAGTAAATTCTGGGAGTTGGTGACGGACAGGGAGGCCTGGCGTGCTGCAATCCATGGGGTTGCAAAGAGTTGGACACGACTGAGCGACTGAACTGAACAATGAGTAGTAGCAGGGCCTGGGACACTGTGCTAAAGAAAACCTTCACAGTCCCTGCCCTCAAGAGACTTATAGCCTGTAAGTATGCTTAATAAAAGTCAAGAAAATTCAAGTGCACTGGGTATTGCCAAAGAAGAGAGTCAAGGTGTTAGGAATGTAACCACATCCTAGTCCATTAAGATCTTTAACTCTCTGAGAGTCGGGATTTGTTTCCTAAAACTTCCTCAAACCTTTACTACTTCTCCCAGATACTTAAGGAAGATATGCAAATGACTCCAGGATACATAGTGGCGCTTTTAAATCTCAGATGGTAGACATGATCCACCATAATCTTTAGCTATCCTAGAATTGGATTGGGATGCTGAACTTTCTGAAACCAGTACCTGAAAATTATACTTGTGAATGAAAACATAAAGCAAAACACAGAGTGACTAGACAGTACCAAATAGACAATATTTGACACTTTTATAGATTAATGATAGAAGAATAAGAATGTGAAGCTACAAATGTGAGACTAGCTTTTTTTTTTGCTTTATTATCTATTAGTCTCTGATATTATTTTATAAAACTGAGACCTGGCATACAAAGTACACAATATCTGTTTAACCAAAATGTCAGTTTCTCTTTTTCTTGTCCTCCAAAGTGCATGGTTATAAAACACCTAGAGAAAAATAAATAGAAAGAATTGGGGCTTTGGAGTTGGACAAATTCTAACTTCATCACTTAGTATTCTTGTGTATCTGTATATCTGTGAGCCTTTGCAATAAGCGTCTAAAGCAAACTATTAGCAGCCTACACTACACTAGCAGCCTTCTAGTCATGTATCCTCTGTTACGAGATCACCATAGAATGTGTTCCTGTGAGCCAACATTTCCTGATAAAGCTACTTTTCATTTTCCCACATAAAAAAACCATATTTGAAGATTTCTGTGCATGTGAGAGTATCTACCAAGCTTTCCATCTTTTTGAGTTAGAACAGGAAGCATAACTCAGTGGAGGGTGCAATTGTCAGCCCACTCATGAATTATCCAACTTTTTATATAGATAAATGCCATGATAGATCAGTTATTAAATATAAAATATACTGTGGCATATAAATCTTTGTTTCCTATTGCTCACACCTGGGCTGAACTGTTCATGAGATACGTTTGGAAAATTAAAGGTTAGGAAAAGGTCAGTGTAGAACGCTAGCACAGAGCATTATAAATGCGTGGCCTGTGAGCTTGAGAGTGCTGAAGAAAGCACAGGAGGCAGTGTGTGAAGATTATCTTCCTTGAAATGGATACCATCAGGAAGGCCAGAGATGCCTGGAAGTCTGAGAAAAGCTGAACTTTCCAGAGGCATTTTTTTTTTTTTCAGCCTAAGGAAGTCCACATTCTGTTAATGGCTGCAAAGGTCATGGTGGTAATCTTTCAAAAGTGATTTTTAGAACCTGTGTTTATACTAATCCAGGCTCTTTCTATTCTAAGTAATATAAACCAAACTAAAATAGGCTCAAAAAAAGAGGGCAGGGAATAATTTATTGGTTCAGGTAATTGCAAAGTTCAAGACTGGATTTGGATGTCCAAACAATGACATCAGACATCTTTCTTTCTCCATCTTTTGTCTCTGCTTTTTCCAATGAGAGGACCAATGAGGGACCAAAGATGGCTAGTAACAATTCTACGATCAGTTTCTTCCAACTTAGAAATAGCAGCAATGAGTTTCTTCCTCTTGACATCTTTGGAGGTTATTCAAATGAGCTATGCTCACACCTCCACTAATGTCTTTGGTCAGGTCCAGGTCTAGTTTCCATTCTAACCTAAGCAGGCTCAATACTGTTAACTGAAGCATTACATGAGTTGAATGGAAGTAATGGCTGAAGGAAGAGACAGATTCTTTTAATACGAGGGGTGCTGAGCAGACAAGAATAAAACGCGTCCACTTCAGACATGTGATTGATTTTAGCCATGTAGACAAAGGGTGCCAAATTAGAAGAACTGAATTTCTCCACGATATGTGTTACTCTTCAACTTGAGAAGCTAGATAGGGTTTTAAAGGTATCACTTTTTCCCTTCTTCCCTCCTGTGTCACCAGCTTGCTTTCATTCATTTGTATTTGTTCTGGACGTTACTAGAATAATGCTTGATACTTTAATCAGAGACGGCAAATGGCCTGATAGTAGGAAAGGACAGCAGAAGACAAACTAGATCTTTTCTAATTGCAGTCAAGCTACTATCTGAAAGAGGGCAAGACACTTGACTGACTTCTGTATGCCTTGTTTAATTTTCTATAAAACGAGGGGAGAGTAGTCTAGCCAGTGCCAGCCAACAGAATTTTCGGCAATGATGTAAGGGTTCTATATTTGTATTGTCCAATAGAGTAGCCACTTAACCATATGTGGCTGATGACTGACTAGTGTGACTGAGAAACTTACTTTAATTTTTAGTTTTAACTTTATTTAAATTATTCTTTTACTTTCATTCTGGATGATCTTTTTTTCAGCTTTATTGAGATATAATGGGCACAGTACTGTATAAGTTTAGGTATACAGCATAACGATTTGACTTACCTATGTCATGAAAGAAGTTTAGTGAAGATCCATCATCTCACATAGAAATGAAATTTAAAAAATGGGAAAAAAAAAACTTCTTTCTTGTGATGAGAACTCTCAGGATTTACTTTGTTAAAAAGTTTCATTAAAAAAGTTTCATATATGTGTATCACAACTGTGTTAACTATATTTATCATGTTTTACATTACATCCTTAGTATTTATTAATCTTATACCTGGAAGTCATTATCTTCTGACTATCTTCAATAAGTTCACCCTCCCCTAACCCCCTGCCTCTGGAAACTACAAATCTGGTCTATGAGTTTTTCCGTTTGTTTTGAAATATAATTGATCTACGACATTGTTAGTTCCTCGTATACAGAACAGTGATTCAATGTTTCTATACATTTCAAAACGATCACCATGGTAAGACTAGTTACCATCTGTCACCATACAAAGATATTATGTAATTATTGACCATACATTCATGTCCAGGACATATTTGTTTTGTAACAGGAAGTTTAGACCTCTTTGTCTGCCTCACCTACTTCTCTTCCTCCCCTGTCCTCTGGCGACCACCTATTTGTTCTCTACATCTATGAATCTATTTCTGTTTAGCTACGTTTGTTTACTTATTTTTCAGATTCCACATATAGGTGAAATCATATAGTATTTTTATTTTTCTGACTTATTTCACTTAGCATAATACATTTTAGGTCCACCCATATTGTCACGCATGGCAAGATTTTATTTTTTTATGGCTGAGTAGTATTCACACATATGTATATATGTATAATATATATACCACATCTTCTTTACCCACTCATCTATTGATGGGCACTTCTATATCTTGGCTATTGTAAACAATGCTGCAATGAACATAGGGGAGCATATATCTTTTCTAATAAGCATTTTCATTTTCTTTGTATAAACGCCCAGGAGTAGAATTGCTGGATTAAATGGTAGTTCTATTTTTGATTTCTTGAGGAATATCAATACAGTTTTCCTTGGTGGCCACATCAAATTACATTCCCACCAACAGTGCACAATAGTTCCCTTTTCTCCAAATCCTCACCAACAATTTTTATTTCTTGTCTCTTTGATAATAGCCATTCTGACAGGTATAAGTGATATCTCATTATGGTTTTGATTTGCATTTCCCTGATGGTTAGTGATGTGAACATCTTTTCATGTGCCTATTGGCCATCTACATGTCTTCTTTAGAAACATGTCTATTCAGGTCCTCTACTATTTTTTAATTCTCTTTTAAAAATGTTGATCTGTATGAATTATTTGTGTATTTTGGATGTTAACCTCTATTAGATATATCTTTTGCAGTATCTTCTCCTATGCAGTGGGTAGCCTTTTCATTTTGAGATTGTTTCCTTCACTGTGCAAAAACTTTTTAGTTTGATGAAGACCCATTTGTTTATTTTTGCTTTTGTTTCTCTTGCTTGAGGAGACATACTCCCCCCAAATTGCAGACTGATGTCAAAAAGCACACTGCCCATGTTTTCATCTAGAATTTTCATGATTTCAGGTTGTACATTTCTGTCCTTAATTTTGAGTTTACCTTTGTACATGGCATGAGAAAGTAGTCTGATTTGGTTCTTTTACCTACAGCTGTCCACTTTTCCCAACACAATTTACTGCAGAGGCTGTCTTTTCCCCATTGTATGTTCTATACCTCCTCTGTCACAGATTGACAGTGAAGGTCACTCGGTTGTGTCTGACTCATTGTGACCCCATGGACTGTAGCCCACCAGGCTCCTCTGTCCATGGGATTCTCCAGGAAAGAATACTGGACTGGGTAGCCATTCCCTTCTTCCTGATCTAGGGATCAAACCTGGGTCTCCTGAATTGCAGGTAGACTCTTTACCATCTGAGCCAACAGGGAAGCCCTTTGTCATAGATTAATTGGTCATACAGAATGGCTTCATTTTTGGGCTTTGTAATCTGTTCCATTGATCTGATTCATTGTTTCTATTTTTGAGCCAGTACCATACTGTTTTGATTACTATAACTTTATAGTATAGTTTGAAATCAGGGCACATGATATCTCCAGTTTTGTTCTTCTTTCCCAGTTAGCTACTTGGCTTGTGGTATTCTAGGACTGGTGCCAACTGGCTGCTGGGCAGGGCTAGATCCCTGTGTGAATAAGCTAGAAGAAAGATTCCAGAATGGCTCTTGTTAGCACCAGTGTCCATGGGGTAGGATGAGCTCCCCAAAATGACTGCTTTCAGTATTTATGTCCCCAGAATGAGTCCCAGGTGCCTCTCCGAGAGGATGTCCAAAATCATCAAGTGGGTATGACCCAAGTTCCTTTCAAATTACTGCTTCTGCCCTATATCTCTGAGTATGTGAAATTTTGTGTGTGCCCTTTAAGAGTGGAGTGTCTATGCTGGTCAGAATAGCTGCTATGAAAAAGTCTATAAACAATAAATGCTGGAGAGGGTGTGGAGAAAAGGGAACCCTCTTACACTGTTGGTGGAATGCAAACTAGTACAGCCACTATGGGGAACAGTTGGGGGATTCCTTAAAAATCTGAAAACAGAACTGCCATAAGACCCAGCAATCCCACTGCTGGGCATACACACTGAGGAAACCAGAATTGAGAGAGAGATGTGTACCCAAATGTTCATCACAGCACTGTTTAAAACAGCTAGGATATGGAAGCAACCTAGATGTCTATAGGCAGATGAATGGATAAGAAAGTTGTGGTACATATACATAATGGAATATTACTCAGCTATTAAAAAGAATGCATTTGAATCAGTTCTAATGAGGTGGATGAAACTGGAGCCTATCAAACAGAGTGAAGTAAGTCAAAAAGAAAAACACCAACACATATATATGGAATTTAGAAAGATGGTGATGATGACCCTATACTGTGAGACAGCAAAAGAGACACAGATGTAAAGAATAGACTTTTGGACTCTGTGGGAGTAGGTGAGGGTGGGATGATTTGAGAGAATAGCACTGAAACATGTGTATTACCAAATGTGAAACAGATGGCCAGTCCATGTTCAATGCATGACATGGGGCATTCAAAGCTGGTGTGCCGGGATGACCCTGAGGGATGGGATGGGGAGGGAGGTTGGAGGGGGGCTCAGGATGGGGGACACATGTACACCTGTGGCTGATTCATGTCAGTGTATCACAAAAACCACCACAATATTGTAAAGTAATTAGCCTCCAATTAAAATAAATAATTAAGAAAAAAAAAGAGTGGAGTGTCTAATTTCCACAGTTCTCTACCTCTCCCCAAAGTAAGTCCCACTGGCCTTCAAACCCAAATGTTCTGGGCGCTCATCTTTCTGGTGCAGCTGAGAAGCCCAATGTGGGGCTCTGACCCCTCGCTTCCTGGGGAGAACCTCTGCAACTGTAATTATCCTCTCTCTTGTGGGTCACCTACCGAGGGGTATGGGTCTTGATGGCAGTGCTTTTGTGGCCTTCCTACCCATCTTGCTGTGTGTCCTTCCTTATATCTTAGTTGTAGAAGATCTTTTCTGCTAGCCTTTATGGTTGCTCTATAAATAGTTTCAATTTTGGTATGCCCGTGGGAGGAGAAGTTGAGCTCAGGGCCTTCCTACTCTATTATCTTGGCCAGTCTCTCTCAAATTATTTTACATTTAATGTAAATTGACAAATGTGGCTAGTGGTTACTGTATTGGCCTGAAGAGGAAACAATCCCTACAGTTCCAGACAACTGCCAAATTCCAGGGCTTTAGAACTAGCCTACATGTGAAAATTAACTCTGGGTTTCTCTGCATGAAAGTTCTTTTAAGCGTCAAAATTCATTTTGTGTTCTCAAACACTGCAGTTTCCCATTCAGCTTTCTGATTCTGCTAAAAGATGAGTAACGACACGTGTAAGCAGAAAAGTTCCCAGGAGAATGAAGATCATCTCAACAGGGCTCTTGTCAGCTGAGCATTCCAGCAGACTCCCAGAATACATTACCCTTGTGAACTGTTCTGCAGTCAAAGGCACGCTGAAGTATTTCTGGGAGGCTGAAGCCTTCCTCCCAGGCTTTCAAATAACGTAGGCTGTTGTTTTAGGCTCATGAAACAAACAGGCCTGCAGTGGGACTGTGCCTGCACCATTTAGAATTGAGAAATTTAGAAGAGATTTAGAAATTACTGTTTAGCTGAACCAACAAAGATAGCCCAGCCATGTATGGCAAGATCCCTAAAGCTGGAGAAGTTTAAAGGGAGTCATGGGAATTAGTACATCGCCAAGGACTGACTCTGTGTAGGTTAGCACTTTGTCTAGTTCACCAGCTGGGAAGTATCATTTTGAACTGGTCAGAGTCCCTTTCTGAAGGGTTGTGCTTTCCTCAACATTATCATCCTTAGAGCTGATGGCTGTGAGGTGTGAGAGAAACAGAAGATTTAAGGACTGACTCTAGGATTACCACAGAAGCATTTTCTTACTGCCCCATCTTTGTACATCGTTAAGAGAAGGAATGGTGATTTGCTGGGATAAGGAACACAGATACGTGAAGCTTTTAACACCTATTCTAGGACAGAGAAGCCTGGCGGGCTATGGTCCATGGGGCCACAAAGAGTCAGACATGAGTGAGCAGCTGAGAACATACACTGGCAAAAAAGAAGCATCCGTCAATTCAACCTTCCTGTTCCATCAAACAGCACAGTTTAGAGAGTCAAAAAGACTTCGGTAGAAGAAGGCTGTCAATCTCTTACATCCTCCTTGGGACATTTAACCATGCTGGGTCTCAATTTCTTCATCTTATAGGATAGTTGAAAGAATTAAATGAGGTAAGCGAAGCACCAAACATGGGATGTGGTATCCAGCGAGCATTCAGCCATACCTACAAAACCTGATTTCCATTATTGGATCTCACAAATTAAACAACCTATAAAACCAGGGCAATGAGCTCATTCTCTTTTATATTGGTATCAGTTTATGTTCATAAAAGGCTTAATTTTGCTCTTCTCTCTCTGGCTCTCTGGAGACTAGAAGGGTGAGGGAGGTGGGAGTGAGGAAGTGGGACCTACTGGGACAAAAAACAATTCTTAAATGAAACTGTGTTCTTTCCCTTCATGTTGGTGCAGTTGCAGCATGGGAGCTCGCATCAGAGTCTATCATAAAGCGACTTTATTAAAAATAATAATAATAAAAAAGGGATCCAGGTTAATTCCAGCTATTGACCCCGTGGGCAGCACTTATATGGGCAAAAGGTGATGCCTTCCAATGAGGTTATTGATTTCCATGTATAAATCCCTCCTCACAGAATCCGCTCCTCATAGCAGCCAGTGTAAAGTAATCATTCTCTTTATGATCACTCCTTGAAGCCAGACCCCAAGTCACTTATAAAAGAGAGGAAAAACGCCAGGAAGGAGAGCCCTACAGCAGGAAGGCATATGAAGCATCTCCTTTTATGAGCAGTGCCCTGGGAGAGCTCCAAACCCCAAAGCTAATTGTCCTGAAGACAGGTGAGAAAGTGAAAATACAGTGGCAGCCAGAACTTTCTGCAAAATCCATCGACAGCATAGTATAGGGAATGAATTGTGCAGTAACTGAAAGGAGTCTGGAATGTAATCAATCTTCTCTCTCTTATACTTAGCCCATTTTGCTCCATTTTTATCCCCACCCAACTCTGCCCCACACCTCAACGTGCCTCATGTTCCTATGTATGGACACCCCAGCTCTTAAGTTCTAGTTTATTCCAATACACTTAAGCTCCCGATCTCGCTCTCTTCAGGGCCACCCTTGATGTTGGGGATATGCACTGGATAACATAGGATGCACATTTGTGGGGACACTCAGGCCCCGGAGGTAGCTTATGGTATAGGTCTGGGGACCTCTGAGTCCTGCACACCCAGAGCAGGGTCTACAACCGTGTTGTGGAACACAACCACAACTAGCTGCATGTGGCTACTGAGCCCTTGAAATGCAACTGGTCCAAATTGAAATGTGCTGGGAGTGAAAATTACATCCTGGAACTTGAAAGTAAAAGTGAAGTCACTCAGTCGTGTCCAACTCTTTGTGACCCCATGGACTGTAGCCTATCAGGCTCCTCCGTCCATGGGATTTTCCAGGCAAGAGTGCTGGAGTGGACTGCCATTTTCCTTCTCCAGGGGATCTTCCTGACCCAGGGATCAAACCCGGTCTCCCGCATTGTAGGCAGACAGACGCTTTACCATCCGAGCCACCAGGGAAGCCCTTGGAACTTGTTATAAAAAAATGAATGTGAAGTATCTCATTAGTAATTTTTATATGATTATAGTTTGAAATAATATCATTTTGGATATATTATTAAACAATTTCATGTTTCTTTTTTTTTTTTTTTTCCCAACACGCCTACTGGAAAATATCAAATTACATATGTGGTTAGTGTTACATTTCTATTGGAAGGAGCTGGTCTAGACCAGTGGTTCTCAAAGTGTGGCCCCAGAACCAGCCGGGTTCTCAGTATCCTCCTCAGGCCTCCTCAGTATCTGGCCTCAGTATCCTCCGGGAACTTATTAGAAACACAGTCTCAGGCCCCATCCCTTACACACTGAGTCAGTCAGTGTCTGGACCTGGCTGTGAGTGCCCTCTGGGCGGCTGTGATGAGAACTACGTATCTATGGATATAAGAGAGAGCAGCCGAGAGGCGAGAGTTTTCCCTGGCCTCTCGACTGGACCTCATGCCACTAAGACTGTATCCTTGCCTGAGGATACAGAGAATTGCAGAAAAGGGACCAGAAAAAGATTTTCTGAAGCCTTGAAGCCCTAGCCCGAGCTCCACCCCAAGAGCAGAACTGGTTCTGCCCTCAACCCTTTCTTCAGTTCCTGCCTGGGATGTTTGCAAGGAGAGGTGTTTATTCACAAGGGTTCAGTCATCTCACTAAATAAAATCACTCACTTAGGCTGGCAAATATTGACTTAAGCTGTTACGCTTTTATGTATTGCAGCAACTCCCACAGTTCGAGGGCTCAGCAAGCAAACAAGAACAGGTCCAGGAAGTCATTGTGGTGTTTGGGGCCCCTGTTTGATTTTGTGCAGCTGATGCGTGTTGCCCATT
Source organism: Muntiacus reevesi (assembly GCF_963930625.1). NCBI lineage: Eukaryota > Metazoa > Chordata > Mammalia > Artiodactyla > Cervidae > Muntiacus > Muntiacus reevesi. The sequence goes on along the minus strand of NC_089265.1, from coordinate 54,594,864 downwards.
GTGAAAGGCTGGTTACTAATGACCTTGATATGGAGCACTCTCCAGTTGATAAGGCCAAAGACTTTAACAGAATACAAATGCATTTTATATTTCCACTTGAAGAGTTTATTTTAATTGTGTTTTTGAAGTATACTGTACCCTAAAGGCCTCTCTTTCCTCAGCAATGTACATCCTCAAAATAAAACCTTGCAAAGAATGGAATGCATAATGGGGTGACATGTAATGGGCAGTTTTGAATTCAATTTGAAGGGGGCTGCTGTTATCCATTCTGCATAAATTTAAGGAGGTCTCCAGAGCTGGGGAGGGAGGAAGAAGTGGTGGGTTGCCTCATGAAGGGCTGTAAGGAGCCATGCACTCATCATCCATGGTTTTAAAGAATTGGAAAGCATCAGAAATTCCTTGTAGATTTCTGTGTTTTCTTTAATTAGCCTCTTGTTGCAATACTAATGAACAGGAAATTTCCTTTTATTTCTGATTCTGGCTAGAGTGCTGGGGGCAGAACTCAGAGAATGAGGAGAAAGCTTCAGCTTTCATGCACAGGGTTAGGGAATGGATAGAAGAGGCACGGGGGACTGGTCTGGCCGCAGCTTGGGAATTTGAAAAAGAGCAGAGGGTACAGCTGGGGAAAGCAAGGCATCTTAAAGTCACTCCTCCTTTTCTTCTTTTCTAAACTCCATACCCCTGTTTGCTCTTTCACATAATTTTCTCTCCTTTTACTTCTCTCTTTTCATTCTTGCTTATCTTTTTTTCTTCCTCCTTTCTCCCTCTTCCTTCATCTCTCTTCTTCTCCTTCTGGAATAATGAGGAGACAGAGAGTCCCTTAAAAGAAAAATGGATGGCTCAGTAATATTCCATGGTGTATATGTACCACAGCTTCCTTATCCATTCGTCTGCTGATGGGCATCTAGGTTGCTTCCATGTCCTGGCTATTATAAACAGTGCTGCGATGAACACTGGGGTGCACGTGTCTCTTTCAGATCTGGTTTCCTCAGTGTGTATGCCCAGAAGTGGGATTGCTGGGTCATATGGCAGTTCTATTTCCAGTTTTTTAATAAATCTCCACACTGTTCTCCATAGCGGCTGTACTAGTTTGCATTCCCACCAACAGTGTAAGAGAGTTCCCTTTTCTCCACACCCTCTCCAGCATTTATTGCTTGTAGACTTTTGGATAGCAGCCATCCTGACTGGCGTGTAATGGTACCTCATTGTGGTTTTGATTTGCATTTCTCTGATAATGAGTGATGTTGAGCAGATTCATGTCAATGTATGACAAAAACCACTACAATACTGTAAAGTAATTAGCCTCCAACTAATAAAAATAAATGAAAAAAAAAAAAAAGAAAAATGGAGGAAATTAGCCACTAAGTATATCGGGTCTGAGGGTCTACTGTCCTCAGGCACATGTATCTACAAACACACCCTTATATACCCTAGATGAGCATGTAATCGGGAAGAACAAGTGTGACTTCACATTGGATCTCTTTCTTTTATTTTAACCTTTGCATTCTATTGCTTTTGCTACAAGTTGTTGCCTATAGCCTGAAATATGCAAGATAACCCATTCTCAAGGCTCTGACCTCTAAAACAGAACAATTTTCCATTCCTGTAGAGATTAAATGTTGCAGAACAGAGACCAACATTTGTCTTGTTGGAGGTTTACAGGAACATCATGACCTGTCCTTGGACCAGTGCAAGAACAAAGGATTCTGACACCAAGGTCTGCAATGATCAGCCATACCCCTTCCCCTTTTAGTATAAAAGCAGCTTGAATTCTAACTTGGGTAAGAAAGTTTGACACTAGTCTACCATCTTTTCCATCAGCTGGCATTCCTAATAGCCACAGTTTCTTGCCCCAACAATTCGCCTCTTAATTTACTGATCTATAGTCAGCAATAAGTACAAGCTTGGGCTTGGTAACAAGTATATACACATATACACACACATGAAATATATTAATAAAATTTTCTAGCTGTTAGCACACAGCAAAATATAAAAGGATGCTTTTGCCAAAGTGACACTAACTTTGAAAACAAGATTTTGATGCTCTGGAGCCTCCTGTTTAAAGTGACCCTGTGGGGCTGGCTAAATTAGGTAATGCAATTGAGCACTGCCTTAGTCTGCTTAGCCTGCCATTATAAAATACCATAGACTGGGTGGCTTAAGTAGCAGAAATGTATTAATGTTCTGCAGTCTGGAAAGTCCAAGAGCAAGCTGCTGTCTGATTAGGTCCCTGATGACAGCCCTCTACCTGACTTGCAGATGGCAGACTTCTCCCTATGACCTGACATGGTCTTTCTTCAGCTTGGTTTCTGCTTGTGGAGAAAGAAAGTGATCTCTTTCTCTTCTTGTAGGGTCATTAATCCCATCATGAGGGCTCTACCCCTCATGACCTAATCTAACCCTAATTACCTCCCAAAGATTCCGTCTCCACATACCATCAGATGAGGTTAAGGGCTTCAATAGATGAACTTTGTGGGGGACACAAACTTTCTGTACATAATAGGCACTGAATAAACACTCAGTAAATATTAGTATTATTTGCAGCCTCTTGAATAAAGTCATAAATTTAAGGCATTCTGTGATTGGAAGATTCATTTTACTTTCTTCTATCATTTAAACATAAGCAATATGATCAAATAAAATTATAATTAATTTTGGTATTAATTTTCATAGATTATGCTTTTTAAGTATTAATGCATAAAATTTACTCAGAATTTAACCCTTGATAAGTTAATATGGAGAGCTCTTAGGAGACATTTCTTTCTCTTTCTCTGTTTTTCTTTTTTGAATTTTCAAATAAAATCCAGTGAAAAAGTAGTTTAGTTCGCTAACTAGTTCAACCACTGCCAAGGGATGACCTACAATTTCATTCCTGAGAGCATATTCTAGCACCAAAGACCCAGAGACAAACCCTGTTTCAAGCCACTGCCCCACTGACATCCCTGACTTTAGACATCAGTCCGTGTTTTCTCAGTGTATGGTTTTGGATGGCCCTGGGGGATCAGGGCCTAAATATATTAAACTCTAAGATGGTGAGCTGATAATTCTGGGTTCATTCAAGTCCCGTCTGCAGGGGAACCATACTTTTTTCAGTGGAGCTGAGCTTTTGGACAATTCTTTAGTCCTAGATGCCTCTTAGGTTAAATAGATTTTGGTGTAGAAATTCCTCCTTATAACTGTGATAGTCAAATATAAGGAATAATTTTTGGTAGAACCGACTCAGTACTTAATATATGCCATGAAGCATATTCATATGACGTTTCACTGTTAGACCCAGGTTCCTTAAAGTGGGATTCTGAAGCTTGTTAAAACAAATTCTCAGGCTCCAACCTGAGTTATGGAGTTAGGAAATCTCAGGATGAGAGGTCTATAAATCTGTGAGCTAACATCTGAAAAACATGGCTCTGGATCTGGATATAAAAACTAATATTTTATTGTTGTTAATTTTATTTTTCTTTCTAGAATTATTTTTTTCCAAAATGGAAAAGACATTGTTTCATATGATTACAAATCATGCATATTCATTGTAAAAATGTGATAAAGAAAATTTTATTACGATAAAAACCACCACTAATACCATGACTCAAAGATAACCACCGAGAAGTGCTGTCGCTTTTACCCATCGCCTATCACAGTGAACAAAGTTCATTCTGTGAGCAAAGTTATTGTCTTTGCAGAATCATAGGATAGTAATGTCATGAGGGAACCTGGAGCTCATGTGGGTTCTATTCCTTCATTTATATCAAGAAAAATTGAGTAATTAGTCTATGGCTAATTGTCACCTTGCTTATTTTAACTTATATGCAGAGTACATCATGCGAAATGCCGGGCTGGATGAAGAACAAGCTGGAATTAAGATTGCTGGGAGAAATATCAATAACCTCAGATATGCAGATGACACCACCCTTATGGCAGAAAGCAAAGAGGAACTGAAGAGCCTCTTGATGAAAGTGAAAGAGGAGAGTGAAAAAGTTGACTTAAAGCTCAACATTCAGAAAACTAAGGTCATGGCATCTGGTCCCATCACTTCAAGGCAAATAGATGGAGAAACAGTGGAAACAGTGACAGACTTTACTTTCTTGGGCTCCAGAATCACTGCAGATGGTGACTGCAGTCATGAAATTAAAAGATGCTTGCTCTTTGGAAAAAAAGTTATGACCAACCTAGACAGCATATTAAAAAGCAGAGACATTACTTTGCCAACAAAGATCTGTCTAGTCAAAGCGATGGTTTTTCCAGTAGTCATGTATGGATGTGAGAATTGGACTATAAAGAAAGCTGAGCACTGAAGAATTGATACTTTTGAACTGTGGTGTTGGAGAAGACTCTTGAGAGCCCCTTGGACTGCAAGGAGATCAACCCAGTCAATCCTAAAGGAAACCAGTCCTGAATATTCATTGGAAGGACTGATGCTGAAGCTGAAATTCCAATACTCTGGGCACCTGATGCAAATAACTGATTCATTGGAAAAGACCTTGATGCTGGGAAAGATTGAAAGCAGGAGGAGAAGGGGATGACAGAGGATGAGATGGTTGGATAGCATCACTGACTCAACGGACATGAGTTTGAGCAAGCTCCAGGAGTTGGTGAAGGACACGGAAGACTGTTTTGCTGAAGTCCATGGGGTCGCAAAGGGATGGACATGACTGAGTGACTGAACTGTGACCATGGCACCAGTCCAGCCAGTGTCTGGCATAAATGAACCAAATAGTTGTCTCCACCAGGTATGAATAAGGCATTAGATCATCTACCTAATGGACTGACACTGCAGGGAAGAGTCTTGCACAATTTCAAATCTGAAAGATGCCTAAATAATGTGTGTACCTAGTAGGCCCAATGGCTTGCTCTTAAGGAAGAAAACAATCAGGTAAAGAGATACTATGAGATCTATTAATATTATTTCTCCATCTTTGGTGAAGTAAGCTACCCAACAGCCACCACTCATTAGTCAGTTACCACAGTGTAACACACATTAATACAAAGGCAACTTATTCATTAATCCATTTCATTGCTTTAATATTCTTTGAGCATCTAGTTTGAGCCAGGCACTATTGGTCTAGCACCAGTGACTTGGTAAGAAGCAAAATGTACACATTCTTTTAAATAAACTTATCCTTTTCTGAAACATTATCATATCTCAAAGTGTCCTACCTGAGACTGGGTTTGTGAGGCTGGGGATTTGACATGTCTTCTCCTTCAGTTTTAACTGCATACATGGCACATCATCAAATGAGCTTAATGAGAGTCCCACCTCCAGAGCTGCTCAATATTCGAAGATTACTTATAATGAAATATCTTGTTATCACTGTCCAAATAACTAATGACTTTTCAAATGGAAAACACACCTGAATACAGGAACACAAAATCAGTGTAATTCTTTGTTGGAGAAAAAAAATTAGGCATGTATCAGTGTATAAAGAAAACTAGAAAAAAGAACTAGAAAACTTCTGTTAAATGCCAATTTTAATTTATGATTGGTGAGCTTTAGCTTACCAGTTATTTTGTCCTCATATGCACCATCCCATTTGCTCTTAAGAATGTCACTGTACCACATGTCGCGGCTGATACATATCCATGTCATTTGTATGTTGGCTAATGAATGTGAAGTTAGTTGGTGTGTGAATGCTTGGTAAACCAAGAGCATTCAAGAAATGTAAGATATTAATATGAAGATCAATACATGTGTATTCTAGTAAAATATTTTGTGTTTTGCATAGCAATAGCATCTAATGTCAGGAAGTAAGTTTTAGGGGTGTAGTCAGCTTTCAGGAAATGAAAAGCTTAAAAAAACTTCAAGAATCAGGGACTTTTCAGTTTATCAGGCTCTGTGCTCTCTTTTGATTGAATAAATTAGTGGCTCAGAGAGGTTATTTGTCTTATGCAAGGATTGGAAACTGAACTCCAGCAATGCTCTTTCTAACAAGTACATCTTGCCTACAGAGCCTCAGAAAGCACAACCCTATCTCTCTTTTCAGTACCAAAATTTTCTTACATTATGTCTTATCTTTAACATGAGCATCCAACTGTTAGATGGTGGTGGTAGTCATAATGTTGACAGGAATGTCAGGATGCTAATGAAAAACAACATTCTCCCTCTATACTTGGTTACATCCAGTTAAATTGAGACATGAGAACAGAGTAGAAATTGAGGATGGAGTATAGGATGGGAGTATAAGGGAATGCGGGTGTGGGACAGCCAATGGCAAATGAGAAAATTTCTAGAAAGGGTGGCTAGAGAAAGGCCTTTAATAGAAATTGTTGCTCATATTATCTTGAAAAAAAATAATGCTTAATATTTGAACAAAAACCATCTCTTGCCTTGTCCTCCTTAGAGTAGGGCCCAAGTTTATGATCCAGCATTTTATCTCACTTCATATTGTATTACTAGGACATATAAACATAATACTCCACTAGGAAAGGTCTAGACAGCTGTTTTTGTTCTTTCCCTCCCCTGCTTTTCAATTGTGCAGGTCTTGAATGTGAAAGAGAGAGTTAAGATTTTCAAACAATAGTCCAAATGCATGTTTTTTACATTCTGGAAAGAAAAAAACAGGTCTCAAGGGCTCCATAAACTGACTTTAAGGTGGCCTGGAAGAGCCACAATACTTTTCAGTCTCTGGACTCCTTGTGGTCCCCAAAGAATTATTCCACTGGCCTTGAAAACCAGCTCTGTGACATTCTGGGGACTTTTATCTGTTATGGTAAATTACTGTATCCAATGCAAATCTCCTCTAGGGCTCACAGAGATCTCAGCGAGCAAAGAATATGGAACTGTTCAAATCAGGAATAGATGGGGACTTTGAAGATAAGGTAAACTGTGTTTTCTTGTTGACAAAATAATATGAAGCTTTTGTTGTGTGCTCCCATAAAAGACTTCCCAGGCATAAATCAATATGGCAGCACCAACTCTGTGAGAATAAGAAATGATAAGTATAGTTTTCAGCACACCGTAACCACTTATTACATTTATTTCCCAGTTTTCTTTGTTATTCCTTTCCTGTTCAAATCTGAGCCAGCACATTTTTGGCGTCCCAGCTAAAGGAGGAGGCACTGCCAATCAGCAGGAAATATAATACAGATAAGATTCATATAAACTCTTTTGAACTGGTAAAATAGCTGGATGGGAAATGGATGTTAAATTGTTTACATTTGGCACAAGAAGAAAACGTTCCATTTTTAAATTCAAAGCTTCTGCACCTTTGTAAATGAAAACAAATCACATGGGTCATGTACTGTTCCACTCTGTAAAAGCCATCAGGAGACTGATAAAAGCTTCCGTAAATCACTAACTTTATCTGGGACTTGCTCAAAAGAACCATTCCCCTTATTAAAGTGATGTGGCCCTTGCCTGGTCTTTGGAAAAACGGTGCAACAAGAGCTTCCCAGCCTACTTTGAGAGGAGCTCTACCAACAGTGACAAGTGCTTACATGGGGGTCCAGGAAGCTCTGGTGGAGATGCCTATGAATTCTTATTTTTCAACTTAAGTCTTTGCAAGACCCTAATCAGGTGAGACAGCATAAACAATATAAATGTGTGGTCTGCAGACATCAGCACCAAGAAAAAGCTTTCATCTTGGAAAACACTGGTATGCTTAGCTATGTTCAAGAGATAAAGAAAAAGTAATTTTAAAAAATGGACTGCTGAATTCCATGAAATAACCAAAGAGTTTCTCCCACAGAATGATAAATTCCGACTTGGTCTGAATTTTTGCATGTTTTGTTCATTTGATCTTATATCATCTAAGCATAGCCTGGACACTAAATGATGTAAAAGTACTCGGAATGTGTTTAGCAGTTAAGTGAAATTAATTACAAAGCTGAATTGGAGACCGCTGACTGGGCGGTGAGCCCTCTATCATGGGTGATACAAAGCCTGGGAAGCCCTGTCACTGGGCCCACCATGCAATCAATTTGTTACTGTGTCATGGTCAAATATAGGATCAATCACATGGGCCAAGAAAAGAGGACAGCAGGACTATGGTTCTTCAGACTGACCTCATGAACTATAAGGTACTGGCCTGAAGTACAAGCTGATGCAAAAACCACCTGGACCTTATTACCAGGACAATGCTGACTCCAGGAAGAGGCAGTTGGGGAAGCTCAGGGAAACTCTGTGTCCTTTTGGAACCGTGAGTGCTCTTCCCAGCAGGGTTTCTGCCATTCATCCATTCCATGGGGAAAATCCTAAACTACAATCAGGAATGAGTGATGAAAGCAAATGAAGATAGCTATCTTCACCCACCCTGATCTCTCATTTGTATTCACACAATTTAATAATCTGTGGATCAGGAGCTTATTTACCTTCTATCTCTGGTGTGGGTCCAGTTGCCTGAAATTTTGAAATGGTGAAGACTGGACATGCATGGGAGAGAGATATAAGCACCCCATATAAAGTGCTTCTTTTGGAGCCATTTGCCTGCCATGCTGGATATGAGTGCTCATTTTCCGACGATGACTCACTGGCAAGATTATACCCAGTTCCCCAGTCTCCACTTGGCCTTGTAATCATTCTGGAAAGAAGGTTAGGGACCAGACACTTGTTTCTCCCTGCCACTTTTTGAGCTTTTTCTAGTCAGCTCCCCACAGATTTCATACAAGTGCTGCACATGGAGCAAAGTCAAGGAATCAGGACATGGATGACTCTCTCTGACCTTCTAAGTGATCCTGAAAGGATCCTGAAAGGGCAGAGGGATCTCTCAGAAGAGAGAGCAACAAGAAAACACGTGGAATTTTAACTAAATTACTAACAAACAACCTCAGTTTGAAAGTCCATTAATGATAATACATCTGGGATTCCCCACGTTGATGTTCAGTTCAGTCACTCAGTCATGTCTGACTCTTCGTGACCCCATGAACTGCAGCACGCCAGGCCTCCCTGTCCATCACCAACTACTGGAGTTCACCCAAACTCATGTCCATTGAGTCGGTGATGCCATCCAACCATCTCATCTTCTGTCATCCCCGTGTCCTCCTGTCCTCAATCTTTCCCGGCATCAGGGTCTTTTCAAATGAGTCAGCTCTTCACATCAGGTGGCTGAAGTATTGGAGTTTCAGCTTCAACATCAGTCCCTCCAATGAAGGAATCATCCATGTTGATGTAATCCAGTCCAATTTATTGCTAGGACATGGTGGGGCCACCACTTAGCTAGGAACAAGAGAACCAGAGATGCAGAGTCTTCCCTTTTCCTATGCAGTGCTATTATTTTACTGAAACAGAAGCTGTTCTCCAGTGATAGACATTTAGGACATTTGGTGATAGAGTGAATAGAGCATCATCACAGCATTGCTGTAGTAATGATACTTGGCATTGAGTTTAATAAAGGTGACTGGATAACAGGTGCTTTTCTGATGAGGTGATGGCTTCTACAAATCAGGCTAAATGCTGAGGCTGGTTTTTAGCCCTTTCCTGATAACTTTAGCTTATAGCTGGCATCAGAGCAACAGCCCTTTATAATTGCAAACTGATTCGAATGCTACAATAGGATGTTGCTTCTGAAGTTTGTTCTTTATCCAAAATTTATCCCTCTAGGATAGTTGTTGACTATCTTTGTTTGGGCTCTATCAGAAGCATGCCCTGAGGCAAGGATATGAACACAAGTAGATTAGTTGCAAAGCAATCCCAGATAGGGTTGTCAGATTTAGCAAATAAAAATGCAGGGGCCCAGCTATATTTGAATATCAAATAAACACCAAAAATTTTAGTGTAAGTTATATCCCATGCAATATTTGAGACATACTTAACAGTAAAAAAAAAAAAAAAAAAAAAAGAGAGACTGTTTATATGGAATTAAAATGTAGTTGGGAATCCTGCATTTTATCCAGCAACCTCAATGCCAGGAAGCTAAGAGAATAGGCACATGGGACAGGAATGAGGAGACCAATGAAGGGTGCACGAATGAATAGGCGTAAACAACAATAGCTCAGTCCCTCTGGGGACGTGCATAAACTGTGTAGAATATACATAGCTTAGAGGGGTCTATCTGGGGACAAAGCAACTGGGGGCATGTATCCATCATCTCCTTTCATCATTTTAAAGGTTGATTCTGGGGACATAAGTCCCCCCACTCAAGCTGTTTGCCCTGGGTAAGGTGGCAGGGGAAGTACCTCCAGGAGCCATAGAACACCTCTGGCAGAGAGTTGTAGGTACTTTCAGGGGGCAGCTACTGGCAAATACTAGAACATGAAGGACCAAGGCATATGGGTAAAACCCTGAAGTGTCTTGGAGACGGGGCAAGTTATGGCACCTTTTGGTGTCTAAACCCTCAACTCGTCAAACTTCTTCCCAGAAGCTCTCTCCTGAAGACAGTGAGTCACTGATACCTTCTTTAGCAGAAGCCACTCATTTTCCCAGCTTGGGGCCAGGAGATGGGGTTGATGTTTCACCCAGATTCCCATGCTATAATTCCCGCAGTATCTTTTTAAAACACTGCTTCTGTGAGATGCCTACTACCTTGGTGTCAGTCCATTAGTGAGTCTAACACATGGCTCATGGTCTCCCATCACGCCTCACATCCTAACATTCCCCATGCAGCTCCACACCTGTAAGGATATCTCCCTGGACACCTGGGCTCCTTTTCCAGAGATCTTTACCTCTATTTTAGCCATCTGTTCCCTTAGACACACACTGCACTGTCATCTTCTATAACTGCTCCCCTAACAAATGTTAATTCACATGCTGCCTCTACCAATTCTTATCCTTCACCCTCTTAATAAGTCACTCTTAGATTTGTTCTTTGACCCTGCTGAGATTCATAATACCCTGAACTCCTCTACCAGCCTTGCCCAGACTTGACTGCTTTTCCTATTCAGGTGAGATTGCATGGTTTATGTCTCCAAGCTCACTCTTCAACACTGGTGATTTTAACACTTACCTTCCGTCATCCATTTCTTTTGTATCTACAGCTGGGCAGTGAAGTCCTGCCAGTCAACATCACAGAACTATGGGAAATAATGCCTCTAAAAGATCATAGTCTTAACTAGACCCTCAATGATACTGGCAACCTTATTATACTTTTCTAATGCAGTCTTTCTCTCTAGCTTTTTCTAGCAACATTTAAAACTTCCTTTACTTTCCTCAAACCATGTATTTCCCTCACACAACCTTCCCTGCCTTTATCTCCCCACCTGATGTTTCTTCTTTGCTCTTAGGATGTGATTGCAGCCCTGTCTCCTCCTTCACAAGGAAACCAGAAACCACTGGTTGAGAATTCTCACAGATCCTTACCACTGAAATCACAAATTTCCACATGTCTTTTTCTTCTTTTCTTTTGATACGCTAGGAAACGGGTCATGTATCTAGAGCCTCTTGTTTGATCAGTCTCTCCCCACTGCCCCTTCCAGCTGCTTTGGTCATTTCCTCTGGGAAGCCTTGTCTATTTTCTGTGCCCACCCTTTTTCAGTATGGATGAGATGACCCACCCATGCCCTCCGTGGCGACCTGGACTAACTTCTCACTTTGCCCTGTGGACTGTAACACGGTGGCCACACACCAGTCCCTAGCCATGAACTCTAGGAACATAGGGGATAACAGACTGAATTTAAAGTTGTAAGCTCAGTAAGTATTCAAATACTTGTTGAATAAGTGAATTTAAAAACAAATTGACTTCATATCAGCTTCCTGTGCTTCTTAAGAGTTTTTCTTTTTCAAGCATTAGATATTAATAAGACTTGCTGAATTTATAGAGATCATGGATACCACAGTTATGCGTTTTTAAGTGACCTTGAACAAAATGCTTAAATCAATCAGTTTAGTAAATAAAATGACCAATTAATAGAAACTTGGGCTGCTTATTTCATGAATTTGAAAGGTTAATTCAAGCAGAATGAAGAGCTCCTATAGCCTCAGGTCTGTGCCAGACCTTAGGAGAGAGGGGTTACATACTTCAGCAATGGAGAGATTAAGAAATTCTCAAAGAATAAAAAATGTAACTACTGATATGAGCATCGATATCGTATCACTCCTTTCTCATTGGATAGTTCCTATTAGTCTTATAAAAAGTGGGGGTTGCTATTAAGTTATGGACATGTTATTCCTTAGTGTACACATATTTCAAAATGTAAAATTAGTTTCTTGATCATAACCTTTATTCTGTGTAAGAGATGTCACTAAATAATCACAATACAGCTAAAATTTCTACCTTTAAATTTCAGCAGAAGAATGTGAGTTCTTCTGCCTCACTGAGAATATAAGATTTTAGTCCTGAGGCATCATAGGAATCAGCATTCTTTCCTCTCACATAAAAAATTTATTCACAATTTCTCTGAGAAATTTCCATTCTAAATCATTAGTTAAAGCCCAATCCAGAGGTTCATTTTGTTGTGTACTCTATGATTTCATTAGCAGTTATAAAACTCATAGTTGATAACAGTAATATTTTGAGATAGCCCAAATCATATTATGTTGTCCCCAAATTGTAAAGACCAAAAACACTGGAAAGAATAAAACATTTTAATACTTAAGACCAGATACGGACCCAAAATACATTTAATTACTTAAAAGATAATTTTGGTATTTGCCTCAATGAATCTTCCATATGGTCAAAATTTTATGTGTTTATTTTTTCTGTCACTCCACAGCACTGCCATTATCAAAATCTCTCACTAATTAAAGCTCATGGTGGGGAGATGTATAGAATTACAGAGAGAAAAATAATTTCAAAGTATTTGATAAAAATTACTCAAACACAATATTATTCTCACTCACTTATTCATGGGGCTATATATTCTTCACTTGTAACTCCTTTATCTCACCTTCTATATCTTCCATCTTAAATCCACTCCTGTCTAGCTTGGAGTGTAATAAATAGGAATAGGATCCCCTAATAAGCTCAGTGGCAAGACAATACATGGAGTATTAATACATGGAGAATTAATCTTTCCTACCAATTAACCCAGGTTATGTTGGGGGAAAACAGCTCAAGTCATGAGGAGATTGCAGCATGGATTATAAATAGCTGATCACAATTCTTGTTTTCCTTTAATATTCCCATATAATTGCACTTCAAATACTGTAAAGTTTAAAATTTGCCAAAATATACTTATAATAGATATTTTAAAAAGAGGTCCAACACAGGTTAAAAAAAAAAAGGCAAAAAATCATTTTATCTAATGCTTTCTATAAGGAATTCAGCACTGAATTTAGCTCTGAACTAGAAACTAGTGCAAGAAGGAAAACTAATGTGTCATGTAATTTCTCATTATTTGAATTTAAATTTAAAAGATGTTTAGAAAGAATGTGTGCATGGCAGTAAATTCTGAAAGAAACATGTCAGGGATCATGAATTGTTATAGAAGGGACATTAACAACACAGTAGAAAATGTGTTCTCAAAACAATGGAGCATCATAATAATCTTCCAATTGGTTATCCCCTCTCCCCTCTCCCATATTTTGAAGACTTTTTTAAAAAAAATGGAACCATGTTTGTAGAACCAGAAGGAAAAGGTGAATATAGACTTTATAAGTAATCCACCTCTGCAGGACACTTCTGTTTGCTGCATGGTGGTTCAAAGGAATACAGACACAGTTCTTAATGAAAGTATTGGGGGTACTATTTATTACTTCAACACACTGCTTTAGTCCATAAAGTTCCTAGAGACAGAGCTATCTTTATGAGCCATCACACAGTTTTAGTAGGACATTTGAGGTTGGACTAAGTCCATGTTTGGCTGCTTATATTAAATTGTCATTCTAAAATTGGATGCATTTCAACAGAGCTGGCATGGAATACACTCATCCTTGCTATCACCAAGCCAATGAACCCAGACCTGTCTCTGCACTTATGGTGTCATACCTACCCCATCATTCACACCCATGGTTAATGGCATTAAAGCTGGCTCAGTGAAAAAATGAGTACTTGAACACTTTGGCCACTGTATTTCAAAATGAGACATTTTATGAATCAGTACATATAAATAAGGAAGAATCTTAATTAAAAAGCAATTTTCCCCACAGAATACTTTGTTAGGTCTGAGCTTATTTTTTTTCATTTTAGCTCTGTAGCTTAGGCTGCAATAGGGATAAAGTTTCAGAATGCCTTGTGAGGGGTCAGGATAAAGATGCTATGACAACAACCAGAAAATACTTGAAACCTCAAGAGAGAATCTTTCAGCCATAGAGCCCCTAATTTTTCCAAGGCTGACCTGAGCCAGTCCTAACCCAAGTGACTGACAGAGCTATAAGCCCTGCTTTACTCAGCATTTGCCCAGTGCTTGCTACCTCTTTGCAGCAGGTTTCTTTTTAAATGGATGCCACATCTATAGATATATTTGTAATTCACAAGCTCCCCTTAGCTGTCCATCTAATTAGACCAAGTCCAATTCAGTTCAGTCGCTCTATCATGTCCGACTCTTTGCGACCCCATGGACTGCAGCACGCCAGGCTTCCCTGTCCATTGCAACTCCTGGAGCCTACAAAAATTCATGTCCATCAGATCAGTGATGCCATTAAGCCATCTCATCCGCTGTTGCCCCCTTCTTCCTTCCTTCAATCTTTCCCCAGCATCAGGGTCTTTTCCAATGAATCAGTTCTTCGCATCAGGTGGCCAAAGTATTGGTGTTTCAGCCTCAGCATCAGTCCTTCCAATGAATATTCAGAATTGATTTCCTTTAGGATGGACTGGTTGGATCTCCTTGCAGTTCAAGGGACTCTCCAAGAGTCTTGTCCAACACCACAGTTCAAAAGCATTAATTCTTCGGTGCTCAGCTTTCTTTATAGTCCAACTCTCAAATCCAAACATGACTACTGGAAAAACCATAGCTTTGACTAGACAGATCTTTGTTGGCAAAGTAATGTCTCTGCTTTTTAATATGCTGTCTAGGTTGGTCATAGCTTTTCTTCCAAGGAGCAAGTGTCTTTTAATTTCATAGCTGCAGTCACATCTGTAGTGATTTTGGAGCTCCCCAAAATAAAGACTGTCACTGTTTCCATTGTTTCTCCATCTATTTGCCATGAAGTGATGGGACCAGATGCCATGATCTTGGTTTTCTGAATGTTGAGCTTTAAACCAACTTCTTCACTCTCCTCTTTCACTTTCATCAAGAGGCTCTTCAGTTCCTCTTTGCTTTCTGTCATAAGGGTGGTTGTCATCTGCATATCTTAGGTTATTGATATTTCTTCTAGTAATCTTAATTCCAGCATGTGCTTCATGCTTTATCCAGTCCAGTATTATGCATGATGTACTCTGCATATTAGTTAAATAAGCAGGGTGACAACAGACAGCCTTGACGTACTCCTTTCCCAATCTGGAAGAAGTTTCTTGTTCCACGTCCAGTTCTAACTGTTGCTTCTTGTTCTGCATACAGATTTGTCAGGAGGCAGGTCAGATGGTCTGGTATTCTCAACACTTAAAGAATTTTCCACAGTTTGTTGTGATCCACACAGTCAAAGGCTTTGGCATAGTCAGTAAAGCAAAAGTAGATGTGTTTTTTGGAACTCTTGCTTTTTCGATGACCTAGTGGATGTTGGCAATTTGATCTCTGGTTCCTCTGCCTTTTCTAAATCAGCTTGAACTTCTAGAAGTTCATGGTTCACACACTGTTGAAGCCTAGCTTGGAGAATTTTGAGCATTACTTTGCTAGTGTGTGAAATGAGTGCAATTGTGTGGTAGTCTGAACATTCTTTGGCATTGCCTTTCTTTGGGATTGCAATGAAAAGTGGCCTTTTCCAGTCCGTGGCCACTACTGAGTTTTCCAGATTTGCTGGCATATTGAGTGCAGCACTTTCACAGCATCATCTTTTAGGATTTGAAATAATTCAACTGGAATTCCATCACCTCCACTAGCTTTGTTCATAGTGATGCTTCCTATGATCCACTTGAATTTGCATTCCAGGATGTCTGGCTCTAGTCCAGTGATCACATCATCGTGATCATCTGAGTCATGAAGACCTTTTTAATATAGTTCTTCTGTGCATTCTTGCCACCTCTTCTTACTATCTTCTGCTTCTGTTAGGTTCATACCATTTCTGTCCTTTATTGAGCCCATCTTTGCATGAAATGTTCTCTTGGATTCTCTAATTTTCTTGAAGTGATCTCTAGTCATTCCCATTCTATTGTTTTCCCCTTTTCTTGCATTGATCATTGAGGAAAGCTTTCTTATCTCTCCTTGCTATTGTTTGGAACTCTGTATTCAAATGGGTATGCCGTTCCTTTTCTCCTTGCCTTAAGCTTCTCATCTTTTCTGAGCTATCTGTAAGGCCTCCTCAGACAGCCATTTTGCCTTTTTGCATTTCTTTTACTTGTGGATAGTCTTGATCACTGCCTCCTGTACAATGTCACGAACCTCCGTCCATAGTTCTTCAGGCACTGTGTCTATCAGATCTAATCCCTTGAATCTATTTGTTGTTTCCACTGTATAATCATAAGGGACATGATATAGGTCATACCTGAATGGTCTAGTGGTTTTCCCTACTTTTCTTCAATTTAAGTCTGTATTTGGCAATAAGGAGTTCATGATCTGAACCACAGTCAGCTCCCAGTCTTGTTTCTGCTGACTGTATAGAGCTTCTCCATCTTTGGCCAAATGTTTGATCAAACATGGTCCACTGGAGAAGGAAATAGCAAACCATTTCAGTATTCTTGCCTTGAGAAACCCATGAACAGTATGAAAAGACAAAAAGGTATGACACTGAAAGATGAACTCCCCAGGTCAGTAGGTGTCCAAAATGCTACTGGAGATCAGTGGAGAAATAACTTCAGAAAGAATAAAGAGACAGAGCCAAAGCAAAAACAATACCCAGTTGTGGATGTGACTGGTGATGGAAGCAAGGTTCAATGCTGTAAAGAGCAATATTGCATAGGAACCTAGGGTGTTAGGTCCATGAATCAAGGCAAAGTGGAAGTAGTCACACAGCAGATGGCAAGAATGAACATCGACATTTTAGGAATCAGTGAACTGAGATGGATTGGAATGTGTGAATTTAACTCAGATGACCATTATACTGTGCGGGCAAGAATCCCTTAGAAGAAATGAAGAAGGCTTCATAGTCAACAAAAGAGTCCAAAATGCAGTGCTTGGATGCAATCTCAAAAATGAAAGAATGATCTCTGTTCATTTCCAAGGCAAACCACTCAATATCACAGTAATCCAAGTCTATGCCCTAGCCACTAATGCCCTAATGCCGAAGAAGCTGAAGTTGAATGGTTCTATAAAGGCTCACACCCAAAAAAGATGTCCTTTTCATCATAGCAGACTGGAACGCAAAAGTAGGAAGTCAAGAGATACCTGGAGTAACATGTAAGTTTGGTCTTGGAGTACAGAATGAAGCAGGCCAAAGGCTAACAGAGTTTTGCCAAGAGAACACACTGGTCATAGCAAACACTCTGTTCTAGCAACACAAGAGATGGTTCTACACACGGACATCACTAGATGGTCAATACCAAAATCAGATTGATTATATTCTTTGCAGCTGAAGATGGAGAAGCTCTGTACAGTCAGCAAAAACAAGACCAGGAGTTCACTGTGGCTCAGATCATGAATTCCTTATTGCAAAATTCAGATTAAATTGAAGATAAGTAGGTAAAACCACTAGACTATTCAGGTATGTCCTATACCAAATCACTTACAACTATACCATGGAAGTGACAAATAGATTCAAGGGATTAGATCTAATAGACAGAGTGCCTGAAGAAGTATGAATGGAGGTTTGTAACATTGTACAGAAGGTGGAGATTAAAACCATCCCCAAGAAAAGGAAATGCAAAAAGGCAAAATGGTTGTCTGAGGAGGCCTTACAAACAGCTCAGAAGAGAAGAGAAGCAAAAGGCAAAGGAGAAAAGGAAAGATATACCCATTTGAATGCAGAGTTCCAAAGAATATCAAGGAGAGATAAGAAAGCCTTCCTAAGTGACCAATGCAAAGAAATAGAGGAAAACAAAAGAGTGGGAATGACTAGAGATCACTCCAAGAAAATTAGAGACACCAAGGGAACATTTCATGCAAAGATGGGCACAATAAAGGACAGAAATGGTATGGACCTAACAGAAGCAGAAAGTATTAAGAGGAGGTGGCAAGAATACACAGAAGAACTATACAAAACAGATCTTAAGGACTCAGTAACCACAGTGCTGTGATCACTCACTTAGAGCCAGACATCTTGGAGTACAAAGTCAAGTGGGCCTAGGGAAGCGTCAGTACAAACAAAGCTAGTGGAGGTGATGGAATTCCAGTTGAGCTATTTCAAATCCTAAATAAGATGCTGTGAAAGTGCTACACTCAAAATGCCAGCAAATCTGGAAAACTGAGCAGAGGCCACAGGACTGGGAAAGGTCAGATTTCATTCCAATCCCAAAGAAGGACAATGCCAAAGAATGTTCAAATTATCGCACAATTGAACTCATTTCACATGCTAGCAAAGTAATGCTCAAAATTCTCCAAGCCAGGCTTCAACAGTACATGAACTGAGAACTCCCAGATATTCAAGCTGGATTTAGATAAGGCAGAAGAATGAGAGATCAAATTGCCAACATCCATTGCTTCATAGAACAAGCAAGAGAATTCCAGAAAAATATCTACTTCTGCTTTATTTACTATGCTAAAGCCTTTGACTTCATGGATCACAACAAACTGTGGAAAATTCTTAAAGAAATGAGAATACCAGACCACCTTACCTGTCTCCTGACAAATCTGTATGCAGGTCAAGAAGCAACACTTACAACTCGACATCGAACAATGGAGTGGTTCCAAATTGGGAAAGGAGTACGTCAAGGCTGTATACTTCACCCTGCTTACTTAACTTATATGCAGAGTACATCATGCGAAATGCCAGGTTGTATGAAGCACAAGCTGGAATTAAGATTGCTCTGAGAAATATCATAACCTCTGATATGCAGATGACACCATCCTTATGGCAGAAAGTGAAGAAGAACTAAAGAGCATTTTGATGAAGGTGAAGGAGGATAGTGAAAAGTTGGCTCAAAACTCAACATTCAAAAAATGAAGATAATGCATCTGGTCCCATCACTTCATGGCTAATAGACGGGGAAACAATGGAAACAGTGACAAACTTTGTTTCTGGGGCTCCAAAATCACTGCAGATGGTGACTGCAGCTATGAAATGAAAAGACACTTGCTCCTTGGAAGAAAAGCTATGACCAACCTAGACAGCATATTAAAAAGCAGACACATTACTTTGCCAGCGAAGGTCCATCTAGGCAAAGCTATGGTTTTTCCAGTAGTCATGAATGGATATGAGATTTGGACCATAAAGAAGGATAAGCACCAAAGAAATGATACTTTTGAACTGTGGTGTTGGAGAAGACTCTTTAGAATTCTTTGGACTGCAAGGAGATCAAAGCAGTCAGTCCTAAAGGAGATCAATCCTAATATTCATTGGAAGGACTGATGTTGAAGCTGAAGTTCCAATACTTTGGCCACCTGATGCGAACAGCCAACTCATTAGAAAAACCCTGATGCTGGGAAAGATTGAGGGCAAGAGGAGAAGGGGACAAGAGAGGACGAGATGGTTGGGTGGCATCACCAACTCTATGGACATGAGTTTGAGCAAGCTCTGGGAGATGGTGAATGACAGGGAAGCCTGATTTGCTGCAGTCTATGTGGTTGCAAAGGGTTGGACCTGACTGCACGACTGAACAATAATAACAGAAGAATCAGTTAAGTACATTTAGCCTCAATGAGAACTTAATGTTCTGCTTCTCGACACAGTCCCTGTCCCCATATCAATAAAAATAAAAACAGCACTAACTAGCTAATATATGTATGCATATGTTTGTACACACACACACACACACACATACACACACAGCAAAGAATCTTACAGTGTTCTGTTTTTTCTGTGATGATTACTTCAATATATTTAATAATTTAATTTCCACTTGTTTCTACTCTTCCTTGCCCTTTCTTAGTGCTCGTTCAGATTTGCAGATGCCTTAAGACATCCCTTTGTTTGCCTTGTGGGGCCCCGGTTAGCAGTATCAGTAGTTTCTTAATGCTGCACATTCACACAACCTATGATCTTTTGTCTAAGTCCTCACCTTCCCTCTTCACCAGATTCTCCGTGTTTGCTGCTGCCCAGGCTGTGGGTCTGGATTATGATCTCAGAGCTTATTCCATATTTCCTGCATTTGATGATTGGTCCTGGCAGACTATGGCTTTCCCTTTAGTGTCTGAGCCCTCCTGACCCCTCGCAGTCTGCTAACTCCATGGCTTTGCTCAGACCTGAAGGGCCCAAATTCACCCCAGTTCTAAACTGTTCCTGTGGACCCTAACTCATCCCTGACTGTATACTCTTGGGCCTCTCCAGAACTCTCTGGTCCTAGACTACACCTTTTCCTCTCAGTGTCTCCTTGACTTCTTGCTTTCAATTCTGGTTCCTACCTCTGACAACTGCCACCATCTTCTCTCTCTTTACACCCTTGCTTAAAACCTTGGAGTCATAGTCGATATTGTTCCTCCATTGTCCAGAATCACTTGCACAATGCTTTTTGTTTCTCATATTATAATTAGAAATCTTTGTTCCGATCTGGTACTCTTGCTATAATTATTATTGGCCTGGTCCAGGCCTGTGTCAGTCCCTACAATTTTTCATATATCTGGAACACAATTAACGGATTAATTTTTTGGAAAACACCACTTAAATTATGAAAACCCACATTCCTGTTTGTTGACACAATGAATTCCAAACTTCAAACATAGCATTTTATAAATAAGCCCAAACCTATCTTTTGAACCCACATTTACCTGTACTATTTATTTTATACAACTGGTCAGCATACCATCCCCCAAATTTACCTCATGCACCTGTATCACTCAACTAGCTCATACTGTTCTTTATTCCTAAAATACCACCAGGAGCAATGTTTTGAGTGAGCCAGATAACCCAGAAGAGCTCCAGAGTACTCACAGTAAGATGAAGTTATAAGAAAAGATGATCTCTAAAACCCTTCTCTTCTTAGAACTCCAAGATTTACAGACAGCATTTTCTCTCCATCCATATCCTTCAAGCCTTCCAACATTGCACTAAGGCCAGTTGTGGTCTTCTTGCAACCCACAGTGAGGACCTTTTCCTCTAATTTGCCCCTTCTCCCACTACTCATTCAGCCCATGAATAATAATCTTACAACTATAATCTTACATGACTGTTTAACTTGTCATACATGCATTTTCTCTCTAATCCTTGAATTGTGAAATCCAGGTATCCCATAATCACCTGGGAGTAGTGAGTGTCCAATCATTATCTATTGATGGAGTCTGAGTGCATCAAATCATTAGTGAAAGTTGCTGGAAAAATAAATTGGAAACATAGGTATCACAAGGGGCCTCGTTAAATGTACTCTCACTGGTCTAATTGCATTTAATTAAGTCCCTTGGGGAATAATTGCCCCTTAGGCCATGTCATCCAAGGTCAATGTGACTCATTTTAATCAGAACATCTCCTCGGGGTGATGGAGCAATTACATAGCATTTGGAGTTGCATCCATGATTTGTTTGTGGCACCATTTTAATTTTGTGTCTGAGACATCGAATTATAAAGTGCAGCAAGAGGACTTTGTAAATCAGGCCAAAGAACAGCCATTAAGCCCTGGTTACAGTCATCCCAGATTTGCTCACAGCTTCTGTCCCTTTGCTGTGGGCTTTCTTCTCACAGGCCCTGGATTCATTTCAGATGACATGACTCTGGGCAAACTAGATGTGAGAGGTAACTGAAAGTTAAAGTGATATAGTATTTTTCATAAGTATGATTTTCCTATTTCATCTAGAAATGTAAAGTAAAATAAATAAATAAATTATGTATGCTAGCTTTGAGTTACCCACTGTCATTAGCCTCTGGACATGTTAGCCAAGAAACTAATAAACATAACAGATTAATAGTTAAGTTCTACTTTTTGGATACATTTTTAACATCATTATAATTATGGTCTATGTCTTGAGTTCACAAGCATTTCCCTTTTGATCTCAAGTATATGAATTGTATAGTAAAAGAAAATGGCCATAGGTACTGTGGAACAATGCCTGACTTGTCCATTTTATACTTCAAGCTTTGGGGAAATGTTTAGATTGATTTAAAGGTTTTTCACAGCTATGTATTATTTACTCACAAAATCCTGTGATGTAGAAGCGAACTTTGATGTCATTGTCTAGCTACTGTAAAGATGTACTAGGCCAAAATATAAAATTCTGAACAGTTTTGGAATCCAGGGATACCACTTATTTTTATTTGGAGTAGATGTGGGAGTGTGTTCTCTTGGCAGAACTCTATTAGCCTTTGCCCTGCTTCATTCTCTACTCCAAGGCCAAATTTGCCTGTTACTCCAGGTGTTTCTTGACTTCCTACTTTTCCATTCCAGTCCCTTATAACGAAAAGGACATCTTTCCTGGGTGTTAGTTCTAGAAGGTCTTGTAGGTCTTCATAGAACCGTTCAACTTCAGCTTCTTCAGCGTTACGGTCGGGGCATAGACTTGGATTACTGTGATACTGAATGGTTTGCCTTGGAAACGAACAGAGATCATTCTGTCGTTTTTGAGACTGCATCCAAGTACTGCATCTCAGACTCTTTTGTTGACTATGATGGCTACTCCATTTCTTCTAAAGGATTCCTGCCCACAGTAGTAGATATAATGGTCATCTGAGTTAAATTCACCCATTCCAGTCCATCTTAGTTCGCTGATTCCTAAAATGTCAATGTTCACTCTTGCCATCTCCTGTTTAACCACTTCCAATTTGCTTTGAGTCATGGACCTAACATTCCAGGTTCCTATGCAATATTGCTCTGTACAGCATCAGACCTTGCTTCTATCACCAGTCCCATCCACAGCTGGATGTTGTTTTGGCTTTGCCTCCATGCCTTCATTCTTTCTGGAGTTATTTCTCTACTGATCTCCAGTAGCATATTGGGCTCCTACTGACCTGGGGAGTTCATCTTTCAGTGTCCTATCTTTTTGCCTTTTTATACTGTTCATGGGTTCTCAAGGCAAGAATACTGGAGTGGTTTGGCATTCCCTTCTCCAGTGGACCACGTTCTATCAGAGAACGTACTGGTCATAGCAAACACCCTCTTCCAAAAACACAAGAGAAGGTTCTACACATGGACATCACCAGATGGTCAACACTGAAATCAGATTGATTATATTCTTTGCAGCCAAAGATGGAGAAGCTCTATACAGTCAGCAAAAACAAGACTTGGAGCTGACTGTGGCTCAGACCATGAACTCCTTATTGCCAAATTCAGACTTAAACTGAAGAAAGTAGGGAAAACCACTAGACCATTCAGGTATAACCTAAATCAAATCCCTTATGACTATACAGTGGAAGTGAGAAGAGTATTGGTGGCTAATACTTTGGCCACCTAATTCATGGGGTCGCAAAGAGTCAGACACGACGGAGCAACTGAACTGAGATGTGGGAGAGGGTATTGGGATGGTAATACACAGTTTGGGAAAGATGTATGGTATAAGGAAGGGGAAGAGCCATGGGACCCAGGTCAGCTTCAGGGGCTTGATCTCAACTGTGTCCCTACTGTGGTATGTATGCAATCTTGAGCTCTTCATTTGATTCTCTGTATTTTAATTTCTTCAACTGTAAAATGGAATAAACACTATTCTACTCACTTTTATTGAGCTCTTAAAATGATTATTTGAGATAATTTTTAGAAGAGAAAAAGTTACATTGCTGTACGTATTTAGCCTATTATATTATTTTTTCCTAGGTGCATTGAGAACTATCCTTTGAACCACTTGGAAATCGCTCATCTCGACCTCATTTTCATTCACTCAGGCTCAAAATCTAGTCATTTGGCATATAAGACTAGTGATAAATAATAGCTATAAGAGCAGTGTGGAGTCGCCAGATGGAGATTCCATGTTTTTTATTATAATATACATATTAAGTTTCTAACATATTCTAGACAGTTATAAGAGAGATAGGGTACATGGAACTTGTTTGCTTTTATCAAGGACTATGTCAAAATATAAAAGACCTTCTCATCTAGCTTCCTTAATAGTGCCCTCAAACTGTTTTTAGAATGGGAAGAATTCAATTTCTTCTTGAGAGTTACATTCTGTGTGCCATCACTCTCTCTGAGATGCCTTAACAATATAAAGGGGAAATGAAAATAGACAACAAAGTGAAGAATGAAGAATATGCGTTAGAGGGTTCCACCTTGGAATAAAATATGAAAAGTATGAAGGGACAGCAAAGTGAAGGCCAGAGGTAACTTTAAGGGTTTGACTCAACATATAGGTGGTATTACATAATAGCTATTGATTTCAAGTAATAACGCTATGGTTAATTCTGGTAGTTTAGTGAAAAGAGTGCTGAGGAAACACAATTAAAAACTTTGACACTGTAGAGGATCTTGGGCAAGTCAGGTTGGTGGTGATGGGTAGGTGGGATTGAGACAATCAAGTATCTCTGGTGTAAATAGTGGGAATATGGATTAGATGACTTTTTTGGATTTGCAACTCTATGCTTTGTGAGAAGTATCATGCAGTAAATTAAATAATACTATATGCCTGGTATAAAGTCAGTCACCATTCCTTCTTTCTTCCTGAGTTGCCCTGACCAACACATCTTCACTTGATATATGCTATATATGCCCTTCTAAGTCATCTACCCAAATCTTCACATGTGAAAACTTCTCTATCACTTATTAGATACTTAGCATATGACACGTTATAATTTGTATATTTTCAAAAATTTTCCATGTTCCCCAAGATTTCTGGTACTTAACATAGGTGTTTGCATATAGAAGGCATTTATGGACAATGATTATCTTATGATAAAGTTTCAATTCCCATATAAGATGTATTTATCATTAATTTAAAGAGGCTGGCCCTGTGTGTTGGAAGAATGAAAACCGAGGATTATGGGAAAAGAATGATACTTGTCAATAGATACACATAGTTTGCAACCCAGCTTCCCCAATGTACAGTGTTACTTGATCTCTCAGAGGCTTTCCTCCTCTTGTCAAATAAAACCACCTTCTGATATCCAAAAATCCTCTCCAAGGAAGGGAAAAATTGCCATGGAAAGTAGGAATGGGGGTGTCAGAGATGACCATGTATTCAATATATCAGCTTAGCAGTCTTCAAAAACTATTGGGTTCTGATCATCCTTGAGTTGATACATTGCATGCAATTTGACTGTAAGCAGAAAGAATTACTAAAGATTTTTAAATCGAACTTGGAGCCCATAAGGTGATTCGGGATTCCCCAAAACCCACCTCTACCATTCCCACATGAGAATCTGGCACTCCCCTCCTTCTCTGTGCCAGCTGCTCTTCTGCCCAGGCCTAGATCTCCAGAGCAGGAGAACTTACTGGTTCTTTCTTAGGTAGATCTAGGTTGCATGGGACCTGAAACTTAGGATGTTTTAGAAGCCCTATAGAAGGAAAAGAATTAAAAAAGTATGTATCTAATATAATTATATATGAAAGTAACTATTTTTTAGAATAAGGAAATAAACCATAAATAAAAATTTTAAAGCTGAAAATGCCACCCACATCACAAAATCAAGAAATATATGCTTTTAAATGAAATGCCTGACACTCCCCTATAATACATATTTCTCCCCTACATTTTTGGCTGTATATGCTTTTATTAGGAATTCATATGACAATGGGCTTCCCTGATAGCTCAGTTGGTAAGGAATCCACCTACAATGCAGGAATCGAGACCTTGGTTTGATTCCTGGGTTGGGAAGATCCCCTGGAAAAGGGATAGGCAACCCACTCCAGTATTCCGGCCTGGAGAATTCCATGGACTGTGTGGGCCATGGGGTCACAAAGAGTAGGACACGACTGAGTGACTTTCACTTTCACTTTCATATGACAATGATTTTATAATATTGTTTAATAAAAAAGAATCTAAAGATAATTGAGTTTCTATTAGCATAATTAATCAAATGTTTTTATTATTGGTAGTTTAAAAAGATTCATTCATATTCACAATTTGTTACTGACAATTCCATGTAAAATTTCAGAATTGTCAATTTGGGAAAATATCCACCAAATGTATTTTATATATAAACAGAAAGACTTCAGGGCATTTAAAATTTTCTTGTGTAGTAACTATTCTTAGATATTCATTACATTAACAGCAGTTATTAAGAGCTTGTCACCAATATCTTCATAGTCAGTTTAGTTCGGTTGCTCAGCCATGCACGACTCTTTGCAACCCCATGGACCGCAGCATGCCAGGCTTCCCTGTCCATTACCAACTACCAGAGCTTACTCAAACTCATGTCCATTGAATCAGTGATGCCATCCAACCATCTCATCCTCTGTCGTCCCCTTCTCCTCTTGCCTTCAGTCTTTCCCAGCTTCAGCATCTTTTAAAATGAGTCAGCTCTTTGCATCAGTATTAGATAGGCCAAAGGATTAGAGCTTCAGCTTCAGCATCAGTCCTTCCAATGAATATTCAGGACTGATTTCCTTTAGGGTTGACTGGGTTGATCTCCTTGCAGTCCAAGGGACTCTCCAAGAGTCTTGTCCAACACCACAGTTCAAAAGCATCAATTCTTCGGCATTCTGCTTTCTTTATAGTTCAACTCTCACATTCATACATGACCACTGGAAAAACCATAGTATTGACTAGATGGACCTTTGTCAGCAAAGTAATGTCTCTGCTTTTTAATATGCTATCTATGTTGGGGTCACAGCTTTTCTTCCAAGGAGCAAGCATCTTTTAATTTCATGGCTGCAGTCACCATCTGCAGTGATTTTGGAGCATCCCAAAATAAAGTCTGTCACTGTTTCCATTGTTTCCCCATCTATTAGCCATGAAGTGATGGGGCTGGATGCATTATCTTCATTTTTTGAATGTTGAGTTTTGGTCAACTTTTTCAATATCCTCTTTCACCTTCATCAAAAAGCTCTTTAGATCTTGTTCACTTTCTGCCATAAGGGTGGTGTCATCTGCATATCTGAGGTTATTGATATTTCTCCCGGAAATCTTGACTCCAGCTTGTGCTTCATCCAGCCCAGCATTTCACATGATGTACTCTGCATAGAAGTTAAGTAAGCAGGGTGAAGTATACAGCCTTGACGTACTGCTTTCCCGATTTGGAACCAGTCTGTTGTTCCATGTCCAGTTGTAGCTATTGCTTCTTGACCTGCATACAGATTTCTCAGGACGCAGGTAAAGTGGTTTGGTTTTCCCATCTCTTTAAGAATTATTCACAGTTTGTTATGGCATGTTATTAGTTTTACACTGCCTTTATTACTGTTGTTGTGTGTGTGCATATATTTCATGTCAATTGAATGAGTATGAAGGGTTGTAAAGATGGTCACAATTTTTTCCCTTTCACTCATCCATAATTTTTGGTATCATCCCCCTACAACAATGCTAAATTTAGCCATGTGACTTAGTTTGATAGACATTACTAAACATGATACATGTTGGATCTTAAAAAGCACCTGGATTTGGGGCTTGTCTCTGCTTGCAACTACTATCCTGAGAATAATCTCTGATTTGTCTGCTAAATAACGACAGACTGTGGCCCAGTTATCCCAGAGGACTGTCAGCCAACTGCCAAACCTTTAATGGAGAATATACCAGATCACCAAGCTTCAGGTGACATAGCAGCTAACTGCAGACATATGAAAGATGAGCCAAGAGCAGCAGCAGATCTGCCCATCTAAGCCCAACCCAAATCAGCAACTAAGTGAATGAATGAATTGTGTTATCCACAGAGTTGTGTCTGATTCTTTGTGAGTCCATGGACTTTAGCCCTCCAGGCTCTTCTGTCCATGGAATTCTCCACGGCAAGTAGGCAAGAATACTTGAGTGGGTTGCCATTCCCTTCTGTAGGGGATCTTCCTGACCCAGGGATTGAACCCAGGTCTCCCACATTGCAGGCAGATTCTCTACTGTCTGAGTCACTAGAGAAGCACCAGAATAAACTGCTGCTTCAAGCCAAAGGTTAGCAAATTTTTTCCATGAAGGATCAGATAGTAAATATTTTAGGCTTTGGAGGCCACTTGTGGTCTCTGTTAAATTTCTTCATTTTTTCCTACATCTCTTTAAAGATGTAAAACCATTGACCATATTTGTTAGCCATTGAGTTTACAGGAAGGAAGTTTGTTACAAAGCAAAAAGTAATTCAAACAACAAGAAATGTAGTGTTTTCCCAAATGCATTCATATGGATTCACAGCAATCCCAGGGTCTGATATTTCTTTGATTCAAAATTTATCTCTCCAATTTAACAAACTCCTGCTTCTGGTATGGTATGAAAATTTTTGTCAAATTCTCTTAAGAATAATCTCTATTGATTACATAGCTCATTTTTGTCTTGTCCATTTCACATTCCTCTAATTTTATATTAATATTCTTTTAACCCCATTAGAAATAAAATTAAAGGAAAACACACGTACACGTATGTATGCCAAATCAGAAGTCTGTAACTACTCATCTGTTTCACTTATATTCTCTAAAACATCTTTCCAACTAGCAGTTAAAGGGTTGTCTTTGAACGTGACCAACTTTTTGAATAAATTTGCAGTTTGCTAATGTTTGTATTCTTTCTCCAGTTCCTGGAAAATATAACTTAGAGTTCTTTTAAAAAAAAAAAGTCACTATTTAGTCATGTTTTAAGTCTGAATGCCTTGACACATCTGTTGACTGGAGAAATGTTCCGCAGACTAGCTCCTTGGTGCAGGCAGAAACCTTGTTTCTCCTCTACTAGGCATGCTAGGCGTGCTAAAACATAACAAGCCTGCTTCTGAGCTGTGCCTTCAAATGCCGTGACAAGTGGCTAGACATAGTGGGTAGTAGACTAGTTTCAGAAACTATTTCTAAGCTTGGATAGTACCATTTAACTACACAGGAAGTTCACATTGTCTCACATAAATATATCCAACTAAACCCCATATATGTCTCCCATATTTAACTTTCATTTAGCCAGAATTCACACATGCTAACGGCTGCTCCACCCCCACCCAACAAAGGGGAAATAAGGGAGGGAAAATCAGAGTGGGAAGAGACAGTAGTCTTAACTAACTCCAGTTACAATATCTTCCCTCACAAACTTCTAAAAACATATGAGAATGTGAACATATTGCTAGGAACCTTTCCCTCATGCAAGTGAGGGAACTTGAAACTTTAGTGTCATCGTCTTCCTTGTAAATCTACCTCTGTAACTTTCATATCATTTAAATCACATTGGGAAGCAAGCATGGACACAAATGGGTGTGAGACATTTATTGCCCAATTCCATTAAGAGAAAGATTTTATCTGTAAAAATTGCATTCTTAACTCTGAGTTCTCAAGCAGTGAAAGTATTTTTAGCATGAGTAAGGTGACTATATGTTCACCGCAGTCTCCACGTCAAACATTTTCAAGTATAGCTAAATATTTCCACGTGATGTGATTTTTTTCCACCTTCAGTGAATTACAAAGCACATTTTTAACTTTAAAGCATCCACTTTAAATATCTGCCTTCTCTAACATATCTTTGGAGTCTCGTTCATCAACTCTGTCTATATGGTATCTTTTTATAACAGTCACAGTTGTCATAAAGAGTTACATCTTTGTAAAATTATTCCCACAAGTTAATTGCTATTACTTACTAAACCTCTGTATTGGTCAACAATGTAAAAATGCTTCCCCTTGGCTAGGTTAATTTAAAATAGTGTTGTGGTTTGGGAAAAAAAAAAGTTTCCATGAGATTTTCCTTATCTCTATTTCCCATCTGGCTTGCTGTTATAAACATTTAATCCAGTGTTTGCTGCCAATGTTTCCCAGAAAGCCTTATAATTGCTTGGAATTTGTATGAACAGTTCCAGTCTGGTGCACAATTAGGGATGCACTATAAAATTTTCATTGCTCGATTTAGTTGAAATTATAAGATGGAAAGGGAACAATAACACCCATAGTTGTATACTATAAAAATGACTACTAGAATTTGCAAGTAATAATCCCAATAGACCAAAATCTCAATCTCAGTAGACCCAAAGAAATCTCAATCTAAGCAAAGACCTAGAATATTTAATGAGAAACTTTTATGTGAAAAACAGGACTTGAGTTTCAAAAATTCACATAGTTCAAGAGGAAAAGAGGGAAGTGGGATTCACTGCCCTGTGCTTTCTCAAGGATAAAAGCTTTGGTACAAATACTCATTAACTCCATATCTGAGGAAACAGAGAGGTAAACAAATAGTGACAAAAGGCAGTTGGTATCAATGTCCTGCCAAGATGTGGCAGATTAATCCAATTGGCATTCTTCATTTCTGAAATAAGCTAATTGTGCAAAACCTTTTTAAGGCCTTCTTGTCATGCTGTGGACTATAATTTCCACTACTTCTACAATTCTCGAGGTTTAAACATTGCTCTACCATTGGCCATGCCATTAGAGTACATCCATTAAGTTAAGTGAATGGTAGTTGGTCTGTGCCAGTTAGTATCTGTGAGTGTTTGTATGTGCCAACATCTAATTGAAAAGTACACGGTCCCACGCTTGCACTTCAAATGTTTCAGCTCTGTGGGCATATAAAATTAAAAGAATAACACTGCTGGGTTCTTGGCCTAAAAATGCATTTGAGTGGAAAAGCCAGGTGAAATGTAGATAATCCAAATGGTGGTAAATTGGGATTTCTGAAACCTTCTCGCTATGAAAGACTTGCTGTGAGAGGACCAAACTACAGAGGGAGAAAATGCATTAGCTGTTGAGACTACTGGGGTAAAAAAACAACAGCAATGACAATAAACAATGTTGCAGCAACTCAGTATTAGATCCAGAAATGTGAAGTGTGATCTATCACTCCAGTGAACTATCAGTCCACCTACCTATCAATCTATCAGTCTGTCAATCATCTACCTATGTCTTTACCTACCTACCTACTATTTAATATATTGGAGATATATATGAGGAAATATTCAGTGGCTCTACCAGCCCATCTACAGGTGAGTGGATGCAGGGGAGACAGACTGGCCTGTCTAGGAAATATAAAGTTCCAGCATGAGATGACTGCGAATTTGTAATGGAATCTGAAGGAATAGAGGAGTCACATTTTGACTCACTAAGTCATTCAAACCCCCAATTTCCAAAACCTCAAGGATTGAGAAGACAGAAAATGTTTCTTGAACTCTGAGAAGTTTAAATGCTACTATTTAAATGCTTGCACACTCCTGACCCATAAATTATGATTCTATTGCTACATTTTTTATGGATATTTGTGCACTTCCCAGGCCTGCTACTTGTACTCGCGTACATTAACATGGATAGTTTTTTACCCTCTTACTTTTGGAGTCCAAATTTTACATTCTAAGAAAATTCTACTCTGATGTTAGGAATTATGGCCTGAATGACATGGTTTTCTCTTAGTGAATTTAAGTGATAAAGAAAGGCACATAGTAAGCAGATTCCTGCAGTTCTGATGCTGGTTGATTGTAAGCAATTGATAGGCAATGATATGCATTCTTGTGGGCTTCAGAGTCTTCATCAGAAAAATGAGATTAATTGTTCTAGCCAACCACGCAGATTATCTGACAGTGCAATTAGATAATGATTTTTCTTTTGTAGTACTTTTCTCTCTGCAGATTGTGTGAGGGAGTACCTACACAACAACTTGCATCTTTTTGTTTGTTTTAAATTTAACCTCATGCTTTGATGTTAGACAATTCTGTCAGCAATGTATAGTTGTTAGGCCACAAGTCTCTTAAACTCCTCATGGGTAAAATAATAATTACAATGAAGCAATGTTAGAACAATTAAATAAGATTTCATATGTGTATATATGCATGTATGCATATGTATATATTTTACATATGGACTTTATACACATATATGTATATACTTTTATGTGTGCTATGCTTAGCTGGTTTAAAACTCAACATTCAAAAAATGAAGATCATGGCATCTGGTGCCATCACTTCATGGCAAATAGATGGGGAAACAATGGTAACAGTGATAGACTTTATTTTCTTGGGCTCCAAAATCACTGCAGATGGTGATTGCAGCCATGAAATTAAAAGAGGCTTGCTCCTTGGAAGAAAAGTTATGACCAACCTAGACAGCATATTAAAAAGCAGAGACATTACTTTGCCAACAAAGGTCCATACAGTCAAAGCTATGGTTTTTCCAGTAGTGATGTACAGATGTGAGAGTTGGACCATAAAGAAAGCTGAGCACTGAAGAACTGCTGCTTTTGAGCTGTGGTGCTGGAGAAGACTCTTGGACTGCAAGGAGATCAAACCAGTCAACACTAAAGGAAACCAACCCTGAATATTCATTGGAAAGACTGATGCTGAAGCTGAAACTCCAATACTTTGGCCACCTGATGCAAAGAGCCAACTCATTAGAAAAGACCCTGATGCTGGGAAAGATTGAAGGCAGTAGGAGACGGGGACGAGAGAGGATGGGATGGTTGGATGGCGTCACTAACTCAATGGACATGAGTTTGAGCAAGCTCTGGGAGATGGTGATGGACATGGAAGCATGGTGTGCTGCATCTGTGGGGTCTCAAAGAGTTGGAAATGACTGAGCTGCTTATAAAAGCTCAGCTGCTCAGTCATGTCTGACTCTTTGTGACCTTTTGGACAGTAGCCCACCAGACTATTCTGTCCATGGGATTTCCCGGGCAAGAATACTGGAGTGGGTTGCCATTTCCTCCCTCAGGAAAGTCTAATATATGTGTCCAGGAAGTCTAATAAACTTTTATATACATGTATGTATGTATGTTTTATTTATTTATATATAGAATAATTAGGTAGTGTGTTGCTTAGTAAATAGTAACAGTAATTTTATTTTCTTATTATATGCATAACATTGTAAACATTCAAGGTAGTGGTATCTTCAAAGAGAAAACACATTCTTGAGTGGTTCAGGAAATACAATATTTCTCATTTTTGGAAAGAAGTTTATGATTTGCCATATATTACTCAGAAAACTATAAAGACAATCTGGCTAGCATAAAAAGTATAAAATCTTAGAAAATAGTCTCACCTACTTTGCAAATTACTGGATTAGAAATGGGTGGATAATTTCTAATCTTCTTTTCAGCCTTGAAAACAGACTTGAAAAGCCTTAAGCTTGTTATAGGTAAAAGCCTCACTCAAGGGAGTAAATGTATAAAACCAACTTTCCTTTTCATTTCCTCCCCTTCTTGTGAGTTCTGCCAGTTAGTAAGAAAGTTAAAGTATACGAAACCACAAAAAATGCCTCAATCCCCTTTATATGAAACTGTAGAGATTTCCATGGAGATGAAGATAACCATAGAATGAGGACAACATTTTGAAATCTCTCAAGCCAAAACTTGTCTACAGAAAGGACTGATTGTGAAGGTATTCTAAATGTAGCTTCTCAGGTTTCCTCTTTGAAGGAAAAGAAACTGTATCTAGGCTGTGGTTTCTGAAAGCCCAAGAGTTTTCTTGAATTGCAATAAACTTCTTCAAGAAGGATTTCTGAACTGAGTGTCTGTTTTTCAAGGTGGTGTGTATGGCTTTAAAGATGAGGTGTATCCAATGTTAGCTAAATCTGTCATTAATTCTGCCTCTTTGAAAATGTAGGAGAAAGGTCTAAAGTATCAGCATAGCATCTGTCCCCTACAGAAAGGACCCTGCCATACAATTGCCCCATAGAAGCTTCCTATTTGCACTTGTGAATTTGCTGCCCTGGGGAATAATGTAGAGAAATCACTGAAAGGATTCCATAGTGGCACGGCTGAGGTATCCTGGGAACTATTGCTGGGTCCCCTACAGTCTTCACTTGATCTCTATTGCCAATTTCTGACCTTCAGCAGTCCACTTAACCTTCCTGTAATTCAGCTTTCTCAAGTATAGAACAGGCCCCATAATATTTGTAATTTAATTCCCCAAACAGAATGCTGCAGAGATGAATGAAGCAACGTTTCCAAGATACTTAGAGGTCTCGGGTTAAAGTGTGCTGAAATGGAACACAAGTGGAGCACAAAGTTTTAAGTCCTGACCACCTTGCATATAGCTGTACACGGATACTAGTCTTGTGATTTGTACTCACTGAACATCAACCTACTCCAGTTCGTAAAGATTGCTCAGGGTGGAAAATCAGTTTGAATACACAGGGTCACTGCAACTCACTATTTCAGTCTGTGCTCTTCATTCACTGCCTAAGTTGTGTTTAATGGTTCAGACTACTCCTACCACCCCTGCATACTTCTGCCATATTGTCACTAGCTTTTAAAATACCAAGCGTGCTTTCCTTTTCATTCTTTACTTTTGGCACCACTTCATTATATACAATGGATCCCTGATATTTAAAAAAATAAAGTGCTGTTAAGTACATGCACCTTTAATGTAAACTCAAAAGCATGAATGAGGGAAATCAATGGGATTAAAAAGTATTTAAGGTCAATATTATTTAACCCACATTAAATTAGTTTGATCCTTAGAAGAAATGTTGATGGCAATCACTAGATCAAGTTAGGAAGTTATTTTAATGCCAGTGTATATTTATAGGCTTTTGGGATAAAAGCATATTCATTGGCTTCCTGTTTTAGTAACATACTAAGACAGTTCTATGTGAAATCTCCTCTTTAATCAAAAATAATCACGATGCCTCCTTCTTTACTACACACTTTTGTCTCTCTTTTGCCTGCTAATGCCTCACCACAGATATGCCAATGGAAATAGTTATTAGGCAGAGACAGGATACTGAAATTGAACACAGGTTATTGAAATTGAACACACAGAGGTACATGTCAAGATGCAGATGCCAAGAAGTATCATTGTTGGTAGGGCCTCCCTTACTGGCCTTCTAACTGCTCTTAAAATTCCCAGATTCCTCATCCCCTTACATAAGAAACAGAAGATTGTCAAGATGCAGATATTTATAAATGTGTCAATACTAATATCTCAGAGTTTAAGAGAATGAGAAATGATATAGGTCAGTTATGATAGAGGGGGCAGGAGAGATGTGTCTGTATTGGGAAAATGTGTCTAAAATAGGAATGTCAGAGGGTGTGTGTATAGGCGAAGAGAGAGATTCTGGGAAATTAACAACAAAACAGCACTGGGTGTTAACACAGAAATAATAATGGAAATCCAAACACAGATTGAAGAATTCCATCACCATGGTGACAAGGCTCAATATCAATCACATGTGCAGGTTAAGGGAGTATATATATTTTATGTGCTAAAGAGATGACTCAAGAGGGTCATAATTAGCTTCATGCAAATATCCGGAAGGATCCTTTGGATGGGAGATTAACACTGTTCCATAAAGTTACAGGAAGCAAAAGTAGGACTGATAGTTGAGCTCTCATTAGAGATCAATTTCTTTTTACAACACAATTTTAAAACGGTTGCCTACCTCAGAAGAGAAGGAAAATTCCTACCATTGGAATGTTTAGCTTGAGACTGGGTGCTAACTGATATGAATACCATAGAGAAAATTATTGCACTACAGATGTTGAGTTGGACAAAAAAATATGGCCAGTTTTTCATACTGTATAATTCTCTGTCTTTACCAACTTTCTGATGGCTAACTTAGCCTGTGTTTACTTACACTGGAAGGTGAATGGGAAAAAGCATTTATTCAGTTCAGTTCAGTTCAGTTCAGTTCAGTCGCTCAGTCGTGTCCAACTCTTTGCGACCCCATGGACTGCAGCATGCCAGGCCTCCCTGTCCATCACCAACTCCTGGAGTTTACTCAAACTTATGTCCATTGAGTCAGTGATACCATCCAACCATCTCATCCTCTGTCATCCCCTTCTCCTCCTGCCCTCAATCTTTCCCAGCATCAGGGATTTTCAAATGAGTCAGCTCTTTGCATCAGGTGGCCAAAGTATTGGCATTTCAGCTTCAGCGTCAGTCCTTCCAGTGAACACCCAGGACTGATCTCCTCTAGGATGGACTGGTTGGATATCCGTGCAGTCCAAGGGACCCTCAAGAGTCTTCTCCAACACCACAGTTCAAAAGCATCAATTTTTCAGTGCTCAGCTTTCTTCACAGTCCAACTCTCACACCCATACATGACCACTGGAAAAACCATAGCCTTGACAAGACAGACCTTTGTCGACAAAGTAATGTCTCTGCTTTTTAATATGCTGTCTAGGTTGGTCACAACTTTTCTTCCAAGGAGTAAGCGTCTTTTAATATCATGGCTGCAATCACCATCTGCAGTGATTTTGGAGCCCCCAAAATAAAGTCTGTCACTGTTTCCACTGTTGCGCCATCTATTTGCCATGAAGTGATGGGGTCAGATGTCATGATCTTAGTTTTCTGAATGTTGAGCTTTAAACCAACTTTTTCACTCTCCTCTTTCACTTTCATCAAGAGGCTCTTTAGTTCTTCTTCAATTTCTGCCATAAGGGTGGTGTCATTTGCATATCTGAGGTTATTGATATTTCTCCCAGAAATCTTGATTTCAGCTTGTGCTTAATCCAGCCCAGCATTTCTCATGATGTACACTGCATATAAGTTAAATAAGCAGGGTGACAATATACAGCCTTGATGTACTCCTTTTTCTATTTGGAACCAGTCTGTTTTTCTATAACTGTTGCTTCCTGACCTGCATACAGATTTCTCAAGATAGCATTCATTGTTCACCTATTAAGAGCTGTATATTCTGTGTGCAACCTCATTTAGATATCTCAGCTCTTTGATGCACTTATCTTTATCTATCAGATGAAGAAATAGCCTTGGAGATACTAAATTAACTGAGTAGGCCATATACTTTGCTAGTAGATGTTAGATCATGGATTTGAAACTAAGACTTTCTGGGCTCAGAATCCATGATCCTTTCTTTAAGCCATCCCCCCAGTCAGAGAAACTGAACTCTGCCCTAGGCTTACGATGCACTGACTCATCAAATATCTATACTTTCCAGGCACCATCTGTGCAAAGCAACCCTCAATGGGAGGAGTCTATGTAAGGAAGATACTGAGCATAGGTCACAGGTCTTTAGGAAGCTCTTCACTGCTGTAGCCTGGAACTCTTCAGTTACTGAATCACCATATTGAGTGTTTTTCTCCGGCTACTGCATCAAAAAGAAGGGCAAACCAACATTTTTAAACCTGGTTCAACATTTTTCAATAGATGCTGATTCAAGGAAGCAAAGTATAAGAAATATCTTGAAACCCACCAGGATGGAGAAAAGAGGATAAGGGCCTCACAAGATATGAATATGTCCTCATTGGTGACAACCCTACTGCTATTAAAAATGGGCACATTAGTTCCTAAGACATTTTTTGTCATCTCTAGGAAAATTAGAATAATAAAAACATTAAGGTGACCACAAATATGAATGTTATCACACAGTTTTGTGCAATGTACAATCTGCAACATAAAATGAGGACAGAAAGTCCTCATCTGGGACAGTCATGTTTGAAATAAGCTTCACAAGCAATATCTTTATCACTGTTTATCAGTAATAACTCATTACAGCAGATATTAGGGATTTCAAGAAATGAATAATAATAAACATATGCTAATTAAGGATTCATTCAATCATTCACTAACACAGCAAATATTTATCAGATATCTATAATGAGTCAAACTTTATTCTGAAAGCTAGTTAAGTAATAGTGAATAACACACACAAAATTCTATCTCCTAACAGAGCATACACAGAAAGGAATAACAATAAAATTTCAATAAAAATATAATTTGAGATAGTAACAAGATCTAAAGGAAAAAAAAATCAAGGACAAGGCATACAAAAGTATTGGGTGATATGTAATTTGAGAACAATTCTAGGAGTTCATGTAGGATCGTAAATAGTTTGTGCTGGCATTAGTCAGAGGGAAAGTTCTCAAAATATGCAGGCATCAAGAAGAGAATACAGAGAAGCACTGCATTAGTACTATAGCATTAGTACTATAGCACTGCATTAGTACTATAGTACTCTAGTACTAATCTAAAGGTTGCTCTGTACCCACACTAACAATATTCAAAACAAAGACTTTAAAGGATCCAACAAATCTCAAGTACCATAGTTTACTGAATATTTTAAGCCCACTATTGGAGAATCACTGCTTAGGAAAAAAAAAAAAGATTATTCAAAATATTACTGCTCATTGAAAATGCACCTGGTTACCCAAGAGCTCTTATGGAGATATACAAGATTACTGTTGTTTTTATGTTCTAACACACCATCATTCTGCAACCCATGCACCAAGGACTAATTTCAATGTTCAAGTCCTATTATTGAAGAAATACATTTTATGTGACTATAGTTGCCATAGATAATGATTTCTCTGATGGATCTGGGCAAAGTCAATTGAAAGCCCTCTGGAAAAGACAAACCATTCTAAGATGCCTTTAAGAACATTTGTAAAAGAGGAAATATCTTTTATATTTTTTTATGTAAAAAAGAAAAGAGGTCCAAATATCAACACTAACAGGAACTGGGCAGCAGTTGAGTCCATTGCTCATGGATGTTTGAGGGTTCCAAGACTTCAGCTGAGGAAGCGGTGGAGCAGATGTGGAGGAAATAGAAAAAGAAATAGAATTAGAAGTGAAGTCTGATGGTATGACTGAATTGCTTCAATCTCATAATAAAATTTTAACAGATGAGGAGTTGCTTCTTAAGGATGAGCAAAGAAAGTAGTTTCTTGAGATGAAATCTACTCCTGGTGAAGATGCTGTGAGGAGTGTTGAAATGACAACAAACGATTTAGAATATCACATAAACTTACTTCATAAAGCAGTGTCAAGGTTTGAGAGGGTTGACTCCAATTTTGAAAGAAGTTCTACCATGGGTAAAATGCTATCAAAAAGCACTGCATGCTACAGAGAAATTCTTCATGAAAGGAAGGGTCAATGATGTGGCAAACTCCACTGTTATCTTAAGAAATTGCCACAGTCACCCCAATCAGCAATCAGCACCCTGATCAATTAACAGCCATTGACATCAAGGCAAGACCCTCCACTGGCACAAAGATTCCAACTTGCTGAAGCTCAAATGATGGGTTAGCATTTTTCAGCAATAAAGTATTTTTTAAATTGAGGTATGTACATTTTTTAGACGATGCTAGCATACTTGGAGAAGGCAATGGCACCCTACTCCAGTACTCTTGCCTGGAAAATCCCATGGATGGAGGAGCCTGGTAGGCTGCAGTCCAAGGGGTCCCTAAGAGTCAGACACGACTGAGTGACTTCACTTTCACTTTTCACTTTCATGCATTGGAGAAGGAAATGGCAACCCACTCCAGTGTTCTTGCCTGGAAAATCCCAGGGATGGGGAAGCCTGGTGGGCTGACGTCTATGGGGTCACACAGAGTCGGACACGACTGAAGTGACTTAGCAGCAGCAGCAGCAGCATACTTAATATACTACATAATGACTCTAATATGTACTGTGAAGCCAAAACAAATTGTTTGACCCACTTTATGGTGTTATTTACTTTATTGTGGTGGCTTGGAACCAAAAGCACAGTATCTTAAAGGTATTCTAAAGTTTTTATATGGAATATCTTCCATTTACTAGTATTTATGTGTCTTTGTCTTTTACTAGGATGCCAATGTCTGGTGTTCGAGAGGAAGTAGAAATAGATCCTGAAGGAGGGAATGCTAGACCTTATTAGAAAGCAGTAGGCTACTACTGTGGGCCCAGACAATTCAGGGGTATTGGGGTTTCACAGTTCTCTAGCACACTGACCCAGATGTCCCATATGAAGCCTTAGGATCCCCCTTCTTGACCAGGGTCCTGATTTTGTGCAGAAGTCTTGCTGAGCTTGGGAATTCAATCATCCCTAGAGCACTGTCTGCTATCCTTATAATTAAATACTGGCTCACCTTTTCTACTCTCCAGCTTCAGCAGAGTCTTTTTAAATGCTACCATGTAGGTGCTTTAACTTTTCACATTTTACTTCGAATTGGGGATTTAAATGAGATGTCTCAATAAAGAGATATCTTTGTCTTTGTCTTTGTCTTTCATTGTCCTTCTCAGCTACTTAATTGCACTCAGCAACAGCCTTCCAATTTCACTGTCCTTTTAGTAACCAGTTCCTCTGAACCTCTCAAACGCCTGAGGATATCCTCTGAGCCCACCGAGGCATTTCCTTACACCCATATCCCATCTCAATTCACCACTAGTAAAAGCTTTAGTATTTGTACTACTATAGCACGCCAGCACTCCTAGGACTCTATCAATGACTAGTGATGGGTTCTCATTGCCAGTCAACCAGTAAGTGATCCAGCTCCCAAGTCCCATTTTAGAATCCACCTCCTTAGACAAATCTTCACACCACTTCTCTTAGTTCAGTTCCCCTGGAAAAACAAACTCTTAGAGATGGAGATTTGCATTCAGGAAATGCATGCTCTCAGGAACAATGTCTTTGAGGAAATAAAGATATGGCAGAAGGAGATGATGAACTGTAGCAGAGCACAACAGTAACTTCAGATAATGCCAAGGGGCACTCTGAAGCTGGGATGACCCTTCATAGATCTCCCAAAACGGGAAAAGGTAAACAGGCTTCGGTACTGCCACAAGGACCAGTCATTCAATATATCATTCAATATGGGCTGTTCCACTGTGAGTTGTTAGCAGGCAGCCTGAAAACTGGTGAAATGAATGCTTCAGTTTTGAAGGACAGATCTGGGCAGGCCATTATAGTACTTCCTCACTCACCACCCCCCCACCCCGCCCCGCATGACATCCAAACTCCCTGAAATGCTCCAGGCTCAGAACCATAAGTGTAAGACCTTAATTTGGAAGAAAATCAAGAAACCAATGCCAAATTTAAAATCATCATATTGATGAAAGTCAGTATATGAAGCATCTGATCAGGGAGGTAAGAGTTAAATTGTCAACTGAAATGAAATTAAAACAAAATTAAAGTCAGAAGTTCAGATAAACAGAGGTGGCTCTTGAGATTCACAAACTGGCATGACTCTGAAATGAATGCTGTTTCTCTTCTGCAGCCATCTGTTTGAGCCTCCACTCCCTGAAATAATCTAAGTTTCCTCCGGATGTCCCATGATGCTGTGAAAAATGGGACCATACTAACATGATAAATCCTGTTTTATAGCTTTCACTCTGCCTGATTTTCATTTTGTTTTTTGTTCAACTCCCTGAAATTGTACTAGAGTTATTTCTGGAAGATTCCAGAAGTGTCTTATAAACAAACCTAGTTCATGTTCTCGCTTCATTTGCTACTGCTTCCTAGTGTGGTCTATGGCTAAGCTGAACCAATACTTATAAAAACCCATCAAGTATCTTGTCACTGCTTCTGAGGCCCATTACTGTGTAACTCCTGCCGTTCTACTGCCCCTGTAGGGGTATCAACAGTGCACGAATCAGAGACAGCAATCCAGCCTGTGAGGTCTTCAGGCTTCCAAATACGTTCCCTGTGAAAGTAGGAACGAGCTATATTTCCCCACTCCTTATCCCTCCCCCAAAATGATCAGAATGAAGTAGAATCCTTTTGCATCCATGAATCTCAGAGCACAGTATTTAGTCTTTTCTTTCTTCCCACTATCACATATGACCAACGAAGGTCATTCACAGAGATTTAGAAAGGAATAAACTCTAAGACCAATCCAGTGTCTCTTCTCATCCTTTCTCTACCTCTTTGTGGTAGGCAAAGTAATGACCCTCCAAAATGTCTATATTGTAACCTTGGAACCTGTGAATATGCTATATTTCATGGCATGGAGAAATTAAGATTGTAGATGGAATTAAGATTGCTAACTAACTGACCTTATAATAGGGAGATTATCCATGGTTATCTGGATGGGCTATTACACATGGAAGGAGGAGGCAGAAGAGTCAGAATCAGATAAGAAGATGTGAAGTTGAAAGCAGAATTTGAGAGTAATACAATTGCTGACTTTGGAAGAGTTCTCTGAGCCAACGAATATTGGCAGCCTCTAGAATCTGGAAAAGACAAGAAAATGGATTATCTCCTAGAGGCTCCACAAGTAATGCCATCCAACCAACACCTTGATTTTAGCCCATTTTAAAGTTCGGACCTCCAGAACTATAAGACAATAGATGTTTTGTTGTTTTAAGTCACTACATTTGTGGTAATTTGTTATAGAAACAATAGTAAGCTAGAAAACTCATAGTAAACTCTGATTCCAGTTCTTTCCTACTCCTATCAACATCCTCAGGCAAGTTGACTCATGCAAATGAACCTGGTGGTCCTATCCCCACCAGCCTGCCTGTGTTCAGACATGTTAGGATCCTGGTCACCCCTAAGGGAAAAACTTCCCATCCTGTTAATCCAACAACTCTATAACCATCCGCTGAGGGGATGTAGGGGGAGCCTGGAAATTCACTTGTCAAAATACTCCAGGTACAATTCTGAAATTGATGTGAAACAAACCTTTTGAGGTTCCTTAGTTCATTGAGACTGCTAAGAAAAATACCATAAACTGGGTGGCTTAGAAAAAACATACAATTATCTCTCACAGTTCTGGAGGCTAAAAGTCTAACAGAGTGCCAGAGTGATCTGGTTCTGGCAAAAGCCCCGTTCTGGGTTACAGAATGCCAATTTCTTGCTATGTCCTCGCCTGGCAGAAGGGGCAAGATCTCGTTTCTAAGGACAGAAATCCCATCATCAGGGATCTACCTTCACAATCTTCACATTGGGTTTTAGGATTTCAACATATGAATTTTGAGGGGACACAGACATTCAGAATGTAACAGGAGGTAAAGTTTGGGGACTTGGAGAAACTGTATAATTGTGTGGTTTTTGTCATGTAGTAGTAAGAAGCCCTTGAAAAACTAAAAGAAGTCCAGTAGAATGCACATATGAGCAGAAATTCATTTAAGAGCTATTCTATCTCATGAATTTTGAACTATTTTTTTTGTATTAATTTGATCAAGACCAGGTACATTATCCTAAACCAAATATTGTAGTTGGCTTGATAAACCACTGGGTAAAGTCATACTTCTAAAATCATAACTTGGTATCAAGAGGCTATGGTGATGCCTGATGATTAGATACAAAATGATTAAGAGATAGAAACTACCATTTTGAACAATATAACAGGAAAATAAATTATTGTTTTTTAAAAAAACATGTATACAGGGCCTCAAATAGAAAACACCACATTTGAAAATCAGTCCTTATGTTTTCAGAATCTTTTCATTAGTAAATTGTTCGAGATATTCATCTGAACCCACAAAACTGTTTACATGTAGAAAAAAATAAATAAAATCAGCAAAAAAATCAAGAAAATATTTTGAATTAAAAAATTTGCCCCTTTGTTTCACCAAATATTGGTTTATTAAATTTGCTTTGTCTTTATAAGACTACTCTATGTGCAGTTCTTGCTAAATAAATCAATGTAAATATTTTCTCAGGATCTAAGTTTGTAAACAGCACAGATTTCAGTATAGTTTTGTGTTTGTTCCACATCAGATTTTCTAAACTTCAGCTTCATAATTTTTCTCATGTTGGTACACTACTATACATACTATCATTAATATTTTATTTAAGGAAACTAATTTTACTTAAATTCATATTGAAAGAAAACTATGTATCACTATCAGAAATTTTAAAAACCTCATTATTTACTGGAAATAGTAAGTAACTACACTTAAAATTGTAAGAAAAATAAACCAATCATATTTTTTGCTTGCTGGAGTTCTGAGCTTGAAGACTGGTCTCTTTTTGTTAAAACAGGTACTTAACAGGTATCATAAAATTACTAAAGAATACACAACCTCAAATAAAACTGTTTTCCCCAGAAGCTAATCAGAAGGATTGAAAGAAAGTTAAAAAGGAAATCATGTTACTTCTATGTGATTCAATATACTTTATCATTTCTGGGTGCCTCAACTAATTGACCTCAGTAATATTAGTGTTTGGAAATTCCATTTGAGATCATTTAGTCTTGCTTTCTGAATTCATTCCTGCCTTTACTGTCTCTTAAAACTACTACACTGCCTCGACTTTAACTCTACCTTTATCAAGCACCTACCGGTACTGTTCTGCAAGGTTCATATCTATGTTTAATTTTTAGTTCTATGTGTATCATCTGCCACAGAGCAACCCAAATCTAGTTCTTCTTCTGACAAAACACCTAGAATAAATTTAAACCATGGCAACCAGCCTTTTGTTTATGAGCAGTGACTATATTCTATCTTGGCACCTGACCACACTGCTTTCTCCAATCCTGGCTTCCCTGTACAGCCTCAGTATTGTCACTCAGGCTTTAATAGCCCAGGATTCACTTGAAAAACTTGTCTACTCTAGTTCCTCGATACTCCAAGCGTGGTCCAGGGGCTGGGAGCTTGTGAGAAATTGCAAATGCTCAGTTCCCACCTCAGTCTTGCTGAATCAGAATCTTTATTTTCACAAGATGCTCAGGTGAATCTTACGCGTGCTGATGCTTAAGCACTAGTACTCTTCCCCATCACAATCCCTCTGTTCACTCTGGTTTTTCACCCACCCTTCTCTTGTGACCCCTCCTTACCCCTGCAC
This sequence comes from Muntiacus reevesi, assembly GCF_963930625.1. Classification (NCBI taxonomy): domain Eukaryota; kingdom Metazoa; phylum Chordata; class Mammalia; order Artiodactyla; family Cervidae; genus Muntiacus; species Muntiacus reevesi. The sequence goes on along the minus strand of NC_089265.1, from coordinate 54,550,561 downwards.
TTCTCTACCTCTCATCTTGACCTGGAAGCACATTAAAATGACCTGGGGAGTTTTGTTTGTTTTTTATTTGTGACGTCTAGTTCCCACCCTTAGAGATTTTTTGTTTTTTAACTGGGAGTACTGATTGAGATCAGTTTTAACTGCCTTGGGTGATTCTAATATAAATGAGACTAGTACTGAAAACCAGTGAAACACTTTAAAGAAATGATTGGTTTGGACTCCTGGCTTTTGCTCTCTGGCTCCGTAAGACCATTCTACTGGTAATTTATATGCTACCTGCTAAAACATGTTAGGCCCAGGGAGCCTCACTTGTCCTATATCAAGGGAAAGTAGCTGATCAGTTTTCCTCTCTAAACAATCTATGGGAAGAAACCCACATGACTAGTGTTGCATCATCAGCAATATGATGCTTTTTCTTTACCACTGTCAAAGACAGCTATATGTATCATTGTAAGCATGTAAGTTTTAGTGTTAACAGATATAAAATTTGTTTAGAACTTCTAGCCCGTTTCCCTTTTTAAAATAATTTTGGACACATAAATGATGTAACTTTCATAAAAACTCTATCCACAAGGAGAGGATTTTGTCATTATGGAATTTTAGACATAACCATAATGTATTCGAAAACACTGAGTGAAAAAGCCTGTTTGGGAACAAAAAAGACAATTCATTTTAGAAGAATTTGCCTCATGGAAACCTCATGTCAGTAAGTTACCAGTATTCCACGTATGTATTTGTCTCCCCACATAAGCCTAGATGTCTATGGTCTCAGATGACCTTGGTCTTCAACAGAAATCTTTGCAAACATGTGCCTCAGTGGACAGTTGGCTCACCACCAAGTGTCATGCTTGCTGCCCCTCTTCTCAAACCCCTGGAGTCTGCTACTCATGCCTCCAGCAAAATCCCAACGTTTAGTTGTGTAGACCTTTGACCTTGTGGTTTTCATCAGTTCCTGCCTAGTCCTTCCTCTGGATTCCTGATCCTTTGTTCCACAGATTTCCTGCCTGGGCCTATAATAATAACAATGACCGCAACTTGCTAGATATTGCTAAGAAAACACCAAACATCCAAATATCAACCCATATTCTCTTCAAGATAATATAATTCTGGGCATCCCTGGTGGCTCAGTGGTAAAGAATCCAGCTGCCAACCCAGGAGACATGGGTTTGATCCCTGGTCTGGGACGATCCCACATGCCACAAAGCAACTACTGAGGCCCCGCTCTAGAGCCTGTGAATCACAACTACTGAAGCAGGTGTGCCTAGAACCTGTGCTCCACAATGAGAAAAGCCACCACAGTGAGAATCCCACACACCACAATGAAGACTACGCCCAGCTTGCGGCAGCTAGAGAACGCGCACACGCAACAACGAAGGCCCAGGGCAGCCAGAAATAAATAAAACTAAATAAATAAATCTTTAAAAAGATAACTTCATCCTGATTTTATAGACGAGTAACCTGAGGCATAGAGAAATGTATACAACTTGCAGTATAAGTCACTATTTGCCAGGTTACGCTGTCATGACAAACTACGCCCAGATGTTAGTGGCTAAAGCACTGACTCACGACGTCAGCTGTATGTCTTAGGGCCTTGGCTCTCCCCATGAGACTTTATTCTGGGATGCCAGCCGAGGGAGCCGACCCCAATTGTAACATGCCCTTCTTAAGGCAGAGGGAACGCAACAGTGAAAAAACTCAGGCAATGGATCTTGGCATGATTTTTCCTTATTTCTGCTCCTCTTTTATTGTCCAAGCATGTCACACAGCCAACCCTGATATCAGTGGGTATAGAGGGATTCCTCCAACAGAGAGGACCCTGAAGGAAGGATGCTGTAGAGAGAGACAGCTAGTATGTAAAGAAAATAATATAACCACAGTTTCCAAAGTTTCGCAGGCAGAAAGAGGCATAGCTGGCATTTGAATCCTACTGTTTGACTGTGAACTATCATGCATTGGTACTTCCATTTTCCTTTTTCCTTTGTTGATTTCAAGTATTTAACCTCTACCTTCTCTGGCTCCACAGTTGTGGTCTGTTCCTTCCTGATTTAGCTGTTATCCCCAGATATAATTTCTGGTCTCAGTGAATTATATCCCTGATAAATAGGTCTTCAACTTAGCTGAACTGCAGGTCCCTGCCCTCTAATTGGCTTGGTTCCCTAGTTGCCCAACTTCAGGATAAGTTTTAGTCTATTTCTCCAGTTTTTTACTCCACAGATTAAATAAAGGCACTCCTGTCCTCAATATTGTGGATACAGACAGCCTCCTTACTGCTGTAAGGAAATTCACAGGGAACAAATTTTAGCAACTTGGCCTTAAAACCTGAAGAATTATATTTAAACTTGGACAAGAAACTTTTTAGGATGATTTCCTGTCAAGAAACAAATCATTTTTTTATGGTAGTTAAACAAACTCCATGGGAAGCCTTGTTTATTGCTGGTCTTGGGACAGTGAGATTCTGTCAACACACTTGGATCATCTTAGGGTGGGTTAGTTCCTCCAAAACCTATCCACTCATGTCATCTTTCACCACTCATGAAGAGAAACCAGAGATTTAAAGCTTCATTTCTCTTTTGTCAATGTGAGATAGCAGCAGAATCTGACGTGCTTTACTTCAAAACACAAAATAAATTTTGTTGTTATGAGATTCAGTTTCAGTCATGTACCACACATCATTTAATTAATCATAAATGAGGGTAGAGCTTCTCTTTTGTGGGTACTAATTTGGGTCCACTTTTTATATCAGCATTTGAGAAAGTCACCTTCTAACTAAAAAATTGAGTTCATTTTTAAAAGAATGCTACTGGAAAAGCAAATAAATAGTAAGCTAAAACTGTCTCTGGTATCATCTCTTTGCAGAGTTTGACCTCCCTGTATTACCTTTTAAGGAATGATGTTTACTTTCTCCAGTTACATATCCAACTATCCCCTGAGGGGTTCTATCTATAGTTAGCAATGTACTAACCTTATGTCCATTGGAAATGATGAAAATAAGACAGTATTATGTACATAAAAGCATAATTTATAAAGTTTCAAACTCCAAACAAAGCTTCTTTCCAGAAGAGCAGATATTTCCATACTCCCCTGCTTCTCAATAAGCTCTTGTTCACATATTAAGATTGAATATGTCAGAAACTATTGATCTCAGTATTTTTTCAACTTGATGGTTGGTATGTATGAAATCATAGTCAGGCATAAAAAACACTATTTAATGACTTTCATGGTGGCTCAGTTGGTAAAGAATCTACTTGTAATGCAGGAGATATGGGTTCAATCCCTGGGTTGGGAAGATCACCTGTAGAAGGGAATGGCTACCCACTCCAGTATTCTTGCTTGGGCAATCCCATGAGCAGAGAAGCCTGGTGGGCTATAGTCCATGGGGTTGCAAAGAGTCAGACATGATTTAGTGACTAAACAATAACAACCACCACCATTAATGTCTTTCAATATTTTTCAGCCTCTTGACTTAAAATGATATATCAGGGGCCACAAAGCTATAATAATAATTTTCTTTAAATGCTTGAGTCATAGTTAGATGTTCTCTATATGTGTCTACTATTAATTTTCATTATGTATTTTTGTATAAATAAAATAGAGGAAATGAAAATTAGTAACGTGGTTCTGACCAAAGAATGGTTCTCTTTCTTCAACTTCCTCCAAATTTAAGAATGTAGCATTTACTGTCACCCAACACTTAACAAAGAAGCAGTGCCCATTTAGACTTAGCTTTGGTCTTCCTGTAGTTTTAAAATTTTCTGTACAAGTAGCAATCACTGTAGTAATTTTGACTAAATGATTACCCACAGGCTTGCTCTTGAATGAAATGACAAATGTTCTATAGAAAAATTCAAGTAGACACTGTAAACTTGGAAAATTTCTAGGGTGTGAGTATGCTCCAAATGGCATTATGTATTATTAATAGCAATGATCTATGACTCAATCATAATAATCTATTTCCTACAGAGAAGAGAAACTAGCCTCATTTACTAAAAATCACAGGAAAAAAGTAAAAAAATTCTTTTTGGTGTAAGGAAAGAACTTGGCAAACTTCAAAACTTTCTTAAGTACTTGTGGAAAGCATGACATGTATGTAGTTATGTGAGTGCATGTTAAGTCACTTCAGCCGTGTCCGACTCTTTGTGATCCAATGGACTGTGGCCCATCAGGCTCCTCTGTTCACGGGATTCTCCAGGCAAGAACACTGGAGTGGGCTGCCATGCCCTCCTCCAGGGGATCTTCCCGACCCAGGGATCAAACCTGGGTCTCCTTTGGCTCCTGCACTGGCAGGTGGGTTCTTTACCACTAGCATCATCTGGGAAGCCCCATGTATGTAGCTGAGCTATGTATAAACTAATATGGTAAACCAGCCAGAAAAGAATACCTTGGAAGAGGATTAGAAGGCCAGAGAATTTTGTCTTCTTCCTTTTCAGTATCTACCACTTATTTTCTTCCATGAAATGAAAATGATTTAAATATTCAGATAAGGAAAACTTCACAAATCTTTGTTTTTATTTCTATGAGCTAATTGATGAAACGATTGCATTTCTAAAGAGTAATATTCTGTGATCTGACTATATTATCTTCATTTTAGTTTTTCAACTTTGTAAGACAAGATACCAGCAGGGCAAAGTCTAAAGTTTCAAAGCATGAAGAAGTTATGTGTTTCCTAAAATATTTACAACTTTAAATAAAATTTAACTTCTGTAATTTGTGGCTTTTTAAAGGCATACTCCATATTTTGCTTTGGAAACAACAGAATTATTCAAATATCTAAGTACTATGTAGTTTTTAGAGATATTGGACCTTAGCAAATCTTAAAATGATACTGATTATAGCCTAAGAGTTCAAAGGAATACAGTGAAGGGACATTAATTTAGGTCACTGATACAGAAACAAATCATTTACTTTTGAAATTTGGGGGATTTTACAAATACAAAGATAAAATACATGGGTTGTTACTTTATTTATGTATCATAGAATAAATATTTACTTTGGGTTAAATGCAAAATATTTTCTTTAAAACATAAATCACATGGGAAATTTTTTACATTGATATTCTAACTGAAAACTAATTAAACAAACAAATCCAACAGGTTTTAGGAAAAGAAGCACTTGGCAACCAGTTTTTCATTCTGGCTTTGCCATTCACTAGCTTGTTGACTTCAGGGAACTTAGTTATATATAAATAAACACACACACACACAAACTTCTGTTTTCTTTCCATCAAAAATGGAAGAAGGAGCCTTAATTTGTTTTTTGTTATTCTAAGCCTTCTGTGGCTCAGTGCTAAAGAACCTACCTGCCGATACAGGAGATGCAGGTGTAATTCCCGGATCAGGAAGATCCCCTGGAGAAGGAAATGGAAATCCATTCTAGTATTCTTGCCTGGGCAATCCCATGGACAGAGAAAGCTGTGGGGGCTGCAGTCCATGGGGTCGCAAAAGACAGGCTTAGTGACTAAACAATAATAACAAGGCCCTCTGTAGGAATACAGCATTAGCTGGGGGTTGAACAGAGGTCTAAAATTTCCATGAAAATAGAATCCATTAAATTGGTTAATGAAGAATGAATGGAAGATTGTAAATAAATTGTCCCTTAATGGCAGAAAGGAAGCCAAGGTCAACAGAGTACAAGATAAGGATAGCATTAGCAAGGGGCTGGCCAAGAGAGAAAGAGGAGAAATTTTCTCACCAATAATTCTTAGAGCAGTATCAGCAGGATCTTTGTGGCTAATAGCCTTTCTTGCTACAATTGGTAGTGACACTGTCTCTTGAGAATGGACAGTCTGAATGGGTGTGGCATCCAGCAGAGGACAATGAAGGATTGACATAACTTGGTTACTTCATATAGACTTAACACTTGGAGTTTAGAAAGCATGTCTCCTAGACTGGACTATTGCTTCTGCCCAATAACCCTATTCAATTTGCTTTTAAATTCCAATTCCATCCCTCTTGGTTAGTTGACTTTGGACTGTTCATTCTTTTAACAAATATGTGTAGAATCTGCTATAGCACTACGAATACAGGAAACAGCCAGTAGGGTAAATGATAATTTCAGATTGTAAAAAGTGCTCAGAAGAAAATAAAATAGGGTAACAAAATGGAAGGTAATGGGACTGGGGCTAAATGGGACACGGTTTTAGGAAAAACTATTCTGAGGAATTGACACCTGAATGAAAAGGAGGAGTCAGACACAAAAAGAACTGTTGGAAGAGTGCTCCTGGAAGAAAAAAGCACATACAAAGGCCCTGTGGGGGAATAGGAAGCAGATTTTCAAGTGTGGCAAACTGTGATTGATTTGACATTATTGGTATAGCAGTATGTGGAGGAAGAACGAGGAGCTGAGGTTGGAGGAAAGGGAGTCAGGGGTGTAACAATGACCAACAGTAATGATAATATGACTGAAAACATCAACTAATTTTGTAAGCTGAAAGTGAGTAGAATATCTGGAGTGCCAGGAACAGTGGGGCAATAATGACATTAAAGAAATAGCAATACGTGGCACTTAAATATACTGCTTGACTTATGTTGTCTCGTATGAGCCTGATTATATTCTTCGCAGCCAAAGATGGAGAAGATCTATACAGTCAGCAAAAACAACTCCAGGAGCTGACTGTGGCTCAGATCATGAACTACTTATTGTAAATTTCAGACTTAAACTGAAGAAAGAAGGGAAAACCACTAGACTATTCATGTAAGACCTAAGTCAAATTCCTTACGATTATACAGTGGAAAACACGAACAGATTCAGGGGATTAGATCTGATAGAATGCCTGAAGAATATGGACAGTGGTTCATGACACTGTACAGGAGGAAGAGATCAAAACCATCCCCAAAAAAAGAAATGCAAAAAGGGTATGGTTGTCTGAGGAGGCCTTAAAAACAGCTGAGAAAAGGAGAGAAGTGAAAGGCAAAGGAGAAAAGGAAAGATATACCCATCTAAAAGCAGAGTTACAGAGAATAGCAAAGAGAGGTAGGAATGCCTTCCTAAGTGATAAATGCAAAGAAATAGAGAAAAACAACAGAGTGAGAATGACTAGATATCTCTTTAAGAAAATTAGAGATACCAAAGGAACATTTCATGCAAAGATGGGCACAAGAAAGGACAAAAATGGTATGTGCCTAACAGAAGCAGAAGATATTAAGAAGAGGTGGCAAGAATACACAAAAGAACTATACAAAAATGATCTTAATGACCCAGATAACCACTATGGTGTGATCACTCACCTAGAGCCAGACATCTTGTAGTGTGAAGTCAACTGGGCCTTAGGAAGCATCCCTACAAACAAAGCTAGTGCAAGTGATGGAATTCCAGCTAAGCTATTTCAAATCCTAAAAGATGATGCTGTGAAAGAACTGCACTCAATATACAAGCATATTTGGAAAACTCAGCAGTGGCCACAGGACTGGAAAAGATCAGTTTCTATTCCAATCCCAAAGAAAGGCAAAGCCAAAGAATGTTTGAACTACTGCACAATTGCACTCATCTTACAGACTAGCAAAGTAATGCTCAAAATTCTCCAAGCTAGGCTTCAACAGTACATGAACTGAGAACTTCCAGATATTTAAGCTGGATTTAGTAAAGGCAGAGGAACCAGAGATCAAAGTGCCAACATCATTTGGATCACAGAAAAAACAAGAGAATTCAAGGAAAACATCTACTTCTGCTTTATTGACTATGCCAAAGCCTTTGACTGTGTGGATCACAACAAACAATGGAAAATTCTTAAAGAAATGGGAATACCAGACGATTTTACCTGCCTCCTAAGAAATCTGTATGCAGGTCAAGAAGCAAGAGTTAGAACCAGACGTGGAACAATAGACTGGTTCCTAATTGGGAAAGGAGTATGACAAGGCTGTATACTGTCACCCTGCTTATTTAACTTATATGCAGAGTACATCATGCGAAATGCCAGGCTGGATGAAGCACAAGCTAGAATCAAGATTGCCGGGAGAAATATCAATAACCTCAGATATGCAGATGATACCACCCTTACGGCAGAAAGCGAAACTAATGAGCCTCTAAATGAAGGTGAGAAAGGAGAGTGAAAAAGCTGACTTAAAACTCAATATTTCAAAAATAAGATCATGGTATCTGGTCCCATCACTTCATGGCAAATAGATGGGGAAACAGTGGAAACAGTGGCAGACTTTATTTTTTTGGGCTCCAAAATCACTGCAGATGGTGACTGCAGCCATGAAATTAAAAGATGCTAGATCCTTGGAAGAAAAGTTATGATAAACCTAGACAGCATATTAAAAAGCAGAGACATTACTTTGCCAACAAAGGTTTGTCTAGTCAAAGCTGTGGTTTTTCCAATAATCATGTATGTATATGAGGATTGTACCATAAAGAAAGCTGAGGGCTGAAGAACTGATGCTTTTGAACTGTGGTGTTGGAGAAGACTCTTGAGAGTCTCTTGGACAACAAGGAGATCAAAGCAGTCAATTCTAAAGGAAATCAGTCCTGAATATTCATTGGAAGGGCTGATGCAAAAGTTTAAGCTCCAATACTTTGGCCACCTGATGTGAAGAACTGACTCATTATAAAAGACCCTGACTGTGGGAAAGATTGAAGGCAGGGAGAGAAGGGGATGACAGAGAATGAGATGGTTGGATGGCATCACTGACTGAATGGACATGAGTCTGAACAAGGTCGGAGAGCTGGTGATGGACAGAGAAGTCCAGGGTGCTGCAGTGCGTGAGGTTTCAGAGTCGGACATGACTGAGCGACTGAACTGATAATAGCACCTCCATGTGTACTCAGAGCATGGGATACACATATTGGAGACTGAAGCTCAGCTGGTAAGTGCCTTACCCAGGTTCACTTGGATGGCAAATAAAAGAAAGAGAAGTTAGATTGCTTCCTTCCATTCAAGCCATCTATCAACTACATTACATGTACAGGTGGCATGTGTAAGATTATTGTGAAAGAACTAAAGGCAGAGCACTAAACCAAAGCAGAAGAGTTGGATGATAAGGACACTGAGAGCATAAACGAAGATTTAGAGAGAAGGTGAAGTAGTGAAATTAACATCTATCTGGATAATACCCAAATATAGGTTTTGTTGTTTAGTCACTCAGTCATGTCTGACTCTTTGCAACTCTGTACTATAGCATGCCAGGCTTTCTGGTCCTTCACCCTCTCCCAGAGCTTGCTCAAACTCATGTCCATCGAGTTGGTAATGCCATCCAACCATCTCATCCTCTGTCGTCTCCTGCTGCCTTCTATCTTTCCCAGCATCAGGGTCTATCTTCCCAGCATCAGTCACCTCTACACGTCAGGTGGCCAAAGTATTGGAACTTCAGCTTCAGCATCAGTCCTTTCAATGAATATTCAGGGTTGATTTTCTTGGATTGACTGGTTTGATCTCCTTGAGTCCAACGGACTCTCAAGAGTCTTCTTCAACACCACACTTCGAAAGCATCAATTCTTTGGCATTCAGGCTTCTTTATGGTCCCACTCTCACATCCACATATGAGTGCTGGAAAAACCATAGCTCTGACTATACGGGCCTTTGTTGCCAAATAATCTCTCTCAAAATACAGGTTAACATTAGGGAATTGGGAAGAAAATGACATAGTGTCTGGAGGACAGTAGGTCCCAAAGACTTTGGGAAGGAAGAAAAAAAGGATGGGAAAGAAACAAGAGAAAATAGAATGAAGTAAAGGGAGAAGAGAAAAAAAGTGAAAGGCAGAAGGAAAGATAAGCTGGCGACAGGCTGTGGGGGAAACTGTGGCTATGCAAATGACTATGCCAGAAAAAATGTATCCATGAATGAAAAAACAGGGATTTAAAACTGTAGATGGATATGCACAAAGGGTTGGTAGCTCAAGGGTTATTACATTAGGTCTACATGGTTTGGAGCTGGAGAAGATTGTGGGGAATTTTCCTCTCTCCACTGTTTCAATCTCTGTGTGCTTTCTCCACATGATCACATTTTCTGAACCTCAAAAAAAGACACATAACCTGGCAAAGGAATTTTCTGCTGCTTTCAAGCAGGAAAGATCGTCTGTAAATGTAGCTTATTGGCATTTTTAGGATTTTTCCATGATATATAATTGCAGTAAGTGAATATGTGAAATTGGAATATCTCGGAAATTCCACAGTACGTAATAATAACAATTAATCCTTTTTGAGTGCCAGGCATTGTTCTTAGGGCTTAAGTCATTTAATCCTCTCAACAGCCCTATGAAGTAGGTTCTTTTATTATCTCCAGTTCACAGATAAGGAATTTGTAGCATGGAGGGTTTGAGTCACTTCTCGAGGTCACACAAACAGTGAATGAATGGCACAGCTAGCTCTGAGTTTTGTTCCTCCCCACAACTACACGAAATTCCCAAAGGGCTTGATTACATTTCTTTTCTTTCTCTTTGAAGGTTATGTTATCTCAAAGAGTTTTGGAACAGAAAGGTTATGTGTTTTAGAGATTCTATTAATGTACATCAACAAGTTTAATTCACTTTTAAAAATATTTGTATATAGGTAATATTATGAACCATTGGATGATTTAGGTAAAGAGCTTTGAGATCTTCATAGGAAGTTGATACGAATTGTTCTCTCTCTCACTCTTTCAAAATGAAAAATACCTTGCCAAACAAAGGTGAAAAGTACCAAGCCAAACACTGAAGTAGGTAGTATTTCTATGTTGCTTTATGAAATATTGGCAGTCAGACATATTTCTCAACCTTAGAAGACATAAATCTTTCAGAGGGAAACCAAATTTCGTTGGTCTGGCTGCCAAACTATGACTTCAGCCTTGAATCTCATGTCAGAAAACTGTGAACACCCTTTTCCTCCCCTGTGTTTAATTTCAAGCGTATTTTCCTTTCCTGAAGACCATCTTTCTTCCTTTTGGGTGACCATCTCCCACCCCTATCTTATCCTGGCTGCCCGCCAGTGTGTGCTGACCTGCCGAGAGGCAGGCTGCCCAGGCCGATGTCAAGCCCTTTGCATTCTCACCTCACACTCACTCCACTCTCCTTTCTTCCCTCTGCTTTCATCTTTTTCTTTTGACTAACAGTTTTTGGCTTTTAATTCACATTCCATTGTGGGCTGATTTCGCTCTGAAGGTCTCTTCCATGAACCTGCCTCTGTATCCCTTATCACAATGACCCGAGGCTTGTACTTTCTGTCTATGATGCGGTTGGATTCAGAGGTTTCATTTTAAAATGATCTTAGCTCCCTTTTCTATTAACTAAAGACTAATTGAATAAGTTAACCCATGAACAATTAAGTCTAAATCTACATAAATATGAAAATATATGCTCTAAGTTAAAAGGAATTAACGTGCCTGGGAATGGGGAGGCAACGGTGTTTACCCTCCAGAAATTCAGGTCAGCATGAAACCTTACCGGTCTTCACAAAAAGGGGACAAGAGGAATGAACACTGGATTAGCAGACATAGAGTAAATCAGGTTAATAGTCCAATTCTGACACATAGACAAACCAGCTGTGTGACATTGGAAAGAAAATCATGCTGTCATTCACTCCGAGTAGCACTTTTTTCATCCTTAAAATAAAGCACTGGACTAAGTAGATTTTAAACCTGGATAAACCTTGGAATTACTTGGAGAATTTTGCAGTGTCAAAAGAAAACAGATTGGTTTAAGGCTTCAACACTAATATACTTAATTAGAACCCTGAGGAGCCGAGCCCTAGAGTCTGAATATGTGAATTGCTTTGATTCATTAAAGTCTTATATCCAAGTCCCATATCTTTAAGCAGAGCCACATAGCTGGGTCCAGCTTAGATCTGTTGATCCCCAGTCTGTCTGCAGAAGAAGAAATAAATGAGTCTGATTTTAAGCCACTGAGTTTTGGAATGGTTTGCTACACTGCAATAACTGACTGATTTAGTTCATCACTCAAGATTTCCTGCCTTCTCCTAGTCAATAGGTGATATGTAGTCCAATCTGGACCAATCAGATCTCTTCCCCCCAATCACAAACCACTGTTTAAGAGATGGAACGGCTTCAGCCTCAGAAATCAGCGACTCCTAAATATTCTTCATTAGCTGCTGATGCATAGACTGTTTGAGCTTTCCTGGTACCTGTCCTTGTCTTGCTCGTTCACCAAACTCCTCACGCTTTGCTGGTTCTTCACACCCTTCTAATGGTGTTTCTTATTATCACTTCTTCTAGTGGGCCTTTCTTACTATCACTTATGTTTATATCCTAATTAGTTCTTTTCAATTTAGTTTAGGGTCTTTTCTATTGCTTGCAACCAAAAAATCTTAATGTTACTGAGTAACTCAAAGAAAGAAGGAAAGGTTACGCAAAGAAAACCTGACCTAACTCACAATGAGATGGAGTGAGGGGTTGTTAGCAAGGTTTGCCTAGACCCTTTCTCACATTAAACCTACATTTGTCATGAAAAGGGAGAGATTCTATGAACTTGATATTCTGGTAAATTAGTATCAATAAACAGATCTACTGAGGTAAAAGATATTTTGAACTTTTTGTATATAATCTCAGAAAACAAAAAATTTAGTAAGCTACTTAGAAGCCTGTGTGAGTGCTCCGTTGCTCATCTATGTCCGACTCTTTGTGACCCTATGGACTGTAACCTGCCAGGCTCCTCTGTCCATGAGATTTTCCAGGCAATAATACTGGACTGGGTTGCCATTTCCTCAGGTATTATTTAAAAAAACAAATGATTCTCTTACAATAACTCCACAGCTAGAAGTGGACAGGACATATCCTATCCTGAAGTCCTATTGGTTGCCTGAGATTAAAATCTTAAATGTTGCTTGAAATCATGCTCCATATTTGTTAATATTAGAAAAACAAGTCTTCCCTCAAGTTATATTTTCTCCTTTTTGCAGTAGCCTCATATGAAAGAAATAACATAGCTTTCATTTAAAATGATAATATCTATGGGGCTGAGGGTGATCTGAATCTTCTAATACATTTAAATTTTACTTAAGAATGGACCAACGATTGAGCACTCCTACTTTAGATATTTCCATGTGTCATAATGAATATTATGTAACTTTTTAGAAAGTCAAAACTGTGCCATTAAAATTGTGCAGCAATGTAGGTTCTGACAGATATTAAGCACAAATTTCAACAAAACTATGAATCTTTGTTTCCATGAATCTTGAAAAAAAAATTACCCAATAACTTTGAAATGAATATACAACAGAAAATAAATCCATGACTATCAAAAGGTGACTCAAAGGAAACAAGCTTCCAGAATGGGAAAAAATGAAAGCAGCTGCCAGATCCTATGGCACTCCCATGAATTGCTGAATAGTTACGACCACCTCCAGTGATGATGTTTTGCCAAACCAAAGACTAAGGTATTCCTCGGATGATATGCTAGATTCCTCATTGAGGCATCTCTGTATATCTAATACATTCCAACACTAAGGAAAATTAGCTCCTCTCCAAGTACACAGAGTTGGTGAAAAAGGGGACATTTTTAGGGCATGTATCTCCTGGCAGAGCTCTAGGCAGAGGTAGTATCCCTGAACATTCTTTCCCTTCCAGAAGACTATGGGATTGTGTTGACAGCTTATCTTCATAACACAAGGACAGTGTCCAAGAAATACAAAAACAGCACATTAAGAAACCATCATTTCAATGAGAAAGCGGAAAATGTAACAGAATGGAGAAATTTTGTTTAGAATCCTAAAGTTTGCTGTAACTACAAAGAACATATAAAAAATATCTTAAATTACATTTTCAAGCAATCACTAGGACAGTTCTTTCCACTTTTTATTTCTGGACCAGTTGCTAATATCTGATCCAGCAGGGATCACCAGGCTTCCACAACTTGCATCAGAACTCTTTGATGAATATTCTTATTACCTTATGAAGCTTGCTATTAAGAGATAACTTCTATTTCACTTACAAATGAGTGTGGAGAATAGATGGATCCTACAGTAAACCTATAACCATGGCAATTCAAGCTACCCCATAGAACCAATCTTTATTAAAATGATAATTTATTGTGAGCCAAGTACTATACTAGACAATAGAGAACCATCAATGAATAACAGATCCTGCCTCAGGGATCGCACATCCTAGAGAGGAGGAATTCCAGAGTTTAAACTTAATAGATTGTTTTCAATTCTGTAGTACAGAGATAGAGAAGATGCCAGCCTGATATAATATCCAACTGCTTTCTTAGGAGTATGATACAAAAGGTTATGCACATAATCTCAAGACTCACAATGACTTGGACTTGCATCTATGTTCGACCACCTACAAACTGGGTGACTTTTTAAGTTATGTAGTTTCCATGAACTTCAATTTTAGTAGCTCTTATATGGGGACAAAATCATAGCTATCTCATGGGTTTTTATGAAAATTAATTGAGTTCATACATGTAAGAAACTTTGGTACAGAGTATGCCATAGACCAAGCCCTGAATAAATATCAGCTTAAATTATTACTATATTCCAGGCACTCATTGTTCCAAGATGAATAATTTACTGTCACTGCTATTGTGTGTATAGTCACTTCAGTTGTGTCTATCAAGGATCGTGAAATGCAGGGTGACAGACATCCCCCTCTACAGGCAGCATCACTCACAGACCCCACTGTCCTCTCCTTTAGACCTACTCTGAGTGTTCCTCCTTTGCCATACCATTACCTTGGATTATACTGGAGGGTCTTATTATTACTTTTTAGGAACCTCATGAAAAAACTTAAAGACATATAATTGTAATGTCCCTATATCAGATGGGATGAGACAGAAGAGGGATAAAATAGTAAGAATTCTTGAACTTTCTCTTCTGTTTAAAGGATTAATTTATTTGTTGGTCTGTTTACTTTAATAGTGTTACAGTATACATAAGATCTACAAATCATATGTGTATAGCTCAGTACAACTTATTTATGTACACACTTGTTAACCATCACCCAGATCAAATTTTCCAGTGTTCAGAAACCTTTCTCATATGCTCTCCCAGTCATGATTATTTTACCAAATATAACCACAATGCTTGACTTCTGTAACCATATATTAGCTTTGCACATTTTCAATTTTATGTAAACAGACTCACACAATATGTACTCTTTGTCTCTGCTGATTCAACATTATATTTGTGATACTCATTCATGTTGTATGTAGCAGTAGTTTGCTGTTTTTCATGGCTGCCAGTATTCCATTTTACAAATACAGCAAAATTTGTTCATTTTATTGTTACTGAACATTAGATTGTTTTTCATTTTTTACTATGCTGGATAATAGTGCTATGAACATTTTTATACATTTGCTGCATTATGTGTATGCTTTTCCACTGATACCTAAAAATAGAATTGTTGTGTCATATGATGTGTTGTTCTGCCAAACAGACTTCCAAAGTGATTTCAGAAGTTTATGCTTTCATTAGCAGTGAATGAGATTTTCTGTTGCTCTATATATTTGTGTACACTTGATTTTATCTAATTTCCCCCCCAAATTTGGCCATTTTTTCTAAATTTTCCAAATTTTAGCCACTTCCAAATTTTACCTATTAGAGGGTAGGCAGTGATATCTCATTTTATGTTGCTTTATCCTGATAACTAACAAATGCTGATCATGCTTCCATATATTTATTACTTGTCTGTGAAATGTCAGTTCAAGTCTTTTTTGTTTTAAATTATGTTTTCTGTTTTTTCCTTGTTAGCCTGTAAAATTTCCTCTATTATTGTGAATATAATTCTATTCTGTGACTTGTATGTTCACTTTCTTAGTGATCTGTTCTTACATTTAGTGAAGAATTTATAATAATCATGCCTATTATGCTCAGTGCTTCTGTGTCCTTTAAAAATTGTTTCATACATCTCAAGATCTCTTATATTATGTTCTGAATCTATTATTTTATGTTTCACATGTATGTCTTTAATCCAACAGAAAATGATTTTATGTATAGTGTGAAGTATGAAGCAAAGGTTCTTTTTAAAAATCTCTATGGATATTCAATTGATCCAACATTATTTACTGGAAAGAGCACTCTTTCCTCATTGCACTGCAATGATGAATTTGGTGACTTTAAACGTAGATTCTTTCTCTGGTTTCTCTGCTATGTTCTATTTGTTTGTCTGGTCCCACAGCAATACCACTCTATTTTAGTTCCTTTATAATAAGGCTTGAGTTTGGGAATGTAAGTACTCTTACTTTGCTCTTATTGTGCCAAAATTGTTCAAAAATCAGTATATCGGTTTCCACCATGCTCTCCAATAGGATTGTTTGTACATTAGTTATAATTTATTGAGTCTACAGAGTTACTATTCTTCAATTTTGAATCTCTCAGTCCATGAACACAACATAGCTTCCATTTGTTTAGGCTTTAATTTCTCACAGCACTGCTTTCTAGGGTTTGTATTTTTAGGTTTTCTAGGGTTTATATTTTTATTTCTAGGGTTTTTCTTTTATTTTAAAAATAAAGTATATTTAAAATATTCATATATTTTTTTCCTAAACAATTTATGTTTTGCTGTTAGAGTAAATGATATCATTTAAATGTTTCATTTAAAAATTCTTTTTTGTTGTTAGTATATTTTTATATAATGATATAATAGGCCTTTCTGTAATTTTGAATAATTCTAGCCTTTTAAAATTTCTGATCTGTTTAAGATCACCAGCCAAGGTTGGATGCATGAGACAAGTGCTCAGGGCTGGTACACTGGGAAGACCCAGAGGGGTGGGATGGAGAGGGAGGCGGGAGGGGGGATAGGGATGGGGAACACATGTAAATCCATGGCTGATTCATGTCAATGTATGGCAAAAACCACTACAATATTGTAAAGTAATTAGCCTCCAACTAATAAAAATAAATGAAAAAAAATAAATAAAATTTCTGATCTGTTTAAAACGTTTCCCTCCCATTCTGTGTCACTTTTCTTTATAGACATAAGTTCAGTCTTCTCATTGTGTCCCATATATCTCTTATGGTATTTAAAGCATCTTTTCTTCTCTCTCTGCGTTTGCTTCAGTCTAGATATTTTCTACTAATCCATCTTCTACTTCATTAATTCTTTTTATATTTTTCTAATCTGTTGTTAAATGTATTAATTATAAACATTTATATTTTATTATTTTTATAATTTCATAATTTACTGTGAAATTATCTACCATCCTGGATCATTTTTGGATGTTTCTATTTTCTCTTGATTGCTTCTGCTTTTCATTTGGTTATGTTTCTTGGCATGTCTGGTATTTTTTGAATGAATGCTAAATGATATGTATGAATTATTTAGTATTCCTGGGTGATATCATCTCTTCCAGACAGGGTTTGAGTTTCATTTCTCAGGTGCAAAGAATATAGGTATATTGCCTTGATTCAGTAAGACTAGTCTATTTCTGGTTTGCTATTATTCCTAAGGGAGTAGGCTTTCAGAGTTCTTCACTAAAATTCTAGGTTGTTTATTAGGGCTCCTCCTCTTTAGAAACTACTGAAGCTGTGATAATCTCTGATTAGCTTAATAGTTACCTTATACTTACTTTTCCAGGATCTTGCTCTGTTCAAACACAAGTTGGTGGTCACAAAATGTCTTGAGGGGAAAATGCCTACAAAATGTAGGTCTTTCCTTTCTATGATTCTCTCCTCTCTGGATCTGAGCTTTTATGTCTTGGTTATTTTGGTTGGTCTCCTGTGCCTTCAAAAATATTTTCAATTGTTTTTATTGCTTTATTGTATCCAAGTTTCAAAGTTCTTATAGAACAATTATTCTGATACCAGGTGTTACATCATAATTGGCAGCAGAATGCTATTTAACATATTTTTTCAAATTATCTCATTTAGATAAAACAATATGAGGAACTCAGGGTAGCTAGTGATATCTATTTTCTAGGTGAAGAAATGGAAATTAAACAGTATTAACAATTCTTCCAGATTGTTAGTATGATGCAGTGAAAGTCAGTCCGAGAATCTTTTTATTACCTCTTAATCACTGGCACTTTATAATATACTAGTGTTTATCAAACTTGAGTCATTAATAGACCACTTAATCATGTTTTGGAGCAATTGTAATCATGGAGTTTTCTGAAAAATCATCTTAATTATTTAATATAAAGCAATATATAAAATATAATTATCATTAATAAATCTTTTTTTTTATCAAATATTGGGATGGTTTTGCTTGGCATCCTCCACAAAGATAAAAATTATTATTTCAAACCAGAAGTTTTCATTTTTTAGTATTTATATTAACTATGGTAAAATATCTTTTTGCAATATTATCCATTATTGAGAAAAGTAGCATTTGTTTGGAGACTGTTAGAGAATTTGAGATATTTCCATTGTACACTGAACAAAGAATTATATAGAATTATAGAACTCTATATAATTATAGAATTGTAATTCTATAATTAATAAAACAATATGCAGTCCTCTTTCACCAATGAGGTCAGTGAGCAGAACATAAACAAAAACTAGAGGCTTCTAAGTTTCAAATTGGAAGATAAGCAAATGGATTACTACTACTATCCCTCAGTTATATCAACATCTGGAAAGTGTTTATATTCTTTTTGTTATTCAAATGGAAGTTTCAAATGAAGTCAGTTAATTATTAATTTATTTATCTAACAAATGAAGCAAAATATCAAGTATTGACAAAGAATCAAAATAGAAGACATTGTCTTCTATTTATGTTACAAATTGATTTGTAACATAAATCAATTTTGTGACAAATATTAGTGTGTCATAATTAACATTAAAGGTGATGATATTTCAACTTTGAAATACTATTTTCAAGCTATTAGAAAAGATTTTTACTGGTATTATCAATTTTATAAAGACATTTAAATTTTATTTAGTATTTCTAGTGTTTTTCTCAATAATTTCCACTTGAAATGCAAATTGAAACCACAGTAAAGTCCTTCTACACAACTATGAGCTTGGGCAAATTTAAAAGTCTGACAATATCAAGTGTTGGTGAAGATAGGGAGCAAGAAACTTTCATACGGAGCTGACAAGAGTGAAAACTGGTTTAAATACTTAAATATAATACTTAAAGTATTGTCCTTACCCAAACACCCATACTGAAAAATCAGTATCTTTATGACCAAACAATACCAAACATTACATTTTTGGGTATATATCTAAAGAAATACATTCACATGTGTGTCAGGAAACAAAATAAAGTTCATAGCATCAGTTTTTGCAATAGCTGAAAACAACTCTAACATCCATCATGAAGTAAGAATATTAGGATGGATAAATAAAATCTGGTGGTTAATAAAATGTATTGATAATTTTGTACCACAATTAAAGTTTTACATAGCTCTAGTTTAATTGTGGAATTTTGTACCACAATCAAATCAAAGCTATGTACAACAAACTGCATCTTACAGACAAATTGAAAGAATTTTTTAAAAATAATGCATTTATATAAAATTGAAAACCAGTCCATATTAGCCATTTTACTTAGGGTTACATAAAAGAGCAATAAAAGTCAAGGAATATCAAGAAAAGAGCTATCATACATATCAAGATAATTTTTTTTTAATCTAAATGGCATAAAGGAAATATGATAGAGAAGAGATATCCAGAGGCAAGGAGGTGCCTCTTCAATGTCTCCAAGATTCTAAGTTTTTACTTAGATGATGGCTAAAAGGGTGTTCACTTTCTAATGATTTATTGTACATTTATGTTCTATTCACCTTTCTGTGTGTGTTATCTTTCATCATTCTAAAAATTATGAAAATTGCCTCTTGGAAATCAGCATACATACATCAGTATGGAAAAGTAGAATCTCATTTCCCAGACTAAACCAAAAAGGCATATACCACCATCTGATTATACCCACAAATTTCTGTATTTCCTTCAACACAGAACCAACCTGAACCAACCATTATGCCTTATTAGTAAGAGTGCCAATACTCTTTTTCCAATGTACATCATGCTTCAGAAAAATAGCAATGCTAGCTGAATCATTTCTTCTAATGTGGACTTGAATGACTAACAGAACAAAAAGGCATGGTGGCTCAGAGGGCAGCACAGAGGGAGCTTAATTTCAAGGTCACAACTGAATAATGGTGGGCAACCTGAAAAATGATATTAAAATTTAAAAAATAATGTGCTCAAGTGAACTATTAACAAACAAGAACAAACAAAAAAACCCAAAACAACAAACCAATCATCAAACATTTCTCCTCTATGTACATGTCTCACATTAGCCAAGACCTGATTCATTCTTTATACACTAATGGTTTTGTCAACTGAAAAGCAAAATATGTCCTAGATCATGAAGCATACATGCCATTAATGTTCCATCATATACAACTGTCATATCATAGGAAATTTTAACCATTTTCACTTATTATGCTTTCTCTTTGAACTCATTATTTGTTATTAATTTTTAGCTAGTTTTACCAGCTGCCTTGAAAAATTACAGCTTGCATCTATACCTGCTTTTGCTACAAAGATTGCAACTTCTGAATTATGCCACTTTAGTTTTGATATTCCCATTTTCTTTAGCAACAAAATCCAACTATTTAAAACTGGAAATATTTCTATAGGAAAAAACATCATTTTTAAAACCAGAGAGGTACATAGTACTTATATGCAAAGATTTGATGGCTTCATGCCACTATTTAACCAAGCTTATAAAATGCAATTTACAACAGGGTTAAATGACTGCTAGTCTCCTTAAATAAAACTTTCCATCATTTATCCTTTTTCCACTTTTAAAAAAAATTATTTTTTATTGAAGGATAATTGCTTTACAGAATTTTGCTGTTTCTTGTCAAACCTCAACATGAATCAGCCATAGGTATACATATGTCCCCTCCCTTTTGAACCTCCCTCCCATCTCCCTCCCCACCCCACCCCTCTGTGTTGATACAGGGGTTGATATGCTGATATGTTGATATGTCTGAGTTTCCTGAGCCATACAGCAAATTCCCGTTGGCTGTCTATTTTACATATGGTAATGTAAGTTTCCATGTTATTCTTTCCATACATCTCACCCTCTCCTCCCCTCTCCCCATGTCCATATGTCTATTCTTTATGTCTGTTTCTCCACTGGTGCCCTGGAAATAAATTCTTCAGTACCATTTTTCTAGATTCTGTATATAAGCATTAGAATATGATATTTATCTTTCTCTTTCTGACTTACTTCACTCTGTATACTAGGTTCTAGGTTCATCCACATCATGAGGACTGACTCAAACACATTCCTTGCTATGGTTGAGTAATATTCCATTGAGTATATACACCACAACTTTTTTATCCATTCATCTGCTGATGGACATCTAGGTTGCTTCCATGTTCTAGCTATTGTAAATAGTGCTACAATGAACAATAGCTACTTCTAGCTGCTTTCCCCTGGTCTTAGCACATACGTAGTCACATTCTATATTCTCTCTAAAACTTGGTCACTAAAAATGATTATGGCAGTGCTGTATTTCTGTCTCTACTTTTATAACTATCTTTATATTTGCTTAAACTACTTTTATGTGATTGCTTCTTTAATAAAATTAGAAATTTAATAATAAACCCCAATAGTAACAATTTTTATAAAGGCAAATGGAACCAATGTGAACAGTAACATGCTAATAATGTGAAGTAAATTAACCTAAATGCATTTCATCCAATGAACTGATAGGAAGCTAAGACTTAACCACCACAGTCCTTGCAATGAGTGGGCTACCTTTAAATTGCTAATGACCATGAATAATAAAGTAGACCTCAGGAAGAATTCTATTTAACCTTATATTTTAAATTTGTTAAGTATTTATGAACAAAATTTTTAAAAATTTCTTTTTCCTCTGAAATCTCTAAACAATTTGCTGAAAAACCACCAGCGGACACAAACGGTTTATGGGCTACACTTTGAGAAACACTGCTTCATATCATGTTATGATCTTTAAAACCATGAAAACCAAAACCCAAACATTCACAACCAAAATAGCCAATTTCAGGACCCAGGACCCATGAAACTGGGTCCTGAAATTCGGTTCAAAGTGCTCTATTTCTTAGCTTGTTCTATGACAAAATGTTTTTATAAAAATGTATTGTGGCTCTATTTGCCCAAAATAATGATGAAGATTATGGATAGCATTTTCTAAGACTAAAATTTAGATCTCAAAGATCCACCTTACTTTCTGCTACAGTCAGTCTTCAACTTACAGTTGGCGTATGTACTAACAACACTGTCAAACAAAGGAAGTTAATGATGGGAACAGTGTCCCTAAAAAATCCTTTCTCAGCAATGCAGAGCTTTAGGCAGAGAATCATATGTGAAAAGTCAGAACACTTACCTGAAGAGCGAAGCTTCAACCTGGGCAGACCTGCCTCTGACTTAGGATCCAGACATTAAATCTTGTTTCCCCCAAGCTGTTGAATTTTTTTCAATTTTATCACAATGCCTGAAAAGAACAAATTAAATATTTCATATTAATTTTCATACTTTCTAAAAATACAAATAGCTCAAGATGATTAAAAGGTTATTCATACCTTAGCACAATTTATTTTACATACTGAAGTATAACTGATTTGCAGTATTAGTTTCAGGTATACATCATAGTGATTCAGGACTTTTACAGATTATACTCCATTGAAAGCTACTATAAGACAATGGCTATAAATCCCTGCGCCACACAATACATCCTTGCTGCTTACCTATTTCACACACAGTACTTTGTACCTGTTAGTCCCTTGCTTCTCTCGGGCCCCTCGCACCTTCCCTCTCCCCATTTGCAACCACTAGTTTATATCTGTGAGTCTATTTCGCGTGGGGTCAGGCCAGCATGTGCACATCCTCACAAGCAAAGTCCAGGCTTCCCCCTCGCCTACCCATTAGGGCCGGGAGTTCCCCAAGCAGCCAAGGGGGCTTGGACTTGTCTGCCCCACACAGGACCCCAGGACTGGGGCGTCCAGTCTGTGGTTCTCACAGCGCACACCCCAAGGAGTGTCTGCCTTGCATTCCTTTTTCCTGGGTTAGGTCCCAAGCACACAGGCCCCCTATCTGATTGCTTTTTTTTCTCTTTCTACCCAATCATGCATGTATCTGTAATACAGTCTTGGTTGTACCAGAGTCCTTCGGCTCGTTTCCAGTTAGTTTTCAGTGAGAATTTTTCCACATGTAGATGTATTTCTGAGCTCTACATCCTCTTTCTCTGCCATCTTCATTCTCTCCTCCCTAGCACAAATTATTCTGATCACTAGGCATTCCTCCTGATGATACCAAGATGCCTGGATGAAGGTGAGTGAAGGCCTGTACATAAGTGGTGCCACATGTGAGACAAGAAGAAAGAAGGGCTTCACAATTTCAAAAGGTCTAGGGAAACATGAAATAAGTAGGACCTGAAAGGCTACTGTGAGAAAGCAGGAGGAAGACTACAGATGAGTGAGAACAGCGTGCCAAGTCAACTTCTGACTCTCGAAATGCTGCTTGGGACAGTCCTACCAGAAATTCAGGAAGAAACTCTTTTTTTTTTTTTTTTTCCTTCTTATTCCTTTACTCTTTGGCCTTATGCCTCTATAAGGCCTCTATATAAATGGGACATAGTTCATACCTTGAAACTGTTGAAATAACTTTCTAGGCCAGAGATTGAGCTGCCCCTGCCCAGAGTGACGCATCCGCAAACCAGAACTTAGGTAACTTTCATGTCCTTGTAAATCCTCCTCTTGACCACAAATGTAGTATATCCAGTCAGCCAACTTCCAAGCCAACTCTGGACCTTCTCACCCCAAACAAGGCTGACTATGTGGCTTCTGCCAATCAGATATTTTCTGTTTGTCTCTGCTTGTTCCTTATTTTTATCTTATGAAAGTTTGCAGTTTTGAGAAAGAAGACTATCTACTTCATGAAGTGTTAAAGCTCATCTATATCACCTCAATGGTCTTCTTTAATTATTTTTTCACCTTTTATCCTAATACAATACTTTAAATATATTACAAGTTTTGTTATGGGTTAAAAAGTCTTTGTAAGAACCTTTCTCCCACTTACAACATTTCTTCTGCAAGAAAGCATGAACTGAATTTCAAACAACTAAATTATAAATACACATTTGAAACACAATCCACTTTTAAATAAAATATTCTCTATTTGCCAAAATGACTAGCCTCTCATTCCTGCCCTCACTTCCCTGAGAACATCCTGATGATACATGGAAATAGGATAATCACACATTGTTATGGGTGGGGGTCATATAACAAAAAAGGATTGCCAGAGGAATGGAACTGTTTATTTTTTAAATTGGAAAACCCAAGTGACTTCATTCCCTAACGATCTTTTAGGGAACTATGAACAGATTTTGAAACCATATGCCAGCTGAGGTGAAAAAAAAAAACCCAACAGTGGAATGAATGAAGATATAGTTTCGAGATTTCACAAAAAACAATAGACTCAAATCAGTCAGTGAGAACTCTCACTGCAAGGAAAATAGCTCATTTAAGGAAAATGGAATGAACCATCCTGGGAGGAGTTGCTTGCTCATCTTTAGCTCACGGAAGTTCTTGGCACTATGCTTTCTCCATGGTTTCAGCCACAACTTCAATGTCTAACTGTGTAAAGGTATCACCACGTTGGGTATCTCTGCTCATCCAGAGGTATAGTACAGAAATTAAAGAAGCTAGCACAGAGTTGTGGTTGAGCCCTGTCATAGTCACGAAAGTACCTTTTGTGTCTGATTTATTATTTCCTGAAAGGTGTAATGCAGAATTCACCTTCCCTGCAACCCTTTTTGCTAGATGGAGGCAAAGGCCAAAAAAAAAAAAAAAAAAGACAAAGATAAATTTATAAATTTTTCAGTTTTTTGGAGAAATGCATGTTTTGTCTAGCCTTGATTATTTATTTGGAATTTTATAGTTCACTTTAAAGCCTTGGTTAAAACAAGGGTACATAAATACACAGGTTGATAAAACTGACCTCTCAATTTAGTACCCAAATTCCTACTGAATGTACTTTGTTCTCCAAGGCAGTTGGATGTGTTAGGAATGAGCATGGTTGCCAACAATTTGAATAAATAACCTGGCATAACATCATGTATCTGCTAGATCAGCTGAGATCCTAGTGACAAAGGAAACTAGGCTGAAGTATGGGGCTTGCTATACAAAAATAAATTCTGCTGAAGGAAAACAAAAGGGAAACATTAAGACTTTCAGAACAGCCAGTTTTTCTATGGGGACAGGGTAAAAATCTCAACTTATTAGTCAAAAGATATTTTTCTCCTGACAGGAAGGAAATGGTCTGCTGTCCTGTTGGGTGAGGTATACAATGAGCCTAAGCTTTTTCGCTAATGGAAAAAGCATTTGATCTCTTTGTCATGAATTACTCCCGAACCTCAATCATGTTAGGAAACCGCAAATGAGAGGAATTAACTTATAAGTGAGAGGTTCACCCCTTTATATAAAGGAATGATCTCTTATACTGAGGTCTCAATTTGGAACACTTATTCAAGCAGAAAGAAAGGCCCACCCTGTGGGTACTATTTTGTTTGACTGATTTAAATGCAGTCATAGGAGTATAATGTCATAACTTTCCCTCTAGACAAACAGGTTCTTTATGCCACTGTTTCAGTTGAGAGGGCCAAATAATACCTTTTTTATTGCAGTATTTTTAGACATTGGATACATCTGGAAAAATATTCAAGCAGATAATTAGATTGCATTAGCAATGTGTCTGTTGTGGTTTCCCTGATCCCAGAGAAGGCAGCCCTTTATGAAGCGCTTGGCCACAGTCTCCACAAAATCTACTGTGTAAATTGGCCCACACTAAAGCATGTGGAAAACATTTTTTGGCTGAAACTCGAAACCATTCATGTGGCTTTGAGACTGGGAAACTCAGGCTGCCAACATCAATAGAACTTTGTACTACAAACCCAAATGGTCATTTAGACATGTGTACTTTTATGCTCACAAATGCACTGAGGTCAAATATTTTTTAATCTTGGGAATTTTTCCTCTTTATACAGCCTCATATTTCATGCAGGAAATGAGACTGAGTGCAACAAACACAAATCATTGAGACTGACAGAGCATATTGGGTTCAAAACCCAGGCCTTGACTCTAATTGCTCTCCAAAGGCCGCTGGCTCAAGGTAACTGTTGATTTAGTTCAGCTGTTTTCAATCAGCACCGTTCGGCCTCGCAAAGACAAACTGGTGAGGCCGCAGTTACATTTGTACCCGGGGTCCCGTGGGTATAAGTATAACACAGTTAGCATTTTAAAAGATTGCATTTGTCTGTACGCTGCAGGCAGTAATTACAAGCAGGCAAATCTTTTGTGAAAGATGGTGTGACCTTCCTTATGGTGAAAGAGTGATGATGGCTTCTAGTGGAGGAAAAATAATGTTTCCATTCAGAGTTCAGAGAGGAGGCCCGCCTTTTTTCAAATTGTTGCCAAACCTGACAGCCAGTTTGTTGTTCTGTTGTGGTGAATATCAAAATAATTTATTGCTTGAGGGGGCCAATTTCTTGGTATTACTTAACTGTTGAAGGATTTTCAAAAGCATCGAATCTGGACTCACAGCAAGGGGGTTGCTAAACTGCATGGAAATGTTCTTCATTGGGTGTCTTTAGTTCATCTATCCTTAATTTTCCTATGTAGCCTACAAGTAGTAGTAAAAAGCTGAAAGATATGAACATGTATTCTTCTACTTGGAACAATGTTCCCAATCTGTCATCGACTTTGAAGTTGCAGAGTGGACTTTAAAATGAATATACTGAATGATCCAGCTATGGAATTGAATTTGAATATGGGAACCAAGTGCAAATGTCTGGGCTAGACTAAAAGGCTAAGATTATGGATAGGCTGTATTGCTAATAGTGTCCAGAGAACTTCCATATGTAGTGAATAGCTTCCCAAGGACCAACAGACTGCTGGGAGCTCAAGGAATTTTTATTATTTCTGTAAGTTTCTTGCTACAGATTCATACTTAAATTCTTTTTGTGTGTATATACACACGTGCGTGTGCGCACATGCACACACACACACATACACACACACAGCTTCTCCAGCACCTGACAGAGTGGTAGGTACACAGAAGATGCTAAATATATATCCCGTGAGTGACTGACACTGATGGAACAGATGCAATTCATGTGTATATTTAAAATATGAATGCCTTGCTTTGAGAAGACTAAGCATACACTTTTATTTTGTAAGTCATAAATTGCCCAGGGGATCTTAACTTTTGAAAAAGAAGTATAATATTGTCAACTATATCTCTACTACATTTTTTTAATTTTTAAAAATTTTAAAATAAAACAAAAAGATGAGCAAGAGAAAAATTTTAGAAATTGTTCAACTAAATATAGGCTCATCAAGTCAGTAAAATAAATTTAAGTAAAAATTCAATTTACAGTCAATTTTTCAGTGCTATTTTTGACAAGGGATACATGTGTATACATAGGAGTATATTGTTAATGCCTGTGATAAGGTATGCATGTACTTATCTAGGGAGATTATAATATTCATTACCTTTTTTGGAGTTCAAAGGATTCCTCCAAGTGCTTATGTGTATGTAGAAATGTATATGCATCCATATACATGGAGACACACATATATGTGTATGTATATATGATGATGTGGATAATTTTCAACAGTTCATCTGGACTTTCTATTACCAGCACTCTCTCATGGCAATTAAATTGTTCAGAACTCTGTTACTAAGTGTGACAGTACTCCTTGTATTTAAGCTATGCCTTCATTGCAAGCAAGAAAATT
Organism: Muntiacus reevesi; assembly: GCF_963930625.1. Lineage (NCBI taxonomy): Eukaryota > Metazoa > Chordata > Mammalia > Artiodactyla > Cervidae > Muntiacus > Muntiacus reevesi. Next base: position 54,522,958 of record NC_089265.1, on the reverse strand, counting down.
TTAAGAACTTATGTTTAACTCTTTTAACCATAAGGGTAATAAATTTCAGTTTAAGCTATTTTTCCCAAGAATATTTACTGTAATTTCCTAACATGTATATCCCAGCAACACTATTGCACATTGAAAAAAAATGGCACATTGAAATATATTTATATCTTCTGTAGGTAAGAAATAATAATAACCCCTCATATATGAAGCCTTGAACAACCTCAGTGTTAGGTTCCAAAATAAAGCAGCTGAAAAATTATATAAGTAACATGGCTCTAAAGGAGTGGTTACTAGGTAAATTGCAGAAACTATCATCATTTTCTCTAATGCATCCAAAATGTCTGAAGGTGATTGTAGAACTCTCACATACACTGCTTTCAGGAGCAGCAGTTATAGAAACCACAGCTAAGAACAGTCTTTCCAGGATGGAATCATGGGCTCCTGTCTCAGGAGAAAAAATAGGATGGAATCTTTGTACCTTCTCAATATTGAATTAATCCTCAGACAGGTATGGTTTCAAATTTTAGTGTGAGTCATTTACTTCTTTGAGGATCATTATGAATATTAAATATTGGGTTAGCCAGTTTTCCCATAAGATGCTGTGAGAAAATTCAAATGAACTTTTTGGCCAGTCCATCAAATTCTTCAAACTAGGCTTCAGTAGTATATGAACCAAGAACTTTCAGATGTACCAGCTGGATTTAGAAAGGGTAGAGGAACCAGGGAATAAATTGCAAGCATTTGCTGGATCATAGAGAAAGCAAGGGAATTCCAGAAAAACATCTACTTCTGTTTCATTGACAATGCTAAAGCTTTTGACTATGGATCACAACAAACTGGAAAATTGTAAACAGATGGGAATATTAGACCACCTGACCTGTCCCTGAGAAGCCTGTATGTAGGTCAAGAAGCAACAGTCAGAACCAGACATGGAACAACAGACTGATTCAAAATTAGGAAAAGAGTACAATAATGCTGTATATTGTCACCCTGCATATTTAACTTATACGCGGAGTACTTCATGCAAAGGGCCAAGTTGGAAGAATCACAAGTTGGATTCAAGGTTGCTGGGAGAAATAACAACAACCCCAGATATGCAGATGGTATGACATTAATTGCAGAAAACAAAGAGGAACAAAAGAGCCTCTTGATGAAGGTGAAAGAGGAGAGTGAAAAAACTGGCTTAAAACTCAACATTCAGAAAACTAAGATCATGGCATACAGTCTCATCACTTCATGGCAAACAGAAGGGGGTAAAGTGGAAACAGTGACATACTTTATTTTCCTGGGCTCCAAAATTACTGTGGGCAGTGACTGCAGCCATGGAATTAAGAGACGCTTGCTCCTTGGAATGAAAGCTACGACAAACCTAGACAGCATATTAAAAAGCAGAGATACCACTTTGCTGATAAAGGTCTGTATAGTCAAATCTATGGTTTTTCCAGTAGTCATGTATGGCTGTGAGAGTTGGACTATAAAGAAAGCTGAGTGCCGAAGAATTGATGCTTTGAATTGTGGTGTTGGAGAACTCTTGAGAGTCCCTGCAAGGAGATCAGACCAGTCAGTCCTAAAGGAAATCAATCCTGAATATTCATTAGAAGGACTGGTGCTGAAGCTCCAACACTCTTGTCATCTGATGCCAAGAGTGACTCATTAGGAAAAATCCTGAAGTTGGGAAAGATTGAAGGCAAAAGGAAAAGAGAGCAGCAGAGGATGAGATAGTTAGATAGAATCACTGACTCAATGGACATGAGTTTGAGCAAACTCTGGGAGATAGGGAAGGACAGGGAAGCCTGGCATGAAGTTGCAAAGAGTTGAACATGACAGTGATTAAACAACAACAACAAATTAAAAAATATGCAAATATTTTGTAACATGGACAGTACTTTATATACCACACGTCTGCATTCCTATACACTAACAATGAAAAATCAGGAAGAGAAGTTAAGGAAATAATCGCATTCACCACTGCAACAAAAAGAATAAAATACCTACGAATAAACCATCCAGAGAGACAAAAGACCTGTATGCAGAAAACTATAAGACACTGCTGAAAGAAATTAAAGATTACACAAACAGATTGAGAGATATATACCATGATCTTGGATTGGAAGAATCAATATTGTGAAAATGACTATACTACCCAAAGCAATCTACAGATTCAATGCAACACCTATCAAACTACCAATGATATTTTTCATAGAACTAGAATAAAAAAATTCACAATTTATATGGAAACACAAAAGACCCCAAATAATCAATGCAATCTTAAGAAAAAGAGAGCTGGAGGAATCAACCTAGCTGACTTCAGACTATACTACAAAGCTATAGTCATCAAGACAGTATGGTACTGGCACAAAAACAGAAATGTAGACCAATGGAACAAGACAGAAAGCCCAAAAATAAACTCATGCACCTATAGGCACCTTATCTTTGAAAAAGGAGGCAAGAGTATGGAATGGAGAAAACATAGCCTCCTCAATAAGTGGTGCTGGAAAAACTATAGTCATATGCAAAAAAAAATGAAACTAGAACATTTCTAACACCCCTCCACACACACAAAACAACTCAAAATGGATTAAAGACTTAAATATAAGGCTAGAAACTATAAAGTGGAAGAAAACATAGGCAGTACACTCTTTGACATATATAACAGCCAGATCCTCTTTGACCCACCTCCTAGAGAATTGGAGGAAATAAAAACAAAAATAAACAAATGGGACCTAATTAAACTTAAAAGCTTTTGCACAGCAAAGTGAAAGTGAAATTTGCTTAGTCATGTCCCACTCTTTGCGACCCCATAGCCTATACAGTCCATGGAATTCTCCAGGCCAGAATACTGGAGTGGGTAGCCTTTCCCTTCTCCAGGGGATCTTCCTAACCCAGGGATCGAACCCAGATCTCCCACATTGCGGGCAGATTCTTTACCAGCTGAGCCACAAGTAAAGCCCAAGAATACTGGAGTGGGTAGCCTATCCCTTCTCCAGCTGATCTTCCCAACCCAGGAATCAAACCAGGGTTTCCTGCATTGCACGTGAATTCTTTACCAACTGAACTATGAGGGAAAAGGAAACCAAAAATAAGATTAAAAGACAACTCTCGAGGGAGGAGAAAGGGGCGACAGAGGATAAGATGGTTGGATGGAATCACCGATTCAATGAACATGAGTTGGTAATGGACAGGGAGGCCTGGCTTGCTGCAGTTCATGGGGTCACAAAGAGTCAGACACGACTGAGTGAACTGAACTGAACTGAAGTAGTGATTATATTCTAGCATTTGTTGCATTGATTTTTCTTTCCACTAAATTTTTGAAAATCAATTTTCTAAGTCTGTTTTAAGTGCTGAGGTAACGTATAAGCTTGATAATGAGTGGATCCAAACAATTTAGTTCTCATTTTCCAATTTAAAAAGAGAATTATTTTTTCAGTCCTGGAAAATTGTAGATGGTGTGCTGTGGACTTGGGAGGGGGTGATTTTTGTTTGTTGAATGAAACCATTATTTTTTATCAAAAAAAAAAAAAAAAAAAAAGACAATTCTCAGAATGGGACAAAATAATTTCAAATTAAGCAACTGACAAAGGATTAACTTCCAGAATATATAAACAGCTCACACAACTAAATATCAGGGAAACAAACAGCTCAATCAAAAAGTGGGCAAAAGACCTAAACAGACATTTCTCCAAAGAAGAGGTACAGATGGCCAATAAACACTGAAAAGATGATAACATCACTCATTATTAGAGAAATGCAAATAAAAGCTACAATGAGGTTATCACCTCACACCAATCAGAATGGGCATCATCAAAAAATCCACAAACAATAAATGCTGGAGAGGATGTGGAGAAAAAGAAATCCTCCTACACTGTTGGTGGGAATGTAAACTTATACAGCCATTGTGGAAAACAGTATGGAGATTTAAAAAAAAAAACAAACTAGGATTAAATCTATGACCCATAACAATGGCAGAAAACGAAGAGGAACTGAAAAGCATCTTGATGAAGGTGAAAGAAGGGGAGTGAAAAAGCTGGCTTAAAACTCAATATTCAGAAAACCAAATCATGGCATCTGGTCCCATCACTTCATGGCAAATAGATGGGGAAACAGTGACAGAATTTATTTTCTTGGGCTCCAAAATCACTGCAGATGGTGACTGCAGCCATGAAATTAAAAGATGCTTACTCCTTGGAAGAAAAGCTATGACCAACCTAGACAGCATATTAAAAAGCAGAGATGTCACTTTGCCAACAAAGTCTGTACAGTCAAAGCTATGGTTTTTCCAGTAGTCATGTACAGATGTGAGAGTTGGACCATAAAGAAGGCTGAATGCTAGACAATTGATGCTTTTGAACTGTGATGTTGGAGAAGACTCTCAAGAGTCCCCTGAACTGCAAGGAGGTCAAACCAGTCAATTAAAGGAAATCAACTCTGAATAACCATTGGAAGAATTGATGCTGAAGTTTAAGCTCCAATTTGGTCACCTGATGCAAAGAGCTAACTCATTGGAAAAGACCCTGAAGATGTAAAAGATTGATGGCAGGAAGAGAAAAGGTGGCAACAGAAGATGAGATGGTTGGATGATATCATAAACTCAATGGACATGAGTTTGAGTAAACTCTGAGAGATAATGAAAGACAAGGAAGCCTGGCATGCTGCAGTCCATGTGGTAGCAAACAGTTGGACACAACTTATCAACTGAATAACATAAAATGAAACAACCCCACTACTGGGTATATACCCTGAGAAAATCATAATGAAAAAAACACATGTATTCTCATGTTCATGGCAGCACTATTTCCAATAGCCAGGACATGGAAGCAACCTAGATATCCATCAACAGATGAATGGATAAAGAAGATGTAGTGCATATATACAATGGAATATTACTCAGCCATAAAAAGAACTTTTGAGTCAGCTCTAGGTACGTGGATGAATCTAGAGCCTGTTATACAGAGTGAAATAAGTCAGAAAAACAAATAACAGTATATTAACAACTATGTAAGAAATCTAGAAAAATAGTATTGGGATGAACCTATTTTCAGGGAAGGAACGGAGACACAGATGTAGAGAATGCCTTTTGGACACAGTGAGGAAGGGAGTAGGATAAATGGAGAGAGTAGCATATATATATCTATATTTCTATCTATTGATATATATGTAAATAGCATCTATATATATATATACACTATATACTATATAGTATAGTATATATATATATATATATATATATATATATATAGTATAGAATTGTAAGATGGCAGTTGGTAAAAAGTTTCTGTGTAGCACAGGGAACCCAGTCTGATGCTCTCTGATGACTTGGAGGGATGGGATGGAAGAAGAAAGGGAGGATAGGGAGGGAGGGGATGTATATACAATTATGGCTGATTTACACTGACGTGTGACAAACCAACAAAACATCAGAAAAAAATTTTTTTAATTTAAAATTTTAAAAATACACCATATGTCTCATATTCTATGAAACTCAATTTTCTCACTTTGATATTTCTTAAAGAAGGGGGTAACTTACAATTGACACACTTTAAATTTTTCTTATTGCTGATATGTCCCAAAATTGTGGAACTACATTGTACTAGTTCCATCCATCCTTCACCTCCCTTCCCTACCACCCTCATGCCTTCATCTTTGGTTCTTAATGGACAGCATAGCATGATGGTCAAGATCTCAGGCTTTAGAACAAGTGATCTCTGTCTGATGACCAGTACAACCACTTACTAGTTGTTGATCTTGGGCAATTTATTTAACCTTTTATAGCTACAGGTTCCTTATTGACGAAAAGAGAGTTGTGATATGAAACTCAAAATGTTATCATAAGAATTTGAAGTGTCAGCACTGTATGTGGCACATAAAAAGCATGTAATACAGGTTTGTTAGCAGTTTTTAATCACCAGGCCTGGCTTGTAAGGACAACAGATGACAATGTTTGGCAGTGTATTTAGAATACTTGCTTGGTTCCTGGATCATTTCATAAGGATATTTGCCAGTCAGAGTACAGACTCCACTGATCTGGCTGTAACTGAGGTATACTTCCATTTATACTCCAATTTATAATTACTCAGAGTCCCCACTTGCACACTCCCCACCAGTTCTTTTGGAGAGTTACCACTGCTGCTTCATTGATGTTCAGAATCTGGGCCCTCATTTCCCCTGGCTTATGTCCTCTCTTTCTGCTCTCACTTTCCCCTTATGACAGAGTAACTCTTCTGCTGGGCATGGACATCCTGTAAGAATGTCTCCTCTTGCTACCACCATTCTATCTTTAGAGGGGAGATTGCACACCTCTATTTGACGTCACTGCTGTATACATTAAGCAAGGTTTTTCTTTAATTCTCCACAGTACCTTTAAGACCAGACAGTAAGACTTCATTTAAATGATTTAAGTAAACAGCAAGAATGATGAAAAGAAAGTATTCTGGTTCATCAAAAAAGTCACTTCCTTTCTACCCTAGTGTAGATCTGTTCCAATTTACCATCCAGTACAGATCAGTTCACCCATTTCAAGGGAATATTTTGAGTATGTAGGCTTTGGAGCCTAAGACCATCCATGGCAGAGTCCAGAGAATGGAGTAGTACCTTTCTTTCTCAAGATTATGATTTATTCCAAGCCATGTTTCTGGCCCAATGATGATATAGTCCCAGTTTACTGACAGTTGGAATACCATTTCCATGTATGGAAATGTCAACTCAAGGGTGGTCTGCTTTATAGCCTGAGCAAGACATTTACAAAGACCAATGTATTCAATACCAATATGTTCTGGATTATTTGACCTCAAACATCAGAAGAGCAACCTAAATTCTGGCTGTAAAGAGTCAAGATCTTTAAACAGTCTGCCCTTCAGTTCGGTTCAGTTCAGTTGCTCAGTTGTGTCCAACTCTTTGTGACCCCATGGACTGCAGCATGCCAGACCTCCCTGTCCATCACCAACTCTTGGAGTTTACTCAAACTCATGTCCATTGAGTCAGTGATGTCATCCAACCACCTCATCTTCTATCATCCCCTTCTCCTAACACCTTCAATCTTTTCCAGCATCAGAAGTCTTTTCAAATGAGTCAGCAATTTGCATCAGGTGGCCAAAGTATTGGAGTTTCAGCTTCAACATCAGTCCTTTCAGTGAATAATCAGGACTGATTTCCTTGAGGATGGACTGGTGAGATCTCCTTGCAGTCCAAGGGACTCTCAAGAGTCTACTCCAACACCATAGTTCAAAAGCATCAATTCTTTGGCGCTCAGCTTTCTTTATAGTCCAACTCTCACACCCATACATGACCACTGGAAAAACTATAGCCTTCACTAGATGGAGCTTTGTTGGCAAAGTAATGTCTCTGCTTTTTAATATGCTGTCTAGGTTGGTCACAACCTTTCTCCCAAGGAGCAAGCATCTTTTAATTTCATGGCTACAGTCACCATCTGCAGTGATTTTGGATCCCAGAAAAACAAAGTCTGCCACTGCTTCCATTGTTTCTCCATCTATTTGCCATTCAGTGATGGGATCGGATGCCATGATCTTTGTTTTCTGAATATTGAGCTTTAAGCCAACTTTTTCACTCTCCTCTTTCACTTTCATCAATAGGCTCTTTAGTTCTTCTTCACTTTCTGCCATAAGGGTGGTGTCATCTGCATATCTGAGATTATTGATTTTTCTCGCAGCAATCTTGATTCCAGCTTGTGCTTCCTCCAGCCCAGCATTTCTCATGATGTACTCTGCATATAAGTTAAATAAGCAGGGTGACAATATACAGCCTTGATGTACTCCTTTTCCTATTTGGAACCAGTCTGTTGGTCCATGTCCAGTTCTAAATGTTGCTTCCTGACCTGCATACAGATTTCTCAAGAGGCAGCTCAGGTGGTCTGGTGTTCCTATCTCCTTCTGAATTTTCGACAGTTTATTGTGATCCACAGACTCAACGGCTTTGGCATAGTCAATAAAGCAGTAGTAGGTGTTTTTCTGGAACTCTCTTGCACTTTCAACGATGCAGCAGATGTTGGCAATTTGATCTCTGGTTCCTCTACTTTATCTAAATATAGCTTGAACATCTGGAAGTTCACGGTTCATGTATTATTGAAGCCTGGCTTGGAGAATTTTGAGCATTACTTTATTAGTGTGTGAGATGAGTGCAATTGTGCAGTAGTTTGAGCATTCTTTGGCATTGCCTTTCTTTGGGATTGGAATGAAAACTGACCATTTCCAGTCCTGCGGCCACGGATGAGTTTTCCAAATTTGCCGACACATTCAGTGCAGCACTTTCACAGTATTATCTTTTAGGATTTGAAATAGCTCAACTGGAATTCCATCACCTCCACTAGCTTTGCTCGTAGTGATGCTTCCTAATGCCCACTTACTTCACATTCCAGGATGTCTAGCTCTAGGTGAGTGATCATACCATCATGATTATCTGTGTCATGAAGATCTTTTTTGTACAGTTCTTCTGTGTATTCCTATATATATATATATATACACACACATATCTTCTGTGTATTCTTGCCACCTCTTCTTAATATTTTCTTCTTCTGTTAGGTCTATACCATTTCTGTCCTTTATTGAGCCCATCTTTGCATGAAATGTTCCCTTGGTATCTCTAATTTTCTTGAAGAGATCTCTAGTCTTTCCCATTCTATTGTTTTCCTCTATTTCTTTGCACTGATCACTGAGGAAGGCTTTCTTATCTCTCCTTGCTATTCTTTCGAGCTCTGCATTCAAATGGTTATATCTTTCTTTTCTCCTTTGCTCTTTGCTTCTCTTCTTTTCACAGCTATTTGTAAGGCCTCCTCAGACAGTCATTTTGCTTTTTTTGCATTTCTTTTTCTTGGAGATGCTCTTGATTCCTGCCTCCTGTACAATGTCATGAACCTCCGTCCATGGTTCATCAGGCACACTGTCTAACAGATCTAGTCCCTTAAATCTATTTCTAACTTCCACTGTATAATCATAAGGGCTTTAACTTTAGGTCATAACTGAATGGTCTAGTGGTTTTCCCTACTTTCTTCAATTTAAGTCTGAATTTGGCAATAAGGAGTTCATGATTTGAGCCACAGTCAGCTCCCAGTCTTATTTTGGCTGACTGTATAATTTCTTCATCTTTGTTTGCAAAGAATATAATCAATCTGATTTATGGTATTGACCATCTGGTGATGTCCATATGCAGTGTCTTCTCTTGTGTTGTTGGAAGAGCATGTTTGCTATGATCAGTGTGTTCTCTTGGGAGAACTCTATTAACCTTTGCCCTGCTTCATTCCCTACAAGGCCAAATTTGCCTGTTACTCCAGGTGTTTATTGACTTCCTACTTTTCCATTCCAGTCCTCTATAATGAGTAGGACATCTTTTTTGGGTGTTAGTTCTAGAAGGTCTTGTAGGTTTTCATAGAACTGTTCAACTTCAGCTTCTTCAGCATTACTGGTCAGGGCAGAGACTTGGATTACTGTGATATTGAATGGTTTGCCTTGGAAACGAACAGAGATTATTCTGTCATTTTTGAGATTGCATCCAAGTACTGCATCTCAGACTCTTTTGTTGACTGTAATGGCTACTCCATTTCTTCTAAGGGATTCTTGCCCACAGTAGTAGACATAATGGTCATCTGAGTTAAATTCACCCATTCCAGTCCATTTTAATTCACTGATTCCTAAAATGTTGATGTTCACTCTTGCCATCTCCTATTTGACTACTTCCAATTTGCCTTGATTCATGGTCCTAATATTCCAGGTTCCTATGCAATATTGCTCTTTACAGCATTGGACCTTGCTTTCATCTCTAGTCCCATCCACAACTGGATGTTGTTTTGGCTTTGGCTCCATCCCTTCATTCTTTCTGGAGTTATTTATGCACTGATCTCCAGTAGCTTATTGGGGACCTACTGATTGGGGAATTCATCTTTCAGTGTCCTACCTTTTTGCCTCTTCACACTGTTCATGGGGTTCTCAAGGCAAGAATACTGAAGTGGTTTGCCATTCCCTTCTCCAGTGGGCCACATTTTGTCAGAACTCTTCACCATGAGTCATTGGTCTTGGGTGGCCCTACACGGCATGGCCCATAGTTTTATTGAGTTAGACAAGGCTGTGGTCCATGTGATTAGACTGGTTCATTTTCTGTGACTGTGGTTTTCATTCTGTCTGCCCTCTGATGGTGAAGGATAAGAGGCTTTGGAAGCTTCCTGGTGGGAGGCACTGACTGAGGGGGAAACTGGGTCTTGCTCTGACGGGCAGGGCCATGCTCAGTAAATCCTTAATCTAATTTTCTGTTGATGGGCGGAGCTGTGTTCCCTCCCTGCTATTTATCTGGGGCCAGACTATGGTGGAGGTAGTGAAGATAATGGTGACCTCGCTCAAAAGATCCCAGGCATGTACTGCCACACTCTGTGCCCCCGGCCCTGCAGCAGGACCACACCGACCCACGCCTCCACCGGAGACTCCCGGACACCCGCAGGCAAGTCCGGACAGTCTCCTGTGGGCTCACTGCTCCTTTCTCCTGGTCCTGGTGCACGAGGGTCTGCTGTGAGAGTCTATTTCCCAGTCCGGTGTGAGTTCTGGGGGCTCTGCGGTGGGGTTAATGGCGACCTCCTCCAAGAGGGCTCATGCCACACCCAGGTCCGCTGCGCCCAGAGCCCCTGCGGCAGCCCACTGCTGACCCGCACCTCCTCAGGAGACGCTCAGACACAGGCTGTCTCGGTCTCTGTGGGGTCCCTGAGTCCTGGTGCACACAAGAATGGGAGCGGCGGGCGGCGGCTGCGCGGTGCTGGAGTGGCGAGAGGCCAAGAGGAGATAGCCCATGCCCGACATCAGGAGCGGTGGCCGTGAGGAGATACCCCCATCCAAGGTCAGGAGCAGCGGCTGCACTTTGCTGGACCAGTCGTGTGCAGATAGCCCATGTCCAAAGTCAGAGAAACCCCAGTAAGACGGTAGGCGCTGGAGTGGCTGTAAGGAGATACTCCATGTCCAAGGGCCAAGGAGAAGCCCCAGCAAGATGGCAGGAGGGGCGAATTCGCATTTAGAATCAAACTGCATTCCCGCCAGAGACGCTCAGAGGACTCAAATGAACCCATAAAAATCATAACAGCAGCATCTTCTTCCCATGCTTATCTGTGTCATCTGTATTACCTAGTCAACAAAGAACAAAACCAACTTCCCCCAAACTGGCACTATAAGTTAATTATAGCCAAGAGATAGTTCTGACAATAGCCACTCTTTATCACCTCTCTTCCCTTCCCTTTCCCTCCCACATCACACATCCTGCCTAAAAATAGCAAGCTTATTTCATAGTTTTGACCCTAAGTCAGCCCCACCCAGCAATTTGCATTTTTGCAAACACCTCATGTATCCCATTAGGAATGCATCTGTCTTAGCTTGGGCTTCTTTTGGAAACATGGTTCTACGGTGATGGCACTTCTCATGCTATGATTTGAGGAATGGGTCATTTTCACAATCTGTGTAGGTCCACAAAAACACCTTGGGGTTGTTGACAGTCTATGAAACTACCAACCATTGCTTTGCTTTTCTTCTCCTCTCTCCTTCTCTCCGCTCCTAAACCTCCCTCCCTTCCTTATTATTTTGCTCCCTCAAGCCTTTTGCCCTCTTCATTTATACTCTGTCTTAAGCATGAGGAACTATTATTAATATTCTTCCTCCTCATATATATATGTGTGTGTGTGTGTGTTAAGTAAATGTTTTTTCTTGGTAATGGATACACTACCTTCTCCATTTTCATGGTTGATGCTTGCAATTTATTAAAAACATGTTTTCTCAATAACTAAACATCATGACACCGAGATAGAGATATGGAACCTGAAGATCTGGGTTTTAGGAAGACTTGGATAAGAACAGAGGGAGTCTTCTGAGTCACTTAAATTTTGCCTTAATTTCCTCCATAAAATGGGTGGGATGTTCTTTGTTGTGCAAATATTCTCTGACTGATATCTGAAGTTCTGTTATCCACAGAATGAAAACCTGCTCTTCCATCAAGTTTCTAACACTTGCTTCTCCCTATGAAGCTTACTCCTGAAATTCATGAAATGAAAGGTGGAGTTCTGGAAAGCAAGTGGGCTGCCCAAGTTAAGAGGAGATGTCAGGTGAGCCTTGCTCCCGCATGTAGACGACAGCCACCATAGCAGAGGTCAGTCAGCTCAGGGACTCTGCAACCTGCAGTTCCAAAGGTCAACAGATTGTTACGTAATCGCTACAGGGTAATTGCAGAAGGATTAAAGATATTTTGCCTTGTTAATTTTAGGAAAGTCAACTGATATTTGTGTTGCTAGCAGGCTACCTGCAGGAAACGTGGGAAAGTCAGAAATACTGGAAGGGTCTCTTACCCTGCTTCTTGAACTCCTCAAACTTCTCTTTCCTTTCCCATTCTCCACTGAAAGAAGTGGTTCTGAATGCCAAAAAAAACCCAACCACCGTCCTCCCGAAATTCTGATTTGATTTGTTTGGGGTGCATCCCTAGCATTGTTTTTTTTAAAGTTCCCACATGATTCTAATTTCTGTTGTAATTGAGAATCACTGCTCTAAAGCCTCCTCACTTTCCAAATGTTACCCGCATGCAGTCCTATGTGGGTTGTGACCTTCATTTCTGTAGGGACTGGAACACAGGAAACATATGCGTTTGCAAAAGGAAGGAATGAATAAGGAAACAAAGGAGAAGAGGAATACACAGTAGAAACACGAGGGGGTGAGGTTGTGATAAATGACAATTTGTCTCTTGCAAACCCTAAATCTCCTTCTACCTCTAAATCTTTTCTATGACAGAGCACTCAGTGTTACCTTGCCACTACTTTAAAAAATACTGTTTTTATCCTGGAATTCCTATCTAAATAGGCCAATGTAGTTTTTTAGACAGTGCCATTGGGAACAATATTTTTCTTCTTTTGAAAGAGTGAAAGGGGAAAGACAATGACCAAATGAGACCATGAAAGGCTGCACCACTGGGTGGCTTTTTGATTATCCCAGGCCCTCACATAGCCATGACCTAACTACAAAGTGAAGCCTTGTTCTTTGAAAAGACACATTTGACTATGTCAGAAAGAACAGCTCAGCAGTAGAATCAGTGGTGTATCTCCCCAAATTGTACATTTTAAATTGATAACCCTCCTCTGAGCATACTTTCTATTATGTCAAAAGGACCCAGAGTAAAGACTTATTCATTTATGACAAGTGATTGGCTAGATATGTTCTCATTAAACTGGATTGTATTTAGTACATGTGGGAAGGGCAGGTATAAGTGGTAAAAGCTGTTTTTTTATCATGAAAGAACATATTTTAGTAGACCAGAGTTGCTGGTAACTATGAAAATTTGATTCCAGAAGGGTTTCATTCAGGAGAAAAATCATCTTGAAGATCAAGGAAATATTGAACATTCATGACAAGCAGCCTTCTCTGTCTCCTAGTGTGCGTGACGGGGACAGGATCAGAGTGTACTGTGATTGTGGTGCATTTGAGCAAGGACCCTGAACTGTCTGCACCAGGACACTGGAGGTGTCTATTAGCTCAGGTTGGCCCAGTGAGGGTGGAGGGCAGTGCAAAAAGTTGGCTAAGAGTACAGAGGTTGGAGTCAACACATTTCTGTGTTAGGATCCCTTTTACCTTTCATTAGATGAGCCTCTACTAAAAGAGAGGGAGGGAGGGAGAGAGAGAGTAGGTGGCTGGAGCTGGGGCTGGGGGGAGAGAGAGAGGTTGAGAAAGAGAGGGAGACAGAAAGACAGAGACCCTGAGCTGAGCTGAGCCAAGAAGGGCTTCCTCCTTAACGGTAGGAGGCCTAACATTTCCAGAAAGAAATGCTCTTCATATCAGAGGCAAACACCTGTGTTTATTATTAAATTTCTGGTCATTACTGAGAACTACGTGGAAAGTAAGCTACAGTTCATAAGAGCTATACATGAACATATAGTTCATAAGATGCTATTTATCTGGTAATCATAGTATATATTTTACTAAGAAAAACACTCAGCAAACCATATATAGCAAAGGCAGATGCTACCCAGAGAAGCAAGTTTCTGTAAATTATCTGACTGTGTAAGAATCATGTAACAGCACAGTCACAAGAATATTGCTTCATAAAAGCATAGCTCTTGAAGGCTTTAAGTGGATATATTTCATCTTTGTTTATAAAATATCTTCGCCTTCAACTTGTGTGGGACACTGTCAAGAATCCTGGATTAGAAAGACACAAGTTCTAATCCCAAATCTTCCCTGGTCAGAGCTGATGTTGAAAAAGCTCCTTAATATTTATGTTCTTCAACATGGGGTTCTGTTTCAGGAAATGGCCAGAGAGCTGAGTTAGACTGTTTTAAAGGTACCTCTTAAACCCCAAGAGTTCTTCCTGATTTTTCATAGAATTTTTAACTCCCTGAAATCTTATAAGAATATTTTGGTTTTCAAAGCTAATATCACAGTTACAAGAATTTGCAAGGGTCACAGATGAACAATTACATTAACAGAATGGCAGGTGATTGTTAACCTTGTCTAGACTTAATTATGAAGTTAGGAAGAGTTCATAATTGTTGAAGAATTTGTGAAGCTGACAATCCTAAGTTTAAGTTTTGTACATGATTGCATAACAGTTGGCAAATTAAGGTTATATCATAATCAAAAACCATTCACCTTTGAAGGAACTAATATAGTAGAGAATTACTGCCGACATAACCCTTCTTTAGGGTTTTCCCACCAACTATTCCTGTTTAACATCTTTAAAATGACTATACATTTAAATACAAAGATGTCATCTTCTATTAAATATTCAACTGCCATTTACCACTAATCAAATATTCATGTCCAAATAATCTTTATTAAGTACCAATGAGTGTGGTGTGGCATATGAGACATATTACATAGAGTAAAAAAAAAAAAAAAAAAGAAAGAAAGAAAAACCCAGAAAAAAACAAAACAAAACCTGGCATAAACATAGATATTCATATAGATAGATGGGCAAGCATAAAATTCTTCAAAGAGAAATGTGGCAGCACTAGGCAGGAATTCAAGATAATAAATGAGTAAAAAGTACAGTACAAATGTTTAACAACTTCCTACTTGTAAAGCTTTCTGACATGACACATACATGTTTTTAGGTTGTATATATGGCACATTTTACCACTTCTCTTAGGACATTCTCTCTGTTATGAATTTTTAGCAGTTGCTTTTCACTAAAGACCTTGAGAGAGTTTTACTGCATCTTCATTATACATAAGCTTTGGTGCTCAGATTTTTATGGTGTTGGATGTGTTAGTAACTCTTTGGGAATAATGGTCATTATAAACCCTCATTGAAAAAGAATTACTGACTGATTTTTGTCTTCTGTCTGTTTCATCATTAACTCCTTTAATTAATGTAATTATCACATTCATGCATTTATGTTTTCATGCATTCATTCACTCATTAATTCTTACATTTATTCAACAAATAATTCCTGTTCTAATCACCAAGACTACACCTTAGAAAACACTTGCTCTCTGCCTTGTGGAAGCTCAGTCCTGGTGGGAGGAAAATGTATTTTTGAAGAGAAAATAGTGTAGAATTATGCCCTAATGGTGGTATGGACAGAGTGCTGTTAGAAAGGCTACCTAAATGTCACCAACAGCCTCACCATAATTAGCCAACAAAATATACCCTCTCCATAGAAAGTTCAAAATAGAATCCACTAAGTGGAACCCAGAAGAGGTCTTAAGGACAGTTCATTTGTGCCCAAACTGCAGCCATATCACCTCAACTTTTCCTCAGCTAATAGTAGGAACCTTATCAGTCCAATATAAGGTTGACAATATGCAACATGTTCAAGGGGCACCAGCATTGGCTACTGTCAGAATCATCTGGTGAGGAGTGGGGGACTTGTCAAAAATACAAATCTATATACTTCCTTCAAATTACCAGCAACTACTGGATAATAGAGAAAGCAAGGGAATTTCAGAAAATCACCTACTTCTGTTTCATTGACTACCCTAAAGCCTTTGTGTGGATCACAACAAACTGTGGAAAATTCTTAAAGATATGGAAATACCAGACTACCTTATCTGCCTCCTGAGAAACCTGTATGCAGATCAACAAGCAACAGTTAGTACCGGACATGGAACAATAGACTGGTTCCTAATCGGGAAAGGAGTACGGCAAGGCTGTATATTGTCACCCTGTTTAATTAACTTTTATGCAGAGTACATCATGAGAAATGCTGGGCTGGGTGAAGCACAAGCTGGAATCAAGATTGCCAGGAGAAACATCAATAACCTCAGATATGCAGATGACACCACCCTTATGGCAGAAAGTGAAAAGGAACTAAAGAGCCTCTTGATGAAAGTGAAAGTGAAGAGTGAAAAAGTTGGTTTAAAGCTCAACATTCAAAAAAAGAAGATCATGGCCTCTGGTCCCATCATTTCATGGCAAACAGATGGGGAAACAATGGAAACAGTGACAGACTGTTTTCTTGGGCTCCAGAATCACTGCAGATGGTGACTGCAGCCATGAAATTAAAAGACACTTGCTCCTTGGAAGAAAAGTTATGACAAACCTAGACAGCACATTAAAAAGCAGAGATATTACTTTGCCAACAAAGGTCCGTTTAGTCCAAGTCATGCTTTTTCCAGAAGTCATGTATGGATGTGAGAAATGAATCATAAAGAAGGCTGAGTGCCAAAGAATTAATATTTTTGAACTGTGGTGTTGGATAAGACTCTTGAGAGTCCCTTGAACTGCAGATCAAATCAGTCAATCTTAAAGGAAATCAACCCTGAATATTTATCAAAGGACTGATAAAGTTGAAGGTCCAATACTTTGGCCCCCTGATATGAAGAGCTGACACTGGAAAAGACCCTGATACTGGAAAAGATTGAAGGCAGGAGGAGAGTGGCATAACAGAGCATGAGATGGCTGGATGGCATCATTGACTCGATGGACACGAATTTGAGCAATTTCCTGGAGATGGTGAGGGACCGGGAAACCTGGCATGCTGCAGTCCATGGAGTTGCAAAGAGTTGGACATGACTGATTGACTGAACAAAAACATATTTCCTTCTGGATATTTGATTTAGTAAGTCTAAATGAAGCTTAGGAATCCATATTTCTAACGTGGGTCTCAGGTAATTCCAATTATTAGCCAGATTTGGGGAAACAGCCCTAAATAAAAAATCAGAATTTCTAACTACATACATGTTTATGTGTGTCCTAGTGGTAAAGAACCCACCTGCCAATGCAGGAGACATAAGAGATGTGGGTTTGACCCCTGGATCAGGAAGATTCCCTGGAGGAGGGCATGGCAACCCCCTCTAGACTTATTGCCTGGAGAATCTCATGGACAGAGAGTCCTGGTGGACTACAGTCCATAGGGTTGCAAAGAGTTGGCCACGACTGAAGTGACTTAGCACGCATGTGTTATATAAAACACGAAAAAAGTGAGGCAGCAGAATCCCAGCTTTAACAGGGTGCTTTTATAAAACTCCAGTTTAACCTTTGAACACTATAGGTAAAAGACGACATTTCATTTTGTAATACTCATTTTTTTTTTTCCTATCAAAGTATGTCCTCTCTCCTAACTTAGGCTTCCTATATAAAATGATTCCACTGTGAGTTTTTAGACTATCTTACATGGCTAATTAAATGTTAAATGAAATAACTCATTTGAGGAAGACACTAATGCTTACCAAGATAAACGTCATTGGTCACAACGTACTTGCAGATGCCCTGACGTCTTTCACCTCTCAGCTCTGGCCTAATGTGCCAGCTCTCCATGAGCTCATTACTACATGGGCTTTAGTGGGAAGGCCTCACCTTGGAGTCGGTCCGTGGAGGCCTTATACCCAGTCCCATTAACTGGGCTTTCCTGCCCTAGCTTGGTTAGACAGATGCTAGTACAATGCTGCTCTAATTTAATAAAACTAAAGCACTTTTTAGGGTCTCTTCAACTTTGGGGTCGCATGGAGTCGGACATGACTGAAGCGACTTAGCAGCAGCAGCAACTTTGTGAACTCACTTAAGTAGCAACATGAGCAAAGGTGGGTTGACCTACAGGGCAAACCTACAGTGAGAACTGGGAGCCAGTCTTCTGTGTCTCACTGTCTTCCGGGGGCCGTTCTACCATAGAGGAGACTTGGCATGAGTTCCTTCATCTTCCTCTTGGTTGCAAAACATCACCTTTCCTCTGATCCTCAACCAACAAATGCCCCAGGAAGATTCCACAGTATATCATCACTTTCAGTTATGAATAGCAATGAGGATTCTGACTCCATTTTTTTGATGTTTTATGCTGACACATTTTAAGCTTGCCTTCACTCTTTGCTCTGTGTCCCACATCAGGGTAAGCTGATTAGAAAATTTGGGTGCTTCCTCCTTTGATACAGGGGAGGGAGATTCAAATCACACAAGCCCCTATCTGCACATATGTGGGTGAACTCTCATCCAATCTCATTCCTTAACCACAATAAAAATTTAGGCCAGTCTCCTTTGCTAGCTCTCACAAGAAATCTTGAATCTATTTGTGGGACATTCCCTGTTTTATCCAGACCTCAATTTTGTAAATATCAATAATAAACTTTCTTATATCTTCTTGCTGTATGTTAGTGTTTGGTATAATCAATCAAAATCACAACTAAACTTTGGGGGGGTGGGGGAGGGTGGGGAGGGTCCATCTGCCTCTGCAGGTGACCGTACTAGTCCAGCTTAAAACTTCAGTACCATATCTGATGTAAAATGTTCCTTTCCTCATTGCCAGTGAGGCTTTAGCTTTAGAACAGTAAAGTGTCTGTGTGTATGTGTGTGTGTATGCAAATGCATGACACATGCGTGCTTTTTTGCTCCTTTCTCACCCTCATCTTAGAGTTAGGATTGACCGGCAAACAGGTTTTGTTTGGGGTCATTTGTTCGGCTCCCTTTACAAAGCCCAACTTCATTTATATCAGCTGACAAGAAAAGGAATAAGAGAGCCAAAACAAGGGCCAGTGAATTGGGCACGTGATTTCAGTTCTTTCCTGCTATTTGCCCGAGTTTGTCTGGCTAACAATGCCTGCCTGGCCTCAATGCCATCCATGTGGTATATGTGCAAATGCTGTTTCTCATGAGGACTTCTGGGAAGTCCTCCCATTTCATGATTCCATTTTCACTCCCCATAGCTCCTACCCCCAGCAGTAATGAATAGAATTCTTGTTTCTGAGGTCAACTTGGCAGGTAAGCATTCCTCCTGGGATGGTTACAGGAAGATGATTAAGGCTGAGCTACTTACTGAAATGCCACAGGAAATATGTATCCGTGCCATGCCAACGACAGGAGCACAGACCGCTCTACTATTCAGCCAGCTCTGGTAGTTATTACTGCGGCAGATGCCCACAGAGCCTACCAAATACTCCCTGGGCTTTCCTCTATTTCTCAGTCCCTTCTGCACTTAACAGTGCACCACGTGACTAGATTTGACCAATAATCTGAGTGGAAATTCAATGTGCACTATCTGGTTAGAGGCAATTAGGAGAAAAATGTAAGTTCTCCATACTTTCTTGTCTTTCACCGGCCACCCTGAAAGCTATGTGTGGAGATGGCAGAATCATAACATGGCTCAACCTGGAACTCGAAAAATTATGCAGAATAGAATCCCTCATCAATCATGTTAAGACACAGAGTGTGAAGAAGAAATAAATATTTGTAATTTAAGCCACTGAAACATGGGGATAAATCTGTCACTACAGCAAAACCTACCTTCCAATCCATCTTGCAATCTACCTAGGCAAATGTTCAAGTATAATTATTTTACATACAGATATTTATGATCTGAGTTTATAGATATACTATATTTAATTATATGTCATGTATATATGATAGAAATATTCCATCAGTTCAGTTCAGTCACTCAGTCAGGTTTGACTCTTTGCAGCCCCATGGACTGCAGCACGCCAGACTTCCCTGTCCATCACCAACTCCTGGAGCTTGGTCAGACTCATGTCCATCAAGTCAGTGATGCCATTCAACCATCTCATCCTCTGTCATCTCTTTCTCCTCCTGCCTTCAGTCTTACCCAGCATCAGGGTTTTTTTTAATGAATCAGCCCTTTGCATCAGGTGGCCAAAGTATTATATGTTACTATTTTATTTTATATATGTTATATAAATAATGTTTTATAAAATATATCCTACATTTCACAAAATACATTTATAAAATGCACTAATATAATACAATTGGTATTAGTAAAACAAATAACGAAACAAAATAAGCATGACTTGAAGCCATAAGGAGTCTGATCATTTAGAAAATAAGTAAATGAGTAATGAGTACATGGTTACCATACTCATTGCAAAACAGACATTATAGCATACACAGAAAAGTGATTCACTCTATGATGAATAAAAAAGGATACACAAGGCAATTTGTAAAACTTGGGAAAGAGACAGACATCTAGATAATGAAGAATGTAACACATCACATCTACCGCATCTCTCTGAAAGAAACAGTCCAAAGTATGAAAGTCTCAGGAAGCTGCCAAACTTTCACAAAGCTGGTGTAATCTACTATGTAGAAGAGGCTGTCCTTCTCTTCATGTTAGAACAGGGCCCAGAGTTTGTGTGAAACTCAGTGTCCTTGGTCAGTAGATTGGAAGTAGCAAGAGAACAAGACCATGCTCTGGTGAAGTGGCCCCTCAACACCTAGGAAGGAGAGTTTGTCATCAGCTCACAAGCCATCTGAACTTCAGCAAGGGCACAGTGCTACTTTATGCAGTAAATTATGTTTGCAACCAGGAGCTTTCATTCTGCAGAATGTTGGAATGGTATTGAATAATGTGTGATCATGAAGGCATCAAATGAAAGTACATTTCATTAAAATGTACATGATAATAGGCGCTCCAAAAAAGACCAGTGCAGAAAGAGACATATCAACGTTTCACTTTTGAGCTCACAGCTCTGACTCCACTCTCCTGAGTGTGGGGCATACGGCCAAGTTTCTCAAGAACTGGAAGGTAAGGGACATCACCCCTTTCTATTCTTGCCTCATCCTCTTATTAAACTCTGGAGTAGTGAATAACAATTTCCTGGTAACACTCCTGGAATAGCACTCATTTCAATATGGTTTATTTGGCAAAGTTGCCTTCAAGAACTGTGAAGGGTCTGAGAGTTTGCCTATTTTCAAGGTAACGAGTTGTAGGGAAAGAGCAACTTAGCCACGGTGGTGTGGTCAGGCTCCCTCGGCCCACAGCCTCTCGCTCTTGCCCCACGTTTTGTAAATAATGTTTATGTAACAGCTGAGATCACTTACGGCGCTGTGCATATGTGTCAGCAGGCGCTTGCTTGCTCATGAGCCACTTTGTGCTGTATGCCTGTAAAAACTTCACCACGAAGACCCTGGCTGCTGCTGCACTGGGGCTGGATTGGACTGACATCATGATTGTGTTACATGAGGTTATATAATGGCTGTGTTACAGTTATGTTGTGGCTGCTGCTACAGCCGCTGTGTTAGCCAGGAGAGAGGCTGGATTATGGCTGTCATGCCTACAGTTCCTACAGCTCCTCAAGTCTCCTTCCAGCCTCTTAGCTCACACCTTGCCTACCCTGGGTTCAGTGAAGAGTGCGGACAGTGTGAACAGTGAGACAATTCGCATCACAAGCTGGATCAGCGAGACACAAGTTATCCTGCCAAGTTTCATGGATGATGGTAGAAGATACAAGACTTCTGAGTCATAGATAAAGGACAGTTTATAACTCACAGCAATAGTAGGAGCTAAAGTATTTTTTCATAGAGCATTTTTACAGCAGTTCCATAAACTCAATTCCATGAGGCAATCTGAAAAGAGCCAGAAGACACCTGCACACACAAAGGGTTGCATCTCGAATCATTTAATAACCATCACTAGCACGCCTGCCCTTTACTCTAGAGGAAGACATCATCTTTATTATCATGGACAGGAAGCATGCCTGTCCTTCGCTCCCAAGGGAGGCATGATCCCTATCTACCAAGGTTCTTCTGCATAAAAATATCATTGAAGAGACATCCTGAAACAAATGGCAGGAACTGCTTCCTTCATAAGAGGTGCAGAAACACAAGAGACTCATGCAGAGTTGTCTCTCAAACATTGTTTGGAAAATATAATATCTGAAGTTTTTGGAAGCAAAAGATATTTATTATAGAAGGCATGTGGGCTGCCCTTCAGATAGAATCCCAGGCCATGATCAGACCAAATGATGATATTTCAGGCTTTGCAAATGCTGGTTGACCACAGTGATTGTAACCTAAATGCCCTGGACAAAAATTAAGAAACAATCTTAATGTCCTCATCTACTACCTAGCTACATGCACATAAACAACAGAATGTAAAGTTTCTGAGAACTATGTCTGCCTCTTTACTGCTAGTTCCTGAAACAGTGTGTAGGAGGAATTCAATAAATATTTACTGATGATGAATGTATCAGGGTGACCTCATTCCTTTTCAAGGATATTGACAATAACAAACATTTTCTGATTAAACCATGGCAGCAGTGTATCAGATAAAGCCACAAATGACATACAAGTAATGTATTTTTACTAATACATAGTTTTTCAGAGTTTAAAAAGACTGATTTCTTTGAATACATATGATTTTCCTTTAGAATGTATGTATTTTCTTTAATTCAAATATTAAAAGCTCTCTATATATTTGATGTGCTTCTGAAAAGATGGAATTAAGACAGTGGAAAGGAGTGAAAGAGGAAGAAGATGAACAAAACTGCACCCACAGTACTATCTGTGTGAGATTAAGGAAGGAAACCATTGAGGCTACAAACAGAGAAGTTTCAAGTATATACAACACCTGTCTGAAGACAATGATAAGAACAAGGATCAAGTAGAGAAGAGACAGTCCCCTAAACTACCTTCAGGCAGATCCATCAGTCCCGCAGAGCTCAGTTACCACTTAGAATAGTCTGCGTTAAGTGTAGAGGAGGAGCAGTACTTAAACCTCTGAGTAGGTTTACAGCAAAGGGAGGAAAAACCCAATTCACTTTTACAAAGAATTTATTCTCTTATTCTCTCACCCCAGATAATTCCCTTATAGCTAGTTATGACATGTCAACTTACTGCCAAAATTAGTAAATACCTACTCCAGATTTACTGTTTGTGATTTATACAATTTCCCAAGAGACAAGCTTCAGGAATCTCATGTAACAGTATGCCAACAAAATGGAAATCATGGAATAGAAAAGAATCTTTAAAATCAATAAGGAGACTTATTTATTCTTACTGTGTTGTTTGCTTTGCATTAATGATCAGTGGAAATAGAATAAGTAGTTTACTACACCCCATAGTTTTGGATTGTCATGTTTTCACTTTCATTTGCCTCTAGATATTTTTTTGTTTCCTCTTTGATTTCTTCAGTGATCCCTTGGTTGTTAAGTAGCATATTGTTTAGCTTCCACATATCTGTGTTTTTTGCACTTTTTTTTCTTGTAGTTGATTTCTAATCTCATAGTGTTGTGGTTGGAATTACTGAGTCTTGCTTTGTGGCCCAGCATGTGATCAATCCTGGAGCCTATTCTACGTATTCTTGAAAAGAACGTATATTTAGCTGTTTTCAGATGGAATACTTATAAATATTAATTTCATCTGGTCTAATGTGTCATTTAAGGCCTGTGTTTCCTTACTGATTTTTCTGATTTTCTGGATGATCATACATTGTAAGTGATGTGTTAAAGTCTACGACTATCATTGTGTTAAGGTTAATTTCTTCTTTTACATCTGTCAATATTTCCCATAAAAATTGAAGTGCTCCTATGTTGGGTGCATATATATTTATAATTGTCTTGTTCTTGGATTGATCCCTTGACCATTATGTAGTGTCCTTCTTCATCTCTTACAGCAGTCTTTATTTTAAAGTCTATTCTGTCTGATATAAGTATTGCAACTCCTGTTTTCTTTTGATTTCCATTTACATGGAATATCTTTTTACATTCCCTCACTTTTGGTCTAATTGTGTCCCTAGATCCAAAACCTATGGGATGCAGCAAAAGCAGTTCTAAGAGACAAGTTTATAGAAATACAGGCTAACTAAAAGAAACAAGAAAAACATCAAATAACCTAACCTTACATCTAAAGCAACTAGAGGAAGAAGAACAAACAAAACCCAAAGCTAGTACAAGAAAAGAAACCATAAAGATCAAAGCAGAAGTAAATGAAATAAAGATGAAGAAAACAATAGAAAAGATCAGTGAAACTAAAAGCTGCTTCTTTGAAAAGATAAATAAAATTGATAAACCTTTAGCCAGATTCTTCAAGAAAAAAGGGAGAGGGCTCAAAAAAATAAAGGTAGAAGTGAAAAAGGAGAAGTCACAAATGACACCACATTAATACAAAGAATCATAAGATACTACTATAACAACTATACATCAACAAAATGGAAAACCTAGAAAAAACTGAGAAATTCTGAGAAAGGTACATTCTCCCAAGACTGAACCAGGAAGGAATAGGAAATATGGACAGACCAATTTAAAGTACTGTAATTTAATCTGTGACTGAAAAACTCCCAGCAAGGGCTTCCCTGGTGGTCCAGTGGTTGAGAATCTGCCTGCCGATGCAGGGGACACAAGTTTGATTCCTGGTCCAGGAAGATTCCACCTGCTGCAGAGAAGTTAAGCTTGTGTGCCACAACTACCGAGCCCGCGCGCCAGAGCTCGTGAGCTGAAAATACTGAGCCCCGAGTGCCCTACAGCCCACGCTCCCCAAGAGAGGCAGCCGCAATGAGAAACCCATGCACTGCAAGGAAGAGTGGATCCTGCTCACTGCAACTAGAGAAAGCCTGAACATGGCAACAAAGACCCAGCCCAGGCAAAATAATAATAACAATAACAACGATAATATTAATTAATAAATAAATCTTTTTAAAAGAAGATTTAAAAAATTATTTAAAAAGATCTTGCAAAAAAAGACTTTCCCAGCAAATGAAAGTCCAGGACCAAAAGTCCAGGCTTCACAGGTGAACTCTACCAAACATTTAGAGAAGAGTTAATGCCAACCCTTTTGAAATTAATTCCTAAAATCACAGAGGAAGAAACACTTCTGAAATCATTCTATGAGGCCTTTATCAACTTAATACCACAAAAAAAGATAACCACACACACAAAAACAAAATTACAGGCCGATATCACTGATAAAAATAGACACAAAAATCCTCAATAAATACTTTAGCAAATTGAATCCCCAACAATACACTAAAGGGTCATACACCAAGATCAAGCGAGAGTTATCCCAGGGATGCAAAGTGGGAGTTATACCAGAAATGAACATTATCAACCTAAAGAATAAAAACCAAATGATCATCTCAATAGATGCAGAAAAAGCTTTTGACAAATATCAACATCCATTTATGACAGAAATTCTCTAGAAAGTAGGAATAGAGGGAACTTACCTTAACACAATAAAGGCCAAATATTAGACAGAACATTCTCTGACATAAACCACAGCAAGATCCTCTTTGACCCACCTCCCAGAGTAATGGAAATAAAAACAAAAATAAACAAATGGGACCTTATTAAATTTATATGCTTTTGCACAATGAAGAAAACTATAAGCAAGGTGAAAGGGGAGACTTCAGAATGGGAGAAAATAATAGCAGACAAATAACTGACAAAGATTTAATCTCCAAAATATACAAGGAGATCATGCAGCTCAATACCAGTAAAATAAACAACCCAATCAAAAAATGGGCCAAAGAACAGACATTTCTCCGAAGAAGAAATACAGATGGCTAACAAACACATGAAAAGATGCTCAACATCACTCATTATCAGAGAAATGCAAATCAAAACCACAATGAGGTACCATCTCATGCTGGACAGAATGGCTGTCATGAAAAATTCCACAAACAATAAATGCTGGAGAGGGTGCGGAGAAAAGGGAATCCTCTTACACTGTTGGTGGAAATGCAAACTAGTACAGCCACTAGAGAGAACAGTGTGGAGATTCCTTAAAAAACTGGAGATAGAACTGCCATACGACCCATTAACCCCACTGCTGGGTATACACACCAAGGAAACAGAACTGAAAGAGACACGTGTACCCCAATGTTCATTGCAGCACTGTTTACAATAGCTAGGATATGGAAGCAACCTAGATGTTCATCGGCAGATGAATGGATAAGGAAGTTATGGTACATATACACAATGGACTTTTACTCAGCTATAAAAAGAACATGTTTGAGTCAGTTCTAAAGAGGTGGATGAAACTTGAGCCTATTATACAAAGTGAAGTAATTTAGAAAGAGAAACACCAATACTGTATATTAATGCATATATCAGGGAATTTGGAGAAGGCAATGGCACCCCACTCCAGTACTCTTGCCTGGAAAATCCCATGGATGGAGAAGCCTGGTGGGTTGCAGTCCGTGGGTCCCTGGGAGTTGGACACGACTGAGCGACTTCACTTTCACTTTTCACTTTCCATGCATTGGAGAAGGAAATGGTAACCCACTCCAGTGTTCTTGCCTGGAGAATCCAAAGGATGGGGAAACCTGGTGGGCTGCCGTCTATGGGGTCGCACAGAGTCGGACACGACTGAAGCAACTTAGCAGCAGCAGTAGGGAATTTAGAAAGATGGTAATGATGATCCTATATGCAAGACAATAGAAGAGAAACAGATCTAAAGAACAGACTTTTGGACTATGTAGGAGAAGGTGAGGGTAGGATGATTTGAGAGGATAGTATTGAAACATGTATATTACCATAAGTAAAATAGATGACCAGTGAAAGTTTGATACATGAAGCAGGGCACTCAAAGCTGGTGCTCTGGGACAACTCAGAGGGATAGGGTAGGGAGGGAGGTTGGTGGGGGGTTCAGAATGGGGGGACACATATGCACCTATGGCCGATTCATGTCAATGTATGGCAAAAACCACCACTATATTGTAAAGTAATTAGCCTCCAATTAAAATAAATTAATTAAAAAAAATAGTAAAGGCCATGTATGACAAATCACAGCTAACATATTACTCAATGGTTAAAAGCTTAAAGCATTTCCTCTAAGACTAGGGACAAGACAAGAATGTCTACTCTTGTCAGTTTTATTTAACAGTTTTAGAAGTCCTAGCTACAGCAATCAGATAAGAAAAGGAAATAAAAGGAATCCAAAGAAAAGAAGAAGTAAAACTCATTGTTTGCAGATGACATGATACTATACATGTCTCTAGAAATTCCTAAAAATGCTACCAGAAAACTACTAGAGCTCATCAATGAACTGAGTAAAGTAGCAAGATATAAAATTGATACACAGAAACCTGTTGCATTACTATACACTAACAATGAAAAATCAGAAAGAGAAATTAAGGAAACAATCCCATATGATTGTATCAAAAAGAATAAAATACCTAGGGGTAAACCTATCTAAGGAGGCAAAAGACCTATACTTTGAAACCTATAAGACACTGATGAAAGAAACTGAAGATAATACAAGCAGATAGAAAGATACACTATGTTTTTAGATTAAAAGAATCCATATTGTTAAAATGACTATACTACCCAAAGACATCTACAAATTTAATGCAACCCCTAATGCATTATCAATGGCATTTTTTTCACAAAACTAGAGCAAAAATACTTTTAATTTAAATGGAAATATGAAAGATCCTGAGAAAGAAAAACAGAACTGGAGTAATCAGAATCCCTGA
Organism: Muntiacus reevesi; assembly: GCF_963930625.1. Lineage (NCBI taxonomy): Eukaryota > Metazoa > Chordata > Mammalia > Artiodactyla > Cervidae > Muntiacus > Muntiacus reevesi. The sequence continues at coordinate 54,495,385 of NC_089265.1, read as the reverse complement.
TTTCAGACAATACAACAAAGCTACAGTTATTAAAACAGTATGGTACTCACACAAAAATAGACATACAGATTAATGGAATAGGATAGAAAGCCCAGAAATAAACCCATGCACCTATGGTCAATTGATCTACAACAGAGGAAGCAAGAATATATGATGGAGAAAAGACAGTCTCTTCGATAAGTGGTGCTGGGAAACTGGGCAGCTACATGTAAAGAATGAAATTAGAAAATTCTCTAACAGCCTATACTACTAGATACAAAATATAAAACTCAAAATTGATTAAAGATCTAAATGTAAGACCAGACACCAGAGGAAGACCAGTTTCCTAGAGGGAAACACAGGCAGAAGAGTCTGACATAAATTGTAGCAATATTTTTGGGTCTGTCTGCTAGAGTAATGGAAATAAAAACAAACAAACAACTAAATAGAACCTAAACTTAAAAGTTTTTACACAGTAAAAGAAACCATAAACAAAATGAAAAGACAATGTACCAAATGGGAGAAGATACTGGCAAATGATGAGACCAACAATTTCCAAAATATACAAACACACAAATAGCTTATATAACTCAGTATCAAAAGCCCATTCAAAAAAATGAGAAGATCTAAATAGACATTTCTCCAAAGATATACAGATCACAGACAGACACATGGAAAAATGCTCAACATCACTAGTTACTAGAGAAATGCAAATCAAAACTACAATGAGGTATATAAAAATAACCTCACTCCAGTCAGAATGGTTATCTACAAAAAAGTCTACAAACAATAAATGCTGGAGAGGGTATGGAGAAAAGGAAACTCTACTACACTGTTAGTAGCAGTGTAAATTGGTCCAACCGCTACGGAGAACAGTACAAAGGTTCCTTAAAAAGTTAAAAATAGATTTACCATATGATCCTGCAACCCCACTCCTGGGTATACATCTGGAGAAAACTGGAATTCAAAAGGATACATGCGCCTCAATGTTCACTGCAGTACTGTTTAATACAACAGCTAAGACATGGATGCAGCGTAAACGTCCATCAACAGATGAATGGATAAGGAATATATGGCATAAAAAATATATATGCATACACTGTGTAATATAACTCAATCACATAACAGAATGAAGTAATGCCATTTGCACCGTCATGGATGGACCTAGAGATTATCATACAAAAAGAAGTAAGCCAGACAGAGAAAGACAAATGTCATATGCTATCACTTACATGTGGAATCTGAAAAAAAGAACATACTAATGGACTTATTTCCAAAGCAGAAATAGACTCACAGACATAGAAACAAACATGGTTGCTGAAGGGGAAAGTGGGGGAGGGATAAATTAGGAGGGCAGGATTAACATATACACACTATACATACATATTATTATATATATAATAGATAACCAACAAGGACCTACTGAATAGTACAGGGAATTATACTCAAGATCTTGTAATAACCTATAAGGGGAAAGAATCTGAAAAAGAAAATATATGGAGACTTCACTGGTGTTCCAGTGGTTAAGAACCCACCTTGCAATGTAGGGCGTGTGGGTAAAATCCCTGCTTGGGGAACTAAGATCCCATAGGCCTCAGAGCAACTAAGCCTGCTCACCACAACTACTGAGTCGGTGAACCATGATGAAAGGTCCCGCATGACACAAGCTGCGTGCTACAGCTAATACAGCCAAATAAATGAATACTTTTACAAATTCAACAAGCTTCACATTAAGAACATCTATACCTATATCTATCTATCTATATATAATATATTATATATATATATATGGTTTCCCAGGTGGCACTAATGGCGAAGAATCTACCTGCAAATGCAGGAGACAAGAGATGTGGGTTCAATCCCTCGGTTGAGAAGATCCCGAGAAGGGCGTTACAACCTACTTCAGTACTGCTGCCTGGAGAATCTCTGGACAGAGTCTGGCAGGTTACAGTCCATAGGGTTGCAAAGAGTTGGACACAACTGAAGCGACTTAGCGTGCACACATATATATTTATATATACATATACACATATATGAATATGTAACTGAAATATGGTGCTGTATACCTGAGGCTAACACAGTACTGTAAGTCAACTATACTTAAATTAAAACATTTTTAAAAGATAAACTGTTTACTATTTGTCTTCTGTAACTGTAAGCATCAAATGCTGCTACATTTAGGCAGAGTCCAACTTCAAGTTCTGAAATCTATGTTCAGGATCATGAATAGTAGTCGAGACTTATCCTCTAAAATAAGAAGTTACAGTTCTATAATATCTTATAAAATTGAGAAGAATTTTACTTCTAATGGTTTATCCTACACCATACATATTCTTTGGTTGTAAGAATATTCAATATCTGATCATTTTGTGTGCATTTCTTGTGGAATACAGATAAATACATTAATGAATACAGAAGCTGCATATACATAGGTATATAACTGGTAAATTATATACATAATACTCAGCTAAAGTAAATCCACATAGTAACTTTGACGCTCCAGCCACCAATAAGTGAGGTCTTATTTTCCTCTCCTTGAATCTGACTTAGCTGTGACTGCGTTGACAAACAGAAAACATACAGTGACCCTATTCCAACTCTGGTTTGATCACTGAGATCCCTGAGCTGCCACATAAGACAGCACTTCAGACCAGACCAGCCACCAACTGAATATTTCCTAGAAGCCAAATCAATGCCACATAGAGCAGAAGAATTGCCTAGGTGAGCCCTGTTCAAATTCCTAATATACACAATCAGAAGATATAATAAGACGGTTATTGTTTTAAACCACTAAGTTTTGGGGTAGTTTGTTTTTGGAATAAAATCAGAAAATAATAATATATTCATATTTTACATATACATTGATAACTAAATACATAAATACACATGCACACAATGATGTATGCCTAATTTTTTCTCCTGAGAAGATTAATAAGGAGCTGTTACAGCAGCTTCTTTATGGGATAGACACTTAAAAGAAAGCATTTCCTCTTCATGATACAGCTATCTTTACCCTGAATTTTTAAACTATGCTTTTTAAAATTGCTGTTTTTCTTTTTTCATTAGGAAAAAGGTGATGGTGACATAAAAGAACTTCCTTATGTTTTTTCTAAATTTAAAAGAACTAATAAATAAATTAGCTTGTGGCACTGAAAGAAAAAAAGAATATAGACTTTCTAACCATATTTTCTTAGTGTAATCTCATTTCTTTACTTTGTACAATGATTTCTACCTCTCTAATCCCATCCACCTAATTTTAGGCATACTAGCAATGTTCTAGCCTGTTTCTAATTCTATCCTTTTCCTATGTTCCATTTCCTCCACTGTATTTTGAAATCATCACCCTTCACTTCTTGGTTCTCAGTCACAATACTATGTTCTTAGAGTCAAATCAAATCCACTTCAAATAAAATATCAAATCTACCAACAAAGACCCTTTTCTCTCTTCACAAGAAAGGAAAAATTGAATGAAGACGTGCTCTCTTTGTCATGGGCATTGTTACTGATGATATCAAGTTGATATATTCAGACACTGCAGCACACAGTTAAACATTTTTTGATTCCTGTTCAAATTAACCAAAGAAGTGAAAGTCGCTCAGTCGTGTCCAACTCTTTGTGACCCCATGGACTATAGAGTCCATGGATTATTACAGGCTAGAATACTGGAGTGGGTAGCCTTTTCCCTCTCCAGGGGATCTTCCCAACCCAGGAATCGAACCCAGGTCTCCCGCATGGCAGGCAGATTCTTTACTAGCTGAGCCACAAGGGAAAGCCAATCAAAGAAGTTCAGTTCAGTCACACAGTCATGTCTGGTTCTTTGTGACCCCATGGACTGCAGCACGCCAGGCTTCCCTGTCCATCACCAGCTCCCAGAGCTTGCTCAAACTCATGTCCATCGAGTCGGTAATGCCACCCAACCATCTCATCCTCCATCATCCCCTTCTCCTCCTGCCTTTAATCTTTCCCAGCATCAAGGTCTTTTCCAATGAGTTAGTTTTTTGCATCGGGAGGCCAAAATATTGGAGTTTCAGCTTCAGCCTCAGTCCTTCCAATGAATATTCAGGACTGATTTCCTTTAGGATTGACTGGTTTGATCTCCTTGCAGTCCAAGGGAAAGGAGATCCCAAATGGCCTACCTGAATTGGAATGCATCTGCCATTTTTCAAACACATTCTATTTTATTGGAAGTCGAAAGGGAATTACATTTGAAGAAGACTCTAAGTCTGTAATAGGCAGGCATATTATAGTTTGCTTTCCTAGAATGAAACATCAAAAGAAATTATCTCTGGAAATACATATGTCTGTCACAGGTTAGCTTCTGTAGAAACAGACAATGAAATGGAGTATAGCATGCCAAATATTTATCAGGTCTGATTAGGAATCCATGCTTGTGGAATGGAAGAGGAGAAAGCAGGACTGATCAGAGAGAGAAGTCAAAGTGATACAGATCCACAAAACCTTGTCCAGCCACATGGGAAGTTCTGGAGGGCATATCCATAAATGTGCCCCGTGCTGTGCTGTGTTTAGTCACTCAGCTGTGTCCAACTCTTTCTGAACACAAGGACTGTAGCCCGCCAGGCTCCTCTGTTCATGAGAATCCTCATGAACAGGCAAGAATATTGGAGTGGGTTGCCATGCCCTCCTCCAGAGGATCTTCCCAACCCAGGGATCGAATCCAGGTCTCCCTCATAGCAGGCAGATTCTTCACCGTCTGAGCCACCAGGGAAGCCCCTGGTATCCTCCAGTGGACAGGAAAAGTGTCCTACATGGTTTAAATGGTTGAGCTTACTATCCCTGTCGCAACTAGGAGTCATATTTGGGTCATTCTGGAAAAGATTTACTGTTGGGTGACGCAGCTTTCTTCATCTGGGGCAATCAGGACTGGGAGCTCATTGGTGACTATGGACAGCACTCCCAGAAGCTGGCCTGCAAGCCATTTCTTAATGCAAATCTGATCAAAAGATTCTCCATGCCCACCACTATGCAAAATCGTACAACACTTCTGCCGCAGAATCACAAGTACTCTCAGGAGTTACTGACTTAGGAAATAAAGCCAGATTCTGAGACAGAGATTCCCATTTTTCCTCTAATCCTCTAATGGCCCACACAGGCAAAATTACTGTCACAAGTATGATAGAGATAAGAAGGTAAATTAGAATGACAGGCATTTGTATAACACATTACCATCTTTAGAGTGTTATTCACATACACCAGCCCTTTGACTCTAATGACAAATTTAATTTCTTTTTATAATCCATTTTCAGAAATGATAAACCTGAGGTTCAAAGAGCAAATGATTTGCTCAGTTTTATCACAGATAATTAGAGGCACAGTTATGATCTTCTGACTTGAAGTCCCATCATCACAGAGGCAATGTAATCACGGCAGAAAACCATATGATTTGGATTCAGACAACTCTGGTTACATTCCAGCATTTCCATTTATCAGCTGTGTAAGCTCGAGCAACTTTGCCTAAACTCCATAAGGCTCAATTCTCCACATGTAAAATAATAATACTAGCACGAACACACTTTCTACAGTCATTTGATGTGTTCATTTAAACCAAGTGTCAGCACATGGCATATAATAGGTATTTAATCAACTAAAGTTCTTTATTACACTTGAAGTCTCGTTTCACTTGTGTTTGAGCACAAATAAACCAATATTACCACCAGAAATGGTCCACTCTCAAAGGTATAAACACAAGCCATCTAGAGATGGGTGGCAAACAAATTGAGTTTTAGTTTTAAATACAATAAATCACAAGGCTTACTTAGAGTCTATGTGATGCAATGACACCATTAATTTTTAAATGTCCCTGATTTAGAGGAGTTGTGACAAATTTTTTGGTCATATATATCTGCTTACAGAGTTTTGTTTTTCAGCTTTAACAGTAAATCCAAGCTACTCAGATGGCACTAGTGGTAAAGAATCGATCTGCCGGTGCAGGAGATAAAATTTAGGTTCAGTCCCTGGGTTGGGAAGATCCCCTAGAGAAGGAAATGGCAATCCCCTCCAGTATTCTTGGCCTGGGAAATCCCATGGACAGAGGAGCCTGACGGGCTACAGGCCATAGGGTTTCAGAGAGTTGGACATGACTGGGTACATGCATAAACGGAAAAAAACCCGAAAATCCATTAAGGAATAACATTGAATCTTGTTATACCAACAACAGTCTCATAGGAGAGTGGTCACTAAATTGCAGAGCATGCTGAGTAGGACTTTTGCCCTATCAAAGTGCATACAATACATTAGGGAAGATACAGAGTCCATAGAAACGGAGTCAAACTCTAGATTTAATAAATGTGGGAATTCTAGAGTAAGCTTGTGTTAAAAAAAAATCATACAGTCTTGTGCAACTTACATGTTGTTTCTCAGCCTCATTGTCCTTTAAGAAGTAAATATTTTAGGATGGTAAGAATTTATATTATCAAATCCAGGCCCAAAATTCCAAGAGTATATAAATTCACTGAAAAAAATAATGTGCTTACAGTGCTCGTAGGTGAGTGGAACAAGAAAGGAATAATTCAGGATAACCGCTGACTACTGGAACCCAGGAAGGCATGGGCTCTTCTGAAACAGCCCCTTCCACACAAAGCCTCCAATGTTCATAATGATTTTTGGCACAGCCACTGAATGATTGTGTCTGAACCCAACCTTGAACTGACCCCAAAAGTACCTTCCATCAAACTTGGTCAATATTTGAACCAAGAAAACGGAACCAGGAGGATCTGCTCTGGAAAAGATCAAGCCTATAGTCCTAACTACCAAGTTATGAGAAATTCCAGGACAAGTCCATGTTAAATGGACACCAAGGAAATTCATTCAGTGAAACTCAAATGGTAGGAAACTGTGTGGAAGTCTGTATGACAACTAAAAAGAAAAGTGAGAGAGAATAAGAGGAAGAGATTGAAATATAATAAAGAAGCTTATAGATAAAAAGTATCTGACACAATCAATCAATTGCAATTGGAAACACTCTTGATTATTTGAGCAAATATAATTTAAAAAATAACAGGAGAAAAGCATGGAAATTTGAATAATGAATATTTAGTGATATTTAAAATTTATTGACGATTTCTAAGTTGGTACAATGCTTTTTGGTTATATTTTGTAAAAGAACTCTTATATTTAGATATAGATGCTGAAATATTTGTTGATTAAATGATATGGTATCAGAGATTTACTTCAAAATAATCAGGGGTATGGAAGAATGGGTAAAAGTAAATTTGGAGGCAGAACAGATTTAGACTTAATGGGTTATTACTTGTGATACCATACTTTCTGCTATTGTGTTTGAAACTTTCCATCATAAAAGTTAAAACACACACACACACACACACACACACAAAGATTGAGGTCAAGGGGAGAGATAAAAATCCCATCAATAGGACAACTGAAGCATGCATCTAGAATTCTCTTTCCTTGGAAATCTCTTGCTGACACTATGAGCTAAATATGGTTACTGTCTACTGGCCACAAAGTTTCCATGAAATGGAACAGAGATTATTTTAGAACTTTCTATGGAAAACACCCAGAGTGTTACTGGAAACCCACGGCATCAAAGCAAAAATTTTACATAAGTCCAGCAAAACTTTCTGCAAAAAAACTTTTCTGCCCTATCAAAATTTTGTCAAGAAACCTGTGTTAATTTTCCTTTCACTGTGTTGGTCCTGGGTCTTTGTGTTTGAAACTTTCCAAACACAAAATTCTAAATCATTTGTAATGTCTGTATCTACGAAGAGAAATGTTTATATAGGTTAAAATCTGGGGGAGCTTTATTTTCACAAAGGCATTTGTTCTGACGAAGCAAGTCTATTTCAGAGATGAAGCGAGTCACTGTCTCTGAAGAGACAGAGAGCAGGCAAAGGGGGAAATTGTAGCCAAATTAAGCTCTTTTTTAAAATTCATGTTTATCTTTATACAAAGTCCTCACATTATCCCACTGATCGCAGCAATCAAAAACAGAAGATGGTAACGTACAATTCTGACATATACGTGTGCACCACACACACACACACACACACACACAGATATGCACAATGCAAGAGTGATAGCTGATGGACAGTGATGGTTCTTTCCAGTCCCAATTATGATTGATAGCATTCCATTACCTTTATGCTTATTTTAAAATTCCCTTGACACAGATTGATTAAAGGCACAGCCCTCTATGAACCTATGAAAAATTTATGGATTTTGAAAGAGCTTTAACATGTACCATTTGAGCACAAATCATTTCCTGGCTGTCACTGTTTTTCCCACAATCTTTCTTATGTTGGTAATATATGTTTAATAATCAAAAACTGATGCTAGGGATTAAAGCATCAAGATGTTACAGAATAACGCAACAACAGAAAAAAAGAAATTAGATTTGTATGATTTTAACTATTCTTTAATCTGCTTCTGGGCAACAAAAGTGATTTGTGTCAGCCGTTATTGCATTAAACTTTAATTTTCTTCCACCGGCGCAGGATTATATAAAGGAGTATTGGATTGCACTCAGCATGGATTAGCTGAGCACTGTCTCTGCTGCCAAGGAGCAAATGGATTTCCTTCTTTCTTTGATTTATATTTTTATTGCTGTTTCCCCCACCTTCTAATTCCCATTACCCTTCTGTTTGCCAGAACTGAGATACCCTGTAGGAACAGCAGAAAGGCAGGCAGAATTATTGGCTTATTGCATATACTTATGTTCCAAGGCTTCTCAGTCATCTATGTCAGAGGAATAAAGTAGCCTCCAGCCATGGAGAGTGCATGCCAGTTTTCAACTATAAAATTAAAACTTTTTTTAAGGTGACTTTTTACCTTTTTACAGTTGTCAGTGGCCTGCATGGGGATGCTAGGGACATGGCTCTAAGACTACAGTGGACCAACTGGTTACTTCAGGCTGAAATAAGGCAACCCAAGCCCTCTAAAAGGGTTTCCCGGGTGGCTCAGTGGTTAAGGATCAGCCTGCCAATGCAGGAGATGTGGGTTCAATGCCTGGGTCGGGAAGATTTGCTGGAGAAGGAAATGGCAAACCCTCCAGTATTCTTGCCTGAAAAATCCCATGAACAGAGGAGCCTGGCAGGCTATAGTCCATGGGGTCACAAACGGTCGCAGACAACTGGGCAACTGAGCATACATACACACAAGCATCTGACTGCGGCAAGGAAGCAAGAACAACAGCGCCTTAGGTTTGGTCTGCATAAATTTCTGGATTTCTGAAGAAGAATGTAAACTTAACCAATGTCAATGCTGGTTTTGGTTTTCACAGACTTCTTGAGAATAATAAATTCCTGAGTCTCAGAAGGGTGGCTATTAGGGGGCATCTCCATAGCAGATGCCACTGAACAATACTGCTTAAGAAGGAACCAGGCTTCTAAGCTGGGGTTTGACTCTTCTGATCATGAGCATCCACTACACTGGGGACTTGAATTTATTCTCCAAAGGCACCCACAAGGGGCTGGCCCAAGGCAAAGAAGTATGTATGAGATTAAGAGAACCATTTCGAAAAACAAAAATTAAGAAAATCATTGCCAGGCCACTCAAACAAAAGACTGAGACCTTATTAACGGAACAAAGAAGTATCCATAGAATTTGAAAACTAAAAAGCATTGTTCATGAATTCAACCTTAAGCATCTCTTGGAAACACAATCCATTCAAAATCTGGAAAACAATAGATGTGAACCATATTCGTTTAGACTATTTAGTTTATCTATTCATGCTGGTAAAGGATCCACCTACAATGCAGGAGACCCCAGTTCGATACCTGGGTCGGGAATTTCCCCTGGAGAAGAGACAGGCTACCCACTCCAGTCTTCTTCGGCCCCCCTGGTGGCTCAGATGGTAAATAATGCTCCTGCAATGCGGGAGGCCTGGGTTTGATCCCTGTGTTGGGAAGAGGAGGGCATGGCAACCCACTCCGTTATTCTTGCCTGGAGGACCCCCATGGACAGAGGAGGCTGGCAGGCTACAGCCCATGGGGTCACAAAGAGTCTGACACGACAGTGACTGAGCACAGCACTGGGGTCCCCAAAATCCTACTGCAGGCGGTAAATGCATCCCGATTAGGCCCTAGAAGATGTTCCTAAACTACTGTTCCCCATGGCTCTTTGATCCACCCTCTGTGACACTTTCTCTTTCACCTTTGGTGACATCTGAGAAGACCACCAGAGGATAGGTCCTTTGAAGAACCTGAACAGTGCTCCTGCCTGTATAAAGTTGGAATCCCAATGTTCTTCTCATTGCTCATTCTTAAAACAAGGCCGATGCACTTTTGTAAATACAGCTTTCTGAAACTCACCCCTCTCCTTTTATAAAAAGTCTTCGAGTTTGATCAGTCAGTCTCATATGCCCAACGTCACATTCATAATTCTTTTGGGGGCATGTTTCTCTCTCTACAGACTTAAGTGCAAGTCCTTTTACCATATATTCCTTCAGTGGGGTTGATTATATTCTGAATCTCCTTTATAGGAGTATTTTGTCCAGTTGTAATGATCTACTGAGCCCTATCTTAAGTTGTTCAGTGTTCTTAACCAAAAGTGCCACAGTCATATTCATGTTTTGTCATTTTTGTGAAGCTGTCTTTAAAATCAAACCCTCAATTTGGTTTTTGCCATGAGGCCATGTCGTAGAAGGCATTTTAAACTCAAAATACCACTTAATTTTATCTTCAACTGGTGGAGATTTGAGTTTCATTTTCCAACCTTGAAAATTCTAGATTTTCTGAGCATTCTATATTACCTTTTAAATATTCTTTTCCTGAGTTCCTGTTTGTTGCTTCCCTGGTGGCCCAGACAGTGAAGAATCTGCCTGAAATGCAGGAGACCCAGGTTTGGTCTCTGGGCTGAGAAGATCCCCTGGAAAAGAGAATGGCTACCCTCTCCAATATTCTTCCCTGCAGAAGGAGCCTGGTGGGGTTCATGGGGTCACAAAGAGTCAGACACGACTGAGTGACTAACACTCACTGGTTTTTCAAGCATCTTATCAAACGTGAACTAATATCAATCAACTCATCCTATTGACATCTGCCTCAAAATTTCCATGGCCAATGTCACAAGTTCATTAGGAGACAGATTTACCAGATGTTCTCCCCCCACCCACCCCCCCCAGAAAATATGGGTTGCTATTTTCAGGCTCCTTACTACAGTTTCTCATTCTAAAGACAATGCCACAAATTTAGGTTGATCTTACAGCTCCATCACATTCTTACTACCAATTTTTGCACATGTGCTGAGTCCTTTCAGTCGGACATGACTCCTTGCTGCATGATGGCCTGTAGCCCACCAGGCCCCTCTGTCCATGGGATTCTTCAGGCAAGAATACTGGAGTGGGTTCCCATTTTCTCCTCCAGGGGATGTTTCCAACCCAGGGATTGAACCCGCGTCTCTTACGTCTCCTGCATTGGTAGGCAGGTTCTTTCCCACTAGCACCACCTGGAAAGCCGAATGTATTGCTTTAATAATGTTCCTTAACCAACATTCTTAAAACTTAGTGGTATGTGTTAATAAGCATTTGTTTCTGGCTGAATAATACGACACTAAGGGTTTGTTATTTTATATATATATATATGCATATAAAATATATGTATGCTACATATATACATATTTAGTTGCATGGTAAATATAGCATGTAGTTGCACAGTTAATGATTTGTTTATTTTAAATGTTTTTTAAAAAATTCTAAAAACCAAAAAGAAAAAAAAAAGACATTTGATGTAATTTAGCAAGTTCATTCCTACATATTTACCCAAGGGAACTGAAAAAGAAAGTTTAGTCACAAATATTTGTAAATGAATATCCATATCAGGCATGTTCATTCAAGTCTCAAGCTGTACACAACCCAAATGTCCATCAATTTGTGAATGTATAAACAAACATGTATATCCATACAATGGAAAATTATCCAGCAATAAAAAGTGACAACAACAGGGATGGATTTCAAAAACACTGTGCTCTGTGAAAGTCAGATTTAAAAGACTACATGTGGCATAATTTTTGTTCACGTAAAATTCCAAAAAAGGCAAAACTATAATGACAGAAAGCACTTCATTGGCTGACAGAGGCTAAAATAATGGGAAGGCATTAATTGAAAAGGGGAATAAAAAAATTTTTCTTGGGATAATAGAAGTTTCTTATTTTGACTTTAGAGGTGGTTACGTGGCTACACATTTGTCAAAATTCCTTGAAATTGAAATATTTAAATTAACAAGTCCTATTATATGCAAAGTATATCTCAATAAAGTTGATTTTTAAAAGAAGGAAAAGAGCCATTGTTAGATTTTCTTTGTGGTTTTTTTTTAAATAATGTCCAATTCATCTTTTTTAGATAGAAAATAGTAACATGCTTCTAATGATGACTATAGATATTTCCTAGACCTAAAGGAAATCTTTTACCCTCTTTATCCAGGTGCTAAAGGAGAATATTAAGACAAATACGCCTTCTGTGCCAATGGAAGATTGAACCAAACAATATATTCAACCATATGTTCTCATCTCAGCCTGACCATCTGCTGGCTGTGCACTTAAATATATCATCTAGTTTACTGATTCCCATTTGAAGAAAACCTATAAAGAAAAAAAATGTCCAATAAAATAGTAAGCTAGCTAACAGCTATGTTGAAGAAACCTAAGTATGTGTTGTTTTCTAAGAATAAACTATGCACCCTGGGGTAAATAAATTTATTCAAGATAGCAAGGTAGCTTTGAGTTTTGAGGGAAGAAAATGTTTTTATATCTGTAGGGAAAAAAAAACAGAATAGGAACTGTGTCTCTATCTTGACATAAAACAATCACAAGGGTGAATCTGTTCTTGTGCTTTCTCTAGATTGTCCTTAAAAATAAATTAGATACAAATTAGAGCTGCAGCTGTCTTTCCATTGCTACTTTGAAGTCTATATTTCTGTCCTGAGAATTTTTCTTGTTGAGGTAAGCAGTCCATGTGTATGAGTTTCTAACAATTGTGTCAAATTCTATTCCTACACTTCCTTGGAGTGGCCCATCATTTTTCCTGAGCATTTGGAGAATAATCTTGATTCTTATATTCTTACTTCTCCACAGGTAGAATTAAATAGTTTAAAAACAAACATACTCACAGGTTGTTTGCCAAACTACTAAAGGTGTATTAACTCCCACTGTTAAAACCCTAAAGTTCGTATCTTCAAGAGTGGGTTAGTTCTTAACTAAAACCGTATCTATAGATATGCACAACAATCCACTCTCCATTCATTCCAAACATGATCACCAGGATGAAGTTTCTGATGTTTGCAAAGGTAAGTGCAGGTCGGCTTTTTGAGAGATTTTCGTAATCTAACCTCTCCCTATTTCATCTCCTTAGTTCCTCAGACTCCCTTCTTTCCCCTGCCATTGGGAAATGGTGCCCTTCAGCCATCATCCTTTTCCCAGTCCAGCACTTAGTACATTGTAGCCACTGTCAGAAAAGCAGCCTGTCAGAGACTGAATCAGAATGGATGGACCCTGCTGTTTCCCTCACATCAGACAGAGAATCCCCTGGGGTGACTTTAAGGCAGGGTTCACCTGTCATTTCTCGCTCATCTGCAGAATCCACTTGGGGCACTTTTCATAGTCAGGTAGTCACATGTCTTTCCTTGTGCCTTTTATTTATGAAAAAAGGAACACCCCACAGAAGGCCAAACCAGCACTCTTCTCAAAGGAAAACTCAGTGAGGTACAGATAGCAAATGAATAATCTGTTTGCACTGTGCAGCTTTCAAGCAGGCTTAAAACAAAGCATTTTATAAGGCCAAGCTGGAATTACAGTATAACAGACTCAAAATCCCTCTTTAGGCCCAGTGGTGAAAATGGCTGCATGTTGAGCTAACTCAGGGCACCTGAGCCAGGAAGAAAGCATTTTCAGCAGCTCCGTCCACATCCTGATTATCTGTTAGGTGCTTTGGCTTATTGTCATCCAGGGAACCTCAGATCTGAGACTGCTTGCTAGGCACAAGGTTCGAGGAGGGTATAACTTAGTCTAAGGGTGAAGATTTAAGCTGTATTCTAGAAGTGCACTCAAATCTGCCTAGTGCAACTAAACATAATTCTTAAAGCTTATGATGGCTGAACTTCCTAAGTGCTCACCCTAGCCCTCAGAGTTCCTTCCAGATGAGATAAGTGCATTCTGCATATAAATTTCATGATTAGAGATAGGCATTTAATGGAACAATTCAGTAGATGTATGATGCATAAAAACATTGGAAGAAAAGGGATTACCTTCTGATAACCTGAGATTCTTGAAAGGTTGCCAATCTTTTAGCAGGGAAATGGTTGATAGAGAATATTTACAAAATGCCAAGAGAACCAAACCTATCAGAATGCCTAACTGGAACAAGCATTCTCTGTCTGGCTCCAAAGCTTCCCTCCCGGGCAAGGCCCACTCAACAGAGGCCACCTAATTTACTATCCTGCTTTCTGGAGTTCTCTCATTCCACCTACTCTACATGCCACTGCACAATAAACCTTTACATGCTTTTCATTAAAATGCTCTTACACTTAACTCTTGTCAGATACATGGGTTACAAGTATTTCTCCCTTTCCATAGGTTACTTTTTCCTTTTATTAACTGTTTCTTTGCTCAGAAGCTTTTTACTTTGATATGTCCCACTTATTTATTTTTGCTTTTATTATCTGTGCTTTTGGTGCAATATTAAAAAAAAAAAATAGTTGCCAAGACCAATCAGCATCAAGGATCTTCCCCCCATTTTCTTCTAGGAGTTTTACAGTTTCAAGTTTCACATTTAAGTTGTAATCCATTTCAAGTTATTTCTGTGAGTGGTATAAGATAGGAGTTCACTTTCATTCTTCTGTATATGGATCTCCAGTTTTTCCAAAATCATTTATTAAACAGACTATCCTTTCCCACTGTGTTCTTGACATTCTTGCAAATGATGATGGTTTAGCCTTCTCACTTACATCCCTCACGTTACCCAGCATAAGGTTTCTGTGTAACTAAAAGAAGCAAGCATGGGATGTATCAATGTGCCTGTGTGCTGGGTCGCTCAGTCATGTCTCACTCTCTGCGATCCCAAGGACTGTGGCCCACCAGGTTCCTCTGTCCATGGGGATTCTCCAGGCAAGAATACTGGAGTGGGTTACCATGCCCTCCTCCAGGGGATCTTGCCAACCAGAGATCGAACCAGGTCTTCCACACTGCCAGCCGATTCTTTACCATCTGAGCCACCAGGAGAGGCTGGAATGTACCAACAGTAGAGGCCTAAAATAGGCAGCCCCGGGATGAAGTCTTCAGTCTCAATCTTAGACAGCACTGGAAATAATCTATATTGAAAGAGAATACATGACAGGCTCAAGAGGGAGGAGATATACGAATACTTTTGGCTGATTCATGCCACTGTATCGTGGAAACCAACACAACATTGTAAATTAATTATCCTCCAAGTAAAATCAAGAAATATATTTTAAAAAGAGAATTCAGCCAAAAAGGAAATGAGTCATCTTCTAAGAAATACTCATTCATTCGATCATTGACCAAAGACTTAATGAGCATGTGTAATGAGGTAGATAACCCATTACCAGAAGAAAACAGATAACAGACTCATTCCAAAAGCAGTAACAGTTCCTGGCATTTGAAGGTACATAAACTACTTTTCCTTTGCCCTTTCAATTTTACATGGATTCTCAGTTAGGAACAGAACTTGTGATTGCATCAGAAATACATTTGCAAGGCTTGGTGTCAATGAGGCAGAAAGCTCTTTACTCCAAGCCATTACTGACAGAAGGAGTAGGTATCTTCCTAATTTTGCCAATGGCCCTGTCCATCCTTGTCCAGAGTGTGACACAGAAGCAGGTAAAATGGTTAAACGCAGAGCCATGGAGAACTAGGACGGCTTTAGAGGTGGATTCAGACGAAGCCAGGATGAGCACGGGGACCAGAGATTCTCTCATTACACTGCCGTCAGAGCTTCTCCAGCTCCTAAACATGGAGAACACTTGGCTAACACAAACCGCGTCTTGTATAATCTGAAACTTAAGGCAAACAATTTATGTCTATGTTTCTCATAGTAAAGGCTGCTTGTTAGACAGTTTCATACTGTGGGTTTCATTCTCCAGGTGGCCTTTTGCTGCTCTCCTAAATTTCCTAATTAAAAATCACATATATTGCTAAGGTGGTATACTTGCCTTGGGTGGACACTGCTATTTTGGCAACCACCCTGAATGCTACAAGGTATAAAGGACTTAAAAATTTAGGACATTTGCTTTAATCTACTATATAAGAATCATTCTTTCTCACACACTATGAATACCCAAAAAACAACTGGTTGACTAGAATGCCAGGCCTGTTGCTTGACTGAATCAACAGTTATTGAGCTGGAATTTCCCATTATATACCCCAGGTAAACAAAGCTTCAGGTAGGACTCCAAAACTCCTTCCACACTGGAGCAGGGAACAGGCTTGCAGCTAAGTCTCCAGCAAGCTTAATATTTTCTGCTATTTACCCTGGAGTTCAGTCAAACCCATCCACTGTCCCTGTGCAAGAAGCATTACGATCACCAACGTGATTAATATGCTCCTTCTGCTGTGGCAAGAGCTGCCGAAAGCCAGCTTTCAATGAGCTCTGTAAATGTCTTTTTTATGCCCTCCATTGAGTATACACCTACAAGAGTTTAAGTAAACAAGGGTATTTGAGAGTGTGGATTATATTGGCAAATACATTCCTCCTACTTTTTATCTAGTCTTCCCTATGATAAGGCAAAAGTGCTATCCCGCCTGACTGTTTATCACGTCTCTGAGTTCATAACGCCATTACATGAACAGTTATTAGGTGATACATTTATTTCACTTTAGCACCTGAAAAATGATAGCAAATCATGAAGAGAACTTAATTTTGCTAAATTTGCAAAAGAATTTGCAAGAGAATTTTGCTAAAAAAAAAAACAAAAACAAACCACATGTGAAAAGCCAGGTAATGTTCTGAACTTTTAAAAGTCTTTTGGGCACTCCAATATAGACTTGTGTTTTACCCAGTAAGTTCATAGCATTAGATTGACTGCATGTGGGGTTTAGGAAAAAAAAATCCAATTTCACTTGTTATTTTTTTCTGCATATTGATTTGTTGCTTAAACAGTTTTAAGAGAAATATAAAGCTAAGAGTGGCATCATATTTCAGTAAAAGAAGCTACTGAGTCAAATCTTTCTCTTAGAAGCTCCTCCTCACATACAGTGTATATACATATAAATCTGTATGTGCATATATATGTATATGTATATACATGAATGTAGGTTTATATACACACACACAAATGTACATTTCCAAATGTACATTCTTCACACAGAAAGATTCACAGTTCTTTATGTCTGATTTCCTGTCTACCACGGTCACTGTACAAAATGAACCTGGCAGATGATGGTGACTAATTTTCACCTGTGATGAGTCTAATGTATTTATGCTTTAATGTAGCCATTTTAATTTTTTGAAACCAAATAAACTAAAATGAATGGTCCTGCTCTCTGATCATGGTATTGGCTGCATAAACCAAAAATATAGAAAGATACAGAAGAAAATACAAATGTAATATTCTCAAAATATAAAAATTGACAAGTTACTTAGATAATTGCTTAACATATTCAAAGTATGAAAACTGTTTTTGTTTTGTTTGTTTACAGAGTACTGAAGCATATGTTTTTCCATGATAAAAAAAAAATGAATTAATTCCTAGCCACCAAGTCCCTGTCCCATTTTAGTAGATCCTCCTGCAAAATGGCCCCTTGGTGACTCTGATGGAAATATTGAGAGATACGAGATTAAAATTTTACCATATGTTAGAACATGTGTACAGGGGAGCTCGCCTTGGATTGAACACTGTCAACAAGGGGATTCTTCAGCTTAACTGTGTCATTTCAAATGTACCTTAAAACGCTCAGCAATGCTTTCTGTTCTTTGTTTACTTTTTATGAGAGGGACCCTTCAAATATAAATGTTTGCTAAAACAAATTGCATACCAAGAGTCAAATAATTCATCATTATTGAGGTTCTGTGTATTTTAATGATTGTCTAATGTAAATTGCCATACTTTTAATTTGATTTTTATTTTGAACAGTGTGATTTACATACTCAGAAATACTACAAAAACAGGTGTCTGCTGACCTACCTGCTCTCAGCCCAGATTCCTAAATTTTCTAAATGTACATTTTCCACATCTTCTCTTAAAATTTACCTCCATATTTCTCTGGAGGTAAATAATGTTCTCACTTCCTTATTTATTTATTTTTCTATTTTAGAGACTATCTTTCAATTTCCTCTAAGGGATATAAGGATTTCAGCTTCTTTCCATATCCACCCCAAGATACAACTATACACAATTTTATTATAAATATGTCACAATTTTAAACAAATAGCCATAGTACCTCCGTGGTTCAGCTTGTTATTTTTTCTACTGCTAATAACTGTCCTCCTTTTTCTTCTTGGTTTTCCAAATATCGATCATTAACACAATCCAAGAGTGTAACAGTTTTTCAATAATCTAATCAGGAACAGGAAATCGTTTTCTGCAAAGGGCCACAGAGTAAGCAGTTTATGCTTTGTGGGACATAGGGCCTCTGCTGCAACTCCTCAACCCTAACTCTGTAACAACGTAAATGAATGGGCATGGGGCTAGCTCAATAAAACTTAATTAACAAAAACAAGCAGGGAGCCAGATTTGGCCTCAGCCATAGTTTGATAACCCTTGGTCTTACATCAGATGGTCAGTTCCCTTTGTTTTCTTAAAGATCTTACTCCTAGACATTTTAACATTCTTGCTTTACTCTGGACATGCTTCTTTCTATATCTGCTGCACAGTCATCATCCTCACACTCCCCTGCACTTCTCTCCTAGGCTGAATTCTTTCCTTGCTGAATCCCATGTCTTTCTTGCTTTATACCAACCTTTCAACAGTTTGCCTAGAAAAAGTGCACTGACCCTAAATTTTTTGGTATCATATACGTTCTTTAAATGACTTTATTCTATCCACATCTTTCACATTTTAACTGTGTATAGAATTCTAGATTAGAAATAATTTTATCCTCAGAATTTTGAACTGTATCTTCATTTCCTTTGAGCTCCTAATTATCATTGAGAAATATGACTATTTTGATTCCGAGTCTTTCCCATGTGACTTGTGTTATTCTTCCTGATGGCTTTTCAAATTTTTTTATTCAATGCCAGAAATTCTGTGAATTCTATGATGTTGCTGTTTTTATTTTCACCAATATGTTAGAGACAATATTTTAATGAGTCTTTTCAATATAGAAATGCATATTTATCATTTCTGGGGAATTTTTGAATAGTTTTTTGGATAGTTTTGAATAGAACCAAAATGCTCAGAAGTGGGAAAGGTTTCCCTTCTGAAATTTCTGCCAATCAAGAACTTCATAATTCATCTTATCTTTTCACTCCCCCTTTCCTACTTCTGAGCATTTTGGTTTGGTTTTTGAGGATAATTTTTCAACTTTATTTTTCTAACAAGTATGAAAATTAAAACAGACATGATCTACTCATTCTTACTCCTGATTCTTATGTTTTCTAAATGTATATCTCCAGCATTTTCTCCTAAAATTTCCCTCCATAACTGAATGGAGGTATTGATGAAAATATACAAAAAAAATCACAATTAGAGGATGTGATTAAATTAGGTTCTTTGATGGCAAAGGATCTGGAAACTTACAGAACAAGTCTATACAAAGCAGGCATACAGTATAGGCCTGGACACAGGTTATACTTTCTGGATCCTTCTGCCCAGGTACTCTCTACAGGGAAGCACAGCCTTGGATGACACCTATTTCACCAACAAAAATTCAAACAAAAAGCATCCCTGATGTTATAGAATATATATATATATATATAGAAGAAATTTTTAATTAAAATTTCTTTCCTGTGAGTTTATTTGTTCTATACATCTGTTTTAGCATTGCTTTCATTTTAGATGCTTTCCTTAAATGTTTGTGGCTCCTTAGTTGTTGTTCATATGTATGAATGAATCAGCACTAAAAAGCTGATTGGAATAAGACAGACAATAGTTTGATAAGATTTATAGAATTCACTTCCCAGCTGTGTAAGCTCAGACTAAAATGTAAACTTTGGTGAGCTATATTTTTCTCACCTATAAACCGGGGACCCTGACTCTCCCCTGCATGGCAGTTTTAAATACCTGATAAGATCATGTAAGCCAAAGATCTATCAAAAGACAGGCCCTTGAAATTTCTAATGGGCCCTTAAATTTGGCAATTGCTTTTCCTGTTATTAGCATAAGGAAGGAAAGTTATATCATTTATTATCAGTATAATGTACCCAAAGGATATTAGGCTTAAGACTAAAATAAACTAAACAATTTTATTATTTCATTCATTTGTTCATTAAAAATATTTATTAAATGCTATCCCTGCCTCTTACTATTTGAGTGAGCTTAGGTAATTTCTAACATTCCTCAGCTTTAGTTTAATCATCTATGAAATCAAGATAGTAATATCTACATAGTAACATGTTTTGAAATGGAATGAAAACTTGCAGCAAATTATCAGCAGTGACAATATTATCATGCTAAATGACAAGCTTAAGAAATGAATCACTAGGGGGTCACTTAACATGAGTTTTTTACAACTTGATTTTCTTAAAGTATGAAGTAGAATAACATTAACATAGCCATACACACACTTCTCTCTATGCTTGTATTAAAGACAAAATATGCCATCTAGTCAATCTATTTGCCTAATGTTATGTTGCTACTAAAACTAGGGCTCTGTGGACCCTTCAAATTTACATCTTCAATGATTTTAGAATATTTAAAATGATCAATCCTTGGGCTATATCAGCCAAGGTAAGAAGCTGTAGGAAAAGTATTTGCAAAAGCAGTATGTCAGAAGAAAGAATCTCAGCAGCCTGACTTTGCTTGTGAAAGCTAGCTTATTAGCAAGGGTATTTCCCACTTTCAGCTTTTTCCCCATGATGTGATTTACCATCAAAAAAACTGACTCTGGAGGTCTCTGACCTATTTTAAAGCTGTCTTATCTCAGGAGGCATTTCTTTACTGACTCTAAGAATAAAGCTGAGAGATAGGCGGTGAAGTTCTGCCATATGGTGCAACATATGTACAGTCAATATACATGCCTTGAATGGGTAGCAACATAAAGACACACTTTATATACAGTATATCATCACAAATAAAGCTTTCAAAAAAAGTCCAGAATATGTGTGTGCATGCATATAACTATAGGAATGCATATGCATAAATGTGCATACATATGCATATTTAGATTGTCAACTATGTGAGTATATAACCGAGAACTGTTTTCATAGGGGGCTTAAAATATTGGGAGATGCCTGCCTTGACAACTCTACAAGCCTAATTTTGAATTAATTAATTTGCTAAAAAGTTGATTGACTTTATATTATGTGTCACATTGTGCACAGTGTTGAATGTATCATTGGCTTTGCAAAGAAATGATGTTTTGTAACAAAGAGAATGTGTCACCTTCTGTAGAAGATTTTTAGGAAGAAATGGCTGAACAATATTTCCCAAATTCTCAGTAAGAGTCTTCTTTGGCAAACGTTAGTTCCATGGTTAAGGATTGTTTATGAGGGGAAAAAAAAGTATCTGTTTGTTTATACATTTTTCTGTAACTGTGAAAAAGATGAGAAAACTACTAATTTAGTCATGACTTCAAGTCATACCTTTCCAAGAACTCTCTGTGCTCAATTAAACACTAAAGAATTACAGGCTTTCCCTGCTTTCCAAAAGTAGAGCATTCCTATGAATCCTTTCGTAAGCTGAAATGGTGTAAAGCAAAGAATCAATTACCTTAGGATCCATTCTGCTAACAGATGCATAAAGTAAACCGAGATAAAGCACAGATGCTCACAGACACAGTTCAAAGCTGAGGTGGTTTAAGGCTGAGATGCTAAGTGTAGTTCCCAGAAAGAAGCTTTGGGTGTGTACTTCCTCTATAACGACTACCTGCAAAACAATGCCTGAATGCTATTTTCACGTTTCCCCTTTTTTCATAAGGTGAAAATCCCCTTTGGATAGCTTTTGGATAGCAAAAATGGGTACTAGCATAGGTCTTTGGTAAAAGCCAAGTGGCATAAGGCTTCCCAGGTGGCACTAACAGTAAAGAACATGCCTGCCAATGCAGGAGATGTAAGGGAGATGGGTTCAGTCCCTGGGTCGGGAAGATCCACTGGAGAAGGGCATGGCAACCCACTCCAGTACTCTTGCCTGGAGAATCCCATGGACAGAGGAGCCTGAAGACTATAGTCCTTTGGGTTGTAGAGTCAGACATGACTGAAATAACTTGGCATGCACTCAAGTGGCATAAAGTGAAGTTTCAGAAAGCAGTGGGTACCCGTAAACAGTCACACACACATATATCACAAATACTACTAAGAGATGATGAAAATGAAGAGAGAACATTGCTCTTAGGAAAACTGAAAGGATCTGTGGAGTGTCCTCAACACCTTGAGAAGAACCTGGTCTGTCTTCAAGAGAATAAGGACTTGTACACAACCACTTAGGTGTTTGTTTTCCTCTTACCTACTCTTTCCATCTACCTAGCACTTCTTGTGAGCACTGATGCTCTATCTCACCTATTTCTTTCCTTCTGGCTATTTTCTTCTTTGATAAATCCCCTGTTTTAATATACTAAACATCCATTTTTGTGTGAAAGTGAAAGTGTTAGTTGCTCAGTTGTGTCCAACTCTTTGCAAACCCATGGACAGTAGCCCAACATGGACACTCCTCTATCCATGAAATTTTCCAGGCAAGAATACTGAAGTGGATTGCCATTCCCTTCTCCAGGGGATCTTTACAAGCCAGGGATCAAACCAAGGTCCCCTGCATTGCAGATTCTTTACCAACGGAGCCACTAGGGAAGCCCCCTTAAAATATTAATATAAAGACACTCTACAATACAACCAACATGCATAAAATCTTGGCAAATGGTGACAGAAGAATTTACCATCAGTATGATGGAACAAATTCAGAGTTTGAAAAAAAAAAAAGAAAAAGGTCATTGAATGCAAACACTCTTAGAAGTCTGAATATTATCATAATCATTATATCTGCTGAAAACACCTCAGCTATTTACAGGTCACTGTGATGGGGCACCTATAAAACCCTCAAAGGTATATTTTAGAAGTTTCCATTCATGAAATGTATTCTTCCTCTCAAACATATTGTGAAAAAGGCATAAATAAAAGACATGACACCATAAAACTCCAAGAGGAGAGCAAAATATTCTCTGACATAAACTGTACCAATATTTTCTTAGGTCAGTGTCCCAAGGCAATAGTAATAAGAAAAAAGTAGACAAATGGGACCTAATCAAACTTACAAGCCTTTGGACAGCAAAGGAAAGCATAAAAAAAAAAAAAGAAAGAAAAGAAAAGGCAACCTACAGAATGGGAGAAAATATTTGCAAATGATGTGACAGACAAGAGTTTAAATCTCCAAAATATACAAATAGCTCATACAATTCAACCATAACAATATCAAAGCTCAATTGAAAAATGGGCAGAAGACATTTAGAGACATTGTTCCAAATAAATCATACAGATGGCCAGTAGGCACATGGACTATAGTCTGTCAGTCTCCTCTGTCCATGGGATTGTCCAGATAAGAATACTGGAGTGGGTTGCATTTTTTCCTCTAGAGGATCTTCACAACCCAGGGAATGAACCTATATCTCCTGTGTGTCCTGCATTGTAGCGGGATCTTTTTACCCACTGTGCCACCTGGGAAATCCTAATTATCAGAGAAATGCAAATCAAAACTACCATGAGGCTCCACCTCACACCATTCAGAATGGTCATCATTAAAAAGTCTATAAACAACAAATGCTGAAGAGGTTGTTGAGAAAAGGGAACCCTCCTACACTGTTTGAGGGAATGTAAGTTGGTGCAACCACTATGAAAAACAGTATGGAGGTACCTTGGAAAACGAAACGTAGGCCTACCATATGATCCAGCAATCCCACTCGTGGGGATATAGCTAGACAAACTATAATTCCAAAAAACACATGCATCGCTATAGTCACAGCAGCACCATTCACAATAGCCAAGACATTGACAGACGAGTGGATGAAGAAGAGATGTTGCACATACCTGCAATGGAATACTATTCAGCCATGAAAAATGAAACAATGCTATCTGCAGCAACATGGATACAACTAGAGATTATCATACTAAGTGAAGTAAATCAGAAAGAGAAAGACAAATACCATATGATATCACTTATCTGTGGAATCTAAAATATGGCACAAATGAACCCATGTACAAAACAGAAACAGCCTCACCGAGAACAGACTTGTAGTTGTCAAGGGAAAGGGGGGGATGAACTGGGAGTTTGGGGTTAGTGGATGCAAACTATTACATTTAGAATGGATAGACAACAAGGTCATACTATATAGTGTAGAGAATTATATCCAATCTCCTGAAATTAGGGAACAAAAGGAATAAAGAAAAACAATATACAAAAGAAAGTGTATATGTGTATAACTGAGTCACCGTTGTACAGCAGAAATAAGCACAACATTGTAAATCAACTACACGTCAATAAAACATAAAAAAAAAGTGAGAGCACATTTTTCTTGAAAAATAATAGTCAACTAGCAAGAGAAAAATACATATTTCAAACAGCAGGTGATTTTAACATAGTAATATATTTTAATATAGCAAAATTTTTACATCAAAGAAAAACTTTCAAGTGTATTATATTTTAAAAGAGTAAAGTCAAGTCCAATTACTTAACATATGATTTTAAGTGCTGTCTTTGCTTCTCATTGACCACCACAAAATATTTATGATTAAATTGTTATACCTTGTTATTCATGGTGAGTGCTGTTTCTGTCACTGTGTTTGTTTAGAGCAAGTACTTAATACCCATGGAATTAATCAGTCTTCTTTCATCATGAGGCCATGCAAGTGTAATTTCAAGTCTCTCCAACAGCCCTGATTTTCATTTCTTCAGTTAGATTTGTCATCGCCAAGAATTACACCAGAATTCACAGACAAACCACTAAGACCACTTCCATATTGTTGCTATAGTCCAAGAACATGGTAGAATTTTCACATAAGACAAGCAATCTGCCAAAATGCTTTCCAAATCACTGAAACCAACAGTTTTGACTTTTTTGGGAACTGGTGTCAGTGAAAGGCAGGTATGTGGTTAAGATTTCTGTCAAACAGCATTTAACATCTCTCCAGGCTGGACAACAATGTTTAATAACAGTGGCAGTAACAAAATTATAGCTCCAAATATGGAGCAAAACTATATGCTTGACAATGTGCTCTATGGACACGATTTGATTTTTAGTGTGACCTGACACTAATGAGAACTTATTATTATTACACTAATGAGTAAATGAAAGTTGGGATTTGAAACTAGATTTACATCATTTGAATTCTATGTTGTTAGCCAAAAGGATATACTGCTTTTTTCCAGTTCTCACTGACTCCTTCATTTCTGTGAAGATCCTAAACATTCTCCAACAAAAATCAGTTCAAAGTCTTGGATTCTCTTTTTCTTCTTTCCTTTTTCCTCACCACAGGCAATTTGTTGCTTTTTTTTTTTTTTTTTCTGACTCTACCTTTAAATATTTGGTATAGCTACCTCTGTTTTTGTGTTTTTATGGCCACCACCCTATTGAGATCCTCTTTCTTTTCAATAGGGTCTTAACTCTTGTTTCCACTTCCAGCAGTCAACTCCCCCATCACCCCATCCCAGTGTTCTTCAACCTCAGCACCTCTGACACATGGGGCCATGCAATTCTTTGTTACAGGAAGCATTGTAGAACTTTTTGCAACATCCTGGAAGCTACCGGCTAGATTCTACTCCCTCTTTCCACCCAACTGTAACAATCAAAAGTATCTCCATTATCATTATCAGTTCAGTTGCTCAGTCGTGTGCAACTCTTTGCGACCCCATGAACCACAGCATGCCAGGCCTCCCTGTCCATCACCAACTCCCGGAGTTTACCCAAACTCATGTCTATTGAGTCAGTGGTGCCATCCAACCATTTCATCCTCTGTCGCCCCCTTCTCCTCCTGTTCCAATCTTTTCCAGCATCAGGGTTTTTCAAATGAGTCAGCTCTTCACATCAGGTGGCCAAAGTATTGGAGTTTCAGCTTCAGCATCAGTCCTTCTAATGAACACTCAGGACTGATCTCCTTTAGGATGGACTGGTTAGATCTCCTTGCAGTCCAAGGGACTCTCAAGAGTCTTCTCCAACGCCACAGTTCAAAAGCATCAATTCTTTGATGCTCAGCTTTCTTTATGGTCCAACTCTCACATTCATACATGCCTACTGGAAAAACCATAGCCTTGACTAGATGGATGACAAAGTAATATCTCTGCTTTTTAATATGCTGTCTAGGTTGGTCATAACTTTCCTTCCAAGGAGTAAGCATCTTTTCATTTCATGGCTGCAGGCACCATCTGCAGTGATTTTGGACTCCAGAAAAATAAAGTCAGCCACTTATTTTTTTTACTGTTTCCCCATCTATTTGCCATAAAGTGATGGGACCGGAAGCCATGATCTTAGTTTTCTGAATGTTGAGCTTTAAACCAATTTTTCATTCTCCTCTTTCACTTTCATCAAGAGGCTCTTTAGTTCTTCTTTGCTTTCTGCCATAAGGGTGGTGTCATCTGCATATCTGAGGTTATTGATATTTCTCCTGGCAATCTTGATTCCAGCTTGTGCTTCTTCCAGCCCAGCATTTCTCATGATGTACTCTGCATGTAAGTTAAATAAACAGGGTGACAATATACGTGTCCCTGGGGGATAAAACCCCCTCCAGTTAAGGACCACATATCCATCCTAGCACCACTAACAGTTAAGCACTCAGGCTTTGATAGTGCTCCTCCCCGGCTCAGCATATTTCGTTCAGTACAAATGTTCCAAATTTATCTTTCTTATTTCATTTCCTCTGGTAGCATCCCTTGCTCCAGCAAATTACCCCAATCATTGTTACTTAAATATAGCCTGTATTTTTGCCCTTGTCTACCCTGCTTCTTCTATCTTAATACATACTCTTTTCAGTTTCTGCTCCTAAAGTTCCACCCAATCTCCAAAGTCTATCTCAAAAGCTGCCATCCCGAGAGACTTCTGTGATACTCTCAGCCAGAAATGATGGCTCCCTTTTCTATGTTGCTTCCATCAGGGGTTTATCTCTTAGGACACTGAAGTGATAGCAACACTCTGACTTACAGCTACCTGTACCCTCTTCTCCCCTACCATACTGTTAGCACCTCAGGAATGGCAGTCATGCCTCAGTTATAGTTACAACCCTAAGTATGTCTGATCTCTATTAAGAGTATGATAAATATTTTTGAATGAAATGTTATTTAAAAAAGAAATCTTAATGCCTACAGTGAGAAAGAAAATGAAACTGTTAGTCACTTAATCATGTCCAGCTCTTTGCGACCCCACGGACTACAGCCCACCAGGCTACTCAGCCTGTGGAATTCTCCAGGCAAGAACACTGGAGTGAAACATAGATTCAATGTCAGGAAACTCCCTTTAGTCTTGTCCACACAGCAGAGAGAAACGCAGTACTGAGCTGCCAGTGCACTGTCCAGACGCAAGAGTTTCTAGATTCCAAGAAAACTGGGGTATATGCCCCCAGCTTTGCTAGTAGGATCATAACTGCTTCTGTCTCTTACACAGCTTGGTGATGTATGAGAGACCAGAACAGTTACTGTGTCAGTGCTGAAGGGGACAAAGGGGCTGAGTCATGCGAGGGGTGCTAGCAGGACCGGTGGCAGGAAGCAAGTGGGAGTCCTGAGCGAGGGAGCTCTAGTCTAGAAAGCAACCTATCATGCGAGGAGGTGAGATGTGGCCTGTGTCTGTGGAGGCTGATTGCTGGCCAAGACAGTCTCTTGGTTCAGAGTGTTTCCCAAAGCCAAAGGTGTGGCCTAATGGAAATTTCTCCGGTTTGACATAAATCCAAATTGTTAAAAATCTCATAAAAATCCACACCCCAAATGATGGAACACATAATCAATCATTCCTGACATCTTCCAGGCCTGGGGTATAAACACTGTGATTGGGGAGAGGGACAGAAGAACTTTGGAAACGTCTTTAAGATCCTTATAGACATTTGGGCAGGGACTACTTTGAAGGCTGTTACACTTATAGCTGGTACGCAAGGTACATGCTCCCGTCAGATGGGGCTTACGCTGTAGAATAGCACAGAACTGACAACTGGTAAACATGTGAAGCCAGTGCCCTTTCAGAGTTTAAATAGAAAAGTGACATTTCACCATGTGTCACACAAGTCCACCAGGCTGGCTGTAAACCAACCCAAAACATACTTAGTACTTCACTCCAGAAGATCTTCATGAGCAGTAATATACATTTACTGTACTTCCCATCTAATCTCTGCCCCAAATACGATTGCTGGTACAACATGCCCTGCCCCAGCCCCACTGGGAACTGCAGGCTTTTGTGGCTCCAGCCTCCTCTTGGGACTGCATATTTGCAGCTGTCCTGATGAGGCTTCACAGGAACCATAGGTTTCAGTTCTTACACAACCGAAAACTGCCTTATTGGTGCCAAGGTTGGGTGGGGGGTGGGGGCAGGGTGGCAGCAGATCAAATTCAGGATTCTTGCATTTTAAACCATATTTTGAATGAATGTTACACATATCACTAATTGCAGAACAGAATATTGTTTCTCTGAGCCAAGCTTCCAACAAGAGACTGTTGCTTGTCTTCATTCTTGTCATACACTTCTCCCTCGGCCCCCCTTCTTTTCCGCCCCCATGTTCATTTGTGATTGTTGAATTTCCTTTGAAGCACATTTCCTTATTCACAGTGTATGTTACTAGAGCTCTTTTATTTGGGATTTTTCACACATCCTTCACATCTTCTTTGCAGCTCCAGTCAATAAGCGCTAAGACCTAAATGCGCCTTTGCACTTCATGGCTATTCCCTTATCACATGCCTTTTCTGTTGCCTCAAGGAAGACCTGTACAATTTTTGTTATTGAAATGTGAATTTTTTCCCTCCCAAGCAGATGGAGGATGTGTAAATGTGTCTAAAGACTTAGAATAGCATTAAATCTGTTTTTTTTTCCTTCCTACGAAGCCCTGGGAGTCGGACTATTTCTGACCCATTAAAACCAAGAGAGAGAAAAGCAGCAATAATTCCACAATCCAGAGAAAATTGCAAGAGTTCGTTACCAAGCCTCCCTTGACACAAAGACTTTAGTTTGGATAAGGGAATCAGTCTCCCCATCTTTGGCAACACAGTATGATTCCCAAGTCATTCATGGATGGAATTACATGGATGGACTTCTATTATACATTCTATTACACAATGGACCTCCCAGGTGGGTCAGTGGTAAAGAATCTGCCTGCCGATGCAGGAGACACAGGATATGTGGGTTTGAATCCTGGGTCAGGAAGGTCCCTTGGAGGAGGAAATGGCAACCTTCTCCAGTATTTTTGCCTGGAGAATTCCATTGACAGGGGAGCCTGGTAGGCTACAGTCAATGCAGTTGCAAAGAGTCAGACATGACTGAGTGAGTGCACATGTACATTATACAATATATTGACTAAAAGATGTGAAGCTTTTATTGTTGCTATTTGTCAGGGCCTCTTGCCAGAAGAGGAGAAGGCAATGGCACCCCGCTCCAGTGCTCTTGCCTGGAAAATCCCATGGACAGAGAAGCCTGATGGGCTGCAGTCCATGAGGTCGCTAAGAGTCGGGCACGACTGAGCGACTTCACTTTCACTTTTCCCTTTCATGCATTGGAGAAGGGAATGGCAGCCCACTCCAGTGCTCTTGCCTGGAGAATCCCAGGGACGGGGGAGCCTGGTGGGCTGCCGTCTATGGGGTCACACAGAGGCGGACACGACTGAAGCGACTTAGCAGCAGCAGCTTGCCGGGAGATGTGTGGGAAACAGGCTATACAGACAGTCCCAACTTACCTACCCGCTATACTCATAATCTCCTTCATAAATTGATGTGGTGGATATTAGATACATTTCCCAGAAAAGTAAGACCATCTTGAGTGGGTTAGGTTCCCCGCATAGATCACTAAGGACAAATTAACCCTTAATAGGACACTCCTCCAGTTTTATCTCACATTTTTATGTATTTATTTACTTCCACCAAGCCACTCTTCGTTCACATGACACACACACATACACAGACAAGTCAAACACATATCTTGCTATTTTATATTTCGAAGGCTTCAAGTCACCTATTCTCACTGATACAAACATCCCTCCCTTCTCCATTCATCTGACACTAATAAATCACCTCTGATTGAGCTTTTTCTGACTCTTCCCAGCACACCCATCCACCAGCGGAGTTAGGTATGCTTTCTAGGCGCCCATCGTGATCCAAGTGTATGTGGTGCCAAATTGTAAATGCTTACAATATTGGACTAAAATACTATTCTCTCCCTTTATTTTATTAGACTTAAATTCCTTGAGGACTTGGTCAACACTGTGCCGAAGAAGTACTAGTTGCTCAATACATTTTCATAAATAGCAACTTAATGAGCAGTCACACAACAATTTCTGTCTCCAGGAGTCCCCATCCAGCACACTCTCTCCCTCTCTTCCTGCATCACGCCAACCGTGATGCTCTCTTAGATCTTCAAATTCACTTCTAGAAGAGTCTGAGTCATTATCAGCAAAGAAGTCTTTATGTGTCTACCTAATTTGGGGAAATCCAGTGTCATATGAGATGGAGGCAGTGGATTATACATGTGAAATCTAAAGGCAGCAGAAGCATGTGTTCCAGGAGAAAAAGTGGGGATCTGAGATATCTTAAAGTGGACAGAGGGGTCTCTACAGAGGCTACTCAGGGGACAGCTGGCGTCATATACATACTGACTCCTACAGGTAAGTCAGGTCCTACAGCCGCATTACTCTACATGGAATGGAAAGAATTTCTTAGGCTCTGCTGTAACTCAGGAAGATTTACTGACATTTATCCACTCAATGAGTTTCTAATCCAACAGATAAAACAAAGATTCTCCCTGTACCTTATACTGCACGGAGTTTTCTCTTATCACAACGATCTCCTCTTCCTCAGGTATTCACAGCTCTTAGACGTCAATGTTCCCTCCAGGTTCCCATCTTACTTTCGTGGCCACTCCCTTAGAGCATTTAACTACTATTCCCTTAGAGTTCTGAAAGCAAGCCTGCGTTCACAGAATCTCAACATTGGACAGAATCTTTAAGTCCATCGAGTTCATCTCTCTCATTATACACCTAAGGAAACCAACATCCAAGAAAGTTAACATGTCTTGCTCAAGTGTTCACAATTAGAAGGCAAGCAGGGACGAGGAATCTATATAATCTAATCTCAAGATTACTCTTCTTGCTGGTACATTGATAAATTCTGTCTTGAAGCATCTGCCTACAATGTGGGAGACCTGGGTTCAATCCCTGGATCAGGAAGATCTCCTGGAGAAGGAAATGGCAATCCACTCCAGTATTCTTGCTTGGAAAATTCCATGGACGGAGGAGCCTGGTAGGCCACAGTCCATGGGGTCACAAAGAGTCAGACACAGCTGAGCAATTTTACTATACTTAAATTTTGTCTTGTCATATTTATGTTGATACATACTTTATCTTCTCTTTGAAGACCTGATACTTGTCTGATTTATTTTTGTATGAGTTTGAATCCAGATGGGAAAGAGACAGAACATTAAAACTGAGCAACTTATATTGAACTTCAGGGACTATCTGCAAAACTGTGGTGGGGTTTATGCTTTCCTTGACCAATAGAAGAGAGTGCAGCACTCTAGGACGAGCAGCTACAAGGAACCAATACTTCCCTGGGCATGATGGGCAGGGCACCAAGCATTTACTAGACCCTGAAAGAGTGGATCTGTGAGCAAAGCAGCCCATCTAGGACAATTCAGTAAGAAGGGAGTCAGGAGAATAACTACTATAACTTCATTCTTTACCCACCCGCGATCTCATGCCAGTATCTCTCACTGGCCAAACCTAATGAGAAGCGGGAAGCCAAGGGATCCTCTACAGATGCAAGCTGTGTGTGTCCACCACCCTGAGCTGAGAGCATGTGGATAAGAGTGAATAGCAAATCTGAAGAAAAATGGGAGACGCCAAAAGAAATGCTTAGTACCCTGCCTTGTACAGAGTAGAGGCTCAGGAATTGTTTTTAATGTTTTTGATGATAAAAACATTCATATCTTTATTTTATATTTCAAGTGTGAAATCTTGATTTTCTAACTCAATTATAAAAGTATTGAGGGTTTCATCACATTGTATAAGGCAATGCTGTACCCAGAGTAAGTATTAAATAAGTGTTTGGTAAAAGAAAGATTAAGTAGCCCACATAAACAAAAAGTAGAATCATTTTCCTGGACAATAATAAGGCAGCCTCTTTACAAATATGTATGAAAGCCAGACTCAGTTAGTGGAACAGATTCAACATTTCCATACACTGCCAAAGATGACACGCTCCTGTTACTTAAAAGCCTTCATGAACTCTCTGCAAATCATTTCCATGGTTTGTAGGTTCTCGTCATCTGCATTAGAGGTTTGAGGAACAGAGGGGACTATATGTTCTTTACAACATTTATTGTCTGATTAGACTGAGGTCCTTTTAAATCTCAATACTGTTTACTGTATGACTAGTTCCACTGTTCTTCAATTCCACTAGATATTAAATACTACTAGGAGGTATAATGTGACTATCACACGTATACACTCTCAGGTTATTATACGGGTAACAGATTCTTTAGAAACCTCATGTCTATAACAAGAACATACTGAAAAACCTAAAGAAAATCTAAGTTTTAAGTAAATATTAGTTTTCTCTGGAAGAATAAATATTGATAGAGGATTCAGAGCTTCCTTGAACACAACTTTATGCTTTAAAGAGTTTTTTTAATTCTTATAAAATTTTATCCTCTAATTCCACTCCTCCTCTCATTAAGCATACTTCCAAGAGCTGGTCACTGTGAAAAATGACCAAGGCAGCTCATGGTCACAAAGCTTTGCAGCAGCTTAAGAAGACAAGAGGAGTCAAGCTCAAGGTTGGTTCATGGCTCAGTTGTGGGATAGTTCTTGTGGAATGCAAAGGCCCCTTTTGAATTCATGGTATCTTTTCTTATCAGCAAACTAGTAAAGAAGAGAGAAGATTTTAGAGGATGAATGTATACCTGTAGTCACCTCCTTAGTGATTATTAGAGGCAAAAGTCTAGTGACATGCCCATGTCACTAAAAGAAGACTTCCCTAGAGCCATCACACTAATGTGTGAGGCTTTCTAAGACCTTGGGATTTGTCCATGTCTCTCCGAGGACAGAATGTAACTTCCATGTGCTAAGAGTCATGAAAACCATAAAAGAATTAGCTTCGTCTTTATGTGCTTCTTCCTACATCCATGACCTTACCTTTCTCTTTGTCTTGTGGACACCTCCTCTCAGGAAGGCTAACCTGAAACGAGACATAAATGAATGAATAAGATATTTTATGTGTTCCTGCCTAGGACAGGGGAAAAAAAAAACTAACTTACACATGAGAGAAATAGAATGCTACTTAGTAGGAGGAAAGACTTCTGAGATGGAGCAGGTGGACTCAGCTTTATATCTTTTGTTCATTGCCTGGTGTTTGGTTATTTCTTTCAGGACTTTTCAGAGAAACCATCATAGGTATTTTAAACAGTAGTAAATTTAATACAGGGAATTAGAAGCTTATCCAACCATTGGGATGGCTGGTGAGCTAAGTTCAGGGAAGTCTCTGCTGGCTTGAAGAGTCTAGAAGTACCAGAAATTCAGGGAAGCTGCTACCAAAAATCTCAACTGTTTGTGATACAAAAATGGATAATGCTCAAGAGAACACTGGTGAAATCCAGTTTTCTCTTCCATCTACTAGTGTCTGTGGACTTTCTGCCACAGAAGATAATGCTTTCTCCTTCTCCCCTCCTGCCTTCCAAATCTCACAGAAATGCATCTCAATGGGAAAATCCAAACAGAATAAAAAGAATAGGTTTGTTACTGACAGATAAGAAGCAATATCTGACATTTTGACTGGGTAAAAAGGATTCAAAAAATACTCACTAAATAAATGGGTGAATGAAGAGATGGTAGGAGGAAGAGATGGATGGATGGATGGATGAGTGGATCGATATTTTTCAGGGATTGATACAATGGAGTTCAGTGTCAGGTAAAGATTAGACTAGAAGATTGGTAAGGCCCTTTTAGACTCCTAGGTCTGTGGGTCTCATGCTTGAATTGACTGCATCTACCAGGCCAGAGCTCTCTTTTTCTTTGCTCAGGGATTTGAGCAAAGCTCAACTTTAGGTATTTTCTAATCTGTGATGATAAGTTTTACAGATATTATGGATTATCTTCCAGAATCTACAAACCTTGTCATGAAGGTTATTGCCTCATTCTACCTACTAATAAAGAATGTTCATGTAATAAAGGACACATGTGTGTGCATGTACATGTTCTCTCTCTCATACACACTCTCAATTCTCCATTTATACCTTGTTTAGAGATTAGTCCTAATTTAGAAAGTTTAATAAGAAATGATCATCTCATATAGCTGTGATTTTTACCTTTGTTAGATGTAATTATCCACTATTGTTAAACCTCTATGGATAAATTATATTGGAAAAGATCAGGATTTCAGCTGCTAGAGACCTGGGTCTAAATACCAATTATGAAAGTGATTTCCTGAATGACAAAATGTAAGTATTTCACCCCTTAGAGCCTCAGTTTCTTAACTTGGAAATTAATCTTGAAGTATATAATCTCTGATGCTATTTAAAGTTCAAGAGTCTTTGTTTTATAATTTAATTGTTGCCTGTATAAAAAAATGTGACTATTAGCCATTGGCAACATTGTAACCTTGCTTGTATGATGCTTGCATGACCTCCTAATTCTTTTCTGACCACTCATTCTATCATGTCAGGATTTTGTAGTTGGTTGGATTATAACCTAAGGTAGCTAAAGCTTCCTTCAGCAATTTTCTTGGCCTTTAAAGATTTCTTGAAAGAAAAATGTGTTGTTTAATACTAAAGAGACCTTATTGAAAGATCACAATTTTTTATCTTCAGCCCTTCTCTTATCACTGGACTTGGGATGACATCAAGTATTATTAGAATGGTATGAATATGACGTTTGGACAGAGATCAACAGTATATGAATACTGCTTTGGCTCAGGATTTCTCCTGTCAACAGGTTCCCTAAGGGAAAAATATGTACAAAAGAACTAGGGCACAAAGAAGCTAAATCAAAGTAATGATTCATAATTTGGCGGACTTTGACTCCAGTGAGTTGGATCATGTGGAAAGCTCCTTTTACTTCAGTTAAACAGGCCAAACAACCTTGAAGCAAAGCAATTCTGGAGAACTGCTACACCTATTCTACCCTCAATGCATTAACTCTAGTGCTAGACCTTAGCACTATGTTAAAAGGCCAAACCAAACTTTACTTGCCAGAGCCTGAGAAGCTAGAGCTAGAGGGAGAAGAGAGTCTGTACCTAATGCCTGATGCCAAGCCAACCTAGAAAGTGAACAGGGCAGTAGTCCTAGTCCTGGGAGCTAGGTAGGAGGACAAGGAAGGAGAGAAAAAGATGGCTAAGACTGCTCCCCACCCTACCACTGGCTTCTGGGAAGGAAAGGAGAAACACTCTGCTTGTATGCAATGAACTGTTACTCACTTTCAGTTCCAACCTTAGAATATTGCAGCCTAAGCCTAATACTGGCTATGTATTTTTCAGGGCCCAGTGCAAAATGAAAGGGCCCCAGCCAGATGTGGGAAAGTCACCATCTCCTTTTCACAAGGGTGTTCCTCCAACTCATGGCAGACAGGCAACTCCCAAGGGCTTACAGTCTCCTCACAGGACCCAGTGGGTACCTGAAGTCCTGGGTGAAGGGTAGCAGGGTGTGGGGAGGCTGGGCACAGCCTGGTGAGTCAGAGGGCGGAAGGCAGACAACGCATGCCAGGGAGGCAGGAGGCGGCTTGAGGGGGCTGGTATGAGCCAAGCACAGCCTGATCACAGACTCCATTGTCTCACCAGACTTCGCTTATACAACATAAATTCAAAGATTAAGTTGTTGAGAATTCAAAGACAGCAAGGGCAGATCATTAAAATCTAAGTGTGGGGCTCCTGTGAGCAAAGGCCCCATGTGACTAGGCTGACTGCTTGCCTGGGAAGGTGATCTTGCCACAGTCCAAGCTTTCCCATCCAGGTTAATGCTCTTACTCCTCCCAAAGAGCTACAAAGCATCTGGCAGGGTAGGGACACATAGATGGTCTTGGGCCGCAAGTGAGATGGGCATCCAAGGTCCAAATAGGAAAATTCCACCAACTTGTCATTCTTATCCACTTTCCCGTGTATGGTTTTGGGCAACTAATGACTTCCTGCAAAGCCTTGGTTGATTCTTTTTGGCAAGTGTCATCTACCCAAGAGTTTCTGAAGTGCAGTAAAAGGACTGTGGGCTTTGGAGCCATGGAGACCTGGATTCAAATTTGACCCTGGTTCAACTGGGTACAAACTATTTGACCTGTTTGAGCCTCAGCCTCCTCAAATGTCAAATGACCTAGATCTCCTGTAGAGCGTATATAATAAAGTGTCTGACAGAGTACAGTAGTATGGTGTCTGCCTGGGGAAGCAACCTCCATCAGCAGGGGTTTTGCATAAAGATGTTCAGCATCATGTCCTGTAGCTGATGTCTCCAGTCAAGAGCCTACACCCATCTAAAAATGTCTTTCCAGGCCTTTTAGCAGCTACATCATCAGCCATATTTAGCCATGTGGCTTTCTTCTTGTCTGTGGCTTCTGGAGTGCCCTGGTACCTCCTGCTTCCCTGGAGAGCTCTAGGCAGATGGAAAAGTCAAGGTTCTTTTCGTTATCAGCCCTCTGGTTCTTGCTGAGCGCTGCGAGAGCAGTGACAAGGTGGCATCAGCCGTCAGGGAACTGGTGAGAGGCCCCCAGAGTAGCATTCAGAGAGAAGGGAAAGTCTGTCCCACGATGGGGCCACACATCTCCTTAGTCTATGGGATTAAGCTTGGGGCAGGATCTTCGTCTCCTGAGTCTCACAGCTGAGGTGAATTTCCAGTCTCCATTAGGCCTTTCTTCCAGAGGATGGATGCCGATTGTGCCCTTCTGACAGTATCTGAACTTTGTACTTTAGGCAGCTGGGGATTTAGCAGAAGTCCCAAATCCTTCTGCAAAAAGCTCCAAAGGACTCAGGAGCACCTATGCAAATAGGACTCTGAGAAGAGTCTCTGTTATCCTGTTCTTTTCTGAGATAGATTCGCTAACTGTTTTAATAGTGCCTCCGAGCTACATTCCTGTGTGCTATATTCCTATATATATATATATATATATATATATATATAAACTTTCTATGTTTATCTCATCTTTACAGTCAGATTGCAAACCTGAGGGGGACTGCTCTGCTAGTCAGCCTTCAGTGGGTGCCCATGCTTTGTAAAAGCTCAGTGAATGCTCGCTGATTTAGTTTACACAGGTCAACCCTGTGAAGTGCTTCTGATCTAAGTGACAGGCTTACCTCACAGTAGCACACACACAAACACAGTCTTTGTGTTTAAATGAGGGTCTACCACGATGGATTTGCCACTGGGCATCTGGGCCTCTGCCTTTTACACCAGAGCATATCCAGCTTTAATGCGCACAGGAACCATTTGAAGATCCTATTAAAATGCAGATTCTGACCCAGTCATTCTAGGGTGGAGCTTGAGAGTCTGCTTTTATAAACAAGCTCTCTGGTGCTGCCTGTGTCTGAGGACTGCAATTAGAACGGATGTCAGCAATGGAGAGGCCTTGCTTCTACCTCTTCGGCTCCCATTGTGCTTGCTGAGTTGCAGGGTCCTTTAGATGAAGTTTCTGGTCTCTTTCTCTCCTCACTTCTTAATTCAGGCTCTGTTTTCTTTGGCTCTCCAGACCTTACTTTGGAACTGGAAACTCAGGGCCAAAAGTCGACATTTTCACGACAGTCCCATTGGAGCTCCATCAGAGTTCAGAGCAAGGTTAAATTTGCTCTGGCTGGGCTGCTGACAATCACTTTGGGGTGCCCAAACTCCCAGACTTAAAGATGGAAATATAATATCTCCCCGAGGAAGCGTTTTTATTGAGTCCATGAATAAGAGAGCACGCCTTTTGTTGCATCTAATTTCAGCTTTACTCCCTCCATGTGGCATGCCTGCAAGGCAGCGGTGCTCATGGCCAGTGAGGTCGGAAATGAGGCAGGATTTAGAAAAAACCTGGAACTTATGTAAAAGTTGAAAGCTATTTAAAGCAGCATAAATGGCTACACAGAGCCCGTGCTTCTTTTGATATTATTTAGGATTTCAAAGTCATGAGATTATTTGTCTGGGAAAGAAACATAGTCTAGAGCCTCTCCTTCTCTCTTTTCTCTTTCTCACCACCACTAAAAAGTACATGCTTACCAAAGATAGTTGGCACAGAAAGATCAGGAGGATGTACGTTTGCTTGGTTTTAAAATTTTATTGCAAATAAACAACATAGATAGAAGGCAATTGATGTCACCTAATATGGTAAAAGAACTGAAGATATTTTCTCAGGACTGTTTAAATAATCAGAATGGCCATCATCAAAAAAGTGCACAAACAATAAATGCTGGAGAGGATGTGGAGAAAAGGGAACCCTCTTACACTGTGGGTGGGAATGCAAACTGGTACTGCCACTATGGAGAATGGTGTACAAATTCCTTAAAAAACTGGGACTAGAACCACCATGTGCTGTGCTGTGTCTAAGTTGGCCAGTTGTGTCTGACTTTTTGTGACCCCCATGGCCTGTAGCCTGCCAGCCTCCTCTGTCCATGGGGATTCTCCAGGCAGGTATATTGGAGTGGGTTGCCATGCCCTCCTCCAGGGAATCTTTCCAACTCAGGGATTAAATCCAGGTCTCTGACATTGCAGGTGGATTCTTTACCATCTGAGCCTCCAGGGAAGCCCAAGAATACTGGAATGGGTAGCCTATCCTTTCTCCAGGGAATCTTCCTGACCCAGGAATCAAACCAGGGTGTCCTGCATTGCAGGCAGATTTTTTACCAGCTGAGCTACTAGGGAAGTCCTTAGAACTGCCATAAAACCCAGCAATTTCACTGCTAGGCTTATACTCCGAGGAAACCAGAATTTAAAAAGACACAAGTACCCCAATGTTCATTGCAGCACTATTTACAAGAGCTAGGACATGGAAACAACCTAAATGACCATCAGCAGATAGATGAATGGATAAGGAATTGTGGTATATATATATACACAATGGAATATTACTCAGCTATAAGAAGGAACACATTTGAGTCAGTTCTAATGAGTTGGATGAACCTAGAGCCTATTATACAGAGTGAAGTAAGTCAGAAAGAGAAACACAAATACTGTATATTAACGCATATATATGGAATTTAGAAAGATGGTACCAATGATCTTACATGTGGGGCAACAAAGGACACACAGATGCCAACAACAGACTTCTGGATTCAGTGGGAGAAGGTGAGGGTGGGATGATTTGAGAGAATAGCACTGAAACATCTACATTACCATATGTAAAACAGATGACCAGTGTAAGTTCGATAAATGAAGCAGGGTACCCAAAGTTGGTGCTCTGGGACAACTCAGAGGGATAGGGTGGGGAGGGGGTTCAGGATGGGGGCGGAAACATGTATACCTGTGGCTAATTCATGCTGGTATATGGCAAAACCATCGCATTACTGTAATTACCCTCCAATCAAAATAAATTAAATAACTGAAAAACTAAAATAAAAAACCAAACAGATATATATGAATTTAAAAAAGCCTGGAACATTATTCTTTTAGTTGCTGGAGAAAATTTTCTCCCCTATCAGGATTAACAATTATTGGTACTGAATGCTTCACAAAGTCTGGAGATTTGGGGTTTCCCAGGTGGAGCAGGGGTAGAGAAAATTTTACCTCCAAGGAGCCCCAGAAAAGAAAGTGTACCTTTTCAAAAAGGACAGCTGAAGTAGTTTGTAAAGATGTCACGATTCAATACTAAATTAAAAACAGTCATTCTGAATGTCCTATGCATATACACTTAGATATAAGAAATGTTAGTGCTTTACTATTCCACCATTTAACTCATGGATTTTAATCCTAATCCATAGCAGAATCGAATTTGAGTAAGTAGGATATAGCAAAGAGATAAAGGAAAGTTAGATTTATTCACTAATATTTAAAAATATAACTTCCTATCACACATAGGATGTGATGTCTGATTTTATATTCCCAAACACTTAAGATTATGTGCCTTCTCTCTTTTTAGCTCATTTACCAGCTGAATTTCACCAACATAACCACAGGAGAGAGTTTCCATTTCTGTGTGGAATAAATCTTTAAAAAATAAATAAAGGGAGGACATACATTTTCACAGGACCACAATAGGTACTTGGGGGTTCATACATCTTGCCTATTCAGATCCTCAGTTTGAGTGGTAGCCTTTTTTTTTCACAATAATTTCGAATCAATGCACACTTTACAAGAAGAGGAAAAAAAATTATGTTGACTGGACAACCACAAAAAGAATTTTATGGTGTTTTTGCTACCTGTGAGTAAATAAATATATATGCTTTTGGCATTCCTGGATATCTAATCTGCTAAGTGAGCCAAAACAACTATTTGTCCTGCTTTTTTTGTCATTCAAATAAATTCTAGAAATGTATCACAGCACTCAAGGGTGAGTGCTTCAGTGGTTTAAGTTGCAGGAAATATTGCTGCGCAGCAAAAAGCATGGTAAATGAGATGTCAGGAGACAGCGTTCCTCTCCTGATCTACCAGTTACAAGCGGTGTGGCCCTAGGCAAGTCACCTTGCTTTTCGTCAACTGCCAGTCTTCTTACCCACATTGGCCCCCCACACTGATGCCTCCGAACACTATGCACAGTACAGATACCATCTCAGAAAGCATAGAGGGGGAGCAGAAATCTCAAAGACTAAATTTACCCCAAAGATACTGAAGAAAACAAAAGATACAATTTCAACCAGAATAGAACTGGAAATACATTAACTGTCAAGTTAAAATCCTCCAGCACTTCTGCTACCAGGGGAGGGGGACGTTTATGAGGAAGAAACAATCAAGTATAGAAAATAAAGAAGCCAAATGGTCTCTATATATCTGAATCACCTTTATTACACTTACAAACCTGCTGTATCTCCTGCCACGTCTCAAACGTACCTAAAAGTCAACACGCCTAAAACAGAAGTCATGGTAATTTCCCATCCACAAACTTAGACTTCTTTATTTTCTATACCAGTGGCACTACCATCCACCCAAATCTAAAATCCAAAACACATGAGTCACTTTGCCTTTTACATTAAACCCATTCCCTAATAACACTGAGTTTATTTACAAAACATATTTTGAATTTTTCCATTTTATCTCTCTCTAGCACCACTCTTTATCTTCTCTTTTTCTCTGGACTTTGTCTCTCTTTTCCATTCTCTAGCCAGAGACTACACTGAAAATGCAATCAGGTTACCAACTACCCCCACAAAGATAGGCAGGGTTAGTCGCTAAGTCGTGTCCAACTCTTGCAGCCCCATGGACTGTAGCTGCCAGGTTCCTCTGCCCATGGGACTCCCCAGGCAAAAATACTTGAGTGGGTTGCCATATCCTTCTCCAGAGGATCTTCATGATCTGGGGAGGTCAGGTCTCCTGCATTGCAGGTAGATTCTTTACCAAATGAGCAGCCAGGGAAGCCTTTCCATTTGTATAAGGGGGCAGTGGTGAACAATCTGCCTGCCATGCAGGAGATGCAGGTTCGATCCCTGGGTTGGGAAGATTGCCTGGAGTAAAAAATGGCAATCCACCCAGTATTCCTTCTTGGAAAAATCCATGGATAGAGTCTGGCGGGCTACAGTCCATGAAGTCATAAGGAACTAGACATAACTGAGTGACTGAACATACACATTTGTATTAGAATAAAGTTTAAATCAGATATGAGGTTTAGAAAGCCTCTCATGGTCTGTCTCCTGGCTCTTTTTACACTACTACCTACGTTTTCTGTGTAATCACACTTCCTTCACTCTCCCCTCTGGGGTCTGTTTCCTCACACTAAATTTTGTGCCCCACTGTGGAATTTCTTCCCATTATTACCCTTCTCCCCTGGTTAATTTTTATCCTTCCTAGAGATTCCAGCCTCCACAAAGATACCTCTAGATCCCCAGGCCAAGTCAGATGACTGGCTATATGCACTCATTCTGTGCATATGGTGAAACTTCTTTACAAGAACAAGAGCTTCTTCCAGTTCTTGTTTTAATGTGCAATCATACCTCCCCCACTCACAGGATTGGTGGGGCCAGGTCTGACTTTGTATCCTAGATTCAGCACTGGCATTCAATAAATAGAAAATTAAAGAACAGAACTATTCTCTTTCTAGGGGATGGACTTTTCATGAGGTTGTCTCTTCAACCTTTATGGTGAAAAATTGCTTTTGGAAAATCCTAGCTAGATTTTTTTTCCCTCTTCAATTTATTGGTTAAGGTAAACAGGGACCACAGCAGGAAACAGGAAAAATAATGAATAGACTACTATTTCCATAAATTCTAGAAGATAACTTTAAAAAATCTGTCTTTTCCTCTGTTAATAACTAGATGATAAAAGATACAAAATTGAAAGGAATTTATGTCTGTCTACAAAATTGTCAAGTAGGCTGATTGAGGCTGAAATTACTGCACAAGAGTTTCAAATCGAACTCCCCCACAGTGAGGGAACTGTTCCCTCCTCCTTGCAACTTTAATTGCTTCCCTCTAAAGTTGCAGTAATTTTTTCTTGTATTACCCAGTTCTTGTACTAAATGCTGAAATGAGTGTAATACTTATTTTAGCCTTCGTGAGTAATGTTCAGGCAATTATTTCGAGTTCTAAAT
Organism: Muntiacus reevesi; assembly: GCF_963930625.1. Lineage (NCBI taxonomy): Eukaryota > Metazoa > Chordata > Mammalia > Artiodactyla > Cervidae > Muntiacus > Muntiacus reevesi. Next base: position 54,452,553 of record NC_089265.1, on the reverse strand, counting down.
ACTAAGTTTTAGGTTGGCACAGGAGGATTGCATGGTTGGGTAATTCCAGTATAACCAATAATGAGAACTTACGTTCTGTTTTGACCAGAGCCTGATTTATATTTGTATAAATGAGTTACAGCCACAACTTTTTTTAAGTTGGTATAGTCTCACAAGCATATAATGACTGGAGGCTTGAGTCCTGGACTCATCCACAAAGGGCCTAATTTCAAGTGATGGAAAGCAATAACAGCATTATTCCAAGCACACACACACCTCATTTACTTTATTTCTATTTGAAAATATGTTCCATGCTTCAGCAGTGAGTACCAAGATGGGGAGAGTCTTGCACTTCTAATTGAGGTTAGCTGCTCCAGCCACAGCGATGACAGCAGATAAGGAAGAAAACTATTCCTGCCCTTAGTATCTGCAACTCTCCACTTCCAATGAACTGCCTCCACTACAGAGTATATGCTCCAGGTGCTCTGGATTAAAACCACATAGAAAGAAGCAGAGACCAAAGTCCCATGCCAAACTTGCCCCAAGGCTCCTGATTGAACGCTTATGTGTAGGAATGTGTGTGCCCTGAATTCAGAGACAGGGAAGCCCATGTACAAACCAATAGAATTCTCTCAAAAGGTCAGAATTAATTTTCTTAAAGCTAATTTCATAACTTGCAGCGCCATATAATGTGGGCTATCCAGGGAACACCAGTGGTAACAGTTGTAATGGCCATTGACATTCATTCCTTCTAAAAGAGCTCAGTTTTCTGGATAGTAGAAATATCAAAGTGTCTTGCCATAACCCCCAAAAGTTTTGTAATTATGACTAAATCTAAGTCAGCTTGCTTAACAAAGTCATGGATGAAAGATGACACGCAAAGACTGAGAATCACTTACTTGGACAGCTTCATAGAAAGAAGACTTCAAAGTTATGCTAATTAGAGGTATTAGAACTTGAAGATAAAAGCCTTCTAATGAGCTCATTTTAGAGACATAGAGCACACCGATGTTGAATGAGTCCACATTCAGTCTGCATACTTGGGGCTTCATACGCTTGTCTCTACATCAAGAGCCGACTCTACACCTCTTTTACACTAACAAATTTGTCTTGACTACCAATCAAAGCTATTTTACCATAAAAAAGTGAAAAATGAAATAGGAAAGAGGTGAAGAAGAGCTCACCAAATGGAGGTAGGCAGTAGGAAAAGTGTCTCTAAACCACAACCAAGAAATACTGGATGACAGCTAGAAAGCAAGCAAGAACTAGAGAAATGTGAGGCTAGACTGACATTGTTAAAGAAAACCTGTTTCCAGATGGTATCAAGAGAATTTTAAATATCATAAGGGGGGAAAAAAAAAACCCTGCTCTCCAATATGCATCTCAGACCACATGTTTAATTGGATGAAAATAGAAACGTGTGTCCTTTTCGAACAGTGCTTCTGTTAAGCTTGGTCTAGGTCTACGGCACAGAATTGGGTGCTGGGAGAATCCAGAGACCTTAGAGTGGAATCTGGACAAGAGGTAATTCCTCTGGAATGTGGTTATATGATTATTCTGGATTTAATTCTCAACTCTTAACTTCTTTGAGGAATTCTGACACTATAAATTTCTAAGGGTGAAAAAAAATAGCCCTGTTGAAAAGGTAGCATATGGGAAAGAATTTTATTATGCTTTCTTCAAATATGAAAGTGCTTCTTCAGCTGCAACATTCTGGACTCTTGAAATTTTAGTTGATTCTTATAATGTCATGAAAAAGGAAATAGCAACAGATTGAAGCAAGACATATTTTAGTCTTATTTGAGGACTTAAAGATCAAGGTATTCAAAAAAGAAGTTTGGACCAATTCCAAAAATGCAAGAGATTGGGAAACAAAGAAGAAAATGATTTTTAAGTGTGTTTAGGATCTATATGTTTACATACATGCTCTTATCTACATTTTTTGCTTTTCGACTGGTAGTTTATGTAGTCTAAGATGGTTCTGATCATTGCTCTGAGGTTATAAAGACAGTTTTAACTGTCTCACTCTGGGGAAGAACTGGCATGGATAGGGAGGAATAGAGACAGGAGCACAATAGGAAGTGTAAGTAAAGTGTATGGGAAGAGTTACAATAGTTCATCATCTGCTTTGAGTTCAATCTACATATCAATTTAAAGCTCACCTCAAAGATAAAAGATTTGCTAAAGACACTGATAACTTCTGGTGAATGGTATCGGATTTGTGATCTCCAAAGAAGAAGATTTAGCTTCAGGACCAGGGACCAGGCCTTGATCACTCAAGAGCTTTTATATAGCAGAGTTTTATTAGACAGAAAAAGGGACAGAGAAAGCTTCTGACACAGAGAGCAGAAGAGGGATGGAGAGTGCCCCCCATCCATAGTAGCAAATGAATTATATATTTTTTAATTGGTTATTACAATAAATCAAAATAATGTCACAAGGTTGTAAAGACCTTACTAGCCCCACTCCCATAACATACATTTGAAGATAACAGGGTTAGTCAGAAGGTTTTCAGGAAGGAGAAACACTTTCTCAAGCAGGATACACTACTGTTACATAATCCTTACTAAGGGATGCAGAGAAAAAGTTTGTCCTTTCCTCCTCCTTGAGAATTGGCAGTGGCACCCCACTCCAGTGCTCTTGCCTGGCGAATCCCATGGACAGAGGAGCCTGGTAGGCTGCAGCCCGTGGGGTCGCTAGGAGTCGGACACGACTAAGTGACTTCACTTTCACTTTTCACTTTCACGCACTGGAGAAGGAAATGGCAATCTGCTCTAGTGTTCTTGCCTGGAGGATCCCAGGGATAGGGGCAGGCCTGGTGGGCTGCCATCTTTGGGGTCGCACAGAGTCGGACATGATTGAAGCGACTTAGCAGCAGCATCTCCTTCCTGAGAGCCCCAGACCCCTTTCTCATCCTTGGGGACTCCAGACTTCTTATCAACCTGCCTAAGAATTGATTCTCTCAACACAAAACCTTTCACTGAAAGAAAAATGCACATGAGATTCATTTCTTATTTATAGTCTTCCACCTTTAAGTCTGGGTATAGAGTAAAACATTTTGGGAAAATTATGCAATCATTTAATCTCTCACATGATCTGCTTTCAAGGAAGTTGAATTCTGGTATGCAAAAAGCCAAGAAAGAGACAAAATTCCATACAGTATATGATGATGGTGATGATGATGATAAGATTAAAACTGTGTACAAGATCCCTTGGAGTGTAGGAAGGTGATCCTCTACAATACCTGGGAAAAGCAGGGAAAAGGTCACAAAGCAGATGTCATTTGAGTTGTACTGAAAAAAAAAAGGGGGGGGGGGTAGATATTTTCCAGTCAACCAAGGTGAAGAGAGACAACCAAGGAGAAACAGACAATTTCTTATAAAGGTACAATTTTCAAGACTGAACCAGGAAGAAGTATTATATTATAAAAGAATATATTAATAGACCAATCACAAGTACTAAAATTAAAACTGTGATTTAAAAACTTTCAACAAACAAAAGTTTAGGACTAGAAGGCTTCAAGAGTAAATTCTATAAAACATTTAGAGAATAATTAACATCTATCTTTCTCAAACTATTCCAAAAAATTGCAGAGGAAGGAACACTTCCAAGCTCATTCTATGAGGCTGCCATCACCCGGATATCAAAACCAGACAAAGATATCAGAGAAAAAAGAAAACTACAGGTCAATATCACTGATTCACACAGACACAGAAATCGTCAAACAAAATACTAGCAAACTGAATCCAGCAATATATTAAAAGGATCATATACTATGGTCGAGTGGGATTTATCCCTAGAATGTAAGGATTCTTCAATATACATAAATCAATGGTACACCACATTAACAAACTGAAGAATAAAAATGGTATCATTATCTCAATAGATGCAGAAAAGCTTTGAACAAAATTAAATAACCATTTATGATTAAAAATCTCTCTAGAAAGTGGACATAGAAGGAACCTAACTCAACATAATCAAAACCATTTTTTAATGATATATCACAACAAACATTATTCTCAAGGGTGAAAGCCAAAAGCATTTTCTCTAAGGTTAGGGACAGGACAATGATGTCTACTTTTGCCACTATTATTCAGCATAGTTTTGGAAGCCATTCTAACCATGGCAATCATAGATTAAAAAGATATGAAAGGAATCCAAATTGGAAAAGAAGAACTAAAACAGTCAGTCCATAGTTAACATAATATTATATATAGAAAATCCTAAAGATGCCACCAGAAAACTACTAGAGTTTATCAATGAATCTGGTAAAGTTACAGGACATAAAATTTGTGCACAAAAATCTCTTGCATTCCTATACACTAACAATGAAAGATCAGAAGGAGAAATTAAGAAAACAATCCCATTTATAATCACATCAAAAAGAATAAAATACCTAGGAATAAGTCTACCTAAGGAGACAAAAGATCTGTACTAAGAAAACTATTAAGACATTGATGAGAGAAATCAACGATGACACCAACAGATGGAGAGACATCCATGTTCTTGTACTGGAAGAATCAACATTATCAAAATGACTATACTACCCAAAGCAATCTAAAGATTCAATACAATCCCTATAAAATTACCAATGGCATTTTTCACAGAATTAGAACAAAAAATTCTACAATTTGAATGAAAACACAAAGATTCTAAATAGCAAAACCAACCTTGTAAAAGAAAAATAAAACTGGAAGAATCAGGCTCCCTGACCTCAGATTATACACAAAGCTACCATATTCAAAACAGTATGGTACTGGCACAAAAACAGAATATAAGTTAATGAAACAGAATAGAAAGTCCAGAGATAAACTTATGTACCTATAGTCAACTAATCTATGACGAAAGATACAAGAATTTAAAACAAAGAAAAGACAGTCTCTCTTCAATAAGTGATGCCGGTAAAACAGGACAGCTACAGGTAAATAATGAAATTATATTACTCCCTAACACCATACACAAACATAAACTCAAAGTGGATTAAATAACTAAGTACAAGGCTGGATTACAGAACACTAGTAAACATAGTAAACACACTCTGACATAAATCACAGCAACATCTATCTCCTAGAGTAATGGAAACAAAAATAAACAAATCTGATATAATTAAATTCAATAGCTTTTGAACAGCAAAGGATCGCATAAAAAAATGAAAAGGTAGCCCACAGAATGGGAGAGAATATTTGCAAACAATGCAACCAATAAGGGATTAATCTCCAATATATACAGTTTACATAGCTCTATGTCAAAAAAACAAATAACCCAATCAAAAAACGGGCAGACCTAAATAGGTATTTCTCCAAAGAAAATATACAGATGACCAAAATACATAAAAAAAAGGGGCTTAACATCACTAACTATTCAGTTCAGTTCAGTCACTCAGTCGTGTCTGACTCTTTGCGACCCCATGAATCGCAGCACGCCAGGTCTCCCTGTCTGTCCATCACCAACTCCCAGAGTTTACTCAAACTCATGTCCATTGGGTCGGTGATGCCATCTAGCCATCTCATCCTCTGTCGTCCCCTTCTCCTCCTGCCCCCAATCCCTCCCAGCATCAGGGTCTTTTCCAATGAGTCAACTCTTCGCATGAGGTGGCCAAAGTATTAGAGTTTCAGCTTCAGCATCAGTCCTTCCAATGAACACCCAGGACTGATCTCCTTTAGGATGGACTGGTTGGATCTCCTTGCAGTCCAAGGGACTCTCAAGAGTCTTCTCCAACACCACAGTTCAAAAGCATCAATTCTCTGGCACTCAGCTTTCTTCACAGTCCAACTCTCACATCCATACATGACCACTGGAAAAATCATAGCCTTGACTAGACGGACCTTTGTTGGAAGAGCAATTTCTCTGCTTTTCAATATGCTGTCTAGGTTGGCCATAACTTTCCTTCCAAGGAGTAAGCGTCTTTTAATTTCATGGCTGCAATCACCATCTGCAGTGATTTTGGAGCCCCCCCAAAATAAAGTCTGACACTGTTTCCACTGTTTCCCCATCTATTTCCCATGAAGTGATGGGACCGGATGCCATGATCTTAGTTTTCTGAATGTTGAGCTTTAAGCCAACTTTTTCACTCTCTTCCTTCACTTTCATCAAGAGGTTTTTTAGTTCCTCTTCACTCTCTGCCATAAGGGTGGTATCATCTGCATATCTGAGGTTATTGATATTTCTCCCGGCAATCTTGATTCCATCTGTGCTTCTTCTAGCCCAGCGTTTCTCATGATTTACTCTGCATATAAGTTAAATAAGCAGGGTGACAATGTATAACCTTGATGTACTCCTCTTCCTATTTGGAACCAGTCTGTTGTTCCATGTCCAGTTCTAACTGTTGCTTCCTGACCTGCATACAGGTTTCTCAAGAGGCAGGTCAGGTGGTCTGGTATTCCCATCTCTTTCAGAATTTTCCACAGTTTGTTGTGATCCACACAGTCAAAGGCTTTGGCATAGTCAATAAAGCAGAAAGAGATGTTTTTCTAGAATTCTCTTGCTTTTTCACTGATCCAGCAGATGTTGGCAATTTGATCTCTGGTTCCTCTGCCTTTTCTAAAACCAGCTTGAACAACTGAAAGTTCACAGTTCATGTATTGCCAAAGCCTGGCTTGGAGAATTTTGAGCATTACTTGACTGCTAGATAAATACAAATCAAAACTACAATGAGGTTATCACTACACACCAGTCAGAATAGCCATTATAAAAAGTCTACAAACAATAAATGCTGGAGCGGGTGTGGAGAAAAGGGACTCCACTGACACTGGGAATGTGAATTGGTACAAACACTATGGAGAACAGTATGAAAGTTCCTTAAAAAAACTAAAAATGGAGCTACCATATGATCCAGCAATCCCACCACTGGGCATACATCTGGAGAAGATCATAATTTGAAAAGATACACGCACCCCAATGTTCACTGCAGCACTATACACAATAGCCAAGACATGAAAACAACCTAAATGTCCACCATGAGAGGAATGGATAAAGAAGATGTGGCATATGTACAGAACGGAACATTACTCATGTGTAACAAAGAATGAAATTAATGCCGTTTGTGCGCACAGACCTAGATTGTCATATACAGAGGGAAGACAGAGAAGGACAAGTATCTTGTGATACTGCTTATGGGTGAAATCTAAAAAAAAAAAAAAAAGAAGAAGAAAAAGATACTAATTTATTTATTAATACAAGACAAAAAGTTATAGATGTAGAAAGCAATACGGTTACAAGATTCCGTACTTTCTATACAGCAGAAAATAACACAACATTGTAAATCAACTTACCTCCAAGAAGAATTTTGTAAAAATAATGAGGGAAGGAATTCACTATAATAGTTGTCAAAAACAACTCAGCTTTGTAAAAATCATCTTACTGGCAAGTCCCTAAAATCTGTTGTTATTGCATGAAGTTTGCATAATAGGACAAGAATAAGGAGGTGAAATTAAGACTGTCAGCTATTCTTTCAGGTCAGTAAGATTCCCAGGCCCAAGAATAGTATTCATGAAACTGTTAAGATGTACCACATCACTGTCCTGTGGTTCTCAGCCTTAAGTTATGTCATGAGGCTATAACTGCCCTGCTCATGACTTCTAAGAGTGGGAAGCAAAGTGATTTGAGGATTACAAAAGAAAGCCACTCTACTCTGAGAGGAGGAAATCAAGTGTGACAGGTAGATATAAGTATTCTTAGAAACAGGCTCACATGATTTGTGTAGAAGTTATGAAGAGCTGTTAGTGAAGTCTAGTGTTTTTCAATCTCTCTGGATGAAGTGTAAAAACTTCCTCACCTCTAGGATGAGTGGAAGTCTTCCTCCATTACATCTGAGTTAATCTGGGAACTGTGCATCTTCTTCCAGAGAGATATAACACTGCCTTTGTCTTTACACTTTTAATGGTTCTTCAGCTTTAGAGTTGGGTCCAAAAGTGGCAAAGTGAAAAAAAACCATCAGTCTAGGGGTCAAAAAACCAATTTCAGATCTAGTTATGCTACCTATGAGTGGTCTTGTGGGGCCACTGGATCACAACTGAATCTCAGCATTCTGATTTTTAAATTGGGACATTACTCACCGCTCCTGTTATACTGCTTCTGCTAAATGATGCTGTGAAAATCTAAAATCAATGCACATGCACCAAGCCAATATTTTAATAGAGCTATATAGATGTAAGCATCAGTACTAGTGATGGCCAAAGAGAGGCTCTTAAGACAGTATCTCTTTAGGACAGGAAATGATGTTGTTGATATTAATGATCTTTGAGGGCTTTAAAATGGTACAAATGATGAGAAATTGGAAGGTTTGAATTTTCCTCTTAAAAACTGAAATGTTGGCAGGACACAGTTGTCAGGTTTTCCAACTTCATGAACCTGAAACTTTGATGTGGTAATAAAAGCTAATTTTATAGATTGGTCTTGGATTTTAATGATTCACAAAAGAAATGTTCTAAAGATACTGTAGCTGAGAAGCTCATGTCTAAAGTCTTTCAGCAGACGGAGTACTGCTTCCCTTTTTCTGGGGATTAGTATCTGGTTGGCCTAGGCAACAACAATCATAACTATTCCCTCATGTTTACAGCCAAACAACAGAATGGGTGAAAAAGTCAGTGTATACTTGTCGGAAAGAGAAACCACACAAGTTGAGACTCATTAAATTTACCAGATACAAATCAGAACATGTTGTCTCCTTACCAACATAAACTCCCTCCTCTTACTTTTCTTTTAGGTACATAAACTTAACTATGCCAAAGCCTTTAACTGTGTGGATCACAACAAACTGTGGAAAATTCTGAAAAAGATGGGAATACCAGACCACCTGACCTGCCTCTTGAGAAACCTGTATGCAGGTCAGGAAGCAACAGTTAGAACTGGACATGGAACAACAGACTGGTTCCAAATAGGAAAAGGAGTACATCAAGGCTGTATATTGTCACCCTGCTTATTTAACTTACATGCAGAATACATCATGAGAAAACGCTGGGCTAGAAGAAGCACAGATGGAATCAAGATTGCCGGGAGAAATATCAATAACCTCAGATATGCAGATGATACCACCCTTATGGCAGAGAGTGAAGAGGAACTAAAAAGCCTCTTGATGAAAGTGAAGGAAGAGAGTGAAAAAGTTGGCTTAAAGCTCAACATTCAGAAAACTAAGATCATGGCATCCGGTCCCATCACTTCATGGGAAATAGATGGGGAAACAGTGGAAACAGTGTCAGACTTTATTTTGGGGGGGCTCCAAAATCACTGCAGATGGTGATTGCAGCCATGAAATTAAAAGACGCTTACTCCTTGGAAGGAAAGTTATGGCCAACCTAGACAGCATATTGAAAAGCAGAGAAATTGCTCTTCCAACAAAGGTCCGTCTAGTCAAGGCTATGATTTTTCCAGTGGTCATGTATGGATGTGAGAGTTGGACTGTGAAGAAAGCTGAGTGCCAGAGAATTGATGCTTTTGAACTGTGGTGTTGGAGAAGACTCTTGAGAGTCCCTTGGACTGCAAGGAGATCCAACCAGTCCATCCTAAAGGAGATCAGTCCTGGGTGTTCATTGGAAGGACTGATGCTGAAGCTGAAACTCTAATACTTTGGCCACCTCATGCGAAGAGTTGACTCATTGGAAAAGACCCTGATGCTGGGAGGGATTGGGGGCAGGAGGAGAAGGGGACGACAGAGGATGAGATGGTTGGATGGCATCACCGACCCAATGGACATGAGTTTGAGTAAACTCTGGGAGTTGGTGATGGACAGGGAGGCCTGGCGTGCTGCGATTCATGGGGTCGCAAAAGTCGGACACGACTGAGCAACTGAACTGAACTGACATAAACTTGTGATTATTTCTGAACTTTTCATCTCTTCCCTGGCTCTTGCATCAGAAGAGTTGTCAAGATCTAGATATTTTTGCTACAGATCCTTTTTGCATTCTTCTCCAAAAGGGGAAAGGGACCCAAAGGACTCACACTATCTGTGGTGACTCAGACGTGAGCTCAGACACAGATACATCTAGAAGCCTAACTTCTGTTGGAGTGTGATGAGTTCAATAGACTAATGAACTAACTTGGAGACTACTCCCAAATTCTTGTTTCCATTGTGAGCCCTTTCTGGTCATTCTGGCCATCACTGCCCTGCAAAGACTTTTTCAGTACCGTCCCTCCTCTTCAATCTCACACAAACATACTCTTCTGTTTGTGTCAACACTCTAGTTGACTCTTGTTTTAAAGAGCTTAGACTTTCTGTCAACAGATAAATCCTTTCATTCTTGCCTATTGAGTTTCCCTCAGGAGCTGTAGCATGTCTGACTAAGGAATTGCTTTTGTCCATAATTTCAGGTATTCATTCTTTCTCAAGGGTCTGAGTGAAAGTCAGCTGGATATTCTCCACTATCACTTTATACTCCTTGATCTGACTCTAGCTTCCTTTCCTCCTCTTCTTTTCCTTCCCCAGGCCCACCACCAAATACTATGTCTGATTTTCTCTACATAAGAATTTAAGGTGGGGCAAGGGAGCTAATATTACAAATGACCCAACAATGTAACTCTTCTAAGTGTTTTTCCAGCATTTAAAAGACATGTGGTAACCAACTGCAAAAACGACTAAAACCAAATATAAATTTCTGGATCCAAACACTATCTCTGTAATCAGTGTAACTTGGTCCTTCTTCAAGTTCTTTCTGTCCTGGGGAATTACTTGGGAAGTTCAATATCTTCCCTTGGGCATTTGTCCACACTGCTCCTTTGGACACTGTAAGCAGGGCATTTATGCTTCCAGGCCCTGCCCTGTGGCCACCTTAGCCTAAGTACCAGTGTTATATCCACTGTGTGCCTGGGGCACTTCCTCTCAAGTCTTCCTTCGCTGTTCCTGCTGCAGCACGAAAATCCCACATGCTGGAGGCCATTTTCCAAAGAAAGGCTTAGAGACAAAGTCTTGCTGCAATCAAAGCCAAGCTGTTGGCTTGGGCCACAATACAAAAACTGGTTCTCCTGCTCTCACTATAATATTCACACTTATCATTTTCATCTCATAGTGTTATTGTAAAAATTTAATGAGATAATAAGCCTTAACATGGGGTGTGGCCCTTGGCAATGTCTTAATAAGTAATATGAATCATTGACATGGTCACCAAGGGAGACAGAAGACAGCAGTGTTTATGGGCACAGACTCTGGAATCAGACACCCCAGGCTAGAATCTTGTCTCTGCATCTTATTAGTTCTGTGACCATGGATAAGTTATTGGTAGAAGGCTCAGCTACTGTTCTCCCTAAGGACGCAAGCACGTATTCTCCTCTGAATCAGATTTTCTCCATTCCACATTGTTCCATTCTCTCCCCTAACCCTCTTCACCAGACAGGGAAATGGCAAACCACTCCAGGATCCTTGCCTGGAGAATCCCTTGGACAGAGGTGCCTGGTGGACTGTAGTTTATGGGATCTCAGGGAGTCGGGCAAAACTGAGTGATTAACACAATCCTCTTCACTATTACCACCACTACCTCCACCACTACAGAATAATTCACGAAGCCTTATGTCCCCTATGTTTCCACTCCTAAGATGTACAGCACCCCAGGAGTAGAGCAGACATTCTCTCCCCACGTCTGGAACCACCCAAATATCAAACAGAGATCACTTCTTGGGCACTGTAGTGGGCACTGCAACATAGATTTAACAGAGCATTTCTTTCTCCAGTAGGGCTCCCAATGCTCAAAGATGACGGACTCTTTCATTCCATACGTAAGTAGTTTCTGTTTTAGCCTAGCCAGGTGACTGAAGCTTCATCCATCACCCACCCCTCAATTCATCCATTTCTTTTCTACATAAAGACACAAGGAAGATAAGGAATGTGGCTCAAACTCCTAATAAGTACACTGATGTTAAGCTTAGTGCATTTCCCATTTTTAACAGATAGTGTAGTAATTAAAAAAAAAAAAAATTCTTCGGCAGGTCACTAAAATCTACAGTGGCCATGGTGGTGCCCCAAGAATGGATTCTAACTGCATTGCTAGTCTTCCTTTCACGTAGTTCCTGTTTGAAGCTTTAGTTTTGCAAAGACTGAGCTTCTTGAACATGTAGTGTAGATTAAAAGCAAGAAAATTTCATCAACAGAGCATTAAACTTAAATATCTAAATGCTAAAGGGCTAGAAATTCAACCTAATTAAAATGGCTGAATGCAGAGTCACAATTAAACAGTGAGAGAATTATGGAAAAGTAAATATTTACACACACATTGTACACTTATTAGGGTTTACAAAGAAACGCTTCTCATCTGCACAGCTTTCCTTTGTAATGATATTGTTATGAGGCAATAAATGTGGTTATAGTTAATAACAGATGTTAAATGGCATAATTCATCCAGAAACTTCGCTAATTACTGCAGAAGCGCAAGACAAAAGCACAGCATCATATGCAAGGTCTTCTTATCTGTTAGTTTATAAAGTGAAAGAAAAGGTCACTTTTAGAAACAAACATACTTAGAGTAAAGCCTTAGATATTTAGATGAAAATTTTAAACACTTTAAATTACAATGAGCTTCCACTTTTAGAGAGTTCATGCTTCATTCAGAGAAAACAAATTGGCCTAAATGAGTTTGAGATAACTTAGCCACTCTAGTGGTAATTGTTTTCTAAATCAGTTCAGTGAGAAAGCTCTATATTTTAAGCATATTTTAAACATTACATGCTGTCTTTAGGATGATGGTTATACCATCAAATATTTCATATTCCTTTAGTTTAATCCTTCTCTCCTTACAAGGGTATTGGGACAAATAAGGAGGAGGCAGAGCAGAGCATAATGTCACCTAAAGCAATTTTCTTTTACAAAGATTATGTAGAGAAGAGGTGGGAAATACAAACGCTTAAAATAATTTTTCAGAAAATAATTGGGTAGACTGAATAGAAAAATTAAAACCAAGAGGTATCTTTTGTTTTGCTGGATAATCACAGTGACATACCCTACCCTCTTAACATAGTTGGCTGTCTTTCTATTCTGTAATGTTCAGTTGTTTTCTCCACTTCCATGTTGTTTCTTTAAAATTGAAGTATAGTTGATTTATAATGTCATATTAGTTTCAAGTGTATAATACAATGATTCAGTATTTTTTACAGATTCAGTTCAGCTCAGTTGCTCAGTCATGTCTGACTCTCTGCAATCCCATGGGCTGTAGCACACCAGGTCTCCCTGTCCATCACCAACTCCTGGAGCTTGCTCAAACTCATGTCCATCATGTTGATGATGCTATCCAACCATCTCATCTTATGTTGATCCCTTCTCTTCCCACCTTCAGTCCTTCCCAGCATCAGGGTCTTTTCAAATGAGTCAGTTCTTTGCATCAGGTGGCCAGAATATCAGAGTTTCAGCTTCAACATCAATCTTTCCAATGAATATTCAGGACTGATTTCCTTTAGGGTTCACTTGTTGGATCTCCTTGCAGTCCAAGGGACTCTCAAGGGTCTTCTCCAACACTACAGTTCAAAATCATCAATTCTTTGGTGCTCAGCTTTCTTTATAGTCCAACTCTCACATCCATACATGACTACTGGAAAAAACATAGCTTTGACTAGACGAACCTCTGTTGGCAAAGTAATGCCTCTGCTTTTTAATATGCTGTCTAGGTTGGTCATAGCTTTTCTTCCAAGTAAGCATCTTTTAATTTCATGCCTGCAGTCACCATTTGCAGTGATTTTGGAGCCCAAGAATTACACCTCATTAAAAAATAATGGCTATAATTTCCTCTTTTAAGGGATTAAGAGACACTTCCACACTGTCTTAATGTGTGTGTTAGTCACTAAGTCATTTATGACTCTTTGTGACCCATGGACTGTAGATTGCCAGGCTCCTCTGTCCATGGGATTCTCCAGGCCAGAACACTGGAGTGAGTTGCCATTCCCTACCCCAGGGGACCTTCCCGACCCAAAGATCGAACCCAGGTCTCCCACACTGGAGGCAGATTCTTTACCGCCTGAGCTACCTGGAAAGCCCCTGTCTGAATGACGGTGCCATTTGAAATGTTTGCAGTTGATTTGCACTATATTTCACAAAGCATCACTTCTTGGATTTCATTTCTATTGGTCTTCAAGACCAAAGGGCTTGCTTTCCATCTTGAGTAAAATAAAATCAGATTGCTTAAGTTAAAACAGTAAACTTTTCCAAAGTTTTCAGTTTGTATAAACACAGAACATTCAATGAGAGAAAGAGAAGTGTGAAGGGGAGAATGTTGTTTGGGACAGAAACAAAGAGATAAACCGTGCCTTTAGTTTTCCATGGGATAGAAACAATTATGCCAAACCTCAGTTTCATCACAATGTTAAATTGTCCCTTTTTTATTGTGGAAAGCCTGGTGGCCAAATGATTCTTTTAATGTCATTGAGTAGGATCACCTTGAGTCTCTTTCTTTCTTGTTTCTCTGAAGAATAACTTCCCCTGATAAAATAAAAGCTTGACAATGAAAATCAATGTGTATCCATCACTATAATGGTTTGAGTCAAGGGAGAATTTCTTTCCTTCCATATTATCTTTTGGAACAATTTGAGAAGAAATTTGCTTAGGAAAGAGGCAAAAAGGGCTTATTTTAGAAATAGAATGCACTAGAGCGATGCTTCTCAAACTTCCAAGTACACATACATACCCTAGGGATCTTTTTATAGGACAGATTCCAACTCAAGAGGTCTGCAGTGGGCCTGCCATCCTGCACATCTAACAAGCTCTCAGGCGATGTCAACGCCGCTGCCTGCAGACTACACTGTGAGCAGGGAAGGCCCACAGGACCTCTGGCAGTCTCATCTAAATCTGGTACCTTACACCATCCTGCTCGAATCATCAGTTGCAGAGTTCTGCAAAAAGGAAGCAAAGTAAAAGTTTGTATTGAGTCTTAAATTAGAAAGCTGGAAGGGTATTTAAGGGGAACCCTGATTTATTTCCCATCATGCGGTGTTCTATAGTATCACACAGAAACCATTCCAGATGGTTGGGAAAGAATGTGTTTGTAATAAACTCCTTTGAAGACAGCCTGCAACATTGCCTGGTAAGTTAATTCTGTTTTTAATAACCTCTATCATATTTAGCAAATACTCCCTTTGCTATATCACCAGTTAATTATTTCTGTCCAGACTTCATTAAGGCAGAAAATTTCTCTAAATGATACCCTTCCATAAACTCAAAAACTGTTCACTAATATATAATCTCATAGTTTCCCTTCTTTACACTAAGCTATCTCACATGGTTTAGACTTTTCTCAATGGGATATTTTCCAACCCTTTAATCATTTGGGTAATCTTATCCAAATGATGTCATCTCCCCCACCACCCCACCGGAGAGTAATTTATTCTATCCTCAGTTCAAAAACATCCATCCTCTTCTTTGTTTTCATTCTTTCAGTCCCTAATGGCTCACATCTTTTCAAGAATTTCTATATCATCTTTATGGATCATTACTTCCTTAAGATCTTTTGGTGAGTAACTGTCAAAATTTCAGTGTTGTTAATTTATTCTTTTGCAAAGTAAGAGACAACAATTAGGAGACAAAATTATCATCATGTTGCACCTCTGATGTTCTGTACTTGGTTGTTCATCTCTGAAATAATCTAATTGCTTTCTAAGTAGTTCATAAATTATCCACATACAAGGCACATGAACTAAACTAAATTATTGGGCCTTCTAAAAGAAAACAATGATATTCTATATTTAGCTTTGTTGAAATATAATATGCAATATACTGCACATTTATAAATATACAACTTGATACTTTTTTTCTACCATCTGAACTATTTATAAACGTGTGTTTCAGTAGTGTTAAGTATATTCACATTGTTGTAAATGTCTTTAACCTTTTAATACTTATAAAACCTAGCACTGAGTGAGTATTCAACAAATACAATGCAGATCAACATGTTCAGTTCAGTTGCTTAGTCACATCTGACTCTCTGCGACCCCATGGACTGCAGCATGCCAGGCCTCTCTGTCCAACACCAACTCCCGGAGCTTACTCAAACTCATGTCCATTCAGTTGGTGATGCTAGCCAACCATTTCATCCTCTGTCGTCCCCTTCTCCTCCTGCCTTCAATCCTTCCAAGCATCAGGGACTTCTCCAATGAGTAAGTTCTTCCCATCAGGTGGCCAAAGAATTGGAGTTTCAGCTTCAGCATCAGTCCTTCCAATGAATATTCAGAATTGATTGCCTTTAGGATGGACCAGTTGGACTCTCCTTGCAGTTCAAGGGACTTTCAAGAGTCTTCTCCAACACCACAGTTCAAAAGCATCAATTCACTGGCGCTCAACTTTCTGTATAGTCCAAAATCACATTCATACATGACCACTGGAAAAATTATAGCTTTGACTAGATGGACCTTTGTTGGCAAAGTAACGTTTCTACTTTTTGGTATGTTATCTAGGTTGGTCATAACTTTTCTTCCAAGGAGCAAGTGTCTTTTAATTTCATGGCTGCAGGCACCATCTGCAGTGATTTTGGAGCCCCCTAAAATAAAGTTTGTCACTGTTTCCATTGTTTCCCCATCTATTTGCCATGAAATGATGGGACCAGAGGCCATGATCTTAGTTTTCTGAATGTTGAATTTTAAGTCAGCTTTTTCACTCTCCTCTTTCGCTTTCATCAAGAGGCTCTTTAGTTCTTCACTTTCTGCCATAAGGGTGGTGTCATCTGCATATTTGAGGTTACTGATATTCCTCCCGGCAATCTTGATTCCACCTTGTGCTCCATCCAGCCCAACATTTCTCATGATATACTCTGCATATAAGTTAAATAAGCAGGGTGACAATATACAGCCTTGATGTACTCCTTTCCTGTTTTGGAACCAGTGTGTTGTTCCACGTTCAGTTCTAAATGTTGCTTCTTGACCTTCAGATTTCTCAGGAGTCATGTCAGGTGGTCTGGTATTCCCAATGCTATAAGAATTTTCCATAATTTGTGGTGATCTATACAGTCAAAGGCTTTGGCATAGTCAATAAAGCAGAAGTCGATGTTATTCTGGAACTCTCTTACTTTGTCGATGATCCAACGTATGTTGGCAATTTGATCTCTGGTTCCTCTGCCTTTTCTACATACAGGTTGAACATCTGGAAGTTCACGGTTCATGTACTGTTGAAGCCTGGCTTGGAGAATATTGAGCATTACTTTGCTAGCGTGTGAGATTAGTGCAATTGTGCAGTTTATCAACATGATTAGATACAAATCCCTGTTTCTCCTCTTAATACCTCTGTGACTTAAAGCAAGTTAACATCTTGGAACCAAAGTTTTTTCTTTTTAAAACACAGATAATAAGTTAGATAACACTTATAATGTGCTGGCACACAGAGGACATTCAATAAACAATTACTTTACTCATCTCTAAGTAACAAAACATCAGTTAGACTAGTACTTAGGATAGCATTTTTCACATTGCAAGCACTCAATAAGTGTGTTGGATGAATGAATCAAAATACAGGAGTAATCAAGTTGAGTGTCTGGACAAAGAAAAATCATTGAATTTGGTTTTTATTATATTGATATAACTTTATTATAATGATAAACTCCCATTAATTCCTCAGATTTAGCTTTTATTTATTTTTTTTACAGTGCGTGGCAGATTTAGCTTTTAAAAATTTCATTTCCAGGATTGAACAATATAACAAAAAGGAGATAACCAAAGTTAAATGAGAGTAGTATCTATCAAAGTCATGAGAATCATACTGCTATAAAAGGTCATGTTAGAAGGGCTCTTTTTTTTTTTAGAGAAAAGATAATGTAAATGAATTATATTGTATAGTTGTCCCTCAAACAACGTGAAGGTTAGCAGTGCCATCCTCTGCCGTCAAAAATCCACCTATACAAGTAAAGTAGTTGGCCCTCTATTTACACAGTTCCTCCACATCCCAGGTTCTGCATGTAAGGATTAAGCCAACCTGGAATCATATAGTACGGTAGTATTTATTGCAATTTTTGCAATAAAAAAATTTCCAATTTTTTGTTTGTTGCAATTTTTGTTTAAGAGTCAACTGTATTACATAAGAATTATAGTAATTTGGTGGAAACCTCTATGTAGATAGTCAACACTGTCATCATTTACCTAAAGAGACTGTGTTCAAAATAATATTGTCATGGTTAACTGACACTTAAGTGTCATGACTCCAGAAAAATGTGGTAATGAGCAAGCTTGACTTATCAGTGCCCATAAAGATGTCTATCTATGAAGGAAGACTATATCTTGGCATGACTACTGATTAGTGGGATAAATTAGATGTGTTAGGCTATATAATGGAGAAGGCAATGGCACCCAACTCCAGTACTCTTGCCTGGAAAATCCCATGGACGGAGGAGCCTGGTAGGCTGCAGTCCATGGGGTCACTAAGAGTCGGACACGACTGAGCAACTTCACTTTCACTTTTCACTTTTATGCATTGGAGAAGGAAATGGCAACCCACTCCAGTGTTCTTGCCTGGAGAATCCCAGGGATGGGGTCGCACAGAGTCGGACATGACTGAAGTGACTTAGCAGTAGCAGGCTATATAAAGGTTTAGTTTTTCATCTAAAGAATGAAAATCAAAAGTTGTGTGTGTACGTAAAGAAAAACACAGTCCACAGAATGGGAGAAAACATCCACAAAAAAAGCAACCAACAAGGGATTAACCTCCAAATATATAATGAGCTCATGCAGCTCAAGGTAAAAAAAAAAAACAACAAAAACAGATAGACCTAGACATTATCATACTAAGCTACATAGATAGACCTAGATACTATCATACTAAGTCAAACAGAGAAAGATAAACATCACATGATATCACTCATATGTGGAAACTAATTTTAAAAAATGATACAAATGAACATGTTTATAAAACAGAAACAGATTTACAGATATTGAAAAATTTGTGATTTCCAAAGGGGAAACATGGGGGGAGGGATAAATCAGGAGCTTGAAATGAACATACAAATACTACTATATATAAGAGAGATAACTAATAAGGATCTCCTGTATAGCACAAGGAACTCTACTCAATATTCTGTGATAACCCAGATGAGAGAAGAATCTGTAAAAGGAATATACGTATATATATAACTGAATCACTTTGCTGTACACTTGAAACTAAAACATGAATTATACTCCAATAAAGTTTTTAAACAAAAGCTTGCATATATATTTTATTAAAGCCTTATCACAATGTCTGATAAATTTTAGTTGTTTTTCATAGACACTCACTGTTTATACAATATATATGTGGCCTCCTTTGCAAAGAAGAAATCAGAATTCTTGAACTTGCACTTACAAGGCTTGATACATACAATTGTATCTAAAATGTGAATAAATGGAATTTGCATTTGTGGCTTCCTACTGAGTGATGATTTGTGGCATTTATTTTCATACAATAATGCTATTATTTCTAGGTTTTAATAAATTTTAGATAGATAGTAAAGGAGCGATCATTTTATTAACCAGGTATCATTAGTATGGGTGAAAAATATATTATTAAAATTACAGAAACTTAAAATTTAAGGCAAATTATGGTATATTTTAAAGCAAATTTGGGGTAGTTTTGTTATGAATTTGTCATTAGCAGAATTGTTGGTAAGGTCTTTTAATTAGTATTTTTAAGTTATACATACACTTGGTGCATATCAAGTTGCATGTTAGTTGCTAGGGAAAGCAGGAAGTCTTCTAGCCAACCCCCCTCTCCTGAAATACCCACTCTCCAGAAACGCTTTAAATCTTTCAGCTTATTCTTTAGACAGTTATCTTCATATATTTGAATAATTAGTAGATCATACAACACTAGTTTTTTCTATCTTTTGGCTTGAGTTACTGACCATACTTTTGAGGCAACTTTATTTCTTCCCATATCCTTGGCATGTGAGTACCCTTCCTCAGCCACCTTCATCCCAATAAAGTCATAACACGGCTAGATCAATACCCAATGCTTACATTACTATGACTATGCAATTCCTATGCACAGTTGAGCCACGTACTCTAACACTTATATTTTCACGTCTAAGTTTGTTGTTGTTATTTGCTTATGTTTCCTGAAGATAGTAATGATTTTTTTTTCATTTTCTTAGGTTTCTAAACACTTATTACTAATACATTCAATATCTCCTCTGGTTGAAAAACATCTCATATGTTCAAACTTGTTATATATTAGGTCAATGTCATCTGTAATACTTGAATAAACCTCTTAAGCAGCCTCTGACCAGCTCTAGTTTGCACTAATTTTTCTCTTTACTTTAATTGGAGGATAATTATTTTACAATATTGTGATGGTTTTTGCCATGCATCAATATGAATTGTCCATAGGTACACATATGTTCCCTCCAGCCTGAACCCCATCCCACCTCTCTCACCAACCTACCCCTCTAGGTTATCACAGAGGACTGGCTTTGAGTCTCCTGCATCATACATCAAACTTGCACTGGTTGTCTATTTTACATATGGTAATATATATGTTTCAATGTTATTCTCTCAAATCATCCTACCATCTCCTTCTCCCACTGAGTCCAAAAGTCTTTCTTTACATCTGTATCTCCTTTGCTGCCCTGCATGTAGGATCATTGGTACCATCTTTCTAGATTTCATATATATGCATTAGTATATGTAGTCTGTCTTTCTCTCTCTGACTTACTGCAATCTGTACAATACGCTCTAGGTTCATACACCCTTGATGCGAAGAGCTGACTAATTGGAAAAGACCCTCATGCTGGGAAAGACTGAAGGCAGGAGGAGAAGGGGAAGAGACAGGATGAGATGGTTGGATGGCATCACTGACTTGATGGACATGAGCTTGAGCAAGCTCCAGGAGTTGGTGATGGACAGGGAAGCCTGGCGTGCTGCAGTCCATGGGGTTGCAAAGAATTGGACACGACTAAGTGACTGAACTGAACTGATATGTATCACAACTTCCTTATCCATTTATCTGCCAATGGACATCTAGGTTGCTTCCATGTCTTAGCTATTTTCCAAGGAAGACATACAGATGGCTAATAAACAAGTGAAAAGATGTTCAGTGAGTGAAAGTTGCTCAGTTGTGTCTCTTTGCGACCCCATGGTCTATACAGCCCATGGAATTCTCCAGGCCAGAATACTGGAATGGGTAGCCTTTCCCTTCTCCAGGGGATCTTCCCAACTCAGGGGTTGAACCCAGGTCTCCTGCATTGCAGACAGATTCTGTATCAGCTCAGCCACAAGGGCAGCCCAAAAGATGCTCAACATTGCTCATTATTAGACAAATATAAATCAAAATCACAATGAGTCATCATCATCTCATACTAGTCAGAATGGCCATCATCAAAATGTCCACAAACAAATGCTGGAGTGGGCGTAGAGAAAAGGGAACCCTCTTACACTGCTGGTGGGAATGTAAACCGATAAAACCACCATGGATAACAGTATGGAGGTTCCTTAAAAACTAAGAATAAAACTACCATATGACCCAGCAATCCCACTACTGGGTCATAATACCCTGAGGAAACCAGAGTTGAAAAATACACATGTACCCCAATGTTCACTGCACAGATATCTCACTGGGAGTTTATTTCACCCTTTTTCAGGGGATTGTATTTGTTCATTTCTTGTGTTGGATTGCTTGTCTTCCATATTTCATGTGTTTGGGGTTTTTGGTTTTCTCACTTGTTTTGTAGACCACATAATTCCATAACTTCAGTGATTTTTAGAAGGTAAATTTGTGAGATTTTATCTGCCATGAAATCAATTTATATCTACACTTAATTGGTATCTTTCTAGATAGAGAATTCTAAATCAGAAGTCACTTTTCCTCAGAATTTTCTAAGTAATGCTTTATAATTTTACACCATCCAATGTTGAGAGGTCTGAAGTCAGTCTAATTCATGTTTCCTATGTATCTGTTTTTTCTCTGGAATTCATTAGACTCTTTTTTTTTATACACCACGTTCTAAAATTCAACAATGGCATGCTTTTGTACTATATTCATCTACTTTCAAAGTACTCTGTGAGCCCATTCTTTCTAGAAAGTCACAATCTTCAGCTCTATGAAACTATCCTGAATCTTTTACTTAATGATTTTCTACACGCCATTGTCTCTACTCTCTCTTTGGGGATTTCTGTTATTCAGCTCTTAGAACTTGTAGATTGGTCCTCTTTCCCTTTCTCTCATACTTTTACTTTTTACTCTTTTCTCTTTTCTAGAAAATTCTTTGCTTTGTCTTTCTAGTCTTTTGAGCTTTTTATTTCTGCTATTTTTAATTTCCAAATGTTTGCTGCCCTCTGAAATTTTCTTAAAATATGGTCTCTTATTTTACTGGCTTTACTATCCTCCATCTGTAGTAATATTGATAACTTTCTCTGTTGGTTTTAATTACATTCGCCCTATGCATTCTGCCTTCTCTTCTAATGTTAGAGTCTACTGGTTTTGATTTTTGAGATTTGTATTACATATTTTTCTCAAATGTCTGGTGATCTATTACAGTCTATTCCTATTAAAGAGAGGTGCACTAAGAAGCTCAACTGGAATTCCATCACCTCCACTAGCTTTGTTCATAGTGATGCTTCCTAAGGCCCACTTAACTTCACATTCCAGGATATCTGACTCTAGGTGAGTGATCATACCGTCGTGATTATCTGGGTCATGAAGATCTATTTTGTATTTTTTGTTCTTCTGTGTATTCTTGACCCCTCTTCTTAATATCTTCTGCTTCTGTTAGGTCCATACAATTTCTGCCTTTTATTGAGCCCAGCTTTTTGCATGAAATGTTCCCTTGGTATCTCTAATTTTCTTGAAGAGATCTCTAGTCTTACCCATTCTATTGTTCTCCTCTATTTCTCTGCACTGATCACTGAGGAAGGCTTTCTTATCACTCCTTGCTATTCTTTGGAACTCTGCATTCAACTGGGTATATCTTTCCTTTTCTCCTATGCTTTTTGCTTTTCTTTTTTTCACAGCTATTTGTAAGGCCTCCTCAGACAGTCATTTTGCTTTTTTGCATTTCTTTTTCTTGGGGATGGTCTTGATCCCTGTCTCCTGTACCGTGTCACGGACCTCCATCCATAGTTAATAAGGCACTCTGTCTATCAGATCTAATCCTTTGAATCTATTTCTCACTTTCACTGTATAATCGTAAGGCATTTGATTTAGGTCATACCTGAATGGTCTAGTGGTTTTCCTACTTTCTTCAATTTAAGTCTGAATTTGGCAATAAAGAGTCCATGATCCGAGCCACAGTCAGTTCCTTTTGCTGATTGTGTAAGAGCTTCTCCATCTTTGGCTGCAAAGAATATAATCAATCTGATTTCGGTATTGACCATCTGGTGATGTCCATATGCAGCGTCTATTCTTGTGTTGTTGGAAGAGGGTGTTTGCTGTGACCAATGTGTTATCTTGGCAGAACTCTATTAACCTTTGCTCTGCTTCACTCCATACTGCAAGGCCACATTTGCCTGTTACTCCAGGTGTTTCTTGACTTCCTACTTTTGCATTCCAGTCGCCTATAATGAAAGGATATCTTTTTTGGGTGTTAGTTCTAGAAGATCTTGTAGGTCTTCATAGAACCATTCAATTTCAGCTTCTTCAGCATTAGTGGTTGGAGCATAGACTTGGATTACTGTGATATTGAATGTTTTGCCTTGGAAAAGAACAGAGATCATTCTGTCGTTTTTGAGACTGCATCTAACTACCGTATTTTGGACTCTTTTGTTGACTGTGATGGCTACTCTATTTCTTCTAAGGGATTCCTGCCCACAGTAGTAGATATAATGGTCATCTGAGTTAAATTCACCCATTCCAGTCCATTTTAGTTCACCGATTCCTAAAATGTCAACGTTTACTCTTGCCATCTCCTGTTTGACCACTTCCAATTTGCCTCGATTCATGGACCTAACATTCCAGGTTCTTACGCAATATTGCTCTTTACAGCATTGGACCTTGCTTCTATCACCAGTTACATACACAACTGGGTGTTATTATTGCTTTGGCTCCATCTCTTCATTCTTTCTGGAGTTATTTCACCACTGATCTCCAGTAGCATATTGGGCACCTACAGACCTGGGGAGTTCATCTTTCAGTGTCTTATCTTTTTGCCTTTTCATACTGCTCATGGGGTTCTCAAGACAAGAATACTGACATGGTTTGCCATTCCCTTCTGCAACGGACCACATTTTGTCAGAACTCTTCACCATGACCCTTTGGTCATGGGTGGTCCTACATGTCATGGCTCATAGTTTCATTGAGTTAGACAAGGCTGTGGTCCATGTGATCAGATTGGTTAGTTTTCTGTGACTGTGTTTTTCAGTATGTCTGCCCTCTGATGGAGAAGGATAAGAGGCTTATGGAAGCTTCCTGATGGGAAGCTATTCAAATCCTAAACGATGATGCTGTGAAAGTGCTGCATTCAATATGCCAGCAAATTTGGAAAACTCAGCAGTGGTCACAGGACTGGAAAAGGTCAGTTTTCATTCCAATCCCAAAGAAAGGCAATGTCAAAGAATGCTCAAACTACCACACAATTGCACTCATCTCACACGCTAGTAATGCTCAAAATTCTCCAAGCCAGGCTTCAGCAATATGTGAACTGTGAACTTCCAGATGTTCAAGCTTGTTTTAGAAAATGCAGAGGAACCAGAGATCAAATTGGCAACATCTGCTGGATCATCGAAAAAGCAAGAGAGTTCCAGAAAAACATCTACTTCTGCTTTATTGACTATGTCAAAGCCTTTAACTGTGTGGATCACCATAAACTGTGGAAAATTCTGAAAAAGATGGGAATACCAGACCACCTGACCCAACTCCTGAGAAATCTGTATGCAGGTCAAGAAGCAACATTTAGAACTGGACATGGAACAACAGACTGGCTCCAAATATGGAAAGGAGTGCATCAAGGTTGTATACTGTCACCCTGCTTATTTAACTTATATGCAGAGTACATCATGAGAAACGCCAGGCTGGATGAAGCACAAGGTAGAATCAAGATTTCTGGGAGAAATATCAATAACCTCAAATATGCAGATGACACCACCCTTATGGCAGAAAGTGAAGAACTAAAGAGCCTCTTGATGAAAGTGAAAGAGGAGAATGAAAAAGTTGTCTTAAAGCTCAACATTCAGAAAGCTGTGATCATGCCACCTGGTCCCATCACTTCATGGCAAATAGACAGGGAAACAATGGAAACAGTGACAGACTTTATTTTAGGGGGCTCCAAAATCACTGCAGATGGTGACTGCAGCCATGAAATTAAAAGACACTTACTCCTTGAAAGGAAAGTTATGACCAACCTAGACAGCATATTAAAAAGCAGAGACATTACTTTGCCAACAAAAGTCCATCTAGTCGAAGCTATGGTTTTTCCAGTAGTCATGTATGGATGTAAGATTTGGACCATAAAGAAAGCTGAGCACCGAAGAATTGATGCTTTTGAACTGTGGTGTTGCAGAAGACCCTTGAGAGTCCCTTCGACTGTGAGGGTATCCAACCAGTCAATTCTAAAGGAAATCGTGCTGGGTATTCATTGGAAGGACTAATGCTGAAGCTCAAACTCCAATACTTTGGCCACCTGAAACGAAGAACTGACTCATTTGAAAAGGCCCTGATGCTGGGAAAGATTGAAAACAGGAGGAGAAGGGGTCAATAGAAGATGAGATGGTTGGATGTCACCACCAACTCAATGGACATGAGTTTGAGTAAACTCGGGGAGTTGGTGATGGACAGGGTGGCTTGGTGTGCTGTACTCCATGGGGTCACAAAGAGTCAGGTACAACTGAGCGACTGAACTGAACTGAACTGCTCTAAGAAGCTGATTGGAAGTTCTATGTTAATGAGAAAAGCCTCCTACATTGTAGACGTCAGTGTAGAGTGGTATAGTTAAGTCAATTCATTGGATAAATCCCAAAGTCACTACATTTAATCATCTTGCTTTGTATGAAACATTACCCCCAACTGTGTCTGGCGTGTCCCAGTGCAGAGTCTTCCTGTTTTACTTCTCCAGAGAATAAGCCTCTAGTCCTTTGATCCCATATGGGAAGAGAATCATGGGGCTTAGTTATCTTCAACATTCTTTCAACTAATTTTTTTTTAAGCTCCACCTTCACTTCCCAAATCCAGAGTTATTTGGCATCACAAATTCCTTAGAATACTGGAGATTTTTTTTGGTTTAAATCAGATGTTTTCCCTTTATCTGTTGACAGTTTAGGATTTCATTTTCTCAGATCTGCTACATTATACCACTTACCTATTTGGAATTTTACCTTTAAACATTTGTTGTTATTGTCTCTTTTCTTTTTGCTTCACACTTGTGAGTATATGTATCTTTACTGCTAATTTAGTAGAAAGTTAGGAGTTGGTGAAAGTAAATGCATGTGTTCCCTTCTCCACTTTTAATCAGAAGTCTCTATAACTAGTTCATAGCTGTGTGTTGAAATGCTTTTTTTTTAACCTCTCCTATTAAAGTTCTATAGTCAAGAAGGATCTATCTCTTGTCATTGTGGTTGTTTGTTTTTCTTAGAGTTTAATAAAACACCTTCTGGTGTTCTTCCATGTGGAAAAAAATCTACAGTGATGGTTGCCATAGTGTACAATAATTTCTTCATATTTCCCAAGCTTATTTAATTACCTCTCAATAAATGGTTAACAAATATCTTTTGAGATTCTAATCTTAAACCTAGACTTTCTATTATAAAATCAATCACAGAAACTCAACTGACCTTTCCCAGGCACAGTAATAAGACTTAGTTCATTTTAACTACCAAGATAACACAGCATCCTTTTTTTATTTTTTTAAAGAGAGAATCATCAATATTATAACCATGAGCCTGATCCTTCTTTAAGAAGAAACATACTTTGACAAACGCTTCTACTTTCTCTATTTGGTCTCTGAATGACTTCCCTGGGTTCCTGCATTTCTGAAGGGGGAATGTGAGATCTTATTTTCTCTGGAAGGTCACTACTTATGACTTTCCAGTGGCATTAAGTCCTATTATAATTTGCTGAAGGGTTCACAGGTAACTGTAAATCAAAGGAAAACCTAGATTGACTTTCTGTTGGATTGCAATCAATGAAGAAATGAAGTCAGATGATTTTCAAGTTCATGCTACAGGTTTCTTTAGTTTTATTTATTACTGCTTGTTTTCCTCTCAATCCATACTCATCTTAGCTATCTTGTTTACCAACATCTCAAGTGTGGTTTCTCATATCCGTTAAAATTTACAGTAAATTAGAAAGGTAATGTTTCCAAGAAGATTTTAAATTACTGGTAGTAAAATAACGACCACAACCCAGATTGGACCCTCTGGAGAAGGCTGAGGTTTGCTTTTCCTGAAATGGTCAATTTTAGATTGCGATCAAGGCAGCTTCCTGAGTAATGAGTGAGTTAAGAAGAAAGTTTAACAAGCCCATATGTTTCAAGTTTTGTAATTTGATCCTTCTGATAAAGATACATCATGTTTTCTACAACTTATTTTAATGCTTCTTCCCTAAGCACCATAAAATACAAAACAACACAAAACATTTTAGTGGTTATTTTGTTGCTGTTATTTACAAACAAACATTTGTTAAATAAACCTATCTTTTGAAGGCAACTTGAGAAAATGTTTTACATGATAATTTGAGTTTTAATTAACTTAGTCTTACAGATATAAAGGCCTCTCCAAAATCCTCTCCACTTTTTAAATACTAAACTATTCCATTTTCAATATATAACCAAAGCATATAACACACTTGCCTTTAGTTAAAAAGGCAGCAAGCTTTAAGTGGATGTCAATTATTTGTTAATTTGTAGTGAGGCCAACAGAAGACAAAAAGCAAGTTTGGGGTTTAAGGTCCGTAGTCCAAATCTGCCAGTTTCCCAGGTGAGTGCTCTATTTGAATTAAAATATTAGTTTTTACAGCTCAAGTCAATAGAGACTCCTTTTGCCTTAGTTCTATACAGTATATAAAGAATAATTCAGTGGACACATATTTGGTGGTTAAAGCACTCTATCTTGCAAGGTGCATTTAAAAAAAAAAATAATCCTCAGTACATTCTGCCATAGCTCCTTCCCAACTGAATATAATAAGACCACAATAAGGAGAACAGAAAATAGTTACAGGTGAAACTCTAAAGCCTTGCCTGTTAGATCAGCATGGACTCACTGAAATAATCTGACTCCATGATTTGTGAAATTGAACTGACTCCTCAATAAACTACAAGGCTAAGTACCAAATTAATATGAAATGCTTCTTGAAATAGTTTACTATTTCAACTAATAGTTTTAGTTGTACTCAACCTCACCCAATTTTGAAGTTAAATCAATAAAGGAAGAAACTAATCATTAGTACTCTTTATAATAAAAAACTTACACAGCTTTAATTTTTAAAATGGGGAAAAAATACACATCTTAAATTTTACCATACCCCTTTCCCATAAATACGATTGTCATTATAAAAGTTTTTATGTATAAAATTATACTTGATTATTTTCTAAACATTTGATGTAAATTTTTTCTTACAGAAAATTCACAATATTGATTAAAATCTCCCGTACTCATTCTAAAAAAAGAATAAATTCTAGACACAAACTGTGGGAAGAATTTTAGTTTAATTAGATGCAAATATCCAGCTTTGTTCTCTAAATCCTAACAGTATTTCCAGCTTTGGATTTACACAATTATTACATTTTCAAATCAAAATGCAAACCTAGGCTTGTTTTAACATTGGAATGGCATAAAAAGGCTTGGCTGAGTAGACACAAAGGTTTACTCGAAATATCTTCAGGCCACCAGCTTTCTCACACATGTTCACTGCAGAAAAGGCAGGAATAAGACATGAAAGGGCAGCCTGTAGACATAGTTCCCAGTATTTCCCTTTTTTTTTTTCCATTTATTTTTATTAGTTGGAGGCTAATTACTTCACAATATTGTAGTGGTTTTTGTCATACATTGACATGAATCAGCCATGGATTTACACGTGTTCCCCATCCCGATCCCCCCTCCTGCCTCCCTCTCCATCCCATCCCTCTGGGTCTTCCCAGTGCACCAGCCCTGAGCACTTGTCTCATGCATCCAGCCTGGGCTGGTGATCTGTTTCACTCTAGATAATATACATGTTTCGATGCTAGTTCCCAATACTTCCGAGCGACAGCACAGGAGAAAGGAAAAGACGAGTCCAAACAGGAAGCTACTCTCAGCCTCTTTCAGAGTCTGCCTCTAGAAAAGTATCGGGATAAAATCTATTTTTTCTTCTCCTGTCAGTAGACATAATCAGTTGAGAACAGCAGCAGAAGAAAAACTCACTCAGAGCCTTTTTAAACCCATGAGAATGAGAAATACCCATGAATAAACTCTGCTCTCAAACCCTCCAGCAACGCTTTATGAGACCAGTGATGCTCAGCATTAACCTTCAAGGAACTCCAGGCAGAGCATGTAAGACTGTTGAAAAGGTCAGACCTTCACACCATAATTACTACCAAAAATTCATAATATACTTTCAGTGTTAAAATTTTCCAATTATTCACACAGAAAAACATCTAACAGTGTTCAAGAGGAAAATGACTTTCTTTTTTTGAGTAAAAACTTAATTCTCTTCAATTAAGTTTTTAGTTAATTGGGCAATGCTAGTTGTGCTTGTTAGCAAATAAGCAGGATACACTCATTGCATTATTTTTCTGCCATGAATTCTAAGTACAATGATGGAAGAGTAGCTTTATTCCATCTGAGTATTATAAAAAGGCTCTACATTTC
This sequence comes from Muntiacus reevesi, assembly GCF_963930625.1. Lineage (NCBI taxonomy): Eukaryota > Metazoa > Chordata > Mammalia > Artiodactyla > Cervidae > Muntiacus > Muntiacus reevesi. The sequence goes on along the minus strand of NC_089265.1, from coordinate 54,422,949 downwards.
TTTAGGGCCTTAAAACAGAAATCTAAGACAAATGTTTAGAAACACATCTGGATATTCTATCCAAAAACACGTTCATTCCACAATTTTTGGAGCCATGTGTCTTGAAATGGTTTTAATGAACTTGTCCTATTCACATTTAGAAGACCTCTCATTTTAGAAGATTCCCTGATACCAGTTTAAATTTTCTCCCTCTCGGTCCAATACTCTCAGTAAACTAGATGCACTTTATAGAGTGTTGTAAAACTGTGCCCAGGTTTTCATATTAAACTGCATTTTCCACACACCCAGGTCACAAGCAGTGGGGATGCAATTTATATCATTAATACCAAAAGAATGGCAGGAAGTAAACCTATTTGGATCCTTGTGGACCAGGGTATATTTTAAAACATGAGAAGCTTAGACCAGGATTACATAGTTATTATGAACTATGAGGCAATTCGGGCTTTTTCAGTGGTGGGAAGGGCAAGAAAAGCCTGGGGGTAACGTGCATTTCTATTGCAATTTAAAGAACACTTAGACTTGACCAAAAAATGAAGCCTGCTGTTTCCTTCTCTATGTATACAGTATTTGCCTTCCAAGAAATTATAATCTAGTAGATAAGGTAGATACCCATTATGCTCTATTCATGCAAGACAAAACAAAACTACCATCATACATTTATATCAGAAAGTACAAGGGGAACCTGGGGGGCACATATAGAAAACTTCCATTTAAGGCACTGAGACAGGCCTCCTAGAAGCAGTGAAATTTTGGCTGAACAAGATTTTGAAAGGTGAAAGCAGGGTGGAAGGAATTAATTAGCTAAAACCCTGCAATTCAATATAAAAGCCACACTTGCCCACAGGAGAGTTCCTCTGTTGTGGTATTCAAATTCCCTCACTATGGTCACTAACTCGACCAGATTCATGATAGTGCCACTGCTGCCAGTTCTGAAAAACATTACCATTCTTGTCTACAAAGGTAAGAAAGTAGAATTACAGTACTTGCTATTTATAAAATATAAGAGCAATTCTTATCAGATTGGAGCTACAAGAAGAAAAATTTAATATTTGTAATGTTTATATAGAGATTTATCTCTGAGACGCTCCTCTCATATACATTATTTCCTGGTATAATCTAATATTTGCTAGGAATCTTCCTCATGTTCAATACTTTTTAGAGCTGTAATAAATAATCCAATTCAATTTTAAAAATAATATTGTTTTCCTCCAAATTCTAATAATCCTGTGATACAATCTGTCCCCAGTTGTGGTTACGTGCAGTAATTTTCCTTCCTTTTCAATTTCTTTGTAAAGTTCTGTTCTTTGTCCCATTAATTTTTTTATATGTGGTCTTTGGGTTCAAAGAGGTCACAAAAGCTTGGTTGGGTTCTTTAAAATTCATAGTTTCATGAAGTCTTTTCAATTTATTTAATGTTCAAGATATTACTCTCCTGAAATATTACATGAAACAACTAATGGACATCATTGCTGACTGGGTCAGATTTTTCATTTGTACATTTAAACTCAAGTGTAATAAATCTTCTGTGAATTCATTTTACTTTCCCTAATGCTATAAGAGTGGGTATGGGGGAGGCAATGATGCTTATATATATTAAAACTATCTGCAACAGCAAACCTCTTTTCTGAAGTAAGTTTCCTCTCTTAGCAGATGGATCCTTATTTTGAGATAAATATTTAATTGCCATGAGCATTTGCACTTTTGAGGAAGATTTTAGCTGTGACTATACTTGGATTTTAATATGAGCTGTATATTTTTTGTTAATGAATGTACAAGTATGCTGTTCCTCAACTTCCCCTTCCTAGGAGTACTCTAGTTACCTTAAAGGAAGTTGGCACTCTGACACTTCATGTTTGATCTTAAGGGTTAGGTATTGGCCAGACCAGCCTTCTACCATGGCCTCTCTTTTCTAACAATGAAGGGCATGAAATGAACACATAACCTAAACATGAACAATAAAACTGGGATGTAGAACTCTGACTGTGTGATGCAAAGACACAAGGAGGGCGGGCAGGCAAATCACTGCCATAGCAGTGGGCTGACGGTAGTGGTGACCGTGGCATTAATGAGAACAGCGGCTCTAAGGGCCACATCTCACCAGATGCACTGTGGTGAGACCTCAGCTGTGGCTCTGGTTGGGTAGCCATCCTTGTTTCTGTATATTTTTACATTTTGGTTCTCTGATTTTTTTTTCCCACTGATTCTATGGAGTCCTAAGTTATTATCTATACCCCCTTTTTAATTCTGATATTTTACTTAAGACAGCCAAATGCAGTTCAAGTGGCTTGTAAATAAGAATCCAGATGGAGGTAGGGAGTATCATCATGAATCAAATTCACAAAAAAGAGGAATGATATCCCTTGTTGAGAGATTAGGAGGATTAAAAATCACCCCTGTTAGAAGCATAATATAAAGCAAAACCAACTTTAAATGATTTGATGTAAAATAAAAAGATCCATGAAGTGACTACAGAATACACAATAGTTTTGTATCTGTGTGATTTTCCTTGTATTTATAATTATGCTGTTGTAAGGAAAAGAAATTCTTGTTTTTAGGACATATATACACTCAAGTACTTATGACTAAAAGGGCATCATATCTATAAGTTATTTTTTAAAATTAGAAAAAATATAGATAGATAAGAAGATAGATATAAAGCAACTGCAGCAAAATGCTAACATTTAAGATTTGGAATAATGAGTATTGGTATCTGAGATTTCTTTGTGGTGTTTTTATTACAACTCTTCTATATATTTTACATATATTATCAAAATAAAACAAGTTTCAGACCCTTAAGATGGTGGTGTTTTACAGGTTCATCTAATCTACCCTCCCATTCTTTTACAATGTTGAGGAAATATCCCTGAGGAATTAAACAAATTGCTAAAGGTCACATTGCTTGAGAGTGGTAAATAAAGGTTTCTCCAAGGATGTGAAACGAAACAGAGACAGTACAGGATCTCATTGATATTCTAATTGAGGAGATCAAAGAGGGGTCCAGTACCTTCCAAAAGTGAAGGATAAGAAAAGCTGGGTTGAGAGAAGATAAATTTTGAAGAGATAGCATCTTATATGCCACTACAATAAAAATATTAATGACAGACTGGTAATAAGGGTCATAATACTCTGAAATCGTATATCTCAGAAATAGGCTTCAGGTTCCAAAAATACAAATCTGCCTCTTGGCTCTTTGAATATTACCTCTTATCCAACCGTCTGTTCTCTTATTCTGGGACTCCACTTACACACTCACTAGGATTTCATATATAGCCCTTCATGCCCTTTAACCTCTTTCATATTTTCATTTCCTTGTCCTTATGTGCTCTGACATATTTTTCTCCAGATCAAGCTCTCAATTCACAATTTTCCCCTGACCTGTGTCTATCCTGTTCTATAATCTTCAGATTCTAAAAAAGTTCTATTTTTTTTTCAATTTCCTGGTCATCCTCATAGTCACATTACTTGCTCATTTTTATTCTATTTTTATTTATTTAAATATCTCATGCATAGTTATATTTCATTCTGTATCTGATCATTTCAATATCTGACATTCTTAGGGGTCTATATTCAACATGATTCTGCTGACTACCCATAAGTGGCTTTCATCCTGTGTGTTTCACAATCCGCCTGCAATGCAGGGTATCAGGGTTTGATCCCTGGCTTGGGAAGATCTCCTGGAGAAGGGAATGGCAACCCGCTAGTCTTCTTGCCTGGAGAATCCCATGGGCAGAGGAGCCTGGCAGGCTACAGTCCATGGAGTTGCAAAGAGTTGGACATCAACAGTTTTTTTTTTTTTTCTTTTGGTTGATCTTAGAACATGAGATTTCTGAGGACTTAGTTTCAAGATGTTTTCTTCCAAAAAGGACACTTTTTGCTTTGTTTCCCTCCAAGATCCAAGAGTACTATCAATCTGAGATTTCTTTAGCACTGCCTAAGGATTTGAATTTAATGTCGGTGTAGGAGATCAGCATTTGTGTTAACCTGTGCTCCCTACCGGGATTCCCTGGTGGCTCAGAGGGTAAAGCCTCTACCTGCAATGCGGTAGACCTGGGTTTGTTCCCTGGGCCGGAAAGATCCCCGGGAGAAGGAAATGGCAACCCACTCCAGTACTCTTTGCCTAGAAAATTCCATGGATGGAGGAACCTGATGGGCTACAGTCCATGGGGTCGCAAAGAGTCAGACACGACTGGGCGACTTCACTCATGCTCCTTATTGCTTCCCTGGTAGCTCAGACAGTAAACAATCTGCCTGCAATGCAGGAAACCCAAGTTCACTCTCTGGGTGGGGAAGATTCCCTGCAGAAGGAAATCCCAACCCACTCCAGTATTCGTGCCTGGAGTGTTCCATGGACAGAAGAGCCTGGCAGGCTACAGTCCATGGGGTCACAAGGAGTTGGACATGATTGAGCTACCTTCAGCTCATTGTTTTCCCTTTGTTTGCAAACATGTTTTGAGAGTTCTTAGCCTTTGGACGTTTTGTTCAGTTCCTGCAAGCCTAAAATCCATTACGGCATCTGTGTTAATCCAGGACCTGACTGTATTCTGTATGATAGAAGGAGCCTTCAGATTCTGGACCACCAGGCATCCTGAGGGAGCCTTCCAGAAGAAGGCTTTTTACATTATGCTTTAATGTAAAGGGGCTTCCCTGGTGACTCAGAGGGTAAAGCGTCCGCCGCAATGCAGGAGATCTGGGTTCGATGCCTGGGTCAGGAAGATCCCCTGGAGAAGGAAATGGCAACCCACTCCAGCACTCTTGCCTGGAAAATCCCACAGACAGAGAAGCCTGGTAGACTATAGTCCATGGGATCACAAAGAGTTGGACACGACTGAGCGACTTCACTTCACTTTAATGTAAAGGACAGAGGGGACAGTATATTTCTTATTATCTGGAAGCTATTTCTTAATAAGTTATATAAGTATATAATCACAGGCTGATGCAATTGAAAAGGAACTTAGAAGTAATTTTCCAATCCCCCTCATGCTTTAGTTTCTTATATTGATATAACCTGTTAACCACAAATTTATCAAAGTGTCACTAACATGAACTACCATTACCAAAAAATATTCATTGTATAACAAAAATAAAGGACTAAATATTTACTGCTAAACCTTAAAAAATATCTTGAAAGCTTAGTAATTTGTATACTTTTCTTAGAAAACAATTTTATATAAGCATTATTCATCTCCATGTCATTTGCCTAGAATTAACTCTTCCTTTAATGGATTTATATAGACTTAAAAATTAACCGTGAACCAGGAACTTTCCAGCACACATTCTTAAAAAGTTATTATGATTGTAACAGAAATGAAATACATCTTTTATATTAAAAAAAGATGCATCTTTTAAGTGAATCTAACCTGAGGGGAAAAAAAAAAGAGAAAATATAAAAGTTACAACTACCTTAAACATATAATCAATGGTTTCTACTTACTTAGAAGGTATACTCCTTGGAATAAAACACATGTAAAAAGTAATATCCATAAATAATTTTTACTGTTACATTATTAAGGTATATTAACCAATTAGCACAGTATTTTATCAGATAAATTTTGGTGTCTGTACATATGTATACTTTTGCATTTATCATACATCAAACTCAAAGACGGTCCTTCATGTTTCATAAAAAGTATTATGAATGAACAGATCATAAGGGACACCCTTTTGCTTTGCTTAAAAGGTTCTGTAGCAACCCTAACTTTAATAGAAGTCACTCTGCATCAAAACCTTCTTAAAGGCAGTCTGAGAATCAAGTGCTAAAAATAAATTAAAATAAATGTATTTTAACTGAAATATGAGAATGCCACTGTCTTTTCAAATATCTTGTTGGCACTTTACTTCAAGAATGGAAGAGTTTTGGACACGGAAGTTAGCTATTAAGAGAAAAGTTAGCTATTAAGGGAAAACCTTTTAACCAATATGACTCTGGATATCAGGTACCACAGGAAAGGCTTTGCCACAAAAGAAAATTACACCATTAAGACTTCCTTGCTCAATGTGCCAATTCATTTTAAGGACTGTTCTAAATTATAATAGGTATTTTCTTGGAAGCTGAGCTGAATCTCTATCGAAATAACTCTGATCAATAGGTAGACCTAGGGAACAGTCAATAGAAAAAACTAATTTTGAAAAGATTATTTTTAATGGCAATATTAAATTCTAACATGGAGAAGGCAATGGCACCCCACTCCAGTACTCTTGCCTGGGAAATACCATGGACGGAGGAGCCTGGTAGGCTGCAGTCCATTGGGTCGCTATGAGTCAGACACGACTGAGCGAACTCACTTTCACTTTTCACTTTCACACATTGGAGAAGGAAATGGCAGCCCACTCCAGTGTTCTTGCCTGGAGAATCCCAGGGATGGGGGAGCCTGGTGGGCTGCCGTCTATGGGGTTGCACAGAGTCAGACACGACTGAAGTGACTTAGCAGCAGCAGCAGCATGCTCAATTCTGTGAGGAGTATATCTTGGCATATATGTTCTGGAAAACAATTGTGTTATATGTTCTGAAAGCACTGAAACTGCACATGTCCTTTGGATCAAAGAACTTACTTCCAGAACAATGTTGTTTCTACGCAGTAAGATTAATTATGCTTTTAATTTTTAATTTACCACTGTATATTTTTCTAATTTTTCTATGATTACCACAAATTATATTTTAATAAATTTTACACCTGTCCTTGAGCAGACATATTATGTACAGAGCACCCATATCAACCTGACCATTTGCCTTCAATACATTTATAAGCTATCATAGATGACTTCCAAAACAGTGTCATTAATGTTACTGATAAACTTGCTATTCTTAGCATTAGTGCTATAGGGTAGAAACAGCATGAACATGACACCATGAGACAGGGTTGACTAACTTCTAATGTGCCTCCAAATTTTAAAATTCTTATCTTTATAAATATGTTTCCGTAACTTATAAAGAAACTGCCATGTGGATAGATAAGCCCACTGTTCAGTTCAGTTGTTCAGTTGTGTCCAACTCTTTCCGATCCCATGGACTACAGCACACCAGGCTTCCCTGTCAATCGAATTTCCGGAGCTTACTCAAACTCATGTCCATCAAGTCGGTGATGCCATCCAACCATCTCACCCTCTGTCGTCCACTTCTCCTCCTGCCTTCAATCTTTCCCAGCATCAGGGACTTTCTCTAATAAGACAGTTCTTCACATCAGGTGGCCAAAGCATTGGAGTTTCAGCTTCAACATCAGTCCTTCCAATGAATATTCAGGACTGACTTCCTTTAGAATGGACTGGTTGGATCTCCTTGCTGTCCAAGGGACTCTCAAGAGTCTTCTCCAAAACCACAGCTCAAAAGCATCAATTCTTCGGTGCTCAGCCTTTTTTATAGTCCAACTCTCATATCCATACATGACAACTGGAAAAACCACAGCTTTGACTAGACAGAGCTTTGTTGGCAAAGTAATGTCTCTGCTTTTTAATATGGAGTCTAGTTTGGTCACAGGTTTTATTCCAAGGAGCAAGCATGTTTTAATTTCATGGCTGCAGTCACCATCTGCAGTGATTTTGGAGCCCAAGAAAGTAAAGTCTGTCACTGTTTCCATTGTTTACCCTTATTTCCCATGAAGTGATGGAACCAGATACCATGATCTTAGTTTTCTGAATGTTGAGTTTTAAGCCAACATTTTCACTCTCCTCTTGAGAGGAGCTACCCCCCGTCCAAGGTCAGGAGCAGCAGCTGCGCTTTGCTGGAGCAGTCGTGAAGAGATACCCCACATCCAAGGTAAGCGAAACCCAAGTAAGAGGGTAGGTGTTGTGAGAGGGCATCAGAGGGCAGAAACTGAAACCATAATCACAGAAAACTAGCCAATCTGATCACATGGACCACAGCCTTGTCTAAATCAATGAAACTAAGCCATGCCGTGTGGGGCCACCCAAGACAGATGGGTCATGGTGGAGAGGTCCAACAGAATGTGGTCCACTGGAGAAGGGAATGGCAAACCACTTCAGTATTCTTGCCTTGAGAACCCCATGAACAGTATGAAAAGGCAAAATGATAGGATACTGAAAGAGGAACTCCCCAGGTCGGTAGGTGCCCAATATGCTACTGGAGATCAGTGGAGAAATAACTCCAGAAAGAATGAAGGGATGGAGCTAAAGCAAAAACAATACATAGTTGTGGATGTACTGGTGATAGAAGCAAGGTCCGATGCTGTAAAGAGCAATATTGCATAGGAACCTAGAATGTTAGGTCCATGAATCAAGGCAAATTGGAAGTAGTCAAACAGGAGATGGCAAGAGTGAATGTCAACATTCTAGGAATCAGTGAACTAAAATGGACTGGAATGGGTGAATTTAACTCAGATGACGATTTTATCTACTACTGTGGGCAGGAATCCCTTAGAAGAAATGGAGTAGCCATCATGGACAACGAAAGAGTCTGAAATGCAGTACTTGGATGCAATCTCAAAAACGACAAAATGATCTCTGTTTCCAAGGCAAACCATTCAATATCACGGTAATCCAAGCCTATGCCCCAACCAGTAATGCTGAAGAAGCTGAAGTTGAATGGTTCTATGAAGATCTACAAGACCTTTTAGAACTAACACCCAAAAAAGATGTCCTTTTCATTACAGGTGACTGGAATGCAAAAGTAGGAAGTCAAGAAATAGGCAAATTTGGCCTTGGAGTACAGAATGAAGCAGGGCAAAGGCTAATAGAGTTTTGCCAAGACAACACACTGGTCATAGCAAACACTCTCTTACAACAACACAATGCATTGTGTGCATTATGGGTTCTGTGTGAGTTTTATTTGTATTTTGTGTATGTGCTATATTGTGTATGTTGTGGTCTGTACGTGTGCCTGTGTGTGTACTAGGGGAGCTGGGTCAAATAGTTACTGCAAATAGAAAAGAAGATGTTGACACTCTAGCTACATATCAAACACTTAGGTTGCACATACATCCATGGAGACTGCAAACAGCATTAATAATGAGACTGAGCATGAAGGATGATATTTTAAATGCATTGTGCATCTGTGTGATGTGTGGAAGTGCATACATGTGTGCACTCACACATATAAAATGCTAGGAGCCTGGAAGCACAGGGTGGGCCATTTTATAAGGATCATTAATCTCATGGGTTCCTTTGGGCTCCCTTTCCATGGGTCTGGTTTTCTGAGCTGGCTATAATTGTGGGAGGTGTGCATTCCTGCCAACACATTCATAATCTCTGATCTCTGCTCTAGTTGTTGTAGATAAGGGGATCAAAAGTAATCAATTTTCTCCATATTGTGATAATAACTTACCATTGAATGATAAAACGATAGCTTTAAAATAATTTCATAATCATTAATGTATTTTTCCCTATAATCTTGGAAGAAAAGGTATTCTTCCCAAAAAACTTGAAAGAAAAACTGTGAATTTTATCCAAAAAGAAAATTGAGGCTCAAATTAAGAAGTGTGCCTTAACACCTCTAAGTGGTAAAACTGAGATTAAAAACCACATTTTATGATTTGCTAAGTGCTATAAATACCATAAGAAACAACCTTGTAATCCTGGACACATTTTCATTGACATTTTAAAACATGTGACAGTAAAATATTTTCTTTGAATAACCCTAGAAAGATTTCAATCACTTTGTGCATTAATGCTTCCTTCTCTGACAAATCTAAGACCTGGTAGGAAAATATACTGAACAAAATGCTATGTGCACAATGATCTCATCTTGATTCAAACCCTTATAATTAGGGTTTTGACCACAATATACACACTCCATGATTTGGTTTCCTTGCTTTTTCCTGCTTCTTCCTTCCTGCAACATTCCCTAAACTGCCAGGAATATCTTTCAAAAACACAAATAAGATTACCCTTCTTTTAAGTTAAAACACTTTCATCTCCCCATTGCCCTAGCAAGAAACCAAGTGTCCTTCAGTTTGGTCACTCACTCGTGTCCAGCTCTTTGCACCCCATGGACTGCATCACGCCAGGCCTCCCTGTCCATCACCAACTGCCAGAGCTTACTCAAACTCATGTCCATCGAGTCGCTGATGCCATCCAACCATCTCATCCTCTGTTTCCCTTAGCAGGCATGTTTTAAGGAGCCTACCTATCACCAATCTTTCTACTATCATTTTTCCTATATGCCACTTCCTAAACTGCTGGCAACCCACTCCAGTACTCTTGTCTAGAAAATCCCACGGACAGAGGAGCCTGGTGTCCATGGGGTCACAAAGAGTCAGACACGACTGAGCGACTTCACTTCACATACTGCACCTCAGCCATACTAAATCATTATTTAGCATTCAAACTCACCAAACTCTTTTATAATTCTGTAATGTGTATACAATTTCCTCTTTCCAAACACCAATTCCTTTTTTTGTGTGTGTACTTGAAAAACTTTTCACTATACTCCTTAATTAAGGATATTCTCTCTCTTGCTTTCTCTTTCTCCCTGTCTGCCTCTATATTTGTCACGTTACCGAGCACACTATACTTGTTCACTACATGTATCAGTATACTCTGCCCTTTGAGGGCAGGAACCAAGTCAAATACAGGAGATGCAGGAGACATGAATTTGAAATCTGCATCTGGAAGATCCCCTGGAGGAGGAAATGGCAACCCACTCCAGTGTTCTTGCCTGGAATGTCACATGGACAGAGAAGCCTGGCGGGCTACAGTCCATGGAGTTGCAAAGAGTCAGATACAACTGAGCATGCATGCATGCCTAGCACAGGGCGTGGCATATAGTAAGTGATTAATGAATAACTGACCAATGTTGTTGATTTTTAAGGGTTGGCAAAATATGACCCAGAAACCACTACCTGTTCTCAAAAATAACATTTTATTGGAACACAGTCCTGCCCATTCATTTACGTAATATCTACCATTGCTTTTGTGCTACACTGACAAAACTCAGTAGCAGAAACAGAGATGGTATGGCTTTCAAAGTCAAAAATATTTACCATCTGACCCTATACAGAAAAGCTTTGCTAACCCATGTCTGAGATAACCTTGAAGGACATTAGGGCTGAGGGGTAAAGAATCCACCTGCCAGTGCACAAGATGCGGGTTTGATCCCTGGGTTGGAAAGAGCCCCTGGAAAGGGAAATGGCAAACCTACTCCAGTATTCCTGCCAGCAAAGCCCCATGGACGGAGGCGTCTGGGAGGCTCCAGTCCGTGGAGTCACGAGAGTTGGACATAACCTAGCGACTAAACAACAAAAGACATTAGGGTACTGCCTTGATTATGTAGCTTTCAACGTTATGGGTTTTTAAAAAATCACATAAAAAACAAGAAACATATTTAGAACTTACTGTATTTTACTCACAAGTATCAGAAATTTTACATTAATGGTGTTTAATTTTTTTGCTGCTGTTTAAATCTGTGGCATCTTAACTGTGTGTAGTTCCAACAGCAAAGAAGCAAACTGCCAGATAAACTTCTATACACGTTTAAAAATGAAAACCACAGAAGATATTCTTTACTCAGAAATATTTAAGAGATAATGGATATTTGAGTTTTCAAGACATATATATAGGTATCTTTGAAAGCCTTTAAGTCCTACTAAAGAATGAATTTAATTATTAATATAGAAACAAAATTTTGTTCCTGCAAAATGACTGATAATTTCAAAATGCTCTCTTCTTCTTTTATAGTAAGAGAAATATTTCATACTTTGATATATTTCTAATTCCTTTGAATCACATTCTTGATTTTATCATCAAGTAAATGTATGTATCCCCCAATCCCTCAATCATAGCTTTACTCAGAAAAAGTAGACAGACCTCATTAGCCTTCATGGGGCTTAATTATGTTGAATGAAGGGAATGGCAACCCACTCCAGTACTCTTGCCTGGAAAATAGCATGGACAGAGAAGCCTGGTAGGTTACAGTCCATGGGGTCGCAAAGAGTCGGACACGACTGAGCGACTTCACCTCACTGTATTAAGCATATCTTTATATTATATCCAGAAATAGAAGGGAGGGTTCTGGAAGGATAAAGATGTGAAGTTCATTACATTCCTTGGTTGTGTAATAATATACCTTTTACCATTCTATTAAAACCTGCCAATGTTTCTGAAATTCATAACCCTCTCATGTCATTTAGCACAAACATGCTGAATGATATTTACAGAATTAAAGTGAATTTAACATGAATTATCTTTGAGAATTTTTTACAGGTCTTCATATCCCTTAAGTTAATTGAAGGTATGCTAGGGCATCATAAAACGAGGGCTACAAGTCATTTCAGAATTCAACGTATAACATATGGCACTCACTCTAATGGTCACTAATTTAAATATATTTTTGAATAAAGAACATATTCTCTGTCATTAAGTCTATATATGTTCTTTACTGACACGTCATCTGTTATGTTGAAAGCATAATTATGACAACAATTAAAATTATGAATAAAACTGTAACAACCCAAAGAGGTAACAAAATTCAAACCCAGAAGAATTTCAAGGTATAACTTTCATAGTGCTAAACAATCACCATATTACATATACCATCAAAACACAGGTAAACATAAATGATAAGTGAGATAAGCAGTATGTATATGTGCCACACAACATACTCATAGTATACAGATAAGAATACTTGAGAGTAATCATCACTTATTCTGAAATATCTTCTGTTTTCCCATTATAGTGAAGTATTTATATTTAACAACAAACACCAGAGAGACAAGATTTTTTATTGCTATATCTTAAAACACAGGCTCACTAAAAGGTTATATTAAGGAAAACTTCAATATGAAGCCTTTCAATAGTTTGGTTTGTTTACAAGGGAAATGTCAATATTTGTTGCAAGAGGATTTCTTTGATTAAGGACATCCCCCAGATTAATATTTTAGTCACGCTTTTCAGGTCAAAATACTATGATGATAGTATTGATAATAGATACTATATAAGTAACAAGCAGAAAATACATCTATTTAAATTTCAAAAATGATATCATTACTCATTTTTAATTTATTAATTTATGAGAGAGGTGTGTTAAATAAAGTCTTACCCTTTGACTGTGGTTTTTGTTTCTTTATGGTTCTTTCTTGATATATTTTGATACCATTCATATAAATTAAAGATTCTAGCTTCCTGGCATATTATTTTTTTTATCAACAATAAATGTCTCCCATCTGTAATAATGCTTCTTATACTTCTTATCCAACAGGAGTCCAATCCTTACTGGATTCTCATATAGTTACACTTTATTTCCTTTTGGTTACTGTTTAAATGGTATATATCTTTCCATTCTTTTACTTTCTATCATACAGTGTCATTATATTTATGCAATGGCTCTTATAAACATTGTTTTAGCTCAATTGAAAAATATTTCTAGTATATATAACATAAATACAGATAAATTTGGGTTAATATCTACCATCTTATTGTTTTCTACTTGTTCCATGCAATTTTGTATTTTTTTAATATTCTCTCCTAGCTTCTCTTTTCTGGATTAATCCATATTTTAAATTCTCTTTTCCTCATCTACTAATTATCTAAATAATAATGAAACCTTTGACTATTATTTTCATGGTTGTCTTATAGATTATGACACAGGCCTTTCATTTATGTTAGTCTAACATGAATAGCATATTGAAAAGCAGAGACATTACTTTGCCAACAAAGGTCCATCTAGTCAACACTATGATTTTTCCAGTGGTCATGTATGGATGTGACAGTTGGACTGTAAAGAAAGCTGAGTGCTGAAGAATGGATGCTTTTGAACTGCGGTGTTGGGAGAAAGACTCTTGAGAGTCCCTTGGAGAGCAAGGAGATCCAACCAGTCCATCCTAAAGGAGATTGGTCCTGGGTGTTCACTGGAAGGACTGATGTTGAAGCTGAAACTCCAGTACTTTGGCCACCTCATGCGAAGAGTTGACTCACTGGAAAAGACCCTGATGGGGGATGGATTGGGGGCAGGAGGAGAAGGGGATGACAGAGGATGAGATGGCTGGATGGCATCACCAACTCAATGGGCATGAGTTTGAGTAGACTCCAGGAGTTGGTGATGGACAGGGAGGTCTGGCATGCTGCGATTCATGGGGTCGCAAAGAGTCGGACACGACTGAGTGACTGAACATGAATTATTAATTTAACCAGTTCCCAGGCAATATTATGATCATTTCAACTCCAACTGCCTCCTTATCCCTTTCTTTAACATTGCTATGTATCTTAATTCTGCAATAGCTTTCCTGGTGGTTCAGCTGGTAAAGAATCTGCCTGGAATATGGGAGACCTGGATTCAACCCCTGGGTTGGGAAGATTCCCTGAAGAAAGGAATGGTTATATGGGTCTGTATACTGTACATTGGCCTGGAGAATTCCATGGACTGCATAGTCCATGGAGTTGCAAAGAGTTGGACAATACTGAGCGACTCACTTCACTTTAGATATACAAATGACATTAGTCTTATTCTGTTAAGATGACATAAATACACTTGCTTACATATTTTCACTTACTCCTACTCTTCATTCCTTTCTATAATTCATTTTCAACTTCAAATTTTCTATTTGAAGACCTCTCTTTGTATTTCAATAAATGCAGATCTGATGGAAATGAGATCTTTCAATTTTGTGTGTCTGTAAATGTCTATCATTTTTGTGGATATTTTCAAAGAGTATAAAGTTCTAAGTTGGCAGAATATTTTTTCCCTTGCCTGTTAAAGATCAGTCAGTTCAGTTCCACTACTCAGTTGTATCCTACTCTTTGTGACTCCATGAACTGCAGCACTCCAGGCCGCCCTGTCCATCACCAACTTCCGGAGCTTACTCAAACTCATGTCCATTGAGTTGGTGATGCCATCCAACCATCTCATCCTCTGCTGTCCCCTTCTCCTCCCACCTTCAATCTTTCCCAGCATCAGGGTCTTTTCCCTTGAGTCAGTTCTTTGCTTCAGGAGGCCAAAGTACTGGAGTTTCAGCTTTAGCATCAATCCTTCTAATGAATATTCAGGACTGATTTCCTTTAGGATGGACTGGTTGGATCTCCTTGCTATCCAAGGGACTCTCAAGAGTCTTCTCCAACACCACAGTTCAAAAGCATCAATTCTTAGGTGCTCAGCTTTCTTTATAGTCTAATTCTCACATCCATACATGACTACTGGAAAAACCATAGCTTTGACTAGATGGACCTTTGTTGGCAAAGTAATGTCTCTGTTTTTTAATATGCTGTTAAAGATAGCCATCACATTATTTTTCAGCTTCCATTTTTTTCTATTGAAAAGTCAGCCAACAGTTTTACTGTTGCTTCTTTGAAGGTAATGTGCCCCTTTCCCCTCTGGTTGCCATTGATATCTTCTCTTTACCTTTGGCCTTCAACAAGTTCAGTAAGATGTGGTAGGTATAATTAAATTATTTGTATTTATTTTGGTTTGAATTTGTAGTATTTCTTAAATCTATGGCTTGGAGGTCTTTCATCTGTTTTGGAAAATTCTCAATTTATTCCTGTTATACATTGTTGTTGTTGTTCAGTTGCTAAGTCATGTCTGATTCTTTGCAGTCCCATGAACTGCAGCATGCAAGGCTTCCCTGTCCTTCACTATCTCCCAAAGCTTGCTCAAACTCCTGTCCACTGAATTGGTGAAGTCATTCAATCATCTCATCCTCTGTCACCCCCTTCTTCTCCTGCCCTCAATCTTTCCCAGCATCAGGGTCTTTTCTAATGAGTTGGCTCTTTGCATATATATCCTATATATTGCTTCTGCCTATTTTCTTCGTCTTCCTCTTCTGGGATTCCAATTTTATCTATATTAGATAATTATATAATATCTCATATATCTTATTAATTTTTCTGTAGTTTTATTTTTCTCTCCATACTT